>NC_090355.1:25905717-26540717 GCF_035084215.1 Heptranchias perlo
TCCAAAGCCCATTGAATCAAAAGTATGGCTATCAGTTGATAATAAGTGGGTTCTGGAACCTTTCTCTTCACAAATTTTTTTTTTTTTTCGAAATGTAATGTCTTGCATGCTAATTAATTTGGGTTCAAAGGTAATATTAATGCATTTCATCCCCAACCACAGAAACAGAATCATTAAGCCACATTTTATGCTAAGTGACCAACATGGCAATTCAAAATGTGAAATTTTGCACAATTTATTTCAGATTGACATAATGGAATACTGAAGACTCTTTTAAAACTAATAGTTTGTCATTAAGAAAAACTTAAAATCATTTGACAATTCACAATTAATGCTAGGAATACAAATTTCCAGAAAAATAAACTTGGCAATACTTAATCTGTATCTTCTGCATGTTGCTGAATAGCAGTAACAATAACAACTTACTTGGGGTTCGATGGAATCTTGAAGTCAGGTACTGAGATTATTCCCAAGTGACATCTTCGTGTTCAATATAGTCCACTTTTACTCCCTCTGGATCCTTATTTGCAAAACAAATACAATTATTTATATTTTCAATTTACTTCTTTAAGATTTAGACAATTTTCAGAAATGCTTTATAAAAGGCAACTTTATAACAAAGCGTTTATAAAGGTCACAGAGTTTCAAAATATCCTAGTACAGCAACATGCTGTCCACCAGGCCACCCTTTCTGCAATTATGCCTAAAGTTAGCAGCTTTATACTTATTTTTATGTCAGATATATGCTGCCATTGCATTACATTTTGGTATAAATTCAGGTTTTACAATCACAAATCTTTTACTGAACACCAATAGAGTAGTTATTTTCTAAATTTAAAGAACTCACCTTAAAAGTAATGGCAACTGGTCTTTTGGCTGGTTTGAGTTCTTCATTCAGAGAATAAATTCGAATTTTCACTGCAGATAAAAAGACCGGAAGAAGCATATTTGAATAAAAGCAAAAGGATATAATGAGATTGCAGTTTTCAAGTTTACAAATTGCTGTATATTATGAAATCTTCTCTGGTTCCACTGCCAAGATTTTTCACTCTATTTCTTGTGCTCATCCTAAAGTGTCTGCAGTGAGCAAGAACCATGACCCCAAAAATCCGGAGGCCTCGAGACTGATGGTTACAATAGCAATGCACCCCAGCTGTGCCCTTCCAGATTGACCCCACCTAACGTACATGGGGCCATCGGGTGCCTGTGCACTGTGGACACATCTCTGGCACCCGTCTGCCTCATGCAGCTGGAAAACCTGGTGCCTGCTCGCCACCATTTCTTCAGGGGTCCAGGCTGCTTCCCTAGCCTGTACCTCCTACCCCCTCTTGTGCCTCCAACTACTAGGTGGAACCCACTTGCACCTCTGAAATCAATACAATAAAAATCAGGCAGGCTGTATAAAGATGTGCGCGATTCACCCCAACAGCTTACCACCTAGGTAATGAAGCCAAAAATCTAACCCCAGATCTTATGGGCAGGAGTCGACTGCTGAATATGAACATAATCAAACAAAGTGAGAGGTTCCAACTATATAATGTAAAATTTGTCTGTTTGAAGAGAGAATTTGCAGATAGAAAATGAAGATTAAAAGTGGTACCTGACTGATCAGGAGTGTAAACAGGTTTGTCAGTCTGGATGAAGAGTAATCCATTCTGGTAAGGACACTGGCACTATCTCCTCTTGAGTAAAATCTGTAGAAAGTGCTTGTAGGTAGACATATTGTTTTTCATCTTTCTTTTTAGGTAAGTCTTTTGGTAAGATCTGTTTAAAAAAAAGATTTTTTTTGCAGACATACAATTATTTCTTCTGATTATTATTATTTCAACCATTATACATATCTTTAATTTTTGATAATATGCAACATAGTGTTGCTAATATTTTTAAGATGTAATGCACTTCAAGATTTGAGTATTGGACTTTTCAGTATTCCACAAAAATGAATGGTTTATCATTGAAAGAGTGTTTAAATCCTAACAAATCTGGTTTCAAACTTCATTTTTCCACATATGCTTTCAGTTTATAACAATATTCTGCAGCTCAACTCATTGGAATGAATGGAAACAAGAACTGGGCAGCAGGAAAATTGATTTCTTTTCTGGATCTTTTAGCCTAAGCTCTTTGTAATTACAGCATTAAACATTATTTTCTTTTTCTCCAAAAAATTTCTCCTTTTCTCTCCCCTCTCTTCACTAATGCTGGGAGCGTGAGTTCCATGAGTACGCTCCGAATCTTGCACAAACACCATTCCTCATCTGTGAACCTAGACAGTGCATAACAGCATGCTATTTGACTATGATGACGTGGGAGTGAGGTCTCACAGTCAAGTCTAATCCTGCTGTTACTCGACATGGACACTTAGGCAAGGCATCCAGAGAGCTATCAGTGCCAATGAAACCATATCCCAGCATGAGTAGGCCACCTTTAGGAAAGGAGAGAAGAAAATTGAGGGGGAGTGTAAAAATTAACTTTAATTGACAAACCACGCTGAAGTATAAAGTGGTTAATTTCTTTAGGTATTTTGTTTAAAGGAATTTCATAATAACATACAAACAGTTACATTTAAAACATTATTACAGTTGCTGGCAAATACTTCCCTAGTCTTCATGCTGTGATACAAAATGCAAACTAGTAAGAGTAGGTAGATTAATTTATGGACAGCATTATCTGTAAGTGTAATATCTGGATCAATGACACTCAAGATCCTTAGCTATTGGAAAGATAGAGCTGCAAACATTCTGTATAGGAAAAATTGAAAAGGCAGATATTGTCCATAAGGACTGCCATGGGGAAGGTGAGCTAAAACAAATTTAAAAAGTTTCCTTGGTGGCATAGGCACAGCAGATAACATGGCAGCACATGCCCAGAAGTCACCATATGCTTTGCATCATTGGCTGGGTAAAGTGTTTTATTCTAAATTTCTCATTTACTCATTTAATTCAGAGTGATCAGTCTGAACTTGCAATTTTCATGTTGTCATAAAATAATAAATCAGATCAAACTATGCACGGATTCAAGGAGATATCACAAAACATATTGTCATAGTTTTCCTTAATGATCAAAGCAATAAGAAAACAGACTTACAGTCAGCTTCACAGAGCTTTGAAATCCATTTTCTGCATTTAGTGCAACTCTTCCTTTTGAAAAAGTCTTTGCCCTATCTGGATAGCTTCTTAGAATGATTGAGATAAAGAACTGATCTGTGTATCCATATGCTTGAATCACCACAGTCTCAGATGCTCCAACTCTAAGGGCTTTAGGTGCTGTAACAAGGTACCTACAAAAAGATAGTCAAATTGAGTTTATCAATTATAGCTAATTAGTCAAACAACATGCCAACAAATGCATTTAACTACAATGCAAGTCAAATGCACATATTTGATATAATAGATAAAAAGGGGTGAATTCTATACATGTATGTGGTACCACATCATTCAGGCACATTTACATAGACAATGTGTCCACACTAATTTTTGAAGGTTAGGATTTTATTGGACTTTTGTAAAAATTACCTAACGCCTCTGCAACTTCAAAAGAACATTTGAAAATAAGGGCCTATATGTGTTATAGCACATTAGCATAACTGAATCCTACTGTGGCATTCTTAGATTAACAAAACTTGAAGATATTTCCGTACTTATGCAGACACAGTTATGTTCAGATGAAAAAATGTTATTTGAAAAGATTCAAAATTTTGAAGTGTTTACACTTCAGAACACATTCTGATCATACAGCTTCATTCTGTTTCATGTCCTACACAATTGCTGAAGTGATTTTGTAGGTTTCATACAAAAAATATAAAGTTGAGCAATGTCAGGTTTTGAAAAGTACTTTCTTATAGTTAAAAGAACACTAGAAATTTAGGTTCGAAATTAATACCTATAGAACAAAAAATCCTATTAAGTGATTATTATTTTTGGGAAGCACATTATTCACAAAGTAAGAATATTTTCTGCAAGGACGTTAAAATAAAGTGCTTACGTGCGTTCTTGCCCAAGGTTGCTTCTAAACAGAGCCACAAAACTAATTATGAAAAGAAGTTTCATGTTCAGATGTTTTTTAAACCATTACAAAGTGAACGATTCGGTCAAAACTGTGCTGAGTCAAATCAAAGGTTATAGTTACTGGAAACCACTTATCTGAGTTTATTGGTGAATTTTGTCACTATTTATTTTAGGTTAATAATAAATTAATCTGGTAGAAAGTGCTCACTTTAGGGATTGAGCAAGACATTTTGTGAATGATTAAACTGAATATAATGTTCTTCCTTTAACTTTACAAAAATTGAGAAAACAATTAAGTGGTCAAGCACATCTGTATTGGATGTGTAGAAAAATGCTATGGCCACAATATAATAGTGACCAATCTTTTGCTGTATAAAATTGTACCATAACTTGCTTCTGTAATTTTTGTATTTCTGCAAATAGCAGATAATAATAGGAATGCTAGGCTGTTTTACAGCAGTAGAGAATTTTCCTCTACTTCGTATGGCTGGAGAAAAATTCTATCTTAGATAGCTGCTGTATGCGGTGATTACTGGATATCATATTTCCCACCACATGTCACTGGCAAGCTACTAATTTCAAAAATATAATGCTAACTTCAGCTACAAGTGGTCTAAAGTTGAGAAAAGTAAAATAATTTTGACAGCTTTTTTCTCATTACCATGTACAAAATAAGAATGGCACTGCGGCTAGCACGGCATTTTGTAGAATCCTTAGTAACAGAATTCTGCAAATACAGCTATGCTAAATGTTATAACCAAACAAATTATTACACAATTTGGGCTCCTGCAAATCAGTACTGTACTCACTTCTCAAGTTCAAGTTTAGATAATTTCTCACCCTCCAGAGGGAAAGTCCTTCATTGGTGATGGAAAGAAATCCATTTTCAAGAGACTTCTTGAGAAAAAAAGATTTTATATGATAATTTGCTGCATTGCCTTATCCTTACAATTTTGTAGAACTCCAAAGTTTAATGTCCAATGCCATGCTGCTTCAAACTAAATAGTACTGGCATCCTTCCAAAAGGAATCCAGCAATTTTTACATCAATAGTTAACTGCAGAATTGAACAACAGCAATTTAGAAAGGTTGGCTGCCTAATTGGTAAACATGGACTTAATATAGCATTATCATGATATCATGATATTTAGCTACATTGGATTCATACTTTTATACAATTTAGCAAATATTACAGAAAACTACTTGTTCTTATATCATAAAAAATTATTCTACTGAATATATTTTGCAATGTGGGGCTCTCTGTAGTTCCTCTAAAGCTAATTGCTCTGAGTAGTTTGACCCTATTTTCTAATTATGATTGGCATTACAATTAATCATCATACTAAATCAATAATCAAAGAGATAACTACAATTTCTAGATAAATAGGACTCTCCAGAATATAATGTTGGGAATGCTGCATGGTTTGGGAGAGCCGAGACCAGCAAACAACTTTTTTTTAAAAAGAAAGAGACCTTTATTAGCTAAACTTTAGATTTGTGTTTTCTTTCATTATTACAGAATTCTTTTTAAATGGCTGTTTATTTTTTTATGTTTGTTACTTCCTATCCATAATTAAATATCAATTATACTAAGACTACTGTCTATCCACAGCTATTTAAGACTGTATACCAGCCAGAAGGGTTACTGCATATACAGCAGGGAGATGTCCAGATAGGTTTAAATTATCATCATATATAGAAAAGTTTCCTAATGATTTCTGCACTGTTTACAAGCATACTAAATTGTGACATATATGTGTACAGTAGCCCTATTAAATAACTTCTTACTTCCTCATTTTTCAATATGTACCTTCTCTGTTCTGTGTGTTAATGCTATATTTAAACGCTGCTTATCAAGTATTTGGTAGTTACTTTTCCCTTTTAAGCTTAGTGAGTTAACAATGTCCACACTTTCTTCAATATGACACCTCGGGTTCTATCCCTGAACCCGAGTAATTCTGTCAGTCCATGTTTACCAATTAGGCAGCCAACCTTTCTAAATTGCTGTTGTTCAATTCTGCAGTTAACTATTGATGTAAAAATTGCTGGATTCCTTTTGGAAGGATGCCAGTACTATTTAGTTTGAAGCAGCATGGCATTGGACATTAAACTTTGGAGTTCTACAAAATTGTAAGGATAAGGCAATGCAGCAAATTATCATATAAAATCTTTTTTTCTCAAGAAGTCTCTTGAAAATGGATTTCTTCCCATCACCAATGAAGGACTTTCCCAGTAATAATCAGTGCCAATTATTCAATTAAATAAGTTTATCGATGTCCCCTATTATAAAATACTCTGAGAAATAGGACAATATTTTACCTGCATCCATAGGTTCTTAAGATCCTGTGTGACTTCCAAAGGAAGGGGTTTTATGGTGGCAATCTCCCACTATGTTGAGTGACCCAAAACTTATTTTGGCTCTTCAGATGTCACTCAGATTTATCCTCTGTCAGGAGGGTTTTTACCATTCCCTTAAGATGTCAATGTTAATCTTAAAAACTTGAGGTAATTTTGCTACTAGTTTGGAGCGCCTTTAATAACCAAATAAAGCACAACCAACTACATCATAACCAAAAAAAACTCTAGACTCAGGTATTGGTTATATATGCTTTTTTAAATATTTGTCTCTACAATAAATATCCTGCATGCATCTATGCATATTTTTCTTTTGACAACCATTTTTATTTATAATAACATTTCTTGTACATATTGTCACCATGCTGTCAATTATTTTCTTCTCTCTCATTCCCCTGGTGCCCTGCTCTGTGGGACTGGGCCCTTTGCCTGGTGCCCTGCTCTGTGGGACTGGGCCCTTTGCCTGGTGCCCTGCTCTGTGGGACTGGGCCCTTCGCCTCGTGTCCTGCCCTGTAGGTTGTGAATCTTTGGAATTCTCTACCCCAGAGGGCTGTGGATGCTCAGTCGTTGAGCATATTCAAGACTGAGATCAACGGATATTTGGACACAAAGAGAATCAAGGGATATGGGGATAGGGCGGGAAAGTGGAGTTGAGTTAGATGATCAGCCATGATCTTATTGAATGACGAAGCAGGCTCGAGGGGCCGTATGGCCTATTCCTGCTCCTATTTCTTATGTTTTTATGTTCATTGGTTAAGACTTTTTTATCCTTTCCAATTCATTATTTTGTACTTTAATTATTCACAATCATATTGCAACAAACCTATCTCCCCAAACACATTCCACTAAAGAAGATTGTTCGCAATCACAATTGCATGGCTTCTGGTGCCCAGAAAACTACATCCAAGGATGAGCCATTGCCTTCAGAAAAGGAGAGAAAAATTTGTTTCTTTCATCAGCCAGCATTTTCCACAGACTAGAGCTAGGCTGGATCACGTTCTGGGGGAGCCACAAGATGGGCCACACCTCTGAGACATTTGTAATAGCATAGTGCCAAAATGGCACGACCATCTATATGATCCTAGTTCACTCCTGAGACTTTTAAATGCCTGCATAACTCACTACAGCAGCATTTTTTTGTTCTCCAGCAGGAATATTATGTACTGCTTCATGCCCACTCAGATTTGTGACCATTTGGCAGTTCCTCTACCAATAGAGAAGTCCTAGTTAAGTTTAGATGGTTGTCACTTGTTTCTCTTGAACAGTTTCTTTCCTGTCAGCTTGTATAAAAATAATAAATCTCCAATACCTGTTCGAATTGGATTGAAGCTTAGCTCCACTCAGGTACATCTACAGCTATTTTAACTTTCCGTGACCCTCTAGCAATGAAGTCAGATAGGAGAACATCCTCTAATGCCATCCTTTATGAAAGTAATTTGGCAACTGAATTGCACAGATTTGTACTAATTCCCAGTTGGGATATAAATTTAGTTGTAAATCAACTCACAATAGCCCTTTTGAATCTCATAATTGTTTGACATGGAAATCAATACTTTTAGTGCCTCTGGTTTCAGCTCAGTCAGTGAGATCCAGGTGCTTTGCATTGACCAGCATAATTTAATCTGGTCTGCTGATGAGTCATACTCTGAACTCACTGGTTTCCTTCTGAAGGTGGACTCTGAATTTCCCTTAACTTGATCATCTGTTTTATCTCTCATTTATTCTTTCACTCTTGAAAGTAGCTTGCATTGTGTTGATGTCCATAGAGCATTATATAATTTTCAACATTCCTCTGCCTTCCAGAGTTCTTGGCATTTTTTTTCTGTTTTAGTCCTCAGAATTTAGACTGCCCCTTTCATATTAGTTACCACCTATCTGACAAAGGAAGCAGAAGGTTGTTCATAAGGTCAGTCAACTGGCTGTCCTGTAGACATCCTCCAAACAGATTTCTATTGACAGCAAATGCAGTGCTGCCAAATGAACTAGTGTCGGCATGTTCATTAATCATTATTATGCTGTTGACCTGATAGCCACAGACCAATAGTCCTTCAGCTGTACTGTCTTAGAGGTCAGAGACTCGGGACTACAGTAAAGACCTCTCTCGTTCTCCTAGTATAAATAATACTTTATGTTCCAATAGGTTACCTACCCTTGTGCAGTATCTACATTCTTCAAATTATTGCACCCTTCACACACAATCCCTCCCATCTACCTTTATGGATTATATATATGGTGCAGCTTTATATATATGATTTTATGCTGTCTGTTTTATCCATTTAAATTATTTCCGTTTAAGCTAACACTCAATAAGCTACACAGGTCTCTGCCGCTCAGATGTCCAGGTGCTTGCTTTGTCTCCTGTCATTATGACATCGCACATCTAAGGGATTGGCCCATCTCCCAGTTTCCTCAGAATGCGATGCTGCCTTGCTGAACTCCAATAGGCCGTGGAGGATGTAGTCGTCTGAGGAGAGGAAAATCCCACAAGATTGCGACTTTCTCTTCATTCTTCTTGTTTGCATTTTTCATATTCTCCCCCCCCCAAATTTATTGTTACTTTTCTTTTACGTTCAATTTCCTTTTATCTCATTTTATTTCCCTGTTTGCCACTGCATATTTGATGGGTTACATTTCATTCGTGTTCTTATATTCCAGGCAAATTCCTTCTACTTTTCCTTAAACATTCCACGCATAAATGTTCCTATTTTTTTCCCTCCAGTTTCGTTTTTGCTTATTTAAATACTGAAGTCTTTCTTCGTCAAGCAGGCTGTGCAAATGGTGTACAAGGCCGTTAAAACCGTTCACGTTTGAATAGCGGAAGGAAGAAGCGCGAGAAAGCGCGCGCCCTTATTCCTCTACAAACAAACATGGCGTCGTCCCACGGATTCACTTCCTGCTCTGTGTCTCGCCTAACCATCACCAACTGAATCGGTCCCAACTGAATTCAGCACAGGTACATTTACAGGAGAAAAAGAAAAAGAAAGTAAAAGTAGAATTTTATTTTTTAAAATCATGATTCATATTTCGCTATGTATCAGAATCTGATCAATTAAAGTCCAGGGGAGGGAGAACCGTTACCATGTCAACGGATAGCCAACACACAAACTCTGAAAGAAAGCCTTCTCGCTGAACAAGCAGGTTGTAATACTAAACTTTAGAAGGCTTTAAAAAAAATAATCTGAGATATGTCGGATGCATTGGCCTAAATTTGCCAATTATTTTTGAAACAAAAGATTCGACTTGAATCGGTGGCACATCCGAATTCCGATGTAGGTATGTTACTTCTTTTAGCACGTTGGACAATTAGAAAACATTAGTAAATGGAAGGAGGCGATGATGATCAATGGAGTGATTCATTTCAAGTTCTGCATTAGGTAATTCCCCCCATTATATTTGTGAAATACAAACGTTAATGCGGTGCAATTTCGTCGCTGTCAAGACCAGGCAACTGTTAGGAACAGGTTTAAAAGAAGTAATGATGTGGAGATGCCGGTGATGGACTGGGGTTAACAATTGTAAACAATTTTACAACACCAAGTTATAGTCCAACGATTTTATTTTTAATCCCACAAGCTTTCGGGGGCTTTCCCCTTCCTCAGGCAGTGTGGAAAAGAAGTAAGACCAATTACAAGCCCATTTAAACACATGGAGCTGTGTCTATTTTTAAGAGTTAGATATATCAAACTAGGTTGCATGTTTAAATCAAAGTAAGTGCGAGTTGGCAGCTATGCATTGTTAATTATTGATCTTGCAATGATTTGTTCAGCCTCAGTTGACTCACATGATACTGAATAGGCATTGCTTCTTACATAGAGATTTGCAGTGTGGTTATATTTTAGCCCAGTCATCTGAATTTCAAAATCGATTTGTGCAAAATATTACATATTGTAATAAGTAAACATTTACTCAAATTAATGGTATTGGATTAACTAGATGGGAGCCTGAAAGTGCTGGGAGTGATAGTAGTCTCAATACTTACACTTTTAGTTGTTGTGGATTAGCAATAAACAAAGCTAATATGATGTTGAGTTTTACTACAACGGGGTGTAAGTCTAAGACAGTCATGCTGAAACTGCACAGTGCTGTACAGTTGGCTACATCTTGAGTACTACATTCACTCTGCTGACCTAGGCACAAGAGAATGAGTTAACCAATGACTGTACTTGGCAGCCATTTTCACTGTTTCTATAAACACCAGAAATGATTGGGTCACAGCAGTAATTCCTAAATCATATTTGCATATCCCTGGGAATCCCATGAAATATTGGATGACTGAGTTTGTAGGATATGCAATCAAATGTTGACACTTTTGCTGCTAACAGTCTTATAGGAACAAACTAGTAAAGCCAAGTTCAGGGTCTCAGGGAGCATTTATTTACACATAATGATCAATACATGGAAAGATCTTCCAGACAGAATACCGGAGGCACATACTCCTGATCATTCAAGTGGCAGTTAGTTGCTGTGACTGGGGACCATAGTTTTCTAAATAGTGTGAGATGGCAAACGGCCTCCCTTGCTTACACTTATCTTTGTGATCTGTTGTTGAATGGTTGTATTCAGTGTCTATTAATTTGATCAGGTTTTTCCTGTAACTCACATCTTCTTTCTTCCCTACATCTTGACTCTGTTTTCCCTGCATATTTTCCTGTGTACTAGGCATCAAAAAAATGGGGGGGAAATGCAACTTTCTACTTTTTTGTGTGTTTTCACTGGTGTACATACCATAAATGCTATAATATATAAAAACTACTATTTACTACTGCATTTCTTTGACTTGATGTTCTTTACTGACTGTTCACTCCCCAATTCTTTACCTGTCCATGAGATAAATCATGGAACAGAATGGCCATTAAGATTCATGTATCATTCCGTTTCACATTTTTTCTTGGAGAATCTTGGTGGCCATTTTTACAATTTCAATAAACACAGAAATCCTGTTAATTGCCTAATATTGATTATTCATATCTACATTCTGTTGCATATCTCTGGGAATCCTATAAGGTACTGCAAGACTGAGTTTGTAGGATATGCAATTGAGTGTTGACTGCTGTTTATAATCTTGTTTTGTACCATTCTTTTTTAATATATTTTGTAACCTCTTCCTGTTCTGTTCTTCTTCCTATTGTATTGTCAGTCATCTGTTAACATAAGCATAAAGAATGTGTTTTGTGCTAACCCTGAAGGAAGTGAATTTCATAGAACAAGAGCAACCAAACTTGTTTCACTTTTCCCTCCGCTGCAAATAAAAGTTTAAGATTCTCCACTTTGTTTTAGTAAAGACAGTTCAGTCAGTGCCAGGACATACAGATGTGTGGGTCAGGTCCCAGTTTGTCACTTTACTGTACTTTGTTGAACATTTCAACTAAAACACATACACACAAAGTTACAAACTATTTGAATCCTAATACGCAAGTGATGACATCTAAGAAAAATGTTTACATTATTCAGTGTTTGTTTATTTAGTCTGATGCAGCAACATAGTTGAGTACAGATTGTTGAACATGAATGGAGTTTTGGGAGAAATAATGGGTTCTATACCCAAACATGTTTTTTTTTGTAAAGCTGTAAAGAGGTGAAAACTGGTGGATGATATATGGAGATCATCTGAGTGAAGCAATTAAAAAGCATAAAGGAACAAAAGGGTGTGAAAATACTTCAGGTGGTGAAAAGGTACAGGAAGGAAACAGAGGAGTGGTAGGTGAGGATAAGAGGACCCTGTCATTGTTGAGAGGAGGGAGAGCAGAAGGACAAGAAATGGGGTGGACATGGTCAAAGGCCCTGTGGACTACAGCCAAGTGGAAGCCTTGACTGAGGAAAGAGCAGAACATTTCAGAAGCTCTGGTGTGAAAGTGGACTCATCAGAGCAGATATGAGGGAGATGGAGAAAAGGGTGGTGTCACATTGGGAAGAATAATAATCCAAGTAATTGTGGGAGTCTGTGGGCTTGTAATACATAGGAACAGGAGTAGGTCATTCAGCCCCTCAAGCCTGTTCTGCCATTCAGTGAGACCATGGCATAACATGTGTCCTAACTCCATTTACTTGCCTTGGCATCATATCCCTTAATACCCTTGGCTAGCAAAAATCTATTGATCGCAGATTTAAAATTATTAATTGAGCTAGCATCCACTGCTTTTTGTGGGACAGAGTTCCACACTTCTACCACCTTTTTGTGTGAAGAAGTGTTTCCTAACTTCTCTTTTGAATGGCCTAGCTCTGATTTTAAAGTTATGTCCCCTTGTCCTAGACCTCCCCCTGCCCCCCCTCACCCCCCACCCAGCCGAAAAAGTTTCTCTCTATCTACCCTATCGCTTCCTTTCAAAATCCTAAAAACCCCAATCAAATCACTCATTAACTTTCAATATTTCAGGGAATACATCCTGTGAGGAGGATGCAAAAAGGCTTCAAGGCGATTTAGCTAAGTTGAGTGAGTGGGCAAATACATGGCAGATGCAGTATTATGTGGATAAATGTGAAGTTATCCACTTCGGTAAGAAAAACAGAAAGGCAGAGTATTATTTAAATGGTGATAGATTGGGGAATGTTGATGTACAAAGGGACCTGGGTGTCCTTGTACACCAGTCACTGAAAGTAAACATGCAGGTGCAGCTAGCAGTTAGGAAGGCAAATGGTATGTTGGCCTTCATTGCAAGAGGATTTTAGTATAGGAGCAAGGATGTCTTACTGCAGTTATACAGGGCCTTGGTGAGACTACACCTGGAGTATTGTGCGCAGTTTTGGTCTCCTTACCTAAGAAAGGGTATACTTACTATTAGAGGGAGTGCAGCATAGGTTCACCAGACTGATCCCTGGGATGGCAGGACTGTCATATGAGGAGAGATTGGGTCGACTCGGCCTGTATTCACTTGAGTTTAGAAGAATGAGAGAGGATCTCATTGAAGCATATAAAATTCTGACAGGGCTAGACAGACTGGATGCAAGGAGGATGTTTTCCCTGGCTGGGGGGGTCCAGAACGAGTGGTCACAGTCTCAGGATACGGGATAGGACATTTAGGACTGAGATGAGGAGAAATTTCTTGACTCAGAGGGTGGTGAACTTGTGGAATTCTCTACCACAGAAGGCTGTGGAGGCCAAGTCACTGAATATATTTAAGAAGGAGCTAGATTTCTAGACACAAAAGGCATCAAGGGGTATGGGGAGAGAGCAGGAATATGGTATTGAGATAGAGGATCAGCCATGATCATATTGAATGGTGGAGCAGGCTTGAAGGGCCGAATGGCCTACTCCTGCTCCTATTTTCTATGTTTCTATATTTCTAATAGATGTCAATGGAAAGTTCATTGCTGGAAGATACAGAGAGAGAAGTCCAAGAAGGGCAGAAAAGAATCAGGTTAGGAGAAAGTGGACATTGGAAGTTAAGTTAATGAAATTCTCAAGATCAGAGTGAGAACAAGAAATGGGACGGACATGGTCAAAGTCATCCGTGTAATGTAGGAATAAGTCAGGAAAGGGGTAGGAGTAGGATTGAAACAAAGGATGTTCAATATATCACAGTTGTTAGGGTGAGAACAAATTCAGCCAAGTAGTGATGGATGGGTAACAGGTGCAATACTGCTTGAGGAAGAAACAGGCTCTGAAAGTAATTTTGGTAAGGGATGGAGGTGTAAAGGGACTGAATAGTGAAAAGGAGTAAACGGGCCAGCGCACCTAAAATCGTCAAAGCAGCAGAGGACATCCATGGATGTAGGTAGATTAGTTCATTGCGGTAGGAGCAAGGCACCTGGCCCAGGCAGACTCCAGTCACAGGCCCAACTTCTATCTGTGTCAACAGAGAGGAAGTATGACTGCAACTTCAGGCCTCTTAGGCCTGCAGCTGTGCTTTGGGCCACCAGGATAGGGGCCTTCTGGCTGTTGCTGGAGAGCAGAAATCAGAAGGCTAGAGTACTGAAAATCATCTGTTGGGGGGCAGGGGATTAAATTAACATTTTTCACTAGCTTTCATGTCTTTAGCCTGCCCCTTTGATCCTCACCAGACCCTCTGGTTGGCAGGGGACCAACAACATGCTCTTGCACCAATTCTTGGCAGATGTCCCTCTGCTGGGGCGCTATGACTAGATTCATCAGAAAATGAAGCAGGAGACTGCTAACAGGTCACTAAAATACTAATGCTGATCCCGCATCTGCTGTGGGAGTGGAAAGGCGCAAGCCCAGTTATGTATCCTGAGAAAGCTTCAGGAAATCCTAGAGCAATGCAATGGGGGTGTAGGCCTGACATAACGGGTCTTCATCCATTTTTCCTCTTCCCTGCACCTGGGGATTTCTAATCCCCAGGTGCAGTATGGAGGAAAATCTACCCTTATATGTTTTTCTTGTGTTACAAGTTTCAATATGTATAGCAACATAAAAGGCATGCTACAACTTTGACTTTGCTATTAATAAATTTCAGGAGTATACACAGAGGCTATTTGAGATGTGTGCTTTCAGAGGATTATCATTAAAATGTCATGGTTTATGAGTTATTGTTTTGTTGTCTATACAGATTTACTCCAGTTTTTCATCACATTGCAAAACCTTTATACTTCACCCAATGGTTGAGTACTGCTAACACCATGAGGAAGAGAACTCCACAACAACTGGTAATCAGCAGACCGCAAGCTTCTCAAAGTGGTACGCAAAGCCCAGTCTCCTCAGTCATAAATCCAAGAACTAGATCACCATCCCCAGCCAGCAGGCCTCATACTCCAGATTTATACAATTCTAGAGGTGCTTGTGCGCAGCAACTTGACATCAGTGAGGGAAGTGAAAGCGAATCTGCCATTACATACTGGACTGGAAAGAGTAAGAATTTAGATGTTGCATATTATAAAATCTATCCAAATCCAGGGTATTAGCCCAGATTTTCCTGGAGTCTTGCACCATTATAATTCCACGCCTACGTCGTCGGGATCCTTGAACGGCGCAAAAGAAAGGAAACTATGGAGTAAGTGACTTCACCATCACATATGGCACTCCATATTTTCCTCCAACTTTTACCCCATTGACAACAATTGAGATTTTGCAATTGCTGGATTGTCCCCATTTTTCACACCGCTGCAGTGTGTTTTATAGCCAATAGACCTTTCTTGCTCAAATGATTAAACATGGGCAGATTGGAGGCTAGAGAACAGGCTCAGCACATCCATACTTACATTCGTGCTCTAAACGGATGGAGACTGACCGATTCTACTGAGAAGAGATTGTCCTGGTGGGAGTAGCCCTCCTGGATGAGTGCCATACTATGGATTTGCATTAAAAGATGATTTTCAAACTTAAAATTGCTACCCAGTTGATGTATTCATGGAATTGCCGGCAAAAATGCCGTGTTCAGTTTCACTGCCATTCTCGGAGCAGAGTATTCTTATCACAAATGCAGGAAAATATGGAGAAACTTATCGGTGGTGAGATCAGTGTGCGAGATGGCTAAATTTAGAGTGTAAATCGCCAATCTTGCCATTGCAGGAAAATCTGGGCCGTTGTGTTAATTGCAAGTAGTTATTTTATAACCCACAAGTAATAATGGATTGTTAATCTGTGGGGTTATGCTCACTACCAGATTTTTTAAATTTAAAGTTGCTTATTTATTTCATTATTCTACAGAAAGGTGTGGCATAAATAAAATTAGCAAAATGTATGGTGCACTATGTGGGTACTTTAAATTGTGATACAGTGATACAACAGCTGGGTTTATACCTGGCATTCCCAACTTAATGAATTCGCAGTATCAGCTATGCTGTTAGAGGAAGTGCTGAGCAGAGGCAAGGTGCTACCCTTCAGGCAGAGGGAAAAAAATTAAGGGGAGAGTTACCGCATGATTTTTTTTTCTCTGTGTACCTTGTAATGATTGACCGAAGAGCGGCATTGGCAAAAGCATGGCAACAAGTTATTTACCTGCTTTCTCAAATAGAGACTGGTGTATGAGTGGAGAAAACAAATAAGGCCGATTACATAATTTTTTAAATGCCTGATGCACTCCCACATACTCAAACTCAGCCCACCACATATTCATGTTTGCATTTACTTGTCCTTTTAAAAACATCTGCTGTCTGACCCACACAGTCTTTCTCCATTGCCTCATGATGCATGCTTAGCTATGTTGATTCTCTCTTCCTTTGACTATGGACCAAAAGAACCTTCCTTCCAGCTCTTGAACAGACTCCAGCATTACCAGAGCATGGCTTTGCACAGCTCAACTGCCACAAATTGCACCCAATCAGATTGTGCAGTGTGTCTGAATTAAAATGTACACTATTTTTAAATGCCACTATTGTTCTAATTTTAGTCACTTGAATCCACTTAAATCCAACAGAAGCAATGATGTCGCATCTATTTACTGAATTCAGTTGGAATTTTACTTTTCATATTAATGCAAATCAGATTCTTGTGAAGAACCAAAAAAGAAATAACACTGTTTACTGCTCAGAATATCTACAGTTCTGGATTGAAAAACTGAGAAAACATCAAAGCTATGGGTCCTTAATTGTTAAATCTAATCTAAAATATTCACACTTCAGAATTTACTGTTTGAAAACATCATGAATGATGTACTTATTTAGTTCGGGGCAGCTCTTGCAGGAAAATTGTATATTAGATGAGGATTGAGTCTAAACTCTGGAATCTGTTTCTCTTATTTCCAGATGCAGTCAGTAAAAGCCCAGGGGTCCGATACATCACTGAGGATTTGATCAAAAAACAGTCAAAACAGGAACATTTTGATTCTGTGCAGTCTCTCAACCTTTGCCTGTCCAAGAAAGGAGGGAAAAAGTTTAAGGTAGAACATAGGATAGAATGATCCAAATGTGACTTAAACTAGGTTGCTGAAAAGAAATAGTTTGTGTTCCAATAGGAAACCTACAATGTCAAGATTTTCGTAGTAGTTCAGGTATTTTGACAATCTAGACAATGTCCTCTAGTCTTGGGATTCCTACAACATTTTGCGTTATCCAATTCCATCCAGCTTAGTGCAGAGCATCGTGCACTCATTGTTGTTTTCCATAATGTCTCTATACTTAGGTATTTTTAAAAAATAAGCACTGGATAAGCAAAACAGCAGACCATTGGCAGACAGTTCTGTGCTGTGGATCCAGTTGTTAGGGTTTGATTTGATTAACAGCACACTTTAATAACTGCTATCCCGGGGTAACTTGTACATCCTTCCCTATTTTAGAGAAAGGCACTTTTTAAAAAATCCAACAGTTCCTTATAAATACGTTTATAAGTATTAAAAATGCAGGAGCTGTTTATTATTGGTCTTTCTGGGCTTTATTTAATAGTAGTGGAAATTAAATCTCAATCTTTCGTCATACCTCTTACACACAACCTCCAGTAGCTCTATATAATTTAGTTTACAATAACTCCCGGTGCTGTAAATCGGATATGGCCTATTTCTGTAGTGTTACTATGCCATCATTTGCTTTGTCTGTCTGTTTAGCCACTTAATTTTATGCAATGAAAACCAAAAAATGCTGGAAAGACTCAGCAGAACAGATAGCATCTGTGGAGAGAGAAACAGAGAACGTTTCAGGTCGATGACCTCATTGTTCACCTTTCAAAAGTTAGAGATTTAACAATTTATAAGCAAGTACGGATCCAGGGGAAAGGAAAGAACAAAAGGGATAGTCTGTGATAGGGTGGAGGGCAGGGGTGATTAAATGACAAAAGGGATGATGGTGCAAGACAAAAGGGGGGTGGTAATGGGACAATAAAGAAACACAAGATATTTCCTCTTGTGGGAGAGACTAGAACTGGGGGACACTGTTTAAAAATAAGGGGTCTCCCATTTAAGACAGAGATGAGGAGAAATCTTTTCTCTGAGGGTGGTGAGTCTGTGGAACTCCCTTTCTCAGAGAGCGGTGGAGGCAGGGTCATTGAATATTTTTAAGGCTGAGTTAGATAGATTCCTGATTAACAATGGAGTCAAAGGTTATAGTAGGTAGATGGGAAAGTAGGGTGAGGTCACAATCAGATCAGACACGATCTTATCAAATGGCAGAGCAGGTTCGAGGGGCCAAATGGCCTATTCCTGCTCTTAATTCGTATGTTCGTACAAGATGGGTGCAGAGGAGGTGTAAATGGCAACAGCAGAACCATTACCAGCATCTGCTGTGCGAGAAAATGGGAGTGGTGGTTATGATCTGAAGTTGTTGATCTTAATGTTGAGGCCGGAAAGGTTGTAAAGTGCCTCATTGAAAGATGAGGTTCTGTTCCTCAAGCTTGAAGGATTTTATGCAATCCTTGTCTAGCTGTAAGTAACAGGAAAATGAATCACATCCTCCTCTATAGATTCATATTTCCACTTCTGCTAAATGTATTGCTGTGTATGAGGCTTTGCATTCATTTTATGACCTAGCAGAATGAGTGGCCACAAAATCTGAACCATTGGGATAATTTTTTTATTAAAAAAAAGGTCACGTTTTTAAACTTAGGGCTGTTTTTGTATTAGCTCAGTGGCTAGTCTCAAAAATGACATGCAGTGACTATTACATGCTGGTATCTTGTAGCCCTGATATACAGTTTAGGTTTTAAATTTTGCCCAGTATGTGATATGACTGTATACAAAAGAATGAATCAGGATATGTTGCTAATTGGGTCCGAATATTTGTTTCAAACAGGGCTCAAACTCACCATGAGTGCAAAATAAATGTCTTAATCCCTATGTGGCGAATTTCACTAAATTAAATTTCAGAATTTGTAACAAGGTTGACCTAGATAAAAGAATACTTTTAAAATTTATATAAAACATTCATAGCTCTGCAGAATAATTCTGCCATCTTAATTATTGTTTGTTATTGAAAGTATGAAACTACAGTACTTTTATCTGATGATAAGTGATGGAGGATAGGCCTGATCTAATGAATCAATTAATGAAGAATATTTATGTTTTGAGTTGCACCAGATATAAAAATAGTGTCCTATGTCTTGTAATTGAGAGCATAATAGTTTATGAAAGATACAGGATCTAATTTCAGCAGTACTGTGTGTTGGAGCTGCAAAGTGTAGCACCCAGGGTTTAGAAAACATTTATCAATTCTCCATTTCTGTTTAGTTCTAAGTAATGGTGCGCAGGGAGCATCAAGCAGAAATGATATATCTCCCTGTAAGAAGATGGGAAAGTCCTCATTGGGCTACCATTATTTGCCCTTTGGCTGCAAGACAAAGTGCAACCTCGGTTTTGATCTAGGACTGGTCCTGCTCATTCGGCAGCAGAAAGCTTGTGTCCTAGAAAGAACCAACTTATGGAAAGAAAAATTGGGAAAATCCTGACAATACGTTGGAGGGTAAATGTCATCAAGGAAAGTAATAAACCAGTACTTAACTTTCTAAGTCTTAGTGTTGTTAGCTAAAGAATTCGTAATATTTTATATTCAGTTTATAGAAAACTTGGAAAAATGCGAGAAACTACTGGTCCTGAACTTGAGCAACAATTTGATTGAGAAAATAGAAAAACTGGACAAACAGTTTAAACTACGTGAACTTAGCCTTTCATACAACCGAATTCGGTGAGTAACTAGAGAAATGTGTCGTGCGTTCACCAGTGAGACAATGTGAATGGATAAACAAAATTAGACCTGTGTGGTTAAACAGATGAATTAAAGTAAAAAACAAACAGTAATTTGTATGTTCAGTATTTGATGAACTTTCAGTAGATCTTGCATGATTATACAACACTCATATTGGTCCTAATAAATATAAATCATACATCTTTATTCTGTTGCTAATTAGATTATGTTGAGGGCCTTCACACTGTCTTTACATGCCTAGTCAGCAGATAAATTTAATGTATCAATTTTTTTAAAAAAAAGCTGGAACCTACTTTTTCTTGCATATAGTAAAATTGAAGGTCTGGAGCACATGGTGAACCTTCAGAATCTTAATCTGGCTGGAAATGATATCGAACAAATTCCTGCTTGGATTGGAAAGAAGTTACGATCCCTTCATGTCCTCAACCTCAAACAGAACAATATTACATCGGTGTGTGGATTTCAATTATGCATATTGCAATATTCATAGAAGATTGTCTGTTGGGATTTGTATCTTTGAAAAAGAAATTGGGTCAAGGAGTATGTAAAAGTTGTAATTTGTGGCATGTAGGTTAAGAGATGTATCCATGTACTATTTCTCCTTTACTTTTACAGTATACAGTATTCCATGCTTCAAAAACCAACAAATCTGCATACAACCAGTTCCCAATTATAAGATACTATCCATTTCAAAGAAAATGAAATTAGAGAAAACTGCAGTGTAGTTTAAAAAGACCGAACTTTAGATAATGTGAGTTGGGAAGTAAGACACAACTTTGTAAAATTAAACCCAAAACTTCCAAAAGCAGATATAATGTGAATTTCAAAATGTCAGGAGTGGCACCTGAATTTTTGAACTTTATCTACGCTTCTGCCTGCAATATCAGCTATAATGACTGCTCTTTTTCCTCCAGCTACATAACTGAAGGCCCAATTCTACATTCAGTATAAGCACTGGGATTAAAAAAAAACCTCTTGTGCATCTGGGGTGAAAGGCGCCTTTGTGCATCATGTGTGTAAAGAAAATTACTTTGTTAGGCATAACAACATAACTGGAACATCTTTTGGATGTAGATAATCTGTAATTTGTGCTTTTCCATTTAATATTTGGACGGAAGGGGGCAAGGGAATAAGTAAAATTGAACTAAAAATAGTTTCTTTTTGTTGATCAGGAACTCTCTGAATTCATTATGTGCTAAGGACCTATAATTTTCTTATATTCTTCTTAAAACAATTACAAATAATGTGATGACATTTCAGTTTGAATTTGTTTGTTGTAGTGGCAAAATGATGCTTCTGTTTAGGTAAGAAGATTACTCATAATGACTTTATAGATAATACGTTAGATGTATTTCCTGTGGATGATCTAATAATTTTCCTGTTTTATGGCTTAGCTCCAGGATGTAGCTAAACTGAAACCTTTGAAAGAGTTGACTTCACTAACCCTGGCAGATAATCCTTTAGCTAGCCTTCCACATTATCGACTGTACGTCATATACCATTTACGTTCGTTGAATTGCTTGGATGGACAGCCAGTAACTATCCAGGAGAGGCAAGAAGCTCATGAACGATTTCATTTAGGTAAAAAAAAAATCCAGAAACATGTATGATTTTATCTTAATAATTCAACTGTGTTTGAATAATTGTGAAACTAAATTAGCCATGTAAATCTGGTGGTCAAGTACACTTTGTCTACTTTTAGGTCCTCTAAATCATAGAATGGTTACAGCACAGAAGGAGGCCCTTCGGCCCGTCAAGTCCATGCTGGGTCTCTGCAAGAGCAATCCAGCTAGTCCCACTCCCCTGTCCCATCCCCTTAGCTCTACAATTTTTTTCCCTTCAAGTGCTTATCCAATTCCCTTTTGAAAGCCACGATTGAATCTGCTTCCACCGCCCCAGCCCCTTCCCCCCCCCCCCCCCCCCCCCCACCCCCAGGCAGTGCATTCCAACCACTCGCTGTGTTTAAAAAAAAAAGTTTTTTCTCATGTTTCCTTTGGTTCTTTTGCCAATCTCCTTAAATCTATGTCCTCTGGTTCTTGACCCTTCTGCCAATGGGAACAGTTTCTCTCTGTCTATTCATGATTTTGAATAACTCTATCAAATCTCCTCTCAACCTTCTTTGTTCGAAGGAGAACAGCCCCAGCTTCTCCAGTCTATCCACGTAACTGAAGTCCCTCATCCCTGGAATCATTCTAGTAAATATAACCAACATATGATGCTGATCAACTTGCTGTGCATTTCCAACATTTTCAGTTTTCATTTCAGATTGCACCTTTCATGGATTTCTTTTTAACCTACAATTAATGTGCATAGCCCTTTTGATTTTTTTCTTTTAGTTTTTTTAATTGCTTAAACTGTAAATTCTAATGATGTAATTGTGAGAATATGTTTGGGAAGAGTCACAGAGCCTGTAATTATCAGGGAGCTAAATTATTATTAGTACGCATAGATATTAATCTATGGGCTTAAATCTTTCTTATTTTAATTGTTTCATTTGGCTGTTTGAGCTTCCTTACGCTGCTAATTTCAGTAGCATCTCAGCCAGTGCTCCAAATGATGTCATCAGTACTTACAGTTGAAATAAAACATTTTAATAAAATAAATGTTGTCATTTATATATCTTGTGATTTTTAAAGGGGGTACTGACGATAAGACTCCCTGTTTAAACCAGAGACATGGAATTTTAATATCAAAGACCCATCTTCTGGAACCTGTGGAACATGCAACTAACATTTTCTTCTTTTTAAACTACATTTTCAAAAATGGATAAAAAGCAAAAAAATTGCAAATGCTGAAAATCTGAAACAAAAACAGAAAATGCTGGAAACATTCAGCAGATCTGTTAACTTGTCTATTCTCTCTACAGATGTTAACATTTCAGATGTAACCCTTCATTAGAACTGGACAAAATTAAAGATGAACAGCATCCATAAAGGAACAGAACAAAGGGAAGAGGAGGAAAGGGAAATAAAGAATAAACACATATGAGAGAGGAAATATGCATAGAATGACCTGAAAATAGATAATATTAAATACTGAAGTGCTATTAACATGAGAAAATAAGAAGAATAATAAAAAAATTTAAAGCATTTAAGAGACACCGAGAACGTGCCAGTGAATAGCTGAGGCAGTGACTGGGGTAGGAATTGGAAACAGTAGAAGTTGGCAAAGTGCACAAGATCCAGCAGCCTGAGAAGAAAAAAAAACCAAGGCAGCACCAAGGTTTCAGATGCACCCCCCACCTCCCCCTCAGTCAGTATGGTGTTCCAACCACTGTTTTCCACCTCAAGCTCCTTCCGGCATCCCCTTCCCCAAATGCCAACACACCCATCCTATATCAGCAGTGGGCACTATAGTTAATGTCTGAGGTTATTAAAGTCAATGTTAAGGCCAGAGAAATGGCCTTCGTTGTGCTTACAAGCAGTTTTGTTTTTGCTTTGTCGATGCAGAAGAACTAGAGAACCTTGAGAAGGAACTCGAAAGGAAGATGAAGGAGATTGAGAAGATGGAACAGGAGCAATCCAAGGCAATAGAGAACGTCAGAAGACAAGAACAATTGAACAAATCACTTAAACAGGAACACCAACAACAGAAGAGCAACTGCAAAGAGCTGGAGAGAGAGCTGGAGACGAAGAATGAACTGGTATGACTTTGAGTTAATAATAATATTTAAGAGTGAAATAGGTCACTTTTTTTAAAAAAAAGAAAAATACCAAAAAGAATGTGGAAAGAGCAGGGGTTTGGGATTGGAATGGATTTAGCCGAAGCATTATGGACCAAGTGGCATCCTGTCCTGAAATTTTCATGATTCTCTATACAGTTAACAAAATATAATCGGTGGTACAGAATGCCAAATCTTCGGCCGATAATTTCGTGGAAAGTTTCCATGTGGCTAAGGTGCAATGTTGGGGATCTTAACTGGACAGCTGTGAGTTCAAACCCAGATTTAACTGAGATTCACACTTCCTTCCCCTCATTATGCAAGTTTCAGTGGTTCTTGCCGCAATAATGCAGCACTGCTGCTGTGAAGCATCATAATGCTCTATTTTACGCTGCACACTTGCAAGTTTCTGATTTTACATAAAAAGTTCCTTAAACAGAATGCAGACATATGCAATTAGTCTTTATTTCTGAGGGAAATACACCATTTTAAAAATAGCTTATAAAGTATCTACAGTGTGTCATCTATTTTAAAATTATAGTTCGCCTTCAGGCACTCAGTTCTTAGTTATTCAAATGAAGTGAGATTAGACAACAAACATTACAAGGTTTTGTTTGGCCTGAAGTAACACTTTTTGTCTCGCCTTATTTGGGATCTATGGACATTGGTGTAATGCAAAGAAAGATGGGCAGTACAGAGTCAGCCTCTGTAGTATAAAAAGCTGTTCTCAAACTTCATATGAAATGTCTGTTAGTAATATTTTTGGTCAGCGTGGCTAACATGATGTACCTGAGCTTGAAACCCCGTTGTGAGTTTGAGATGATGCTAAAAGTCTGTGTCCCAGATGAATGTGCTTCCATAAATCTGATAATGCATAATGGATTGTTGTGTCATGAGTTGTGTTTGGCTTTGAGGTGCTCATAAGTGTAACCAGATATGAAGAGTAAAAATCAAGTTTACCTTCAGTCCTGGAAGGGAAAAGTGCTGTGTACACTTTTACACTCTTTTACAGAATTTTACAATTTGTGTTGACAACCTGTGCTTGCTTTTCTCCCTTTAGCTGGTATCATTGGTTGTTTACAACACCCTCCCTACTGCGTGCTGCATCTCTGTTCCCCAGTGAAGGTACCCTGTGGAAAAATAAAATGTACATCTCATCTGTTTTTGTCATCAGCTAATCTGTCTGCATGTTGAACAGCATAGAGTTTTTGTTTAAACGAAAACAAATGTGCACTGTACTTTGTGCACTCATCTTTTACATGTATGCAGTGAGCACAGCATGTTTGGAAATGCTGGCAGTTGCAAAGTTCTTTTTTTTTAAGCAACTTGTCTTTAACTGAACAGTTTTTCTAAGACCTTGGTAACAATTTGTATGATTGCCAAATCTTATTATATTGAATGTTTCATTTTACTCTTTTTTTTACCTATTGCTTTCCTTCAGTTTTTCCTGCCGCTGTCTATTGAGGCCTTACTGCACTCTTGCCTTCAGGTATCACAGCATGTAGCATTCCTGTTGCATGCAGCAGGGATCACACAAGGGATTTCAGTGGCTGGGATGCAAAAACATACCTGAAGCTTCATAATGATAAGAATTACATAAATAGTATAAAAGACGACAATATTTGTTATGCTTGATGTTGTTAGAAAACCCGGAGTCACTGAAGACTTTGTTCTAGATCAGACCCACTGTTTAAACTACTGGTCAGCTTGTAGAAATAAGAATTTTGCTACAGTCAAAATTAATACATTCAGTGAATGAATAAAAGCTTCCAAACATTGCACCAATAATATTAAACTTAAATCAACAGCTCTAGCCACATAATTGGGAAAGTCTGTCATGTTAAACATAACTTTAGTCCACAGCCTGTTGTAGAAGAAGTAGGTTGTTGAAACATCCCAGTTTTCAGAAAACCATAATTGAATGAGTAAACAAGATACTAATGAGCTAATACTAGTACTAATGAGCATCATTTGTATACGTTGCAACAGTTTAAGAAATCAACTTTTATGCACCTAGTTACTTGTGGGCCTTTCAGTAGAATCCTAATGTATACACATAACACAGGTTGGATAGTTGCTAGTAATGACAGATGTATTTGTCTGCTATTACAAATTCTTGTTTTTCCAAATGTAGTATGTCTTACCCCCAGTTAGCCTTTGTGATTGGTTGCATTGAAATTAGTTGGCATCAGGATAAAGCTAAGTTTAATACAATGACAAATTTAATTTACATAGCACGTTTAAAGTAGTGAACATCCCAAGGTGCTCGCAGAGAAGAAACAGATACTGAGCAGTAGAAGAGGAGTTAGGGGATATGAGAAAAGGCGTGATATTTTAGGGGATATTTGAAAGTGGGTAGAAAGGCAGTGGGATCTATAGAGAGAATTGGGCTGAGATAGTTGAAGGATCTGCCACTGATGGTGGTGCAAAGGGAAGGGGGCCAGCTTCAAAAGACCGTTGGGCAAGTGCTGAGATATAGGGTTGGAGGAGGTTTCAGAGGTAGGGGTGAGGTCCTGGATGAATTTGAATTGAGGATTGGAGAGTCAGCGGAGATTGGTGAGGACATGGATGATGGGTGTGTGGGACTTTGTGAGAAATAGGATATGTGCGAGTAGTTTTAAAGTTTATGTAGAGTTTAGCTAATGGAACTGATGGATTCATTAAGATTTGGGTTTCTTTATTGTTTTTGGATTGTTCTGTTAAGAATGACAGAAGGAATATTTTCAAAAATGTCCCAAGTGTGATCTCTGTATTCATTATTGTGATTTTAACCGTGTTTGTGTGTGTATGCTTGTGATTTGACATGCATTGAGAAAGATTTGTATAACAAAAAAGAATGTGGAGAAATCTGTAATTAATCTATTGTGCTGTTAAATATCAAAATTTATTCACTTAAGATCAGCTATATGCATACATAAAATATTAGGATTTTTTGGATAGTGACTGCCACATGAATAACAGCATCTTTACATGTACTTGGGGATGGCCTATAAAATATTCATAAAATCATTTCTAGGCTTTGAAATCGTTACTTACTAGTATCAAAGGATTGCTTTAAAAAATTTACATTTGATTTGCCTTGTTATACTTCGCTTGTCATGGAAACATCTGGCTGCTTGTCCTCATTAGATCTGTTCTTAGAACCTTGATTCAGTGAAAAATAATTTCTTCAGAAGCTGAAAATTTTAAAAAGAATCTTCAAAGAATAATAGGTTTGTTTCCAAGTGATGATAGCCAAGAAGAAATTTAGCAGTGAATTTCACCTAAATGCATAGCCCATTTTAATATTCTAAAGTGCAACAAAAGCAGTTTCCACACAGTACTATCCTTAGCTGAATGGATAAATAATATGTTTATTATCATTAGGCCGTAAACTTTTGATTGGTATACTTTAGATTTAAAATCCTCTTTTTAAAAAAAAATTTGAATTGTTTTAGATGATATATTTTAACTAATGCAAATACTATATATAGTAGCAGATGCAATGTTCGAAGATGTACTCACTTTAAATGTTGCTTGCTCTCCACAATTGGGTATGTAGATTAATTACTGCAGATTAAAATTTCACTAACATGGCTAATAAATGAAGTAGAATCAATTTATCCAATTTTACATGCAGTAGGTTTTCTTGATTGCACAAACTGCTTTAATTGCATCAGCCTTGACTCTTGCCTCTGAGTCAGAAAGTTGTGGGTGCAAGCCCCACTTCAGAGACTTGAGCACATAATCCAGGCTGACACTCCAGTGCAGTACTGAGGGAGTGCTGCACTGTCGGCGGTTCAGTCTTTCGGATGAGACGTTAAAACAAGTACCCATCTGCCTTCTCAGGTGGACGTAAAAGATCCCATGACACTGTTCGAAGAAGAGTAGGGGAATTCTCCCCGGTGTCTTGGCCAATATTTATCCCACAACCAATATCACAAAAAGAGATTATCTGGACATTGTCTTATTGCTGTTCATGGGACCTTGCTGTGTACATAAAGGCTGTCGCAGTTCCCTACATTAGAACAGTGACTACACTTCAAAAAAGTACTTTATTGGCTGTAAAGTGCTTAGGTCGTGAACGGCGTTATATAAATGCAAGTTCTTTTTCCATCGCTAAACAAAAACAAAGGAAATAGCTATCT
Source organism: Heptranchias perlo (assembly GCF_035084215.1). Classification (NCBI taxonomy): domain Eukaryota; kingdom Metazoa; phylum Chordata; class Chondrichthyes; order Hexanchiformes; family Hexanchidae; genus Heptranchias; species Heptranchias perlo. The sequence goes on from NC_090355.1 coordinate 25,933,385, forward strand.
TTTTAATTGGGGAGCATCACACCTCAAGTTATTGTCTCTTGATGCTTCTTATGTTATTGGCTGATCACCTGATCTTCTGCCTTCTTCACTGAAGGAAACGTTGGGGGAGCAAGATTCGACTTCAGGAAGTGAAGGAGAAAGAAGAGCACACTTTTTTAAAAATCATATTTACATTTGTCAGTCATGATTAGTACTATCCTGTGTTATTTTTCATATTTTCATTTTTTTGTGTATTTTCTGCTACAGCTGAAGCAGAAGACAGCAGAGTTAACACGGGCCTGTCACAAGCAGTATCAGCTGGAACAAGAACTGGCATTTTACAAGATTGATGCCAAGTTTGAACCACTGCATCACTTTCCAACTGAGGTAATGTATACCTTACTTTATAGGGTTGCTTATCTATTCATAGAAACCAATTCTGGGGGAAGGGGTGTCAATCTTGCTTGAACAAAAGTAAAGCATACTGGAGTACTGCGTACAGTTCTGATGCCCTTATTTAAGGAAGAACGTACTTGCATTGGAGGCAGTTCAGAGAAGGTTCACTAGGTTGATTCCATGTATGGAAGGGTCATCTTATGAGGAAAGAATGAACAGGTTGGGTCTATACTCATTGGAGTTTAGAAGAATGAGAGGAGATCTTATTGAAACATACAAGATTCTGAGGGGACTCGATAGGGTAGATACTGAGAGGATGTTACCCCTCATGGGGAATCTAAAACTATGGGGCATAGTCTCAGAATAAGGGGTCACCCGTTTAAGATGGAAATGAGGAAGAATTTCTTCTCCCAGAGGGTCGTGAATCTTTGGAATTCTTTACCCCAAAAAGCTGTGGAGGCTGAGTCGTTGAATACACCAAGGGAGTCAAAGGATACGGGGAAAGGGTGGGAAAGTGGAGTTGAGGTAAAAATCAGATCAGCCATGATCTCATTAAATGGTGGAGCAGGCTCGAGGCCGAATGGCCTACTCCTGCTTCTATTTCTTATGGTCTGTTATGGACCTGTTGCATCATAAATTGAACTGTTCATGCATCTAACAATTCATACATTTGCATTGTAGTTCCTTTTTAGTTGATTTGGATATATCATTTTTTACAAATTGATTATTGGCTACCTTTCAAACACTAAAATGCAAGCTCTAAATGTAACAATGCAAAATACAGTTTTATAGGGTTTATTTTCAAAGAAATCATTAAGAGTACACAATTGGGGAGCTGCTTGCTGCAATTAGACAAAGTAGCAGAGAAGGATGTATTCTAACATGTTCATGGAGTGATATTTTGAAATTCAATTTTTGTGATTTCACTGCTAACAAAGCTTTTGATTGCGGCTTAAGGAGAGGGGAAGGAGAAGAAGTGGAATGCATAACAGAAGCTTATTCGCCAACTGAGAGCAAGGGAAAATTAGTGTGCAAGTTACAGCTGGTTCTTGAATATTTCTTGGCAACCAATTTGAGTGATATAGGCAGAGCTGTGGAAGCATGTCTCTCCACCTGCTCAGCTGCATAATGCTGTGTGGCACGGAAATCCTAAAAGGGAGAGAATACATTTTCTGGAGAGAATGATGATTATTATTGTAGAATCTGAACACAATCATAAATGCTATGCTTGTCACGATGTATTTTTCTGTTACAGATTTACAGTCCTATTTTCATGTGGTTCAGCACTTTTTTTAGTACTTAACATTTTTGTTTTGACATTTAATATTCTTATTTTCTATTCATATCACATTCAGAGTGCTTTTACCAAAAACTATATTAATGTTCTTTTCACAATTTCTTTGAGCGTGGCTTAGTTTTCTTATTTAGTGCAAACAGCCGCTGGACCTTAGATTTAGTAATTTGTATAATAATTTTTTTTTTAATTGATACATTTTACAGAATATTGAATTAGAAGAAATCCCTAGTGAGAGCCCATATATTGGAAAGGCCAGGTACAAGAGAAATCTCTACATCCAAGAGGAACATATTGCTGACCCAGTGCAGCATGGAAAAGTTGGGAAAACTCAGTTTGATGTGGACGATCAGGGAAAAAATGAAGAAGTGAGAGCAAAACTTCATCAAGCAATGGATATACAGCTGGAAGACAAAGAGAAAAAAATTCAGGAAGGTAAAGAGTTCTAGAATTATAGTCCAGAATTATGCTCTTAAATTGCTTTGATTTTTAATGATGTGGAGATGCCGGTGATGGACTGGGGTGGACAAATGTAAGGAATCTTACATTTGTCCACCCCATCTTACAAGATTCCTTTCATTTTATTTTTAATGGTGAACGATCAATTAAAGTTGCAAGAAGAACATTTATTTTTTTAAAAACAGTAAAAACTGTACAACTTTTTAATGAGTGAAGCTCTGCTACTGATTGCTATCCAATTACCCCTTCTGGAAGGTGTGCTTGAGGGCATTGTTGGTTGAGATATGGATCAGGCTCTGTGATTCCCCCCACTGGTTGAATTGCTCATCAGTGTTCACCATCTAGTCTGACACTTGTGATGTTGCACCACTGGAACCCTTCAGGGAAAGAGGAACCCTTTTTCATGTCTTTAAAATTATTACATAAATTATATCTAATGTTTAAATCAGGAGACCCATATTTTAGTACTGAAAAACAGTAGATTTTCTGAAAATAAATGAGTTTTGAAGCTATAAAATTTGACAACTGAGAGTTCCTGGTTCTCAGAGTTGAAATTTATAAAGTAAAATAAACACTTTTTTTCAAATGGTCTCATTTTCAATATGAAACTGCCAAGTTCTATGATGTTGACAGTATCATACTGTTGCTTTGAAATTGGTGCAATGCCATATATACAGTATAACTGGAGTGTTACAAAGGCATGAAGATTTAAAACATATAGTATAAAAGTTGTATTTTCACACATTATTATATCTCAATAAGTGGCTCGGTGTCAAATTTTGTTTGATAACGCTCCTGTGAAGCGCCTTGGGACGTTTTACCACATTAAAGGTGCTGTATAAATGCAAGTTGTTGTTGATACTGTGATTGTTTCAGCTTGAGCCCAAAGAAAATACAAGTAATAACGCTGCTTAATCTCCACATTTTCACATAAGCTGTTTTTATGGTCATTTTTCATAGCTGAAGAATCGTTACGGCAACTACAGAGTGAAAAAGAAAAGACACAACAGCAAGTTTTGAGAACAGTTGAAGAGCTGAAAAATCTGGAGGAGTTAGCAGCACAAAAGCGGGTGCGTGTGGGTTAATAAAGAGTTAAATGTCTAGGACCTACAGATCTGCAGTTAGAGATTTTGTCACCAGTGAGGTTTTTCCACGTGGATAAACTCAACTAATGTGGTGGGTGCAGCAACTACAAAGAAGTATGCATAGTTGATATTTATTCCTCTGGTTGGACAAGTGGGACAGAAAATTCTGCTGGTGAGGTAATCTAATTATGTAGCGATTTGAATTTTCCCAGTAATGGTGTGAATCATAGTTCTGTCATTCTGAATGTATCTTCACAGGTATATTTAAAAATATTCAGGTAAGAATTTATGCATTTTAAATATACAATGCCTGTAAATTCCATGAAAAAAAATTTGCATCTTGAACAAACATTTCTATTACTGTCTAAGTGATTTTCATATTGGTAGTTCAGGAGTAGTCTGACCTTTTAAAACAGCAAACCAATACATTATGACAAAAACACAGTGCCCTGCTCTATTATCATGGAGTTATCCTTGTACAGTCCATTTTTATCTATTCAAATGCAGCAAACGCACCTCCAGGCTTCCCCCAACTTGTCGTCTCCAGTATCCCCCAAAATTCCATCTTTGGGACCCACCTCTTCCTCATCTATCGGCATGAGGTTGCTTTCACATGTCTAGTCTACCTCTCCATCATCTCTCTTGACCCCACAACCACCTTGTGCTGTTCGGATTGCCTGTCTGACATCAAGTCATGGTTGAACAATAACTTTCTCCAACTTAACATCAGGAAGACTACAGCCATTGATTCCGTCCCTCTGCCTGACCATTTTCTCAGACTGCAAAACCTAGGCATTCTATTTGACCCTGAGTGTTGCTTTAATCTCCATATCCTATTTTGCAAGATCACAGTTTTCCACCTGTGTAACATTGCCAACCTCTGCTCCTACATCACTAAAATAATTTTTATAATATGTTTTTGTCACCTCTAGATTCAGTTATTCAAAAACTCTCCTTTTTGGCCTCCAATCCTTCACAATGTTCAATGTGTCCAAAACATAGCTCGTATCCTTAAGAAATACAGTATTTGTTCATACAACATAATACAGCTATTTGTTCCAGAGGTCAATTTGTAATTTGACTCTCTACGAAAAGAAGTACCTCCCTAACATCTAACCCAGTTCCACGATTACGTATCTAATACTTCTATCCCCTGGTCCTCCCTAACCTAATCTATCTGATTTCCTTCAGCTGTTTGTAAATCGCAACAATAATTTGAATTTGCCTATCAAAAGTACAGGTCAGGATTGAAGCTAAAATTTACACCCTTGCCCCATACCCAAGACTGCCTGTGACTAATCCCCTCAGGAAATCCGCTGGTGTATTTGCCTATCTGTAATGAATTAAAAGTCCTGCATGTGGTATGCACTTCCTGTCAACGTTAACCTTACTTCCTGTCTCCCCAATTTTTGTTTTAGTTACACCTTTTATGACAACATTTGGTTGTTATGTTGTAAGGACAGGAGTCTTTCTAATAGTTGGCACTGTTGTGCTTTCCCACTGCACCTTCGAGGCCCACTGCCTCTGATATCCAGAGAACTCCAGTCTGCCCATGGCATAGTAAGCAATTTTTTAACCAACAATATATCTAAATTAACTTGATTATAATAGGCTTAATATACTGTGCACAATACCATTTTCTCCTGACAATGAAGGATAATTAAAGGCTTTCTGTTTGCTTTCAAAATCCAACACAGTTTTTTTCAAAAAGAAAATTCAAATTAGGGTGAGGAAATAAACTCCGTCTTGCTCCCTCTTTGCCTAATGCGTGTCAGTAATTGGAATGTTTATATTCTCCAACTATCAGGTGATAACTGATAATTAGAGGCTTTTTGTTTGCTTTCAAAATTCAACTGATTTTTAAAAAATTCCAATTGTGAAAGCTTTTGTGTTTCTCTTTTTCTTACAGCTTAATATGTTTTCTGAGGTTTATAAAATACAATTTGAACACCAACTAAAGTTACAAATATTTAATTAGTACAGTGTGTCATGTTTTCACACTCACCCGCACGCGCGCGCGCACACACACAAACTGTTTCATAGAAGTATTTTTTGCCTCCCCTCAATATTTTCTATATTCAGCTTAATTTTTTTTTGTATTAGCTGTAAATTTGTCATGCCCCCATTTTAAAGTCTCATTTCAATTTCTTTACTCATCCAAGAAACATTTGCTGCCCCACCTTTACTTCTTGTGGGTATATCACTTGTTTGTGCCCTAATCATCTCCTGTTTGAAAGTGTCCCATTGTTTGTCTACTGTCTTGTCTGCTAATTTGTCATTCCAGTTTATCTGAGCTTGTTCCCTTATTATCTAGTTAAAATGTGTTTTTTAAAAATCTTTTCTATAAAATCTTGAGTTTCTGAAGGGAGCTTAAATAATTTTGTTGCCTACCCATTGACATCCCCAACCCTTTGATATATCCTATATGGAAACAGATTTTTCTAGCACTATTATTGCCCCACTTTTTAAAAGCAGTGCTGGCCTTAATTTTCCTGTGAGCATACTGTAAAATTTATTGTTGATCGTAAACAATTAACGTTACCACAGTAAGTATTCTACTGGCAGTAAGCCATATTTTTACATATTTAATATCCCACAATTGATGTTTTGGAGTTTTAACAACAAAACTAAATGGATTATTGCTTGCAGAAATTTGAGAAAGGGTAATGATGTACAGACTGGAAAATTATTTTATTTTCTAAATGGCATGGTTTTGGTTTGTCATGATTTAGTCCTGCTTCACTGAAAAAGCGAGAGGAAAGTGATGTTTAAAAATATATAACATAATATTCAGTAGTGTGGTGATCCTCTATTTGCATCTATTAATGATATGAAAAAAATGTTAAAAATATTGATACCATTGCTAGTAATTCCTCCTTCTCCCAATTACTGTATTCTGCTCACATTAAGTAGTAAGTCATCTCTACCACTGCAGTACCTGGTTGATGTCATTACCTTTTGATAAAACCACTGCAATATTAGGCAGTAAATACCACTCTGAAAAGTTGATGTCATAAGTTATTATATCACAGATTTAAAGTCTCTGCATTTCTCACTAAGTATTCATTTATCAGTGTGCCATAGCTAAAACTGGATTGATTATAGTGTTTTAAAAATTAATTTAAAAATATTTTACTTGCTAAACAGATTTTAGGATTTTTCAAAATTTGTGCATACTGCACAGATTGCAAATGAATTGAAGTTCACTCTGAAGAGTGCCAAAAAGAAGCGCAGATGAGATTTAGATTCATGAAAATTATATTTTAAAAAGTTAAAGGCTTCTTGCCTGCAGGTGGAAAATTGTACGTGACACAGGAAGACCTAAAGAGAGTGAAAAAATAATTTAGCAACAGAGCGCAAGAATTTAAATTTCCTGATTCCTTTTAAAGCAAATTCCTAATCTTAAATGATAATATCACACCGTATCATGTCAAAATGTCAAAACGCTTCATACAGTTGTTGTTATGCAGGCTGATTGAAAGCAAAGTATTTCCTCACAAAAGGAAGGAAATTACGTCTGAATCATCCTGACCTTCTCTCGTGTATGTCCTGGCGGAGGCCTAAGAGCAGATAGCCTGCCGACCTTTTTGTTAGGAAATGATGCATGAAAATTTAAAAGGAAAGAAGGAATAATTTAAATTGTCAGACGAATACAAAATAAAAATTAGGGGTGATCTTGTCGGTAGGTAGTATGATTATTAGCAATGAACAAATGGCAATCTAGATATAATATCCTTGAAGATTATTAGGGAAAGCATTCTATGTGATAACTACAATATTTTGAAAAGGCTGATTTGGGAGCTTGCATAAGAAATTAGCCTGAAACCATACAGAGGAAAATTACCTTGGTGATATATTCTGTACAGTGTAGTATCATCCTTTCTGCTCAATGCATAGATTTCAGAAGTTCAGAAGGAGCAGCTCCACCAGCAATTGGCACAGAAGATCCAGCTGATTAACCAATTGCGTCAGGAGACTGAGAAAGTGGAGCAGCAGATGGAAAGACAGAGGAAGGAGATGGAAAAAAAGCAGCACGAGATTGATGATTTAGAAAAGGTCCTGGACTCTCTTGATCCCAAAGACCCTCGACATGTGAGTAACAATTAGAAAAAGAAACAACATGAATATCTTGTCTTTAATGATCAAGTTACGAGGCTTTTCATTTCCCATTGCTTACAATGGGGGGTAGGGGGAAAGGAAGGAGAGAAGTGATTGGAACTAAGGCTGAACCTTTTTCTGCTCTAGATGCACAAGGTCACACTTAGCAACCCAGACAATAGACAAAACTCAACATAGTTTCAGCTCTTATATTTGATGGTCAGAGCTGTCCAGAGAATATGACCCAAAATAATACCATGCCACATAACCTGACCATATAAGAATCTAGTCACCTAATTGGTTAATATAAACTTGTATATTCAGTTAAGTAGAACCAAAATCTAGTTTTCTGATCGAATATTTTGAAGCTGTGGCATGGTATAAAGAACTGAATATTTAAAAGAGAAAGTAACGATCTGAGCTAAATTTTTGTGTATGCAGCCCACCTTAGCAAGGTTTAATTCTTTCAATGGTATAAAAGTAAGAGCTTAAATATAATGGTACTTGTATAGTGTAAACCTGTGTTGCTGTTGTATTTATTTCACAAAGTTTATAGCAATTCTGTAAAGGGAACACATATAAAACAGATGCAATTCAATAAAGAATTTCATTTTAATTGTCAAATATAAAAGCAGACTTCAAATGTAATTTCACAGCAATAATAATTCAGGCACAAGCTTTCCAACGAAGCACAGACTCAAAATCAAAGGTTAAGGATACTCCCTGAAATGACTGTGTGTAAAGGAAACTAGTGCAAGTACAGCCTATTCCTGAGAAATACCATTTTGCTAAACGGAAGAGTGAATCTTAATAAGAATTTGATCTAATCACAGATAAAATCGTTGAAAATTGCTTGGCATATGTAATACCAGTCAATATCTGAGAGATCATGGGTAACCCATTTTAAGAAAGATCTAGTTTATTGTATTTTAGCTCTGTGAAGTAAGCCATTCTAAATGGACATAATCTCTTCACAGACATAAATCATTGTAGCTTGGAAGTCCTTCTTTCTAAGTCAGTGACAGATTGTGTTCAAAGGTTGAACTTTCTATTCTGTAAAAATACATTGAGTAAATATGAAGACTGCATGTTCTGTTTGCATTAGTTGTAATTTCTAATGCGATAACTGCACTGGTTTTTAAAGAAATGTTGCATTTTATTTGTATAAGTGCTGTAGTGTAATATGCAGAACCATACATAATATTTTAAGTTTGGCTGAAAGTTGTACAGCATGGGAAAAATGTAATTGCCATATATTTGTGTTTTTATGTTTTGATATAAGGATTTTTTGTAATAAATATTTCATGATTTGTAAAATTTTGCTGAGGTTCGTGAAGGAGCTGTGGAAAAAGCTTTGGTGCTTTGACGTGTTATTTGTTTGATATGGCTTTGATGTTTGTATAACAGGTTTGAAATTAAAAACTTAGCCTAACTAAAATTGCAATTCTTAATATACATAAAGAATAATGGCTATCTGTGAGTGATCATCAGGCAGTAATCGTACTGCAGTTCAGACTAGCAAAAGCAAATAGAATGTTTAATTATATTGCTAGTTTATTTGGGTATAGGTCAAAAAATATCATATTAAAACTGTACCTTGAGCACTATGTTCAATTTTGTTTATTAAGACATAAGAGAAACACTCAAGCCATGTGTAAGTGAGATGAGCCACAAGGCTGATCCCTGGTATCAAAGGATTGAGTTGTGAGGAAGATTTGAAAATACTGGGCTTTTCATCCTTGAAAGGAATTCACAAGGTATTAAATGTAAGATTAATCCAGAGCTCTACTTCAAGGTATGAACTGCAGGAGTGATGCTTGAGCAGTTTACGACCATGATCATCACTGTGAGATCATGAGATACAGACAAGTGGGGGCATTCAGCCCACCTGATGAAAGATCTACATTCCATCCCATTATGTTGTCCAACTGATTCTTGAATGAGGTTCTACCCTACCATTCCAAGCATTTCTTTGCATTAATGAAGTTCTTCCTGTTTTAAGTTGTGTCCCTTTGTTCTGGCATCCTGGCATACCTTGAAGTAGTGCTCTGGATTAACCTTACATTTAATATCTTGTAAATTCCTTTCAAGGATGAAAAGCCCAGAATTTTCAAATCTTCCTCACAACTCAATCCTTTGACACCAGGGATCAGCCTTGTGGCCCATCTCACTTACACATGGCTTGAGTGTTTCTCTTATGTTTTGATAAACAAAACTGAACATAGTGCTCAAGATACATTTTTAATATGATATTTTGACCTATACTCAAATAAACTAGCAATATAGTTAAACATTCTATTTGCTTTTGAGATTGGGACACGATGGATGGACTGGTTGGTCTTTTCCTGGCCTTTTTCTTATATTAGTATTTCTACTTGCATACGTACCAACCATCTATGATGAACATGAACTGATAGTTTTTAAAGGCACTGTAGCAGGAACTATTGTGAGATCAGGAGATCTCATCACTGTATGCACTAGCATTCAGAATTAAAGCAGGAGCAATGACCGGAGGTAAGAGCCCTTGAGCGGTGCAATGGAGGGAGCCCAACAGCAGCATTTTGGTTGGGGAGGAAAACCCAAGAACAGGTGGGGAGCAGAGGAAAGCCTGAGAGTGGTGCTATGGGGGGAGGGGGAGAAGAGGAACACCTGAGAATGGCGCTGATGGGGATAGAAAGCCTAAGTCTGAAGGTTGTGCTGGGAGAGGAGAGCTCGAGGTGTGGCACTGGGGAGGCTAGAGCAAAGCCCAAGTAGCACTGGAGGGGGAGGGAGAATGCAGAACCTGAGAACAGTGGAGAGGAGAGGAATGGGGAGCCCAAATACAGTGCTGAAAAGGTGGGAGATGACCGTGCCACTATAAGCTGGGTGAAGAGTAGGAGAGCGATAACATGAATCAAAAGGGGAGGGGGAATGAGTGCTGATATGAACTAGTGTGGTTAGAGAGGAAATGTGTCTCTCTGAACTGGGGAGGTGTTGGAGGGGGAGTGCTTCTTGTGAATGTGGTTTATTGGACGGGGAGAGAGCTTCTGTGAACTGGGAGGTTATAAGGAGAGAGCATGTGAGAACAGTGAAGGGATGAGTGAATGTGAACTGGGGGACAGTTGGAGTGTCTCTGTGAAGGGGGAGAGTTACTGTTGAGATAGCTTTAGGGAAAATAATCTAATGAAACCCAAATTTTCTTTTCCTATATTTTAAGGTTACAAATATATCTATTGCAAAGTAAAAAAGTGCTTAAAATCAACCAAAATAAACAATTTTTAATGTAAAAATTCAAAATTTTCTGAGCGGCTGCTCTAGTCCCTCCTAGTGATGTATCACTACTTGGCATGAGTCAGTATTTGGAAGGAGTGTGTGAAATTCTAAATTTGTGCAAGCCTTGAACCTGACTACATTCATTGGACTGGTTTCAAATTCCCTCTTTGCTTTTGGGCATTTCTTTTTTAAAAAAATAACTCAAACTTTATTTCCCCCAGTAATAGATTATCAGCTCCCACTGGAAAAAGAGTAAAGAAAATAACCAATATGCAAATAATAAATAGAAAGTAATTTTTAGTCAAATTGAGTAAATGTTCCTTCCTTTATATATTTTTTTAAAAATGCAATGTCCTGTTTGTTGTAGAATCCAAAATGCTGGAAGATACACCAAATAGTGTCAAATTTAAAATTTTCTGAAGGGGCATGCCCCAGACCCCACCACAAAATACATTTTTCCCTTGTGTTTTCAATAACTTGTCATCCCCCCCCACCTCCTACCAGTACAAGGTCTGTTGGGTACACCTACAACATAAGTTACAAGCCAGTGTACACTGCACTTTTAACAACTCAGATTTACATAACGCATTTAATGTAAAAGCATCCCAAGGTACTTCGTAAAAAAAGCTAATGAGAACAGACACCAAGCCAGAAGGAAGAGTATAATTACTGCTTTTCATTCAATATAGGCTTATATTTCAGCGGTTTGTCAGCTTTTGCCATGTATTTCTAGTTTGACATGTATCGACCTGGCATTCTTTTATTTTTCATAATTTATATGTGAAATTCTTGTACGGCAGTATTACTTTGTTTTTGTTGCTGCTTTTTGGTCATTAGCAGAAATATTGGTCAAGACACTCGAGTTGATTTGTGATGATATCCTTGCTGATGGATTAACAATTTGTGCAATGATTATTTCTCTTCATCCAGTGTTAGCTTGCCATTTATTACTGAAAAAGGGTCATTTATCAAACTAATTATTCACAATAAACTGAATTGTAAAATGTTTGTAAGTGATCATACCTGATGGGGTGGTACCGTATGTGACAATGTCATCCTTTCACCCTCAAATCTCGATTTAAATCCACCTCAGTTTGTTGGGTTGAAAGTCTGTGTTCATACTGTGTCAGCTGCTGAAGCATTGCATTACCCCCCCACCCCCCCCCCGCTTTGAAAATGCATACCATTTATTGTGAAGACATTAGATTCGATAGCACTTCACATCCCACAACAGCACATACCCAGTGTTGTTTCACTAGTTAATAGAAATGGTACCACAAAATTGCACTGTCCATGGTTAATGGAAAATGTCATGACATCTGAATAATTTTAAACTGAAGTTTCTGTACAGATTAGAAACTCCAGGTGCTCCTGATTGTTCTCTCTACTTTAGCTCAACAAAGAAAGAAAATACATTGGTGATGTTAAATCCATGGGGAAGAGCAATTATGATTACTGGTGAATGAGTCTGCTTAATAGCATGGTAATTATGCAGGCTGTGTTAGATCATATGTACTGATCTGTGACGACCATAAAAAGATAACATTTTAGCATTTTTTAAACCGCACTGGCAACCAAAACCTTGTGCTTTGCTGAGACCTGGGTTGTCACAGCTGGTCACTGAAAGAGTTAAATGCTAGCAATGCAGATTGAACGTAAGAGATAGGCTTGGGGCCTTTTTTTGTTGTTCTTATCAAAGTGCTGTTGTATTCCATATGTTTAGAATGCAGAAGTTCTAGTGTAACTAAATAGTGCCGACAGCTGTGGGCCTAGCTCTAGTTTTTCCTTGTGCATCCAGTTTATTAGTGCAGTATTACTTTTAAGTTTAACGAATTTAATGTACAGAAATGTTACCAATAGTAAAATGGTGTGAAAACTAATGTTATCTTTTTGAAACATTTATTTCTAGAAGAGTTACTGCGTTGTTGATGTGAAAAGTTAAATTAATGCTCACAATTTGGGCTTGAGGCCTAATCATTTTTTGCAGTTCACAAAGTCCAAACATTCTTTGGAATCATTCCAAGTAGTGCAGAGAATAATTAGGATAAGCTGCTGCAAGCATTAATTGATTATATAGTTGTTCAATAATTTTGTGGCACGTTGATGTGTACTGTACCTTGTTAAGACTGCAGAGACTTAACCAGAATTTCAGTTGATCACATATGTTAAACATTCTTGGTCTGGTTTGTATGCCTTTGTGGCAGGCAGTTTGCAGTAATGTGGGCTGTAGTATTTCACAACTAGGAGCACTGCCTCTGGAGAGATTAGAGAGGCAGTTAGATCAGCTGCTTTTGATTGGCTGCACAAAGCACTTCCTGTGTTGTGATTTGAAGCATGTGGCATAATTGCAATTCTCCGGAAAACGAACAGACTGATCTCTATCGTGCTCAGGCAGTAATGGTGTAAGAGAGGTGAACGACGAAGCTCTGACTAAAGTTTTAAGAAGTATCTTCAAGCTGCAAAGGCTGGAAGTCAGCAAAATCAATGTGAGTAATGAGAACAGGAAGTTTGAGAGGAAGGGAGCTGGCTGAGGCATTTGACTTGCTAGTCGTTTGTACAGAGTAGAGGAACTTACTTTATATATTGTTACAAACTTTTAAGATTTATCTGCAGCAGATTCACAAAGCTGAATTTACAGGATTGTTTTGGAATTATATACAATATCAATACGTTTATAGTACAGATGCCTATTCCTGTTTGCCAGTGGCGTATTTAATTGGTTTCTTTATATATCTACTTACAAGCTGCATAGTATTTTATGTAGAGTTCATATCATCTGTAATTAACATGATTTTTATTGTGTTCCTGGTTATTTATAGTAAAAGGAACATGGCTGCTAGTGTAGTTCTGTACCGATTTTTATTTAGATATTCTATTTGATGGTAACACAAGACAATATAAGTTCCAGTTTTAAGTTTTAGCTCTTTTAACATTTCAAGTACTGATTGTATTTTGTAGCTTACAAAATGTGTGATTGTCTTGTACTAGTTGTATTTGTATATGTAAAATAAAGTATGTCTCCAATGCTGAGAAATTGTGGATTAGAAGTTATATATACAATCAAAGAATAATTCCAGAATTCTTTGAACAAGCTAGTAAAAATCCATTTTTCAAAAAAAATGATAGTTTCTAATGTAATCCTCACATGCTTGAATTTTCAAGTGCACTATTATTTTTAAATATTGAATTCTAAAGCTCAATTTATTTTAAAGAAATCTGACTGATTTGACATGATCTTAGTAGCTTAGGAATACTACAATATCTGCTTGTAGGCATTCAGTGATTGTTTGTAGCCCAACCTCAGATAAGGCCAATAACAAAAGGCAAAAAAGTTAATATTGAGAAAGAAAACACTCATCACATAGCAAAGAGCTTGTGGAACAGTCACAAAAATCAGTTATCATATATAAGAACAGAAAGGGGAGTATTAAAGGTAGAACAGATATCACTTAGGTTGACATTTTTGAACTGCACAGGGGTTTCATTCTTGCAGTTTATGACATAGTCTTAATCCTTTAATTGTGCTGACATCCTGTAACTTCCTACTTGTCTGCTGTTATCCTCTGTTCAGTACAAATGCAATAAAGAGCCATAGGTCTCTGTGCCTTCTGATAATAACAATGATAAGTTAAATTAGATATAAATGCAAAACTACATGAATCCCAAATGCTGATGTTACCATAATATGTTATTCTTCAGGTGAAAATGGTCACATTGAAAATTTAAATACATTTCCCATTTGCTAACCCAGTTCATTCATTTGAGATTTTTTTCATTCATGACATCAAAAACTAGCTGTTACAACTTCACCTCTACAAGTGAGATTAATTGCAGCAGATAAGTTAGCTGTTAGTTCTTTCTTTTCAGTCTGTGATTTGCTAGCAGGAGTCAGGTTGGGTGGGTCTGACCTGACAGTGGGAGTCAAGTGAATTGCTGGTTGACTGCAGGGTCCTGGCTCACAATGGAGTCAGTTCAGATGCTGGCTTACAGTGGGGTTGGGTCAGGTCCTGGCTAGCAGCAGGGGTCAGGTCAAGTTCTGGCTGAGAGCAAGGGCTATGTAAGGGCCCTGGCTGTCAACAGGATTCAGGTCTGGCCGGCGAGAGTCAGGTTAGGTCCGAGCTTACAGCTGAAGCTGCGGTGAGTTGGGTCAGCTGACGCCAGAGCTCGGGTCGGGTCCAGACTTACAGAAGGGGTTAGATCAAGTCTTGGTAGAGAGCAGGGATTATGTAAGGATCTGGGCTGATAGCGGGATTCGGTCGGTTCTGGGCTGAAGACAGAGGTCGGATTGCGTCCAAGCTGATGGCAGAGCTCTGATCGAGTCTGGACTGATAGTAAGAATTAGGCCCAATTTGGATTGGGCTGACAGTAGTAGACATGTTGTGTTGTCAGTTGGAGTGGGGTTGCATCTGGGCTGACTGCAGGAGTTGGGTCGTGTTATACTGACTCAGGAATCATGTTCGGTCTGATCTAAAAGTAGCAGTCAGGTTAATAAGGGGATGTGGCCACATCCTTAATGCCCCAGTTTATATGATGGATTTAGCAAATTCTTTGTTGGACCCTTTAAATCAAGTTTTGCCCTCTCCACAGCTAGGAAGACAAAGTCCGCTCGAAATGTGCCAAACCAGTTATTTATGAAAGGTAAAGGCAGTGTTATTATAGATGGGTCCTGATAGGACAATTTGTACTCATTAACGATGATGGATTTAAATTGGACGGCAACTTCTGAAGTGAATCACTGGGCACAGCCGTGCAGATTTTGATTCATTTATCTCTACAAAATAAGGGTTATTATTAACTCTGAAAAGAGGAAAATATGGACCTACCTAAATGCACTGAGGCAGTCATGTCTTGATTGCATGAATTTGGAATCTACCCTACAAAATATTCAGATAAGCTATTATTAGATCTCTTTGTTACACAGCACAGTAAAAGCTGAGCACATGACTGAATGCACACGGTCTAAAGGAAATACGGGCCCTATTAAATTGTTTTTTGCAGCCTCTTTTTTTTTAGTGTTGTGCTATTTTAAAAGAAATTGAGGGAGGGGAGAAGAAAGGACCAAAGCCCTTTAGGATAACTGTGGTTCTGAGGAGGAAGCATATGACTCATATTCCAAATTATCACTACAAAATCCTTAATAATCATTTTATGATCTATTTAATTTACAATGTACTTAAATGTGCACCCCATGGAACATTAAAAGCCAATATCTGTCTCTTCCCTCTTCACTCACTGACTAGTGTGTTCTGTTAATTGCTACTTTATACAGTAAAAATGGTTTTGTTAGGGTTGGTTTGTGCAACTAGTTAACTGCATGCATGAACACTAGATTAATGTTCTCATTCTCCTTACACTTTTTGTAAATGCTAATTTGTTCAACAGGTCACTTTAACCTAATTATTTACAAATCACATTCTTTTACCTGTCCTAAACTGTTGAATTATTGTAATTATGAAACAGCAGGAGTGGCATTTTCTAACAGGCAGTACATGGGAGTGATGATACTGTTGGTGATATCTGGAATTTAGATCTGGTGGTTGTGGTAAAATTACAACTGGCGGGCATTTTCCACTTCTTTTCAAGTGCAGGCAAGTGAGTGCTCATAGCATAGTACAACAGATGAACTCCATTTTTTGTTTAAATTGTGTATAACACATTACATTGGTTAGTGTATCCACCCACTACCCACTGGAAGCAGCCGAGACAAAATGCCACTGCAGATATTTTTAGAATACATATAAATGCTAAAATTTATACCTGAGAGTGGAAGTTCCAACTTTCAGTGAATTCATGCCCTGAATATCTGAATAAGTTTCTGCGCAATGGAATACATTGTCCATTGTTAACTCCATATCCATGTGTGTGCTCAGATAAGTATGTAACAAGTTGTGAAAATCAGTTGTGTATTTAAAGTAACACTCTAGGGAAGGTTAACAAAAAATATATATGAGCCTTGGTCTAATATCTGACACTAGTTTAGGTAACAAATTTAGTTTAAATGTATTGGCATTTTATATTTTAATGTCTAATTTGCATACAGCTATTCTGCATGTCAGGATGGTTGCAGGCATAGACTATTCCTGTGCTCATTTCTGGACAATTGATATTTGGGATATTGGATGTTAACTCTACCCTAGCTTCAGCATGGAACCAGTTGTTGAGTTGAAATAAAATAATGTTATACATCTGTTCATATTGCTGTCTCAGTGGACAGTTCTTTTACATTTTTCATGACATTATGAAATGATTACATGCCATTTTCAAGCAACATAGCACTCTGAAAATGCGCTCAAGAAGAGTGCAACGACTCCTATAATTTTAATGAATGGGGCAGCCATTTGTGGATTTATAAAATTATGAAATGTGTGTCATTAGTTTCAACAACAACTTCATTTGTACTTTAGAATCTAATACATGCTAAGGTAAGCCTCATAAATATGATTCTTGTGAGCCTGTACTGGGGTATGCTTTTAAAATGGCACTTAATTGGTCCTGGCCAATATCTAGTTACACAAAAGCTTGACCTGAGGATCATAACAATAGAATACTTGTTGTATGTACTGGATACTGTTTTCTTGCACGTGTCCCTGTGTATGAACTTCTGTCTTTTCAGAAGGCAGACTGGAAAGCACTCTAGTGAGACGAGGCTGATTGTAAACTAACAAACTAGTTTATTTTACGTCAAATGTATGAATGGACAAAATGCAGTTTTCCAGTGAGACACATCTATTTTCTATCATTCTTTATACCGTAACACAACAAAACATGACACGCATCCTTACTGCTGATCTGGGGGAAACTCATTTTGAAGTTAACTGTCCCTATTTAATTAGGTACTTTTTTTGGTTACAGGCTGTGTTCATACCTCAGCCTTGGAGTCTGTCCTGCTGTAGTATACTCGAGAGAGAGAGAGAGAGAACTTACTGTGACTCTGACTGCCTTTGATTCACTTCTCAGAGAGAGAAAGACAGAGACAGTTATTTGACCTTCACCGAGCTCTCTGTGTTGAGGATTGATTTGCTAAGATGTCAACCAAAGTCACCACCTTAAATGAAATGCTGCCCCCCCCCCCACCCCCCGATGTGGACGCTCATGGTATTGGTATTGCCCATTCAGCTAAGCTTCTAAGCTTCTACCAGGTGCACTGAATGAAAACCCACTCTATCATAATGGTGTTTCCAGTCTATAATGCTATCTCAAAAGTTTGGATAATATTCATAGTGCTTAAGCTTTCCCTTGTGGTTTATAATGCCCTCTCAAACCCTTGATAAGATTACAGTCAAATGTGCATTATTGACATTGAGAGCAGCACAACAGCAGCAGCAGGAAGTTACTAGGGTAGTGATTGCCAATACAAGCACCCCATGTTTACTAGCTCTGTGCTGGAAAAGGTATAATGGCCTTACTAGAGCAGGTAAGGTAAGAGGAGTAACCTGCACCTTCCAAGAATGGGCTGCATTAAACATGTTAGCCACTGACCATGACATGCCCTCACACAGTTTTAAGGTCTCTTTGCGCGCCCCTCCCCCCCACCCCAATCCAGCCTTCACCTAGGAGAATTACGTGGCTTGGTTTAAGAGGTCACAAATGACACACTGACATTAAGGGGTAGCATGATGGTAAAAAGCACTAGGCACACAGGCAGTATGGGTTTTAATTAAAATTATGGTTGCATTAAAATTATTGTGTGTGCTGACATTTTTGGCAAGATTTTGAAGTAGCTTTGATGAGGTGGCACGAATGGGAGATTTGTGAGTTGATGCGCACAGAGAAAGGTCTGCAGGTGCTGCTAAGCTTAGGTCCCAGGAAAGCACACAGGTATCAATCACCATGGTTGGAGAGGATCTACCCAGAGACTTGTCTTTCTGTGGTAATGAATGATGTTATGGTGGACTGCCTTAAAATAAAGGGAAGCAAGCACTGACTTCCATTATAGTGTGCTCCTAACAAACAAGCTGCACCTTGCAAAAATGGTATCCCTTCCTGTTAAGTACCTATGGCAATTGATGAAGGAGCATATATTGCCATGTAGGTGCAATCTTTGACTTCTTGGGAATCCTGTCCCTCAGTTAAATTGCAGTGTTCTGACATCTGGTGTCAGTTCTCCATTGGAGGTGAATGAAATTACTAACTCTAGAGAACAATGCTGTTTGGCTTATGTTACATATGTCCCCAGCGGCAGTCTGGAATGACTCCGTGGCATAGAAGTTAAGGGCCGTTGGAGCGCTTCTGCCTGAATACTACGGTGTAGGGCTGTCGACGGGCGGGTGTCATTTTCCAGTGGTGCTGCCTCACCAGCCTGTCCTTCCTCCATTGCTCCTCCTCTTCCAAGAAGCAGAGATAGAGAGGAATTCCCAATGGGCAAGCCATTGTGTCCTGTCTGAAGCGGGGCGGGGGGGAAGAATGGCAGCACCTCAGCTAATGACACAGATGGCAAAATAGGTGGCAATAGTAGAAAAATAAAAAGGAATCAACAATCATCATGCAGTAATAAAATTTTAACAGCAGCTGTAAATGGACAGGCTGGTCCTTTTTAAACTTGCTTCTGCCTAGAAGGTAAAATAGAGCAACCCTGCCCTAGAATAAGTGTAAATGAGAATGTGCCTGCTGAAAAATGGACACTTTCACTGGCTGCTGGAAATGACAGCGCAAAATAGAATGAGTGGGAAAGTAAGCCCCATTTCCTGCACTCAGTTGCCTAATTAGTGCCACAGAATTGGAGAGATAGTGGCTGAAAATTCTGGCCTGTGTGTCTTAGGCTGTAAAGGCCGTAACAGGAATAAAACAGGAAATAACAGAGAGGTACAAGAACTATAGAGTAGTGATGATGTGGAGATGCCGGTGATGGACTGGGGTGTACAAATGTAAGGAATCTTACAACACCAGGTTATAGTCCAACAGTTTTATTTGAAAATCACAAGCTTTCGGAGGCTTTCTCCTTCGTCAGGTGAGTGTCGAGATTCATTGAAAATTACCGCATATATAGTCATAGAACAATGCCTGATGATTACAGATAATCTTTCCAACTGCCCGTTATCAAGGCCATCAAATTAATTGAATAGTGTTCAGACAGAGAAACCTTAGATACCCCAGAGAACTGAATATACAAACGGCCAGAACCAAAGAAAGAGAGGGAAAGAGAGAGAGAGAAACATCCGAAAGGAAGAGAAAGAGAGAGAATGACCAGTTGTATTAAAAACAGATAACTTTTTTTTCCCTGGTGGGGTTGCGTGTAGCGCGACATGAACCCAAGATCCCGGTTGAGGCCGTCCTCATGGGTGCGGAACTTGGCTATCAATTTCTGCTCGACGATTTTGCATTGTCTTGTGTCTCGAAGGCCGCCTTGGAGAACGCTTACCCGAAGATCGGTGGCTGAATGTCCTTGACTGCTGAAGTGTTCCTCGACTGGGAGGGAACCCTCCTGTCTGGCGATTGTTGTGTGGTGTCCGTTCATCCGTTGTCGCAGTGTCTGCATGGTCTCGCCAATGTACCATGCTCCGGGGCATCCTTTCCTGCAGCGTATGAGGTAGACAACGTTGGCCGGGTCACAGGAATATGAACCAAATACCTGGTGGGTGGTGTCCTCTCGTGTGATGGTGGTATCTGTGTCGACGATCTGGCATGTCTTGCAGAGGTTGCTGTGGCAGGGTTGTGTGGTGTCGTGGACGCTGTTCTCCTGAAAGCTGGGTAATTTGCTGCGAGCGATGGTCTGTTTGAGGTTGGGTGGCTGTTTGAAGGCGAGTAGTGGAGGCATGGGGATGGCCTTAGTGAGGTGTTCGTCGTCATTGATGACATGTTGAAGGCTGCGGAGAACATGGCGCAGTTTCTCCGCTCCGGGGAAGTACTGGACGACGAAGGGTACTCTGTTGGTTGCGTCCCGTGTTTGTCTTCTGAGGAGGTCTATGCGATTTTTCGCTGTGGCCCGTTGGAACTGGCGATCGACAAGTCGAGCGTCATATCCCGTTCTTAAGAGGGCGTCTTTCAGCGTCTGTAGGTGTCCATCGCGTTCCTCCTCGCCTGAGCAGATCCTGTGTATTTGCAGGGCCTGTCCATAGGGGATGGCCTCTTTGACGTAGTTAGGGTGGAAGCTGGAAACGTGGAGCATCGTGAGGTTGTCCGTGGGCTTGCGGTAGAGTGAGGTGCTGAGGTGCCCGTCTTTGATGGAGATTCGTGTGTCCAAGAAAGAAACCGATTCTGAGGAGTAGTCCATGGTGAGTTTGATGGTGGGATGGAATTTGTTGACGTTATTGTGTAGTCTCTTCAGTGATTCTTTGCCGTGGGTCCATAGGAAGAAAATGTCGTCGATGTAGCTGGTGTATAGCGTTGGTTGGAGGTCCTGTGCAGTGAAGAAGTCTTGCTCGAAACTGTGCATGAAAATGTTGGTGTATATATGGCTACTATCGACACCACAAACTGCCAGCTCACAGTGGAGAGGATCGCCAAGAAGATTGCGCATATCGACACAGACATCAAGTTTTTACAGAGCTGCAAGAAAGCATACGAGATCCCGAAAGGACTACAGATCACGAACCCACTCAAGTCAACATACAACTCCGATTACGCTGAGAGACTCTGCCTCGTACCTCTCGCACACTCCGCAACCATCTCGTACACCAACTCTACAGCAGACGCCGCAGCCTCGAAACCAAGATAGAGTCCATACTCTCAACCTGTACTCAGGACACAGCAGACCAGCTGCGAGACACCGCCAAACAGACGAGGCAACGGAACTACGCTGCCTACATGAAAACCAAGAGCAGGAAGCTTGAGAAACTCGGCATCACCACCAGCATCAACCAAGCCTCCCCCGGTACCACGGTTGCAACCACAGGGAAGTCTATCGTCAATTTGTCCGACCACACCCTTCAACCAGACGAAATCGAAGTTCTCAGCCGAGGGCTCAATTTCTGCCCCACCACCAGAATGGACCCCATCGGTCTAGCGGCGGACACAGAGGAATTCATCAGGAGAATGAAGCTCTGGGAATTCTTCCACAAATCCCAAGATTTCAGCAGCGAACCCAATGAGACAATCAACGATCCAGAACAGCAGACAGAGGGATCCGCGGTACAGCAACCGAAGAAGAAAGAGTCAAACTGGACTCCTCCGGAGGGTCGCTGTCCTAAGCTTGACATGTATGCTCAAGCTGTCAGGAGATGCGTCAATGCCAGATTCATCAGCCGCACTCACAAGACAGTCCAGAATGTCACCCGAGCACAACGCAACGCCATCGACGCTCTCAAGACCAACCACAACATTGTCATCAAACCAGCGGACAAAAGAGGAGCCATCGTCATACAGAACAGAACGGACTATTGCAAAGAAGCATACCGACAACTGGACAACCAGGAACACGACACAACCAGGAACCCGCAGATCCGACCAAAGAACACACCCACCAGCTCAACAAACTGATCAAGACCTTCGACCCAGACCTTCAAAGCATCCTACGCGCTCTCATCCCACGTACTCCCCGCGTGGGAGACTTCTACTGCCTCCCAAAGATACACAAAGCCAACACACCCGGACGTCCTATCGTATCAGGCAACGGAACCCTGTGTGAGAACCTCTCTGGATACGTCGAGGGCATCCTGAAACCCATCGTACAGGGAACCCCCAGCTTCTGTCGCGACACTACAGACTTCCTACAAAAACTCAGCACCCACGGACCAGTTGAACCAGGAACACTTCTCACCACGATGGACGCTGGTTTGATGACTATGTTGCGGTTGGTCTTGAGAGCGTCGATGGCGTTGCGTTGTGCTCGGGTGACGTTCTGGACTGTCTTGTGAGTGCGGCTGATGAATCTGGCATTGACGCATCTCCTGACAGCTTGAGCATACATGTCAAGCTTAGGACAGCGACCCTCCGGAGGAGTCCAGTTTGACTCTTTCTTCTTCGGTTGCTGTCCCGCGGATCCCTCTGTCTGCTGTTCTGGATCGTTGATTGTCTCATTGGGTTCGCTGCTGAAATCTTGGGATTTGTGGAAGAATTCCCGGAGCCTCATTCTCCTGATGAATTCCTCTGCGTCCGCCGCTAGACCGATGGGGTCCATTCTGGTGGTGGGGCAGAAATTGAGCCCTCGGCTGAGAACTTCGATTTCATCTGGTTGAAGGGTGTGGTCGGACAAATTGACGATAGACTTCCCTGTGGTCCAACCGTGGTACCGGGGGAGGCTTGGTTGATGCTGGTGGTGATGCCGAGTTTCTCAAGCTTCCTGCTCTTGGTTTTCATGTAGGCAGCGTAGTTCCGTTGCCTCGTCTGTTTGGCGGTGTCTCGTAGCTGGTCTGCTGTGTCCTGAGTACAGGTTGAGAGTATGGACTCTATCTTGGTTTCGAGGTTGCGGCGTCTGCTGTAGAGTTGGTGTACGAGATGGTTGCGGAATGTGCGAGAGGTACGAGGCAGAGTCTCTCAGCGTAATCGGAGTTGTATGTTGACTTGAGTGGGTTCGTGATCTGTAGTCCTTTCGGGATCTTGTATGCTTTCTTGCAGCTCTGTAAAAACTTGATGTCTGTGTCGATATGCGCAATCTTCTTGGCGATCCTCTCCACTGTGAGCTGGCAGTTTGTGGTGTCGATAGTAGCCATATATACACCAACATTTTCATGCACAAGTTCGAGCAAGACTTCTTCACTGCACAGGACCTCCAACCAACGCTATACACCAGCTACATCGACGACATTTTCTTCCTATGGACCCACGGCAAAGAATCACTGAAGAGACTACACAATAACGTCAACAAATTCCATCCCACCATCAAACTCACCATGGACTACTCCTCAGAATCGGTTTCTTTCTTGGACACACGAATCTCCATCAAAGACGGGCACCTCAGCACCTCACTCTACCGCAAGCCCACGGACAACCTCACGATGCTCCACTTTTCCAGCTTCCACCCTAACTACGTCAAAGAGGCCATCCCCTATGGACAGGCCCTGCAAATACACAGGATCTGCTCAGGCGAGGAGGAACGCGATGGACACCTACAGACGCTGAAAGATGCCCTCTTAAGAACGGGATATGACGCTCGACTTGTCGATCGCCAGTTCCAACGGGCCACAGCGAAAAATCGCATAGACCTCCTCAGAAGACAAACACGGGACGCAACCAACAGAGTACCCTTCGTCGTCCAGTACTTCCCCGGAGCGGAGAAACTGCGCCATGTTCTCCGCAGCCTTCAACATGTCATCAATGACGACGGACACCTCACTAAGGCCATCCCCACGCCTCCACTACTCTCCTTCAAACAGCCACCCAACCTCAAACAGACCATCGCTCACAGCAAATTACGCAGCTTTCAGGAGAACAGCGTCCACGACACCACACAACCCTGCCACAGCAACCTCTGCAAGACATGCCAGATCGTCGACACAGATACCACCATCACACGAGAGGACACCACCCACCAGGTATTTGGTTCATATTCCTGTGACCCGGCCAACGTTGTCTACCTCATACGCTGCAGGAAAGGATGCCCCGGAGCATGGTACATTGGCGAGACCATGCAGACACTGCGACAACGGATGAACGGACACCACACAACAATCGCCAGACAGGAGGGTTCCCTCCCAGTCGAGGAACACTTCAGCAGTCAAGGACATTCAGCCACCGATCTTCGGGTAAGCGTTCTCCAAGGCGGCCTTCGAGACACAAGACAATGCAAAATCGTCGAGCAGAAATTGATAGCCAAGTTCCGCACCCATGAGGACGGCCTCAACCGGGATCTTGGGTTCATGTCGCGCTACACGTAACCCCACCAGGGAAAAAAAAAGTTATCTGTTTTTAATACAACTGGTCATTCTCTCTCTTTCGCTTCCTTTCGGATGTTTCTCTCTCTTTCCCTCTCTTTCTTTGGTTCTGGCCGTTTGTATATTCAGTTCTCTGGGGTATCTAAGGTTTCTCTGTCTGAACACTATTCAATTAATTTGATGGCCTTGATAACGGGCAATTGGAAAGATTATCTGTAATCATCAGGCATTGTTCTATGACTATATATGCGGTAATTTTCAATGAATCTCGACACTCACCTGACGAAGGAGAAAGCCTCCGAAAGCTTGTGATTTTCAAATAAAACTGTTGGACTATAACCTGGTGTTGTAAGATTCCTTACATTTATAGAGTAGTGATAATGGGGGGCTTCAACGATCCTAATATAGACCAAGATAGGAATAGTGTAAAGGACAAAGAGGGGGAGGAGTTTTTGAAGTGTGTTCATGAGAACTTACTTGATTAGTATGTTTCTGGCCCAACGAGGAAGGAGCATTGCTGGATCTAGTTCTGGGGAATGAAGTGGGTCAAGCGGAGCAAGTGTCAGTGGGGGAACATTTAGGGAACAGCGATCATAGTATCATAAGGTTTAGATTAATTATGGAAAAGAACAAGGAGCAATCTAGAGTAAAAATACTTAATTGGAGGAGGGCCAATTTCAGTGGGTTGCGAATGGATCTGGCCCGGTTAAATTGGAAACAAAGATTGGCAGGTGAAACTGTAATCGAACAATGGGCAGCCTATAAAGAGGCAATGGTTCAGGTACATTCCCGCGAGGGGAAAAGGTAGGGCAACCAAAGCCAGATGACAAAAGAGAATAAGATAAAGCTGAAAAGGGGGGCATATGACAGATGACAGGTTGATGACACAAGTGAGAACCAGACTGAATATAAAAAGTACCGAGGAAAAGTGAAAAAGGAAATAAGAGGGGCAAAGAGAGAGTATGTGAATAGACTGGCGGCTAACAGTAAAGAGAATCCAAAAGTCTTCTATCGGCATATAAATAGTAAACGGGTAGTAAGAGGAGGGGTGGGGCCGATTAGGGACCAAAAAGGAGATCTAAGCATGGATGCAGAAGGCATGGCTGAGGTACTAAATGAGTATTTTGCATCTGTCTTTACCATGGAAGAAGATGCTGCCAAAGTCACAGTAAAAGAGGAGGTAGTTGTGATACTGGATGGGCTAAAGATTGATAAAGAGGAGGTACTGTACTTCAAGTAGATAAGTCATCTGGTCCAGATGGGATGCATCCTGGGTTGCTGAGGCAAGTAAGGGTGGACATTGCAGAGCTGCTGGCCATAATCTTCCAATCCTCCTTAGATATGGGGGTGGTGCCAGAGGACTGGAGAATAGCAAATGTTACACCCTTGTTCAAAAAAGGGTGTAAGGATAAACCTAGCAACTATAGGCCAGTCAGTTTAACCTCTGTGGTGGGGGAGCTTTTAGGAACGATAATCCAGGACAAAATTAACAGTCACTTGGACAAGTGTGGATTAATTAAGGAAAGACAGCACAAATTTGATAAAGGCAAATCATGTTTAACTAACTTGATTGAGTTTTTTGATGAGGTAACAGAAAGGGTTGATGAAGCCAATGCAGTTGATGTTGCGTATATGGACTTTCAAAAGGCGTTTGATAAAGTGCCACATAATAGGCTTGTCAGCAAAATTGAAGCCCATGGAATAAAAGGGGCAGTGACTGCATGGATAAAAATTGTCTGAGTAACAGGAAACAGAGAGTAGTGGTGAACGGTTGTTTTTTGGACTGGAGGAAGATATGCAGTGGTGTTTTCCAGGGGTCGGTACTAGGACCACTGCTTTTTTTGATACATATTAATGACTTGGACTTGGGTGTACAGGGCACAATTTCAAAATTTGCAGATGACACAAAACTTGGAAGTGCAGTAAACAGTGAGGAGGATAGTAATAGACTTCAAGAGGAGATAGACAGGCTGGTGGAATGGGCGGACATATGGCAGATAAAATTTAATGCGTAGAAGTGCAAAGTGATACATATTGGCAGGAAGAATGAGGAGCGGCAATATAAATTAAATGGTGCAATTCTGAAGGGGGTGCAGGAACAGAGAGACCTGGGGGTATATGTGCACAAATCTTTGAAGGTGGCAGGACAGATTGAGAAAGCGGTTAAAAATGCATACGGGATCCTGGGCTTTATAAATAGAGGCATAGTGTACAAAAGCAAGCAAATTATGTTGAACCTTTATAAAACACTGGTTCGACTGCAGCTGGAGTACTGTGTCCAATACTGAGCACCACACTTTAGGAAGGATGCGAAGGCCTTAGGGAGGGTGCAGAAAAGATTTACTAGAATGATTGCAGGAATGAGGGACTTCAGTTACATGGATAAACTGGAGAAGCTGGGGCAGTTCTCCTAAGAGCAAAGAAGATTAAGAGGAGATTTGATAGAAGTGTTCAAAATCATGAAGGGATTCGATAAAGTAAATAAAGAGAAACTGTTCCCATTGGTGGAAGGGTCAAGAACTAGAGGACACAGATTTAAGGTGACAGGCAAAAGATCCAAAGGCGACATGAGGAAAAACTTTTTTATGCAGCGAGTAGTTATGATTAGAAATGTGCTGCCTGAAAGGGTGGTGAAAGCAGATTCAATCGTGGCTTTCAAAAAGGAATTGGATAAATACTTGAAAGGGAAGAAATTTGTCGGACTATGAGGGAATGGGTATAACTGGATTGTTCTTACAAAGAGCCAGCACGGGCTCGATGGGCTGAATGGCCTCCTTCTGTGCTGTAACCATTCTATTCTATGAAATGCTGTCAATTCATATAAGTAATATATTGCAGTAATTATATCAGTTATCCTTCAACCCTAAAATGAGATCACCCACAAGAGAATGAGTAAGGCTGTATGCCTTCGGATAGACAAAACCCTCTTGGAAAACAGGCATAGCTAATCTGACTGTCATTGGGTTAGGTTTTCCCATGGGTTACAAAGGACTAGTAGGCATAAAGTGAAGAGACTGATCAGAAAAATGGGTGATTTTTGTCTAGTTCCATTAGTGCTCACCTGTTTGCAGTTAAAAATATTAAAATTGGACCACATGATCTAATTTAGCTATCCATAGAATTTCTCGTAGTGCTGAGTCATTTACCCACCTGTATAAAATTGGCCTCTGGTACCTAGATTGAACTTTTAATGGAAATGCAGTTTAAAAACCCCTATAATAAGATTTGTAGCACCATTTTGAGGCTATTTCTGAAGCATTTTTCTTAGTTTCTCTTTTTTTTCCTATCTCCAGGAAGCATTGTGCCAAGCGTTGTGGCATTGCCTTTTTATTTTTGCTATGTTAATAATATTGGGTTGCATCAGAGGCAGACTTCACCCAACTATCTGTACCTTCTACCAACATTTACAGTCAGTGGTTTACCTACTTACAATGACCACATGGAACTGGCTGTTTAGGCTCTGGGGCAGCAGACAGCCAGATGTACAGTTGTGCTATTTGCTGCAAGGACATCTATAGCTAACATGCACCATTTGGCTGTCAATGACAGTAAAAGTCAGCTGCGCCCTCAAGTTCTCTTCCGCAACCTTGTTCCAGGCATGTTAAAATGCTGCCCAAGGGTAGGGTGCCCGGGAATAGCAACCTCCTTGTTATCAGCTCATTCTGCACACTGCCATTCGCCACCCATCAAATATGGGGTCGGGAGTGTTGAGCTGCTCTATCACTTGGCCATAGACTCAGTTTCCTTCCTCCATATTTATTATTCTGGCCACAGGGTTTTGCCAGATATTGTTATTACCTAAACAGCCTTTATAAAGGTTGAAATATACATTAGAAATATTATCAGCCTTTATAAGGGATACCGACATTTTTTTAATCCCTGTACATATCCAACCACTTACTTTTAAGTGAATGTATCCCTTTAATTTATCTATCACCTCTTGTAATCAGCCCCTTAAGGACTGCCTACACACACAAACTCCGAGCCCTCCCCTAGTGAGCTCCCAAAGCCAGACCCAATATAGCCACGGAGCTTGACCATACTATGAAAATGAAGATGATCCTGCAAAATCAGAGCCCAATTAGGAAATCTATCCTACTGTGTAATAAAAAGCATAAAATCAAGGGCAGGTTAGAATTTTAATTCTCATCTTTGTGCTAAAAAAAAAGCTATGGTTATTTTGCCCCCTGTCCCCATTTTTCTTTACTGGTTTCCTGGACAATGTACCAACTCTGGTGGAGAAGAGACATGATCGACCAGCTTTCATGCCGAAGCAGCTGCAAACTGTCCACAGGTGCAATGTCAGAGTGTCCATATGCAACACTCCCATGATGTTTCCTGCCTCTATTTGGAGAAATGCCTGACCTCTGTTTAGTGCCTCCTCATAGTGACATGCTTTCCACTATTCCATAGCACAACATGTTGAAGTTTCAATTTATCTAGCACTGTTAATGGTTGCATTGAAACACATATGCAGTTACTAAAATATGTTTCACCTATTATCAAAATGAATTTGAGTATGAAGAGTTAATTAACATTCCATAGGCTTGTATTCATATTGCTGAAATGGTATATAAAACTCAATTGTACCTTAAACTTATTTGGTATATTTTCATTATTATTTATAGCAATTCAATTAAATATGATCACTTTTTCTTAGGTACATTTGAAAGGTCAAATGGTCAGTAAAGCCCAACAGCTTGACATGATGTCCAAGCAATACAAGCAGTTGGAGAAGCGTCTGGATGAAATGCTCTCTAGAATTGCTAAGGAAACAGAGGACATCAAGGATCTGGAAGAGCAGCTGACAGAAGGTACCTGTTAAGAATTCTTATTCTTCTCTGAGGAAGGCTCCCCTGTGAGTGACCAAGCAGCACATTGTGCAAGAGTTTACTCTGTTGAAATCTTAACAGAGAATTCCTAAGGAACACGTCTGCAAAGAGCTGAGTTTTTTTTTCTGTATTTTCAGTGATGGGACAACAAATCAAAATGAGGATTCAAATCTAAATTTGGGGAGAAAAGGCTTGTTTCTTTAATATGTCTGGATATGGGATCCCTCAAGAAAGGGCTGCAATATTAATTAATTGGATTACAATGTTTGCAATATATAATTAAGTCAATTATATCCTGCTGAATAAATCAGAACTCCATTATGGTTCGCACAACAAATGCTATGACCAGTGCTTTAAGGGTTAACCTGTCTGAATGTATTTGTAATAGGCCAGATAGCAGCTAATGAGGCACTGAAGCGGGACCTGGAGGGTATTATTGCTGGGCTGCAGGAGTACTTGGAGAGTGTAAAGGGGCAGGCAAATCAAGCCCGGGAGGAATGCACAGAGCTGCAGAAGGAAAAAGAGGCACTGTTGCATCGATTGACTGAATTGGAGCAACAGAAGGATCAGCTAGAAATTGTTGCCATGGATGCAGAGAACTTGAGAAAGGTATGTATTTCAATGCATTGGAACACTGAGGAGCTATACCATTTTGCTATGCAAGAAAGGTGATCTGAATAGGAAGTTAATCAAGATATATTTGTGCAAAATATATGGATTTACAATTCAACTTCACTCTCACATAAACTCTTCTAATTTGTGGCAATTACAGGTAAGGGCCTAATCAGCTACATATTGATAACCTGATAGATCATCTCCCAAATTTTCAACAACTGATAATAGGGCCGAAATTAATAATCAACTATTAAACATTGTATGTTGTAGCAAGATAGGAAGAAGAACAGAAAAAAATAAAGTAGCCTGTTTATATTAATGTGTCCATTTTCCCTGCTGTAATTATGCAGTTAGCACATTATAGAAGTAAAGATGCATTTGCAATTATCATAACCATACAAAACAGGTAATATATATTCATCTCTAGTGAAATAGCAAACAGTGGATTTACTTGGAAGAATGCATATGTGACCTAAACCTTTTTAACTTTTGTGAGCTGCAGAATCCATGTTTATTTTTCATTGTAGGAGCTGTCTGACCTGGAACGTTCTTTACAAGAACAGCAGGAATTGAATGAATCCCTGCGTCAAGCTCAGGGCGACCTCAGTGAGTATGAAGCTGAATTAGAATCTCAACTGCAAGCAAGGGACATGGAAGCAAACCAGCTTAGAGAGGAACTGGAGCGCCTCCGGAAGCTTAGTCAAGTGAGTTACAATCTGAGTGTTTGATTCTTACTCATTCTCACAAAATTGTCGTGTTTATATATATATATATATCTATATTTACATGTCTTGAGGAATGCAAAGCAAATATTCAGCCAGTAAGTACTTTGCTTATTTATACCAATGTTTAAACGGTGCTGATTTTAAATATGGCTGAGAGTTGGGAGCAAGTGGCACTGTATACTCGGGTATGTATGCATGCCTAAGTTCATTGGTTGTTGGGTTTTTAGTAATTTTTCTGTTTAATTTCCTATTAGATACCTGGTAATTGTTATTTTTAAACTTTTATTCATTGCCGTATGTAATTACTAGCGTACAGCTTTAAAGTGGCTAATATCCCTTTTCACTGGTTCCTGTGTCATTTTGCTGTTGATTCCATAAATTAAACATAAATTGACTATTGCCATATCTACATGCTCAAGTCAATTTAATAATTCAACTGTTTGTTAATAAGTACCTAATAATAGGATATAAATGGTAATAAAATAATTTTCAGAAACTTAGCTGAAAATCATTCACAGTATATTTTATTGGAATGCAAACCTCCCACACAAATCTAATGTTTTGGAGAATCTGTTTTTTCACTTCATGGCATTTTCTATTTTTGTTTCAGATTTGCAGCTTATGCAGTTTTTTCCTTTTTCCTAATATTTTCTTAGTGCTGCCTCCGATGATAACCCTGAATTCAAAGTGAGGTGGCATATGTAGTCCAGAGACGAGGGGCATGATTTTAAAAAGGGAAAACTGGTGGGTTGGGGGCGGGGGGGCAATCTAAATCGCTGTTTTTGGGAGTGGGCAGACATCCCAGCTGGAACCCACACATTTTTGAATGAGACTCTGGCAAATCTGTGTGTGAGCGTATAGTAGTCACCAGGAAGTCTCACCCCCACTTAAATCCGGTGGCCCTGATAATTAAAGGAGCAAATGTACCTCATTGAGTACTTACGGTGGTTTTATTTTGGGTATTGGATAGTTAAAAAGATTTTAATGTTGCCTGGGCGGCTTTCTCACAGCTTCCCATTCATGGCTGGTGAAACCAGACGGGAAGGGCCGGATCAGTGAAAAATAAATTAAATTATATTTCCCATTGCAAACTAATTAAATAAACATACCTTAAAAAAAAGTGTTGCCTGGACCTCCCCCCACTCTGATCCCGATGTCCAATGTCTCCACTCTAATCTTTGCTCCCCCCCCCCCCCCCCCCCCCACCCATTTCTATCCTAAATGCCGATAAGGTCTCTTTTTCTCCCCCTCACCTGCCCCCCCCCCCCCCCCCAGCTCAGATCTGCAGCTCCTGTCGGCAGCCAGCCTGTCAATCAGGCTGGCTGCCAGGCGCGAAACCCAGAAGAAGCTTTGATTGGCCTCATTAGGTTGGCGATCGCAACCCGCCTGCTTCCCTTCCGGGTTTGGCGTCCGCAAATCACCCCCTCACCCCCACCCCCCCGGACTCTTCCTGCTGGCATATTAAAATTGTGCTCAAAGTGTCAGCAGAAACATAGACATTCAGCCATCCCTACATGTCAGCAAATTCACATCACCAGCCTGTACAGAATTTCCCTGAAATTGGGAAGATCTATGGCCAGAATGATAATGTTGTAAAAGCATTGGAAGCAAAATATAATTGGGTTTGTTTCATTGGTTGCAAAAATGCATAAAAATCACATTAGTCATCTGAAGTTTCTTTTAAAGATTTTTTCCCATATTCTACAATATTTGATTTTTGAATCTCAGTTTTCATGTCTACCCAACTCTTCTGAAAGTGTTAACCCTTAGCTGGGGTAGGTTCTACAAATATTAGATACTCTTTGATAACTTACCTAAGTGTCCATTGTTTGTGTGTGAACATTGACAGTATCAGCAAGTCATTCGACTGCAGGGGTGATCAAATCCAAACCCGATCCTTTCCCCCTCGATGCACACTTCCAGCAAGGGTTGCTCAAAAACAATTAGGAATGTGAATCCTGGCTTTCTTTTTTTAATACCAGTCCAGGGGTGCTGTTGTCAATTATAATGTTGCTTCGGCTGAGATCGGTTGACAGCACATACTGGAGTTCAAACCTGTGTCTTTCCTAGTTTGTGTGGCTCAGCTATTCACTGCTTAAGCTCGTTGAGCCATTGGGGGAGCTCTTCCTTTTTCATTGCTGACAATCTAAGTTCCTTTTTTCTCCTGAGTCTCAGACCATGCAGCTCTTGCAACCATAGTATAAACAGCTGATTTGTTCCCAGCCTCCATCTAGGAGAATTTGTTCCTTGCCAACTCTGAGGAGAAAGCAGTTGGTCTCTATTTGGTGTCTCACCATAGGAAGCGCCCAAGAACAGAAACTCAGCAGAATGGGAAATATAACTTGCGTGTCTATGCAGTGCATATTATTGGGGCAACACATTATGTTATTTTAAAGAAATACTATTTTTCTTGTTTCTTTTTGATCTCCTTGCTTCATTTTTTCATTATTGCCTTTATCTTTTGAATTGTTTTCATTTTTCTCATTTCTTTTTGCAGTTTATCAATTTTCTTTGTTTTCTCCCTCTCATGTGTTTGTGGGTTGTTTTCTGATACTATGTCAGAGAGAGAGATAGACACAGGAACAGTAAGTGAAGGAAAGTAGTGACCATTTATCTTTCTTGGAGCTATAAATGAAAGTGTAGTAGCAGGGTACTGGAGAACATAAAACAGAATCAATCAACATAGTGCTGAATAGCAGGATAAGAGCAAATTTTGTTCAAAATCTGAGTGAAGAACCAGTGCTTCATCAGTATTTGAAAAAAAATTCTCTTACACATTTTCTTTGCTTGTCTGTAGAGTATTTGTATAGATAGTGATAGATATTCTGTTCCATAATGGTTATTACTATAATACAACATAAGTTCTTTTAAAATACCTTGAATCTTTGTAAAATTCTAGAGGTTCCAAATCATTTATATGACATTGCTGTTCAAATAGTCAGTAGATACTGGATCTGTAAAGAACTGTACTACATGCTCTATTGGATCAGTTTACAAGTGTAACATAATGGCACTGTTCGCCATTTGATATACCTGTTCCCTAGAGCTTGAATATATCTTCGGTTACCAGACATAGAGATGAACTTGAACATTCATATGTAGCCTTTAGGTTTCTTAAAATGAGTATTTTTGTATCCTCTACATAGGAAGCCAATTCTTTTGGTCTAATAATAGTTGTCTGCTAATGTAGTGGAATGCTTCCTTTCTAGATGGAACAGTCTGCCCTGCAGGCTGAGCTGGAAAAGGAAAGACAAGCACTAGAAAATGCCATGGCACAGGCTCAACTAGTAGCTGAAAAGGAGCATGAGAATAAGAAGCTAGTTGCACAATTAAAAGGTCTGCAGGTAAGTCTGCTCTGACTGACAGTTATTTACAATGCACAAATGCTGCACTTTTTTCCTAATAAAATTACATTTTCAATTAATGTCATGCAGCATTAAGAAGTAATGTCATAACAAAATAACACTAAAATGAATGTTCCTTTCTTCAGGAATAATATAGTATTTGATATCTGAAAATTTAGTAACTTGTCTTATATTTACATTAGAAATTTATTTCAATTTTTGCATATGATTATTATTTGAAAAAATAACCCTGGGCTAAGCCTTATGTTGTAAGCTTAGGATATACAAAGTATATTTATCACAAAGTATTTTGGGTATGCAGATAAACACAAAGACACAAATCTTGTGCCTTACAATGTCGTATGAATCCTTAGAGTAAATTCACTCCAAAACATTCAAAATATTCTTGAAGCAAATGCTGTGAAACTATGTTGCATTGTGTTTGTTTCAGATGATAAAGTCCACTAACCGAGCTAGAGAATTAATTCTTATTGTTTTTTAAGTTACTGGTCCTAGTTTAACAGTTAATGCTTTACTGCTTCACTTCACAATTGGTCCAATTCCTTATATATGTCAATATAAGAAATAGGAGCAGGAGTAGGCCAGATGGCCCCTTGAGCCTGCTCCGCCATTCAGTAAGATCATGGCTGATCTTCCACCTCAACTCCACTTTACCAACTTGCGCCCATATCCCTTGATTCCCTTAGAGTCCAAAAATCTATCGATTTCAGCCTTGAATATACTCAATGACTAAGCATTCACAGCCCTCTGGGGTAGAGAATTCCAAAGATTCACAACCCTCTGAGTGAAGAAATTCCTCCTCACCCTCAGTCCTAAATGGTTGACCCCTTATCCTGAGACTATGCCCCTAGATCTAGACTCTCTGGCCAGGGGAAACAGCCTCATCATCTATCCTGTCAAGCCCTCGAAGAATTTTTTACATTTCGATGAGATCACCATTCGTTCTTTGAAACTCCAGAGAATATAGGCCCATTTTACTCAATCTCTCCTCATAGGACAACCCTCTCATCCCAGGAATCAATCTTCCTTTGGTAAGGAGACCAAAACTCTACACAGTACTCCAGGTGTGGCTCACCAAAGCCCTGTACAATTGTAGCAAGACTTCCTTATTCTTACATAAGAACATAAGAACATAAGAAATTGGAGCAGGAGTAGGCCAATCGGCCCCTCGAGCCTGCTCCGCCATTCAATAAGATCATGGCTGATCTGATCCCAACCACAAATCTAAAGAACACAAGAAGTCGGAGCAGGACCCGGCCACATAGCCCCTGGGCCCTCTCCGCCACCCACAGGGCATTGACCGATCCGAACTCAGCTTCATGTCCAATTTCCTGCCCGCTCCCCATAACCCCTAATTCCCTTTACTTCTAGGAAACTGTCTATTTCTGTTTTAAATTTATCTAATGATGTAGCTTCCACAGCTTCCTGGGGCAGCAAATTCCACAGACCTACCACCCTCTGAGTGAAGAAGTTTCTCCTCATCTCAGTTTTGAAAGAGCAGCCCCTTATTCTAAGATTATGCCCCCTAGTTCTAGTTTCACCCATCTTTGGGAACATCCTTACTGCATCCACCCGATCAAGACCCTTCACAATCTTATATGTTTCAATAAGATCGCCTCTCATTCTTCTGAACTCCAATGAGTAGAGTCCCAATCTACTCAACCTCTCCTCATATGTCCGCCCCCTCATCCCCGGGATTAACCGAGTGAACCTTCTTTGTACTGCCTCGAGAGCAAGTATGTCTTTTCTTAAGTATGGAGACCAAAACTGTATGCAGTATTCCAGGTGTGGTCTCACCAATACCTTATATAACTGCAGCAATACCTCCTTGTTTTTATATTCTATCCCCCTAGCAATAAAAGCCAACATTCCGTTGGCTTTCTTGATCACCTGCTGCACCTGCATACCAACTTTTTGATTTTCTTGCACTAGGACCCCCAGATCCCTTTGTACTGCAGTACTTTCCAGTCTCTCGCCATTAAGAAAATAACTTGCTCTCTGATTTTTCCTGCCAAAGTGCATAACCTCACATTTTCCAATATTATATTGCATCTGCCAAATCTCCGCCCACTCACCCAGCCTGTCTATATCCCCTTGCAGGTTTTTTATGTCCTCCTCACTCTACTTTCCCTCCCATCTTTGTATCATCTGCAAATTTTGATATGTTGCACTCGGTCCCCTCCTCCAAATCGTTAATATAGATTGTAAAGAGTTGGGGACCCAGCACCGACCCCTGTGGAACACCACTGGTTACTGGTTGCCAGTCCGAAAATGAACCATTTATCCCAACTCTCTGCTTCCTGTTTGATAACCAATCCTCCACCCATGCCAGAATATTACCCCCAATCCCGTGATTTTTTATCTTAAGTAATAATCTTTTATGTGGCACCTTGTCGAATGCCTTCTGGAAGTCTAAATACACTACGTCCACTGGTTCCCCTTTATCCACCCTATACGTTATATCCTCGAAGAACTCAAGCAAATTTGTCAGACATGACTTCCCCTTCATAAAGCCATGCTGACTTTGTCCTATTAAATTATGCTTATCTAAATGTTCCGTTGTACTCCAACCTCCTTGCAATAAAGGCCATTATGCCATTTGCCTTCCTAATTGCTTGCTTTACCTGCATGTTAACTTTCTGTGTTTTGTGCACAAGGTCACCCAAATCTCTCTGAACACCAGATGGTTTCTCATCTTTTAAAAAATTATTCTGTTTTTCTTTTCTTCCTACCAAAGTGAATAACCTCACATTTCCCCACATTATACTCCACCTGCCATCACCTTGCCCATCACTTAACTTGTCTATATCCCTTTGCAGATTCTTTGTGTACTCCTCACAGATTACTTTCCCACCTAGCTTTGTATCATCAAACTTGGATACATTGCACTCAGTCCCTTCACTTAAGTCATTAATATAGATTGTAAATAGTTGAGGCCCAAGCACTGATCCTTGTGGCACCCCACTAGTTACAGCCTGCCATTCTGAAAATGACCTGTTTATTCCTACTCTCTGGTTAACGGACAGAAAACAATCATCTATCCATGCTAATATATTACCCCCAACCCCATGAGCGCTTATCTTGTGTAACAACCTTTTGTGTGGTACCTTATCGAATGCCTTTTGAAAATCCAAATATACTACATCCACTGGATCCCCTTTATCTACCCTGCTAGTTACATCCTCAACAAACTCTTAATAGATTTGTCAAACACTATTTTCCTTTCATAAATATCACCGGATCATGGAAATATATCGCCGTTCCTTCATCGTCGCTGGGTCAAAATCCTGGAACTCCCTACTTAACAGCACTGTGGGAGAACTTTCACCACACGGACTGCAGTGGTTCAAGAAATTAGGGATGGGCAATAAATGCTGGCCTTGCCAGCGACGCCCACATCCCATTAACGAATAAAAAAGAAATAAAACCATGTTGACTCTGCCTAATCATATTATGATTTTCTAAGTACCTTGTTACCACTTCCTTAGTAATGGATTCCAGCATTTTCCCGATGACTGATGTCAGGCTAACTGGCCTGTAGTTCCCTGTTTTCTCTCTCCCTCCTTTCTTGAATAGTGGTGTTACATTTGCTACCTTCCAAGGAGCAACAAATGCTTTATGTTACAAGTGCTAATTTGGCAATAACATAACAACACCAAATAACCTGTGATCAATTTAACAAATATATTTAGCATCCATAGTCAAGGATTCAATATAGTTCAGAAATGTTAGCTGTTTTTAATTTATTGTGACATCATAAAAATGGGCCAGATCCTAGACACTCAAAGAGGATGTTATTGCTAGAGAAATGATCAGGGATATTGTCATCATCAGCCAATTGAAATACAGCACTGGCTGTTCAAGAGAGCCTCTTTATTCTTAAAATGTACACAACATTTTTCTGCCCCTAAAACAAAACTAGGAATGATTGCCAAACGTACATTTTTATAATTTTTGTGCTGACGCGCGCACTGAATTTCAATATGATACCACTGTTTAAGATAGTATAATCTTGTAGTGTAGTTAGTTATTCCTTTCACTTGTGGGACCTGGGTTTGAAAACGATCTCAGATTAAAAAGATTAGCGTCTCCTCAAATTGTTCATCATTGACTGTCTAACTTTGGAGTTGAGGCATATTGTTGGGGCAGAGTAGATGAAGCTTTACTTTGCATTTGAGCCCTGGCTTTACTAGACCTGGTGTTGCTTGATGTTGACACAAGGTGCCAAAAAGGAAAAATTACCCATTCCTATCCCTCACCTTGACAGTCACCATTAAAATTTAGCCACTTGGGGAGTGGGGTTTTGCATTTGATCAGCACTCCTGAGGCTGACCTCAGTGTGACCAGTAGCAATGTATATTCCACAGTTACAAGTCTGAGCCTGTTAACTGCAGCTGTATTTAGCCAAGAGAAAAGATACTTTTAAATATATATCTCTGCGATGTGCATTTAATATAATAGATACTTGTTACATGGATGTTGTGGTCTTTCCAGATTGATAACTCCTTGTTGAAGGAACAGCTTCAGGAGCTACAGGCACATATGGATCAGGCAATGAAGACCATGATTTGTCCAGAGGAGGTGTCTGCTCGTGTCTCTGAGCTCAGAAGAAAACTAGATTCTGGTGTTCGGGAAATCAGGTTAGACTTTCAGTTTGTTGTAATTATTCAATGTGTGCTTTTTAAAATCTGCCTACATTAGAATTTTGAAATTCACTCCATGAGTTCAAGTGATTTCTCATGAGAGTTTCCTAATGGGAAATGAGGAATAATTTTGTTTATTTCTAGGCCTTATAACCAAGGAGACACTTTGGGAAAGAATCTTGCAGAATTGCAGAAGCAGTTGAATGAAATTTTGGAACGTTCACAGCAGGAAAAGGAGGAAGCATTATGTCAGCGGAGGAGGTTAGAACAGGAAATGATGGCATTACAGGATAAACTGAAAAAGACGCAGGAGGATTACAAGACTGCTTATGAGAAAGCAGCAGATACATTGGTAATTATAGGCTGATGAAAAGGATATCAAATAACATAGCTCAACTAATATACAAAAACATTTTTGTTAGTGACTTAAAAGTATGAATAATTGTACAAAATAATAAATTCTTAACTGTCTTATTCTATACATTAACAATTATCAGGAATGTTTTCATGTAAGATACAATTATTGTTCTACGTGCATTGAATATATTAATATCATGTTAATAGATTACAGCATGATGGTGTTCTTGCACTGAGGTAACTCATTGATGTACCAATGCAATGTATATGGAATAATTGAGGTATGTTTAAATATAAAATCTGCAAATTCTTATGTGGAAAAAAAATGGAACAATTCTATCTGTAACCAGTGGTTTCCAACCTTTTCTTTATGTGGACCTCCTGTAAATATTAACACACTTTTAGTACCCCATTCTAACTTCTGAAAAACACAGTCACAGTGTTGTCATTGCAGAAAAGTTTTTAGTGCACAGCAATAGAAACAACAAGCTAGTAAGCCAACAAATACAAAGAAATACAGAAATCTAATGCCAAATGGACAGAAATTTGACCACAAAGACCCCTAGAGTCCAGGGACCTCAGCTTGAAAACCTATTCTGTAAAATCAGACAGGGGCCTTTCAGTTTTGTTTATCCATTGAAAATAATAAACAAATAAGGCATGATGCATATTGCTGTCCATTTGTACTTGCATTGTTTGCTAAATAAGGATGTGTTATAATTTTACAATGTTCATTTTTTAAAGTTATTTACTTGCCTTTTCTTAAACATCACTGTCCTCCACTACACCTGGCTTCTGTGTTCTGCTAATTTGACTCAAATGATCTAATATTTTTGATGGCTCTTTCCATAAACTAGTTGTGATTTTTGTGGCAGATGAAATCTGAGAAAGGAGTCAATGAAGCTAAGGCACAGCAGTTGAAGAACGAGATATCACAGCTCCAAGAGCAGCTGAGAAACATGCAAGAGTTGCAGGCTCTCACTGACGAGCAGCTCCAGGAGGCTGATGAGGATAGAGATAAACTTTTAACAGAACTTGAAGATAAAGAAAACAAGGTAACAAGAATTTTATTTAAATCGTGACCACAAAATAACTTGATAATTAAAAATCTAATCTTTAGAATGCATCCAATTGGCTTACCTGATTCAAACTAAAGATTACTTGTAGTAGTTTGTTACAGATAATAATGCCGTTTTTTCATTGCTCTGGTATTTCTGGGATTTTTCTAGAAGTGCAGAGCCTGGCCTGAACCTGCAGAAGGTGCAGGCCTGACAAAGCATGTTAATGTGGAGACAGGGTGCATTCTAGCTCACCCCTCCCCTCATGCACATGCAGAAGGGAGGGGCGAGGTAGGAATATTTCTTATTTTTTTCATTCGTACACATATTTTGAGAACTGTACATATCCATATACAGTCAGTACACAATTTGCATGATGCTTGTGGAAGAATACATCAGATACTCTGCCGATTGAAAAATCTGCTATCCAGAGAACAGTATTGTCATTTCTCTGTGATTATGTTCAAATTGATTAAATTTGCAGTATATTTTCACTGGGCTAGCTTCAAAAATTCAAAGCCAATGTAAATTAAAAAAAAAATCTTTGTGATCTCCAAAATGTTTGATATTTTCTTTAAACATTCAGTTAAGTGAGAATTTCAGATAGACGATCCTTAGGGTTTCGAATTTCAATAATCAAATTTTATGCTTTAAAAGTGGAAGTAGTTATATTTCTGCAGAATTAATGAGGATATAAACTTATAGGTTTAAAAAAAAGGTCTACACTAAAGAAACAATGATTTAACTTCATTTCATTGCTAATTGCAGAGTAAGATGGAGGATGCAAAAACGCATTTAAAGCTGTGTGGTCTGGAGAAAGAGGTGAAAGACTTGAAGGCTGCTATGGCTGCTTCTGACAAGATGGCTGCCAGTGAACTCTCCACGGCCAAGGACTATCTGAAAGCTCTTCAGGGAACTGTTCAAAAACTGAACCGTGAAAGAGCAGAGGTGACATATTTTGTCGAATGTGGAATATTCTGTGCATCCAGAACTCGTGTTTTCAAGATTAACAAAGTTCTCTGTAACAAAACATGGCAAAAAATGTAAATTATTTTCACCCTCTAACATTACTCGCTGTGTATTTGCATTTTTTCTTTAGGAAATGGGCGTAGCAGAAAAATTCCGGGCTGAGGCAACTCGGGCAGCTCGAGACCTTGCCAAGGCAGAAGCTGAAATCGATCTGCTGCAAAACCTGTTAAAGGAAAAAGAAGGCCAGGTGAGGATGAAGAGCTGTGGACACATCAACCACAAAAATTATACATGTTTTGTTTACACAGTTATATCTAAGATGACTGACTATGTTGGGAATGCAGTATTTGTCGTCTTTTCATCTAGTAATGCTGTCATGCCATATATAAGCCCAAACACAGTGGGCTCCTGTAGGTACAATCCTACTATCCAGTATTGTGACTGGCATTTATATCTCATGTGATCTCACAGAGACTATTGACTTGAGGTTACATTTGTACTGTGGATTCTTGACCATTGAAAACTGGACTGAGATTGCACAATGTCACCTACCACCTAAAAAGCCAACTGAAACTATAGATCTTTATCTCATCTGTCCAAACTGGATTTGAATTCAGGTACTAGAGATGAAAAAAGACATTGTTGTACACTATACTATCAAGTTCTCCAGTTTGCTGTTCTTATAACAGTAAAACATTGACTTTTTTGTATATTTTAAATTAATAAGATTTATATTACGGCAGCTGATTTTAATGAACATAGCTGAAATATTGCTGTTATAGCACTGACTTTAGAGGAACTACTTTTACAGCTGCAGTATCAACTTCCATTTCTTTTTTCCAAATCTGTGTTCCCTCATGTGCTTATTGCAATGATTTGTAACAGGTTATTTGTGTACCTCAGTTATAATTTACAGTGTTCTAACCCATATCTAATTTGTGTATTCATGGCTTTTGACTGCCATTTTAGATTCTGGATGAAATGCAAACATTTGATTTTGGAGCAAATAACGTAAATGCCCAACAGCTAGAGATTGACAGACTAAACCGAGCTCTAGATCGACAACGGGCAGAAGTGAAACGCCTCCAGAATCATCTGGATCATACCAGAGAGGGTGAGATGCAAATTGCTTTGATCTTTGATTTTTTATATATATAGTACAGTATAAGTTTGCAAGTGCTGTGTATACAGAATGAGAAAATGACCATTGCATCTGTTGCCTAGTTACACAGCTTAATGGATGTGCTGCTTACAGTGTCCGTTGATGGTCTAAATTCCAGCCAGTCTCAATTTAAGTATCTGATAACATCTTGCACCACTAAACATTACTCCTGATTAGTCGGGCATGGCTTAAAGATGTAGAAATACTACGAATTATAATATATCACGATGGGGTTTCACTACAGTTACGTACAAGCATGTTATTAGCTGAACCTTATATGTTGGTAAACTGGAAAGAATTGTGTTTTTGTCTGTCAAAATTAGATTTATTTATTGAATCATACCAATGCCCAGTAACCATTTAAAAAATGCCATTATTTATTATCTTATTCAATGTTATGTTTAATATTATTAATGAGTCATTTGAGTGCACTACTATAATAATTTGTCAAACACTTGTAAATAATTGAATACAGTTAACTTATTTAGGATACAAAATCCCTCTATTTTCCTTCTCCCAACCCAGGTCTCCCAAGCTTTACAACTCCTGAAGCCAAAAGGATAGCCCACTGATGGCTCCTTTCAGTTTAGCTGAGTACAGTTTTATCTGTAGGTGTTTTTATTTGTGTTTCAGATAATTTAGGTGAGATGGAAGACTTGATGAATGAAATCATTGCTCTTAGAAATGCCCTTGGCAATCAGAGTGACTACATTACCAGCATGACTGATCCATTTAAGAGAAGGGGATACTGGTACTTTGTGCCATCTTCAACAAAAGTAAGAAATATACAAATCTATCAATGCTGTTTGCTTGTCATCAGTGATATTTTCAAGATTTAAGCATGTGCTG
Organism: Heptranchias perlo; assembly: GCF_035084215.1. Taxonomy (NCBI): domain Eukaryota; kingdom Metazoa; phylum Chordata; class Chondrichthyes; order Hexanchiformes; family Hexanchidae; genus Heptranchias; species Heptranchias perlo. The sequence continues at coordinate 25,976,271 of NC_090355.1, forward strand.
TACCAGTGAGTTGGAAGAATTTAATTTCTAATTAGATTTGTTACTAGCAGTATATGACCTCTTCTTTTCTGGCCGACTTGCTCACCCCAACATGAATGCATTCATCTCGAGACTGTTCTCCATTTTGAAAGAAGAATTATGTGTTTTGGGTATTGTGTATGAAAATCTCAACATTGAATGGTACGATAGCTTTATATGTGACTGCAGTCATGTCACCTTGTAAGGTATTGCAGCTTTATATGTGACTGCAGTCATGTCATCTTGTGAGGTATTACAGTTTTATGAGTGTAGTCATGTCACCTTGTACGGTATTGTAGCTTTATTTGTGACTGCAGTCATATCACCTCATCACTGGCTATAAATGAGCAAGTTACCATGCCCAAAATCTGAAACCCAGTGGTACAACTAACCAAAACAAAACTTAATGTGTTCTTTACGGTTCTATATTGATTTCAGTGATTTTAAGATCTGACTAATCCTTTAATGGTATTTAATGCTGAATTGATAATGAGAAACTCAGCAATTAACTAATTAGCATTGATTTTCTGGGACCGCCTGTTTGTGTAAATACAGTTAGATCCTGTACGTAGATCTGGAATATAACCGATCTAATATTTCGGTGGTGTTACTGAATTGAGTTTTCTTCCCACCTTTTTATTTTAGCCACCAAGTCTGCTGTCTCAAAATAGTCACACAAAAGACTCTGGATTTGGCTCCCAATATCAAGTTCCACTGTCTTCAAGTCGGGGATCGATGCCTAGAAGAGGAGGCAAGGAGGAATATATACCACCAGTTCACGGAGGCTATTGGGTTTACTCACCAATCAGAAGTTCCTCACGCAAGACTCGTACCCAAAAAGGTATGGGACTTCGGAGGGGGAAGGAAAGCTCTATTGATTTAAGATATTTAATTATGAAAGTAATTTTTTTATGACTAGTATTAAAGAAAGATGTGTAACCCAGGAAGAACAATTAGAAAAGTAGCTAAAACATTGTTCTTAGGTATTCTAGTCAGTGTGTTTTTTTTAACAAAGACAAAATCTGTATTTTCCAGTCCAGATTTTGCAAATATCAGAAGTCCAAACATTTGTAATGATTACTGTTACATTTTTATAGAAAATAATTTGTTTTATCATATGTGACAGGTATAGTCCTGAGAAACAAAATAATGGTTTAGATGCTTTATAGCCATTTTGTACGGTTGTAAGATAAGTCTTTTGTCATTTATAGGTGATGGTGAAGATAGTGGGACTGAGAGTGATGAAAGTGGCATGCCCAGGCAACCATTTATAGCCCCACCCAGATCAGTTATTTATACCATGCACCCTGATGGTACCCCTGTGCCACAAGGTACAGTGGTATATGGACCCCCTCCTACAGCGCCAGCCAATGTTAGACCTGACTCTCCGGGCACAATTATCCATGGACCTCCGCCACCTGGAACACAAGTTGTTTATGGACCTCCTCCTGCCAACTTTACCATCCCTCTTATACCTGCTGGTGTTCTGCACTGCAATGTACTGGAGCACCATGACCTGGTAAGACCTGTGCTGTATAGTGCATCATTCCCAAAGCTGTTCTTCAGTCATACAGAACAAAAACCTTATGTAGACAAATATAAAAGGCAGAACTTTGTAGCAATATTATTGGCATTCCTTCACCTAAATTTAACACATTTAAAATTCTATTTGCAAGACATTACTACATTTTGCATTTGGAATTGTCTTTTGTCTTTCAGGAGAATGAAGTCAGTAGATTAGAAGACATTATAGCACATTTGAGGGCCCAAAAACGTGAAGATCAGAGAACAACTGCATCCATAGATAGGTATCATGAGCAGATAGAACAGCTTCGCCACGACATTCATGAACTATTGCATGAGAGAGAAGAGCTGGAGCATGAAGTTGAGGAATTGCAGAAGGTGGTCCAAAAGCGCAGCAACCGAAAGTAAGAAACTTAATTCACTGAAGAGAAGGTTCTGTATTATTGCCACTGCTGTGCAGTTGCCTCAGATCTGTTGCATTTCAGGCAAGCATCTCAGAAATAACAGGATTGACTCTTAAGATTCATGGGAATTGTTTATTATTTTTGAGAGAACATACCAAATGGAGAGGTGCTTAAAGAGACTAAATATACAATATTGAGGTCACATCCAGCGCAGCCAATGAGTAGCGCGCGGTAGCGCTGGCTGCACACCTGACTCATTATAATGAGCTGGCAGCACCAATTTCATGTGAACAGGTTCGGCAGCGCGTGCTCTGCCCCCTGCACCTCCATTTTTGGGCGTGATCGAATTTCTAGGCCAAGGTCTTCAGAATTATACAAACACTATTCTGTAAATTGGACTTAAAAGTGGAAATTCCTTTAGTACAAATGCCACAATTTCATTGATTTTAAATACTAAACATCATGCGGTTGAATTTTCACAGGCGTTCTCCTGCTGTAACTTTTGCAGAAGATCCACTAAAACCTGGGAGAAACATTACGCCATTTCTCTAGGGTCCCCGTAGATCTTCCCCAAAGTTACAGCACGAGATCGGGAGTCCATGCAGAAATTTAACTTGTGTTCTTGCTGTAAAAAAAATATCAGTGATGCAAAATCAAGTCTCTCCAGATATTGCATGAGCCATCTTAACCATTCATTACCTGTGTGAATTTAAACGTGCTGCTTTCATCATGGCATTAAGAATTTGTCTTCACTGTGCTAAATTTATTTTAAAACCGGTAAAACTGTGCTTTGAAGAGCAAGGTTATATCATTCCTGAGCCAAGCACACTGCTCCTGAAAATCCTGCAGTATAAGAAATCTATTATACCATCTCTGTGAATGTCATATCATGCTTCAGAATCTGTTGGATCAACATCAAAATAAGACATTAGTCAAGTTAACGTCTTCATGAATTATTGTGGTTTGTGCATAGATGCGGCATTATAATATTGTAGAATATGGGTTATTATGTGTTGTATATGCATTTTAATTTTCTGTAATTCCCATTGATTTCTAGCTAAACTGCTTTCATCCAGGATGAGTTCATCCAGAAGGATAAATTCATCATTAGCAAAGTAACAAAGATATACATTAGTTCTTATTAATAGTAGTTGATTGAGAAGTAGCTACATTGCATTTTAAAAGTTGTGGGCACTTTTTTTTTTAAACAGAGACTTTTTAGATGGACATATAGATCTGCTCATGAATGAACTTGAAGTAGAAAAATCTCTAAAGAGACATGATGATGTTGTTGATGAAATAGAATGTGTGGAGACAACTCTCTCAAAACGGAGGGCAGAGCTGCGAGAAGCAGACAGACTGTTAATGGAGGCTGAGGCAGATCTCAAAAGTACAAGGGTAAAGGCAAGTCTGTGTCCAATTTTAAGTGTATTCTTCAAGTTACCATTGATGCTTACAAACAGTTCATACAAAGGGGTCAACACATATTTCTTTAACTGAGAGGAAGTGTGATAGTTTTGCTTTCTCCAGGATCACAATCATTGGCACCAAGTGATAAGAGACCTATTAATTGTTGGATCATATACCTGTTGAAGCACCCTGACCAAAATGCATCATTTCTTGTAGATTAGGAAGTGAATGTCTTGCCACATATATTACTGGGTCTTCAGATTCTGAATGCTCTATTATATTTAGAAACCCAGTGTTTGTCATTTAAAAATGTAATTTTTCCTTGATTAGCTTAAATCTAATGTGTCATCTCAATTGAAAGTTAAAATACTTCATTTGATCTAACGCAGGTTTGACTCAAATATTGTGAGAAACATCCTTATTTCTAACCAATGTCATGGGTGTTGAAATATCCAACACAATGTAGAACTTTGGCTGAGAAAGATGCAGTGTTGCATTTGGTAGGGGGTGTGTAAAATATGCTATGTTCTTGAAAAGACAGTGGGGGTAATTTTCTGAGTACACGCTGATGGGGAATCTCACTTTACTGGTATCTCTTATTTACTAAGGATAGTGTTACGATGCTGCCTACCATGCGTAGATCTCCCTTTTGATCCCTAAATGGCCACACCCCTCCTCTTACCAACCGTTTACTATTTATATGGCTATAGAAGACTTATGAATTCCCTTTTACGTTAGCCGCCAGTCTATTCTCATACTCTCTCTTTGCCTCTCATTTCTTTCTTCACTTCTCTGTACTTTCTATGTTCAGCCTGGTTCTCACTTGTATTATCAAGTTGACATCTGTCATATGCCTCCTTTTTCTGCCTCATCTTACTCTCCATCTCTTTCGTCATACAGGGAGCTCTGGCTTTGGTTGCCCTAACTTTCCCCCTCGTGGGAATGTACCTAGACTGTACCCGAACCAGTCTCCTCTTTAAAGGCTGCCCATTGTTCGATTACAGTTTTGATTCCAGTTTACCTAGGCCAGATCGGTTCTCAACCCACTGAAATTGGCTCTCCTCCAATTAAGTATTTTTACTCTAGATTGCTCCTTGTTCTTTTCCATAACTAATCTAAACCTTATGATACTATGATCACTGTTCCCTAAATGTTCCCCCACTGACACTTGTTCCACTTGAATCACTTCATTCCCCAGAACTAGATCCAGCAATGCCTCTGTCTTCGTTGGGCCAGAAACATACTGATCAAGAAAGTTCTCCTGAACACACTTCAGAAATTCCTCCCCCTCTTTGTCCTTTACACTATTACTATCCCGGTCTATATTAGGATAGTTGAAGTCCCTTATTATCACTACTCTATAGTTCTTGCACCTCTCTGTAATTTCCCTGCAAATTTGCTCCTCCATATCCTTCCCACTAGTTGGTGGCCTCTAGAATACACCCAGTAGTGTAATGGCGCCTCTACTGTTTCTTAACTCTAACCAAATAGATTCTGTCTTTGATATTCTCTCTCTCCAGCACTACAATATTCTCCTTAATCAATAGTGCACCCCTCCCCTCCTTTTTTCCTTCCCTTCTTTCCTGAACACCTTGTATCCAGGAATATTTAGAACCCAATCCTGCCCTTTTTTAAGCCAGGTCTCCATTCTCGCCACCACATCATATTCCCGTGTGGCTATTTGCTCCTACAGCTCACCAACCTTATTTACCACGCTTTGCGTGTTTACACACATGCACTCTAAACCTATCTTAGACCTTCTTGTATTCTCCCTTAGTCTGATCCCACGTGATACTGTACTATTTCTTGATCCAGTGCTATCTGTCTCTCCCAATCCTTTGTGCACCTTGTTTCTCCTTTCTAATATTACATCCTGGTGCGCAACCCCCTGTCAAATTAGTTTAAATCCTTCCCCACGGCACTTGTAAACCTCCCCGTGAGGACATTGGTCCCAGCTCTATTGAGGTGCAACCCGTCCGTCTTGAATAGCTCCCTAATATGCCCCAGAACTGGTCCCAATGACCCAAAAATCTGAAGCCCTCCCTCTTGCACCACGTCTCTAGCCACGCATTAATCTGCCTTACCTTCCTATTTCTGTACTCACTAGTGCGTGGCACTGTAGTAATCCAGAGATTACTACCTTTTGAGGTCCTGTTTTTTAACTTCTTCCCTAGCTCCTGAAACTCTGACCGCAGGACCTCATCCCTTTTCTTTCCTATGTCGTTGGTATCCACATGGACCATGACTTCCAGCTGTTCCCCTTTCTCCCGCAGAATGTTCTGCACCCTCTCTGTGGTGTCCTTTACCCTGGCACCAGGGAGGCAACACACCATGCGGGACTCATGTTGGCAGTCACAGAAACGCCTGTCTGTCCCTCTGACGATCGAAACCCCTATGATTACTGCATTTCCACAATTCACTGTGCCCCCCCTGTGCAGTCCTTTACCCCGTGATGCCATGCTCAGGACTGCACTCCTTTGAGGTGTCGTCACCCTCACTGGTATTCAATGCTGAATACTGGTTTGAGAGTGCCACTAACCCAGAAGATTCCTGCATTGCCTGCCTCTTCCTACCCTTTTGGATGGCCACCCACTTGCTATCCTGAACTCTCTGTGGCTATGGGGTGACCACCTCCTGGAACGTGCGATCCACGAAACCTTTAGCCTCCCTTATGCTTTGCAGTGACTTCAGCTGCCCCCCAAGCTCAGAAACCCTCAGCTTGAGCTCGAGCAACTGGAAGCATTTCCTGCACATGTGGCCCTGCAAGACACATGAAGCACCCTGAAGTTACCACATGGTGCAGGAATTGCAGGCAATGGATCTCAGCTGCCCGTCCATTATATTTAGAAACCTTTTTTTCTAAATGCCCTTTAGGTACTCTATTATTAATTTACTTATGCCGATTAACCTACCGTTTTATTCTGGGTCTCTCAGAGCTCCTCTTCTCTGTTCTCTGTGATATCGCTGCGATGCCACCCTCTCTGTTCTTAGTGAATGGGACTCCTCCCCTGGTGCTCAGCGCCGCTTCTCTCAACTCCGCTCCCACTTTTGTGCTGATACCTGGGGCTCTTCCCCTGGTGCTCAGTGCCTTAAGTCAATAAATTATTTCTATGCCTTTTGGACACAAATCAAATTTTTGAGAATCTGGCTATATCTATACTGTAGCTATTAAAGCTTACAACAGCATTTCTATTGTTTACTTTACAAAGTTGCACAGGTTTAGTTTTTTTCTTTAAAATGTGTTTTATCATTCTGCTAGATAAAAGAAACTGCCCAGCAGTATGAGGATGCCAAGAAAAAATTGGTAGACACTGAGAAAGATGCAGAAGAATTGGAGCAAAGAGCGCAGGAGACTGCAGTTAAACTAGTTAAGGCTGACCAGCAACTAAGGTACTGAACACAGTTTCAAGCTGTACTGAATACACCTTTTAATAATTTATATGAGATACTCAAGCAGTAGTGAATGATTTAGCAGATGCTATTAGGCAAAAGCTGAGAGCTTTAAGCTTGAGTCCCTTTATTCCCATAGAGCCCTGCTGTATCATTCACCTTAGCCATTAAATGCAGGATGAGCCATTTTATTCATTCTGAAGTGCTCAAAACATTTGGGACGGTTCAAATTGAGCACTGTGGATGAGTTTCTGAATGCCAAATAGTCATAATGACTTTAAAACATTTTGTTGGATTCATATAGCTAGATAATGGAGCATGTTGGTGTATCTAACATGCTATGCCCAGAATTATGAGATGCAGATTTCTGCAAATAATTTTTCCACAGAGTGAATTAAAGACTCCGACCATAAGATCAGGATATCACAGCCACGTAAGACGTTTAGAATTCTTTGAATTCCTTCATTTTCTGACCATCTTCATAAATGTACAACTGAGGCACTTGAGCAGAACTAATATTCCCCAGGACTGCTATTGACTGTCTTTATGGATATCTCACAAGATTATATTCAGTATAGTAGAACTCTACCTCTGAGAAACCATTAGGATTAAATAGAAATGCCATAGTTGTATTGTAAACAATTTTACAACACCAAGTTATAGTCCAGCAATTTTATTTTAAATTCACAAGCTTTCGGAGGTTTCCTCCTTCGTCAGGTGAACGATGTGAAAACGATGTCAGGTGAACGACGAAGGAGGAAACCTCCGAAAGCTTGTGAATTTAAAATAAAATTGCTGGACTATAACTTGGTGTTGTAAAATTGTTTACAATTGTCAACCCCAGTCCATCACCGGCATCTCCACATCATAGTTGTATTGTTCAGAGAAGGGTCTGGTAGTACTTGAAATTGTCACTGTGGAAAATACTTGATACTTCGTTAGGTTTCCCATCAGCTCAGTCAGTTGAGGACATATGTACAAAATATTCTGAACTTAGAACTAAAACATTTGTAGTAATAATAAAGCAAGTGATTTTTCTCATAGATTAATGAAGAGTGACTTGAAAGACCTTGAACAACACAAGACTGAACAGGAGAGAATTCTGAAAGAAATTAACAAAGTGGTATCTGCAAGGGATTCAGAATTCCGGGCACTTACCCAGAAAATGGAAAACATGACTGAGAGGTAAGTGGATAGTAACTGTTAAATAGAGTCCCTTTTCCCCTCCAGCTTTGAATTTAAGTTCTGTTAGTGGTCCATACCCTAGTATGCCTATCAGCTGCCTTCAGTAGCCTGGGCCCTTGAAGTCTGTATCGGAGCCCTCCAGTGAGCTGGCACATGTGGCATCCTATCCCCGGTCCCTAGCTCCTGCACACTTGTGGCGGTGATTCACCCTCCTCTAGCCTACCTTCTAAAATAGGGTTAGCTTTTAGTGTGATGGGCTGGTGAAAGTAGCTGCAGTTTGTCATGTAGAGTATGTGGGGTGAGATAGAAATAAGAAAGGAAAAAAAGGATTCAGGTGTGAAGAAACTGCGTGACTCCTTCTCCAGCGTTGCGACACGCCCAGCAGTGACTCTCCCCTGGCCCGTGATGACTAGCATGTTTTCTTCCACAGGGCACTGGGTGTGCAGGCAGGCTTGGCCTCTTCCAGCGGCAGCCTCCTGTTGAAAGTGTGTGCGACCTTCTGTAAGAAAGCAGGAAGTGTGTTAATGACATTGAGCTGTTCACAGACTGTGCCTGTCGTGGTCGAATAGTTTGTATGCAGTGTGTAAGATGTGAGGTGTCGGAAAATGAGGTTGCATTAATGGTGTGAGTGTGAGGAGAAATAGATGGAATGGTATGATGCAGAGATTGAAGGGAAGCAAGGGAGCGGAGTATTTTGAGTAGTGAGGCTGCAGGTGGTGAAGGTGTGAGCAGAAAGTAAGAGAGGTCATTGAACCTCTTTCAGCATTGTAGCTATGTCCTAGGGGCTAAGCTCCTGGCATTGACCTTCTCTGTAATCTCTTCCCATTGATGGTGGAGATGTTTCCTGAAGGGCTTTCTGCCCCCTGGGGGGGAACAGGATCTTCCACTGCCTGGACCAGAGCCTCCAACTTGGGATCAGAGAACCTGGGTGCCATCTCTGGACCTCTTCCAGTCATTTTTTTTCCACTTTGGGAAGCTTCCCTATTGTCTGTTGAGTGCATCTCCCCTTTAAGTGGGGCTGACTGCCTTTAAGTGGCTTCAGAGACACCCGATTTCAGTGGTGGGGGGTATAATTACAGGCCTCATAAGTGGGAGAAGAGGGGGGGTAGTGATCAGTGGGCGGGGGGGGGGGAAAGGGAAGCCAGCAGCATCCTGCGGGATTGGGGCCTGGGTCGGGGGCCTGGAGACGCGGGAACGGGAATGGCAAGGGCATGAGATTTGGAGTCAGGTCTTGGGGGAGTGAGATCGGCCGGGGGTCCAGAGCAGCAGCGATCGGAGGGCCCTTTAATGTGGGGTCAGGAGAAGCTCCTGGCTCCACATTCCGGTAAGTTACTTACCTTCTTTGTTGCAGGCAATCCTTAGGGTTGGTTTCCCTGAGTGCAGCCTGCGATGGTGCTGGCTGCCTCAGGGAAAACCAATGTTGGAGCGGGGACCTCGAGTAAGCGTTACGCCCCTTATTTGCATACGCAAAGGGCCGAACGCCTGCTTCAGGCGTGGGTAAAGGATGCCTCTTGTAAATATATTTAAATTTGTGTGGAAATATGGTTTGTTGCAAATAGGTGTTTAAATTAAGATTTCAAGATTGAATAGGCTGGGTTGTTTTCTCTAGAAAAGAGAGGGCTGAGGGATGACCTGATAGAGGTCGTTAAGATTATGAAAGGGTTTGACAGGGTAAATGTAGAGAAAGTGTTTCCACTTGTGAGGGAGACTGAAACTAGGGGCCGTAAATATAAAATAGTCACTAATAAATCCAATAAGGAATTCAGGAGAAACATCTTTATCCAGAGTGATTAGAATGTGGAACTCGCTACCACAAGGAGTAGTTGAGGCAAATGGCATGGATGCAGAGGAAGCTAGATAAACACATGAGGGAGAAAGGAATAGAAGGTTGTGCTGATAGGATTAGATGAAGAGGGTTGGGAGGAGGCTCGTTGGAGCATAAAACTGATATGGTCCAGTTAGGCCGAATGGCCTGTTTCTATGCTGTACATTGTAATTCTGTGTAACTTCAGGTCTAAAAAAATTGATTTCTTGTGGTCCAATACCTTAATGAAATGTGATGCGATGCTCATCCTTTGTGTTACTAGCTCTTGATAGATAAAAATTGTCCAATACATTACACCCTGATTTTTTTTTAAAAAGAGTCCTCAGTAGCTAAATATTTTGCACATTATAACAAGGTTCAAATTATAGTGGCTGCTCCATAGTATAGCATAAACTGTAACTTGAAAATAATTGGAAGCAAAAATTCAGCAGTCTTCCACCAATAAGACAGTAATTATGAAGATCCGTAGAAAGAGGGAGGGGTTCTTAAGGGAATAAGCTTCATAAAAGTAATGTTTGTTGATATGGCTGACATATTTTGCTTATTGTAGTTATAATACAGCAAAGTTTATTATATTGTCCTTTTAATGTTCAGTCTAGAAAAACTACAAACAGAGATCCAATTGGCAGAAACCAAAGAAGAACAGCATCTGGAAACGCTGAGTGAAGCAGCAACATTGTTACAGGATAAAAAGAGTGAATTGGAAAGCCTAAATAGTGAGGTAATTGCAGAAAATGTCACTGAATTAAATCAATTAATCCTGTTAAAAGGATAATCCATCTTTGCTCGGCAAAGATGAGTTTAATCATGGTAATAGATGTTGCTGCAGTCGAAATAATGGTATTAGTTGCTGCTGTTGAGGCATTGAGCAAGATGCACACAGTTTGCAGTCTTCTGAAATGGTAAACTCAAGCTACTGTCATTCACTTCATTGTGTCTAGTAACAAACCAACACTGTCAAAGACTTGAAAGCTGGTCACCTGCCTGTCCCTCCCCCAAAGCATTCTATGTGGTATAGAGAGATTCTACAGATGGAAGATAAACTGACTTTAAAAGTTGGTGTAGCAAAGAATTCATTAAAAATAAACACAAAATATAATACTGTTGGTACAGGCAAAGCAGTCTCAATTACAATACTACTCATTTCAATTTTAAATTAAAGACGAATGTTAATTTCTTTGCACATTTATAGCAGTGATATTGTGACTTGTTCCTTTGCCACAAGGTTGAAGCGCTGCAGGAAGAGCTAACGGTGTTGAACGGTTGTTTAGGCAAAAAGAAAGAAGAGCTTCACTTTCTTCAGAATGACATTGACAAGAAGAAAGCAAGCCTGTCACAAGTTCTTTGGGATGGTGAGACAGACGTGGTTGATAAGCAGCGCCAAATTTGGGTCAGTAAATTGATTTGTAGTGCATTCTGTTGAAAATTTTCAATATATAGTTCATCCGAAACAGGGCATTTTCCCTCAAATAAAATATTATGTATGGGAAATTTTGCTCCACCCTGTTTGCAGTAGTCTGTTGTTTCTCAGACAGCCTCAACAGGAGGTGCTATGTTTTTTTATGTGTTATAAAATTTGCTTGATTTCCAGCTTCATGGAGACTTTCTTCCCGAACTGCTTTTTGATGCATGATGTACATTGCATGTGTTCGAGAGCAGCTCCATTTACTTCAGACTGGCACTGGAGGCTGATGTGGAGCCATCTGTCCTTGGAAAGCCCTCTAGCTGCTGAGTGCACAGAGCACTGCCATTAGTGTGCTTTCCTAAGGTCAAACTGTGCTGGATCAGCTTCCAGGCAAGTATGAAGTACCGGCTTCCATTAAATTGAATAAAGCCATTCTGAGACACATGTGGCTCATCCATTTTGGAGAACAAGCTGGAGACCCAAACTGGTCTGTAAGAACCCCAAATCATGCATATTTTATGGATTAATACAAAATCATTTCCAAGCTGAATATTAGGACAGCTGCATAGAGTACTCTCTGGACTTTCCTTCCCTTTTAACGGTATGTAGGCTAACCAAAAGTCAGTCTGTTTCTTAATCATAGATTACACCCAAAATGTTAACTTGTCCGTTCTTTCCACAGATGCTGATTTACCTGCTGCGTTTCCAGCATTTTCTGTTTTCATGCGTATATGTTGGATAAAACATTTTGAATGTCTTCACAGAATAGTAAAAACATGAAATGATGTTTTACAGGAGGTGAAGGCCTTGCTTGAAGAAATGAGTGCACAGAAAGGAGAACTGAATGCTCAGATCAGTGAGAAGAATGCACATCTTTTCTTGTCAAAACAAGAAGTGATGAAGGAAGAAGACAAGCTTCAGAGCATACTTGCACAGATAAACAAGCAAAAGACAGGTTGGATTTCTAAAAAAAATACAAAGATATGTCAGTACATTTATTGACCTCTAGAAACTGTTACAATGCACAATGCTACTTTCTTGAAATATTTTTGATGATATAACCAAGAATAGGTAACACAATAAGGTAAGAAAATGTCTCTAATATCGCCAGAACAACTTTGCAATCACGTTATTATTGCTTGAAGTTAAAATGAATAGCTCCATCTAATTCTTGTAATTTTACTTTCTTACCTAATGTATGGCGTAAAGTGATGAAGGTCCATGCTGTGTGATTTATAGCCCATCCATCAAGCTAACGGGGAAATTGTGTGGTTTTTTTTGTTTATATAAAATACTCAATCCCAGTGAGCTACTTATGGGATTTGACCAGCAATTGTTAATAAGACATCAATTTTGAGAATGTGTGGAAAGATCAGAGGGGATTTTGATGTGAGATTTGTATCTCATAGCCTTAATACTTTTATGTCAGTCAAATGTAGATTTTATTTCCTATGTCTTTTGCCCTAGAGCTGAAACATGTTCTGGAAATGGTGCAGTTAGAAAACGATGAACTCCTGGGACTGAAACAGCAGAATGAGCAAAAAATGAAGGAACTGGAGAGGGTACAAGCTGTGCTGCTGAAGGTCTGATTTGTAACAAAATGTAATATAACCCTAGAGACTATGAGGAAAGAATTACTCCTGTTTAGCACCATCATAAACGTATCTTTTTTGAACACATTTAAGACGTTGCTACACATAAAGGCCAATACCATCCTCCCAATGGGGAGGTCATCAGAGGCAATTATGGCCATGCAACCCATGATTTCCCATGTACTTATTTTAATGTGCAGAAAATCATGGGCTTTGCACCCGTGATTTCCCGCACTGTGCTGCTTGGGAGCATGAGTGCAAAATCAGCCCAATAATAACCAGAACAATTCTTTCCTCTGTATTGTTAGCTCTTTCCATTCGGATTCCACTGAAATTATCTACCTTTTTTAACAAAAAAATCTCTCTTCACATTGAGTGTTTTTAGTGAGATTTGTGAATTATGAAGTGTGCTTTTTTGCTAATATTTTCAGTTATTGGCTAGGGGATAAGCTAGCGGAGACAACTTTTCCTTCATGCATTCATTCTTCATTGAGACATGCAAAAGTAATGTTACACAGAGAAAAATGGCATTTTCATGCTTCCTCACTGCTAGTTAGTGGCAGCAGGTAAAGTTATGAACTTGAAACCTAAATTTAGCTTTAAAGCAATCCAGATAAAGGAATGTCTCAAGAATTTTAGTCCTCTTTCCTTAAGTCTGTTCTCAGTCCTTTGTCATTTATTTGTAAATAAAATGTCAACACTGTGCATAAAGCACTAGCATTCCCTCCTCTAATGGACTGTAGCAATAGGCATTACTACAGGTGCAATCATCAAGAATTTGAGCTTTTATTCCATAAAAATGCATACTTACGATTTTGTAATGAGAAATAATCATAAAATAAGGGCACAGGAGTGTTCATAGCAATAACTTGTACAAAATACACTTTCTTAAACTATACCATTTTGTAGCCAGAGTAGGACTTTTTTGGTCAATATTACATGATTCATTTTTACTGTGCTCACTAAATGTCATTTTGCTTCAGGAGAAGAGTGAACAGGAAAACCTGCAGCTTACTTCCCAATGTCAACGAGCTGAAATAGAGCATCAGAAGCAGCTTATTGAGAAGGATCGGCAAGAGGTAGACCAGCTGACCTCCAAGATAAATTCCCTTCAGCACAGTATTGAATCTCTGGAGAGAGAGAAAAGTCTTATTAGGGGGAATTGCCTCGCATTGGAGAACAAACTTTCTCAGGCAAAAAAGTAAGGAGTAGAGCAAGATATTAACCCAGTCCAGTGCCAGGTTAAACACTAGCACACCTGGCAATAATTTTAATATGCCAGATTACATAGTAGCACAAATATCTGGATAACCAGTACTGTTGGAGAGTCTCATAACTTAGTCCTTAATCATTAGGCTAATTGAACAGTATCTGTCATGACTACAGCTGATACTGCAACCTAACCTTTGTTCCTCTATCATGCTGAAACATCATAAATCAAATAGAAATTCAGAAGACAAAATAAAAAAAGTGCAGATATTAGAAATCTGAAACAAAAACAGAAAAAGCTAGAAATGCTCAGCAGGTCAGTCAGCATCTGTGGAGATAACAGATGAATTCATGTTTTTGATGAAGGGTTCACGCTTGAGTCAGAAGGTCGTGGGTTCAAGTCCCACTCTAGAAACTTGAGCACATAATCTGGGCTAGTACTTCAGTGCAGTACTGAGGGAGTGCTGCACTGTTGGAGGTGCTGTCTTTCAGATGAGACGTTAAACCTTTCAGGTGGGCGTTAAAGATCCCACAGCAATAGCAGGAGAGTTCTTCGTGTCCTGGCCAACATTTATCCCTCAACCAACACCTAAATCAGATGATTTGGTCATTTATTTCATTACTGTTTGTGAGACCATGCTGTGTGCTAATTGGCTGCCATGTTTCCTACATTACAACAGTCACTACACTTCAAAAGTACTTCATTGGTTGTAAAGCACTTTGGGATGCCCTGAGGTCATAAAAGTGTTATATAAATGCAAGTCTTTGTTTCTTTCCTTATAATTTATTGTTGCTGTAATGCCATATGTTTGGATCTGTATGAATTTCATATCGTGCAATATCCTGTATTCAAATTTGCATTTGAATCCAATATAAACATCACCTCTAATCATTTTTCTGTACTTCTCCACACACAAAAAAACTGAAATCATTAAATCTAAAATAGATTTTTAGCATTCACACATATATGTAAATATAATACTTATAATTTACTTTTTTGCTATTGCAGAGCCATCGAAGCCACTGAAGACAATAACAGAAATGCTGTGTCTAAACTGCAGAAACTACAAACTGAGATGGGTGAACTGAATCAGGAAATCAATCAACTCAATGTCCAGAAACAAGAGCTAAATAGGAAGATGGCATACATGCAAAACTGTCTGCAAGGTAAGTCAATTAACATTCTGTAAAGTACAAAATGCCGACACTCCAAACTGGCAACCAGCATGCATGTTATGCTTTGGGTTACTGAGTGGCTGTCACCTTTATCTACCCTGCCTCCTGCAGGCTTGCTTTCTGCTGACCAAATAGTCAAGGAACAGTAAAATCAGAAGCCATGACATGGTCCACATACTAGTTGGTAAAGGATGGCACGGAAATAGCTGCGCAAGGATGGAAAAATGAAATACTAAATAAAGGTTTAAGTTGCACAGCGTTGTAGCATGTTGGAGCTCCATGGTAGTTTGCAAGCTTGTGTCCGAAATTCCCAAGATAATGAGTCCCTAATCAAAACTATGGCATTAAGTACTTCCTCCACCCTCACGTATTTTCCATGTTCCTGGTGTAAGTAGTCAATTGCTGGCAGGATATGCATCTTTGTCCCACTCAACAATATCAAAATGAACTGGCCCCAGAATTTCTGATGTGGTCATTGGGCAGGCAGAAGTCTTGCTCTGCTGCACATACCTCAGTGGATCATGAGACTCACAATGTTGGAGCCTAGATTTTTGTGATTTGGTTTTGGAATAACTTACAATTAGGGAAAAGAAATACAGAATAAAATTATTTCGAGGGCTTGACAGGATAGATGCGGAGAAGCTGTTTCCCCTGGCTGGAGAGTCTAGAACTGGGGGGCGTAGTCACAGGATAAGGGGTGGATGATTTAGGACTGAGATGAGGAGGAATTTCTTCACTCAGAGGTGAATCTGTGGAATTCTCTACCCCAGAAGGCTTTGGATGCTCAGTTGTTGAGTATATTCAAGACTGAGATCGATAGATTTTTGGACACTAAGGGAATTAAGGTCTGTGGAGATCGGGCAGGAAAGTGGAATTCAGGTCAAAGATCAGCCATGATCTTATTGAATGGTGGAGCAGGCTCGAGGGGCTATATGGCCTACTCCTGCTCCTATTTCTTATGTTCTTAGAAATCTCAAAACAGTGAAAAGTTTCATACTTACCAGAAAACATTTCTATTGAACAGAGAAAAAGTCAGAGCTGGAAATGCTGACGGATAATCTGAGAGATACCAGAGAACAGCTGCAGTTAGAAGATCAGGTAAAACCATTATTTAATTTTAAGTTGAATATACCAAGCTTTTATATGGAGTTTACAGTCAGGTTTAAGCACTCGATGCGGTAGAAAAATTGCAAATTATTTTTACCAATGTTACAAAGTGATAGATGTTCCATTATTAAGAATTAGAATTCAGATTAATATTGAACATTTTTGACCCATTTCTGTTGATTTTTGAAATTTGTTTAAAAAGTGAGAGGAGTTACTGATGATGTCATCAACAGAAACTGGGGAAAAAGCAGAATGATGTTAAAGTTCATCAAAATTCTTTGCAATGGTTTGATTTTTGATAGGGATCAAGGTGGTGAAACCTTCTTTTTAAAGTAGGATATTTCATGCTGATTATGTGATATTCATTTGATAAAAGGTCTCATCACATGACACTGATTAATTGGTGTCCACTTTGAAGACAAACGCTGAATGAATGGCAAGTTATAAATCCTGTTGTTTAAAAAGATATACTCTGGAATTATGCATTTGGGTCCAATTTGAGTGGCATCTGGTTTATATGTTGTATTGGATTATATACCTAGATATATGAATGAAGCATACAGGAGAATGAGTGTGATGGAGTGATGGGTGGTGTCTCATTGCAGTGCTGCTGAGTTGAAGAATCTATGAAAAATTGTGACATTTTAATTACGTGAAATGCTTCCTTGATCCTCCCTTGATTAGCAGATCCAAAATATCACAGTAGATTACAGTTTAAAGCTGTAATTACTAAAAGTTCAGAAAAAGTACATTTTAGAAACCATGTAATTGTTCACTCAGTTTCATCTTCCCAATTGATTTTATAGCACTAAAAAGGGCTGTTGTACTATGGTAAACGTAATGCATATATGGCATGTGTTGCAACTTGTTAGTTTAACAAAAAAAAAGCCTTGTGAAATAACTGTCAATTAATATTTTGCAGCATTTGCATTTTGTGTACAGGTGAATAGATGCTCAAGTCAGATGGTCATTTACCTTTCATTGATTTCCCAGCATCTTCAGAATGTCACTAAAAGGCGTGATGCATTAACAGCAGAACAGATGACTCTGAAGGAAAATATAAATCAAAGTGCAAGTAAATACCAAGCCTGTCTGGAGAAAGAAAAAAGTAAAGAACAGGAGTTACTAATGCTTCAGCAACAGTTTGAAGAAAAGCAACACGAACTCACAGAGCAGCAAAAGGTAGGAGGGCTGGGAAAACACAATGTTGTAATTTGGTCTACACAATCCAATTAATAACCCAGTATCTCATTGCAAAAAGAATAAAAAATCAGGTTATTGGTAACAGAAGTTTTGACATTAAAAACAGATTTGATAAAGGAATTTTTTTTTAATTTAGAAATTTTTTTAATTTAAAAAAAATGGGAAAGAATTCAAACTTACTTCCTTGAATTTGAATATCTCAATTTTGTATTCTTTTATACTGATATTGCATTGCCATAATTGAGTATTATTTAGTGGGAGATGATTCCAGTGACCATTTACACTGTAGTTTCCAACTTTTTATGTGTTTCTAGGCAATAAATTATTTTTTAAAATCCTTTTTAATATATTTTTCCAACTTTTGCTATGCTATTCGTCATGAGGGCTAACAGGCGACCTGCTTTTCCTCCTCTGACATTGCTACTTTGTTCCAAGTCTCCCCACCCCCCAACCTCTGAGGAAGTGCCTGGCCTCTAAGCACCTGCCCAATGCCCCAGCTAAGATTGGGAATTGACAGGCAGTAGTGGATATAAATCCTTATCTTAAGGCACAATGACAGTGGCAGTGTGCTGCATCACCTCACAGTAAGGGGAGGTTTTATAGTAAATACAGGAAGACTTTACTGAAGTTTTCTCATTTAATCTGTTTAGAAGTTGAAGTGTATTCAAAAGGATATTAAATGTCAGGAGGTAAAGCTGGAGCAATCTGCATCTAAAGTACAGGACCATCTCCAAGCTTTGGAGGCCGAGCTGTCAGACAAGAGAGACAAACTTGAGCAGGTTGCTGCAAAAGTGAACTTGATGGAGGAACGTTCAAAAAAACTGCAACATAACGAGGAACAGTGCATTATTCTGGAGGATCAGATTGCTACTCTGAGTAAGTCTTGGATGTTGATGGAAACAATAGCTTAGGCATCTCAGTGGGTTAGCAAGTTTACCTAATGAGCAGCTGAACCATTCAAAGATCCCAGGTAAAATCACCAATCTCTTTTGATCTAACTAATCTCAGCCAGGGTGGCAGTAGGGGCACTACAGTTAGCCTCAGTCCCATTGGATTGGGGAAGGGAAAGTGCCAAGGTTCTGGCTTTTGATCGCATTGCGCCTCGCCCTTAGATTAAAATGTGGGCAGGTGCAAATGTGCGAATGTTGGATGAGGACCAGATGCAACTTGCCTGTGAAGTACCTCACAATTGACAAGTCTAGCATGTGAACACTGGCAAGTTAATGGAGGGTGCGTGGCCCCTGTGAAACCATACCACAGCAAAAAGTGAACACAATTGAGAAAGGAGAAGAGGTGCAAAAATTGGTAAGCATAGAATTGGTAGCTCAGAATACTTTTTCTGGAATAGAGCTGTGTATTATATATAAACACTGTCACTTAATCAAAATGTAAAACTATCTCTTTGATTATTTGGATGATCATGCACACCCACAAGTTTGCTAATTTTAATGCTTTTTCATCAGAACTGCTGCAGTTTTTACACACTATTTTCTGGAAGTGCCCTGACCAGAACAATTAAGGCATAACAATGTGGTACAGAGCATTCTTCCGTAGTAGTGGTGCTGTTATCACTAAAGCAGATCTGGTATACTTGCTACCCCAAGGGGAAGTCTGAATCCCAGTTGAGACTAGAATTTAAATCAATACTTCCTAAGCCAGGAGACAACACACTGTGCTGAACTTTCTCTTTCATATATAAAACATTAGATGATTTTGCTGCCAGATCACAAATAAATTCACATCAGATATTCTGTAGCTGTTTGTTTTATTGCAGGGCATCAACTCTCCGACCGAGAGCAACAGCAGCAAGAAATGACAGACGAGCTTGCACTTCTTCATAGAGAGATTGAATTCTCAAAAAACAATCTAGCCCACCTTCAGGAGCTGATTCATTCAGAGAGGAAAAAGGCAGAGAAACAAGTTGCGGCTATCAAAGAAGAGTCCAAAGCTCAGAGAGCTCGGCTGGAGAAGGTCCTTCATGTAAGCCGCTGTTACCGCCGAATCATTGTACAAAAGCAATAGCTATTTCATCAGCCCTTTATTACAGTTTAATGGAATTTTAGTGTTGACAAACTTTTAGCAGAATCACTGAAATTATAACTGCCCATTTATCACTAAATTAGTGCTACCTTACATGATAAATACAAAAAAGAACGTTTATAAATGATGTGAAAGAGAATAAAATTTAAATATATGTCAATATAGGAGAAATATACAACACCCAGATTCCCTTTTATGGACTAACAAACCCCCTGGGGTAATTTCAACTTTGTAATATCAACACAGGAACAAAAGTATGAAAACAACAGACTCCATAAAGAATTATCTTCAATAGACCAGGCTGCGCATGATAACCATGAACGTGCCAAACGCGTCATGATTGAGTTGAACGAGATGAGACAGGAATATTTCGAACTCAAGCAACAGGTACATGACAAAAATACACTGTTTTTCACAATTAGCTGAAACAAAATAAATTTGTTCCATGCAAGAATTGTTGGTTTCAGTTTTTATATATTTATTCCTCCCGTGCAGGATATTCAATATTCAGATGTCAAATCTAAAACAATATACTTTTTTATAGAAAAACAGTGTTACAGTGTAGTTTTAGATAATACACACTACATAGACAGTATTTATTAAGACCATCTGAATCCCTGAAGTGATATTATAGCATAACAGTCTGCTAGCCATGTGTTGTTCATATTTACATAGAATCTGGAGTTTACCAATGGAATAAAAATATCACTGGCAATATGTGAAGTCCTTTATTGTGATGCTTGTATCATAACAGGATGAAGAGTAATACAATGCCTGTGATTAAAGTATATGTGATACACAAAAGTGTATTACCAGGATGTTTTTTTCAATTTTATATCTTTCATGTATTGTATTTGCCTTTTGCATTGTTTCCTAAGGAAAACATTCTAGAGAGTCTAATTTTTTTTATTTTTTTTTTATTCGTTCACGGGATGTGGGCGTCGCTGGCAAGGCCGGCATTTATTGCCCATCCCTAATTGCCCTCGAGAAGGTGGTGGTGAGCCGCCTTCTTGAACCGCTGCAGTCCGTGTGGTGACGGTTCTCCCACAGTGCTGTTAGGAAGGGAGTTCCAGGATTTTGACCCAGCAACAATGAAGGAACGGCGATATATTTCCAAGTCGGGATGGTGTGTGACTTGGAGGGGAACGTGCAGGTGGTGTTGTTCCCATGCGCCTGCTGCCCTTGTCCTTCTAGGTGGTAGAGGTCGCGGGTTTGGGAGGTGCTGTCGAAGAAGCCTTGGCGAGTTGCTGCAGTGCATCCTGTGGATGGTGCACACTGCAGCCACAGTGCGCCGGTGGTGAAGGGAGTGAATGTTTAGGGTGGTGGATGGGGTGCCAATCAAGCGGGCTGCTTTATCTTGGATGGTGTCGAGCTTCTTGAGTGTTGTTGGAGCTGCACTCATCCAGGCAAGTGGAGAGTATTCCATCACACTCCTGACTTGTGCCTTGTAGATGGTGGAAAGGCTTTGGGGAGTCAGGAGGTGAGTCACTCGCCGCAGAATACCCAGCCTCTGACCTGCTCTCGTAGCCACGGTATTTATATGGCTGGTCCAGTTAAGTTTCTGGTCAATGGTGACCCCCAGGATGTTGATGGTGGGGGATTCGGCGATGGTAATGCCGTTGAATGTCAAGGGGAGGTGGTTAGACTCTCTCTTGTTGGAGATGGTCATTGCCTGGCACTTATCTGGCGCGAATGTTACTTGCCACTTACCAGCCCAAGCCTGGATGTTGTCCAGGTCTTGCTGCATGCAGGCTCGGACTGCTTCATTATCTGAGGGGTTGTGAATGGAACTGAACACTGTGCAGTCATCAGCGAACATCCCCATTTCTGACCTTATGATGGAGGGAAGGTCATTGATGAAGCAGCTGAAGATGGTTGGGCCTAGGACACTGCCCTGAGGAACTCCTGCAGCAATGCCCTGGGGCTGAGATGCTTGGCCTCCAACAACCACTACCATCTTCCTTTGTGCTAGGTATGACTCCAGCCACTGGAGAGTTTTCCCCCTGATTCCCATTGACTTCAATTTTACTAGGGCTCCTTGGTGCCACACTCGGTCAAATGCTGCCTTGATGTCAAGGGCAGTCACTCTCACCTCACCTCTGGAATTCAGCTCTTTTGTCCATGTTTGGACCAAGGCTGTAATGAGGTCTGGAGCCGAGTGGTCCTGGCGGAACCCAAACTGAGCATCGGTGAGCAGGTTATTGGTGAGTAAGTGCCGCTTGATAGCACTGTCGACGACACCTTCCATCACTTTGCTGATGATTGAGAGTAGACTGATGGGGCGGTAATTGGCCGGATTGGATTTGTCCTGCTTTTTGTGGACAGGACATACCTGGGCAATTTTCCACATTGTCGGGTAGATGCCAGTGTTGTAGCTGTACTGGAACAGCTTGGCTAGAGGCGCAGCTAGTTCTGGAGCACAAGTCTTCAGCACTACAGCTGGGATGTTGTCGAGGGCCCATAGCCTTTGCTGTATCCAGTGCACTCAGCCGTTTCTTGATATCACGTGGAGTGAATCGAATTGGCCGAAGACTGGCTTCCGTGATGGTGGGGATATCGGGAGGAGGCTGAGATGGATTATCCACTCGGCACTTCTGGCTGAAGATGGTTGCAAACGCTTCAGCCTTGTCTTTTGCACTCACGTGCTGGACTCCGCCATCATTGAGAATGGGGATGTTTGCAGAGCCTCCTCCTCCCGTTAGTTGTTTAATTGTCCACCACCATTCACGACTGGATGTGGCAGGACTGCAGAGCTTTGATCTGATCCGTTGGTTGTGGAATCGCTTAGCTCTGTCTATAGCATGTTGCTTCCGCTGTTTAGCATGCATGTAGTCCTGAGTTGTAGCTTCACCAGGTTGGCACCTCATTTCTAGGTACGCCTGGTGCTGCTCCTGGCATGCTCTTCTACACTCCTCATTGAACCAGGGTTGATCCCCTGGCTTGTTGGTAATGGTAGAGTGAGGAATATGCCGGGCCATGAGGTTACAGATTGTGCTGGAATACAATTCTGCTGCTGCTGATGGCTCACAGCGCCTCATGGATGCCCAGTTTTGAGCTGCTAGATCTGTTCTGAATCTATCCCATTTAGCACGGTGGTAGTGCCACACAACACGTTGGATGGTGTCCTCAGTGCGAAGACGGGATTTCATCTCCACGAGGACTGTGCGGTGGTCACTCCTACCAATACTGTCATGGACAGATGCATTTGCGACAGGGAGATTGGTGAGGACGAGGTCAAGTAAGTTTTTCCCTCGTGTTGGTTCGCTCACCACCTGCCGCAGGCCCAGTCTAGCAGCTATGTCCTTCAGGACTCGGCCACTACTACCGAGCCACTCTTGGTGATGGACATTGAAGTCCCCCACCCAGAGTACATTTTGTGCCCTTGCTACCCTCAGTGCTTCCTCCAAGTGGTGTTCAACATGGAGGACTGATTCATCAGCTGAGGGAGGACGGTAGGTGGTAATCAGCAGGAGGTTTCCTTGCCCATGTTTGACCTGATGCCATGAGATTTCATGGGGTCCAGAGTCAATGTTGAGGACTCCCAGGGCCACTCCCTCCTGACTGTATATCACTGTACCGCCACCTCTGGTGGGTCTGTCCTGCCGGTGGGACAGGACATACCCAGGGATGGTGATGGAAGAGTCTGGGACATTGGCTGAAAGATATGATTCTGTGAATATGGCTATGTCAGGCTGTTGCTTGACTGGTCTGTGGGACAGCTCTCCCAATTTTGGCACAATTCCCCAGATGTTAGTAAGGAGGACCTTGCAGGGTCGACTGGGCTTGGTGTTTTGCCGTTGTCGTGTCCGGTGCCTTGTGGTCCGATGCCGGGTGGTCCGTCCGGTTTTATTCTTATTATGACTTTTCGTAGCGAGATTTTACAACTGAGTGGCTTGCTAGGCCATTTCAGAGGGCAATTAAGAATCAACCACATTGCTGTGGGTCTGGAGTCACATATAGGCCAGACCGGGTAAGGACGGCAGGTTTCCTTCCCTAAAGGACATTAGTGAACCAGATGGGTTTTTACGACAATCCGGTAGTTTCATGGCCATCATTACTGATACTAGTATTTTAATTCCAGATTTTTATTTAATTAATTGAATTTAATTAATTAATTGAATTTAAATTCGCCAGCTGCCGTGGCGGGATTTGAACTCATGACTCTGGATTACTAGCCCAGTAACATAACCACTATGCTACCGTACCCTTCTGTATTAGGAAGTCCAAGAGTGATTTCCCACAGCAAATTCCTGATCTCAAGAGAGTCTACAATTGGAGAATAGATCCTTCCCCATGGGGAGGTAAAGAAAATATCAGGTAGTATTGTGCACCTTGCACGTTGATAAGAGCAGCAGGGGCTTGGGAATGTTACTTCGGCCCTCTTCATGGAGGATTTCAATAAGGGGGAATGAGAAAAAAATAGAGGTAGAAAAAAAATCTATCTAATAATTTATAACCTGAAAAAATTACTGATTAGGCTTTGATATATTCATGAGCTGTTCATATATCAAATGCTACTCTCGATATTTTATTGATCCTTCAGCTGAGAAGTCAGGATCAAATGGAACAACGACAGAAGGAAATAAAGGAAGCCATAAGAACCCTTCGATCAGATGTGAAAGCAGAAATTAGCAGTAGTTTGAAAGATCTAGATCAGTCATGTGTGGAACTGAAGAATGATGTGGATATAGCTTGGGAAGAGGAGAAGACTCTTTGTGAAGTGGAAAGCTTAAAGGAGAATTTTCCCTTTGCTGCCAATGAAGGAAGACAGCCAACTTACGAGGAGAGGTTAAGCCTGACTAAATTCAATTTTAAGGTGATGTTCCTTTGCAGTTAATTGTAATGTGTTGTGATAAGTTATAGATTCATATTCTGGCATAGGCACAGTGGGCCGAATGGCAGCCTTCTGTGCTGCTAGATTATATATTACATATAAATACCTATATATCATTAATATGTTAAATCTTACATGTGTCCACATCTTGCCATTTTTCCATTATAACTCCCTATGTCCACATTTTTAATGCAAACTGCCAGTGTAAACTTGTCATGCTCTAATTTCACCCTCCTGGCACAGGCACAGGCACAGGCATGATGGGCTGAATGGCCTTCTTCTGTGCTGTATCATTCTATGAACGAAGATCTGGCAGCGCCACCACTGGTGAAAGGATGTAGTTACAGCATGACAGGTTTACATGGACAGCTTCCATTGACATGGGAATTTATAATGTAAATATAAAAATAAGGACTGATTATGACCATAAGAAAAATCTGAATCAGAAAAGGACATTTGGCCAGATGTATGACTTTAAAATGGGGAACTGAATTTGCACAAAATAGTCCAATTATTCCCTGCCCTCTAACCTAAGTTCGTGAAAGGCAAGTCTTCTTTATAATTTATTGTTGCTGCAGTGCCATGATTGGATCTGCATTAATTTCATATCGTGCAAAATCCTCTTCAAATTTGCATTTGAATTCAATACAAACATCACCTATAATCTTTTTTCTATTTTTCTCCACACACATTTTGATGAGTTTGCATCAAAAAAAATGAAACCACTAAATCTAAAATGGATTTAGAGTTCACACATATATGTAAATATAATATTTATAATATTTACAACAGACACTACACTTCAAAAGTACTTCATTGGTTGTAAAGTGCTTTGGGACCTCCTGAGGTCGTGAAAGGCGCTACATAAATTCAAGTTCCTTTTTTGAAATCATAAACAATGAACTTGTGAGCATTTTATTCAAAAGTAATTTTAAAAAGCATAGGTCGTATGCTTAAATGTTTTAAGGCAGAAACATTAAGTGAGGAACCACTTTGACAATGGAAAAAATAGGGGGGTGGTGGAGGAGAGTTGAGAAAGTACCTGTGGGTACAAAGGGGCCTTGCAGAGGTTTTTTTTTATTCATTCATGGGATGTGGGCGTTGCTGGCAAGGCCAGCATTTATTGCCCATCCCTAATTGCCCCTGAGAAGGTGGTGGTGAGCCACCGCCTTGAACCGCTGCAGTCTGTGTGGTGAAGTTTCTCCCACAGTGCTGTAAGGTAGGGAGTTCCAGGATTGGTGTGGTGTCAACACATACTGATCTTTTAGTACCATAGAATGGTGGATGCAGATTCACTCATAACGTTCTGCATGTAATGAGTTATCAAGTTATTGACAAGGGTGAGGCTTCTGCACAAAGAGGGAATGGAAAGATGGAGTAAAAGCAAGTTTTCCATAGCTGCAGTTGAAGCCCTTTATCAGGCAATTACAGAACAAAGTTGGAGAGCTAGAACCAGATCACCTTCCTGCATTCTCAAGTAGGATATCATGCATGGAATGTACATTAAAAGGGTTTTTTAACTGAAATTTAATAATTGTTCCTTTGCCATCCAGGATGAACAGTGGCGAGGAGAGGTGCTGAGAGAAAACTTACGACAACAGGAAGATCATCTCAAGGTTGGAAAACATGTCCAATATAAAATTACATTTATACAAAAGTAACAGTACTGCTTATATTTGTACACTGATAAAGATTCTGATTAGTTGTTAGATTCATAATGCTATTTGCATTTTACCATTATTACAGACAATTTATCAGAAAATAGTCGCCATTTTACATAGGAACCAATTGTATTGAGACAGGTAGAATGTGTCACAATGAATAATTCAATTCATGAGGATGACTGTAAATTCACTCTAGACAGAGGAATGTCTTAGTTCATATATTCATCCAACCTCATTATCTGGGACAAGTTCTCTATCCCTGAATTTCTTTTGCAACTTTTAAAACACAAATCTATCCTGTTATATACCAATTCCATAAGCCATTGCATTGTATTTCTACAGCTGAAGAGTAGCAGTGTTAGAGAAACATTGAAGACCACAGAATGGTTTTTCAATTACAGTATGCAAAATTAACAGATAAAGTTGGAGTTATAAACTGTTGAGAGGAAGTAATAAAAGATTGAACATCTGAGGTTCACACTCATGATTTCCCCACATGATGAGTTTCCAATCCTCCCATGTGCCATCAGGGGAACATTCTGAAAAGACCCCTCCTTTATAGGAATGATTGAAAAATCTGGATGTTGAGTTACCTTGTGCTACACATGCCCTTCCTAGTTGTCCACTCAACAGTAAAGTGGCAGTAGCCTGGGACCAGCTTAATCTAGAATTGGTGGGTTTGCCAGGGAAGCCTAAAAAGGAAAAATTAAAAATGCACAGTGAGTAATAAAACTGTAATTTAACTGAGGGATTCAGATGACATCACTGATCTTGAGAACATTTACTTTTTAATGAGTTGAAGTTTGCCACCGACAATCGATTTTTGTCTTGTTTAGGCACAGATTCGTCAGTGTGTGTCAAAGCAAGCCGAAACACTATGTAAACGAAAGCAGCAGACAGAGGGCAATTTGACCAGCCTGAAAAGACGTGTGGATGCACTGGATGAACTTGTCACCAGCACCTCTGCAGACTCATTTCACCAATACCAGACTTCATCGAACGATGGGCAAAGTCAGGTGGGTTGCAAAATCTAGCATTCTGAGATGGACAAACTAGCCAGGATTGTCTCGAACCCAAACTCCCCTTGGGTTCCAGTGCCAAGGAGAGGCTTTTAGAAAAAAGCTATGGTGGGAGAACAATCAACGCAAGGTTTCGTTGAATTAATTTAAATTGAATGAGGAAGGAACAAAGATGAGTGGAAATAGTACCCACTGAATCTGTCATGAAGTAATAAGCTGTAACAAGATTGTACCATTGTGTGTGGTGTAAGGTTTCTTCATAATATTAATGACACCATTCTGTAAAAGACTTTTTAATTTTGCTAATGTAAATGAAGCTGGTTGCCCTAAATTTTCACTTCTGTTGGGAAACAGCAGACTGTTCAGTTTCTTTTATTTAGGAAGACTTTTTAAAGTCAAATCTTCCTCATTTGCAAAATAAATTTTATTTTCAGCTGTTTGCCACTCATCTGTATCTGACAAATGTGTAAACATTGCCAATAAGAAAATCGAAAATTCTTCCACTCTGATTTCTTATGCTTCTGATCTAAGAGCATAAAATAAAATGTTCTATGTGGGCAAAGTTTGGATATCATTTGTTCAGATTTATCAGGGCCCTAGAAGTGCCTGCTTAGGATATTTACCAGTAGGTCTCCTGATTGGGGAGTCTGCAGTTTGGAATCTTGACTCCAGACTTCAGTATGCTGCCACTTGACAGCCAAACAAATTCGCAGTTTAGCTCCAAGTGTTTGACTATGAACGAGTCACCATTTCATTACAGTAAGCGGGGTTAGTATTTTGATAGATATCCCAATGCTTGATTAGCTTTTTGCACTTTGTGATGGTGCTACTGTTGGAACTTGTTTCACTCGCTGAGAGGAGAAAGTTCAGCATAATCGTACAAATGATTTAAAATATGAAATGGAATAGGAGCTGAACCGGTGCTAGTGTCACAACCGCTTTGGCACCAGAACTCAAGGAAAATTTCAGTTGGAGTAAAATTAGCTCTAGTTTTCCCATTTGGGTTTGCTAGAATTTTATTTTCAGCAATGTTCTACGTTCTTTAGGGCAAATAATTTGTGCTAATTTATGCTCTTTGATTCATTTTACTTTCTAGATGATTAGTAAATGTGTTGAACTTTCCAGGTTTTAACTGCCATTGCTTACTATCCTTATCCCTATTAAAAAATACACATAGAAACATAGAAAATAGGAGCAAGAGTAGGCCATTCGGCCCATTGGGCCTGCTCCGCCATTCAAAATGATCATGGCTGATCATCTAACTCAGTACCCTGCTCCCGCTTTTTCCCCATATTCCTTGATCCCTTTAGCATTAAGAAATATATTTATCTCCTTGAATACATCTGATGACTTGGCCTCCACTGCCCTCTGTAGTAGAGAATTCCACAGGTTCACCACCCTCTGAGTGAAGAAATTTCTCCTCATCTCTGTTCTAAATGGCATACCCCGTATCCTGAGACTGTGACCCCTGGTTCTGGACTCCCCAGCCATTGGGAACATCCTCCCTGCATCTAGTATGTCT
Source organism: Heptranchias perlo (assembly GCF_035084215.1). Lineage (NCBI taxonomy): Eukaryota > Metazoa > Chordata > Chondrichthyes > Hexanchiformes > Hexanchidae > Heptranchias > Heptranchias perlo. The sequence continues at coordinate 26,004,798 of NC_090355.1, forward strand.
AGTCCTGTTAGAATTTTATATGTTTCGATGAGATCACCTCTCATTCTTCTAAACTCTAGTGACTATAGGCCGAGTCGATCCAATCTCTCCTTATAAGTCAGTCCTGCCAGTCCTTTAAAAAAATGTTGTTCTTGGGATGTGGGTAATGCTGGCAAGGCCACATTGAGTGCCCATCCCTGGTTGCCCTGAGGAGGTGGCGATGGGCCTTCTCCTTGAATGGCTGCAGTCTCTGGTGACGGTGCTCTCACAATGGTTTTAGGGAATTCCAGGATTTTGACCCAGCAGCAATGGAGGAATGGCTAAATATGCCCATCAGGATGGTGTGACTTGGAGGGGAGCTTGGAGGTAATGATGTTACCACAACATTGCTGCTCATGTCCTTCTCGGTGGTGGAGGTCACAGGAGAGGGAGGTGCTGTTAAAGTAACTGTTGAGTTGATGCAGTGCATCCTGTAGATCATACATACTGCAGCCACATTGTCCCGATGATGGAGAGGGTGGATATTGAGTCCGGTAGCAGAGACTCAAGTGAACTGCTCTGTCCTCGATGGTGTCAAGCTTCTTGATTGTTGTTGTGGCTTCATCCATCCAGGCGATTGGTGAGAATTCCATCACACTCCTGACTTGAGTTATCCAGGTCCTGCTGTAGGCTGGCATGGGCTTCTTCATTATCAGAGGAGTTGTGAATGGAGCTGAACACTGTGGTATCATCAACAATCAGCTCTGCTCCTGAACTTATGATGGAGGGAAGGTCATTGATTAAGCAATTGAAGATGGTTGGGCCAATGCTGCTTCCCTGAGGAATTCCTGGAGTGATAACTAACCTCCAACAAGCATAACCATCTTCCTTTTCGTCCAGCATGACTCCAGCCACTGAAGGGTTTTCCCTTTGACCCCCATTGGCTTCAGTTTTGCTAGGCAGCTACTCCTGCCTCTCCTCTGGCATTCAGTTCTTGCATCAATGTCTGGCAGTCTAAATTGCCTGTAATGTACAAATTTATATGAGACCGAACATCATCAACCCATCTTATACCTCAACTTAATGTTTTCTTCTTAAGCCATTTGGCTCCTCCATGTGATTGTGACCACTTCTTCTGTCTCCAGCCTTTCCTCCTTAGATTTCTTCCTCTGGCTTTTTTCCTTTTCCAAATTCTGATGAACGTTAATCCATACTGCTTTTTCATATGCTGGTTATCCTTCACATTTCCAGTAGTGTTTTTTTCATGTATCCAGCATTAATGGCTTTCTTTTGTCTCTACTATATGGCTCTAGTATGAGGTTGTGCAAAATCTAACTAAAACAGTGGGTTTATCCATTCTTATTGAACAATATAAATAGAAATAAATATATGTTAGTGTACTTTGTAGAAGCAATCTAAGGCAAAACTGTTCCTCAAAACCACAATTTTTTCACTTGAATATGTGTGGAAGTTTTTGTGATTGAATAAGTGTTCCTTTTACCAAAGAGTCACATTAACTGGTTTGTACTGCAGGAGTATTTTTGTTTGTATATTAAACTGTATATACATTTACATTCGGATACCTTGTTCCTGTTTCAGTCTCCTCTCCATGGACTATTCCAATCACCTTCCAGAAGACCAGCTCAAAGATCTCTTCGATCAAAGAGTGCCCATTTGATTGTTACAGAAGCACATGCTTCTGAAAAAGATGCAGGTAAAAAGTGGCTTGAGTAATATTTTTTTAATACGCAGTTTCCCATTCTGGTCTTGATTCAAAACTTGTTGTCTAGTTAGATCTTCCAGCTATCAAGCCTAGGTATCATGGATTGCAAAGTAATACGTAGAAGTTACAACAAGGAAATAGGCCACTCAGCCCAACCAGTCCATGTTGGTGTTTACCCTTCACACAAGCAATAGTTCTAACACATTTACCCATCCTGTTCCCATATCCCTTTTTCTTTCCTCCACCTATCCAATCTAATCTTGGTACAGTTTCTACCTTAACCATTAACCCTAGAAATGAATTTCATAGCCTCACACCTCTCTTGTGTAAAGAACTTTCTCCTGCCCTCTATTCTAAACCTCAGATTTAATCATGTATTTATGGCCCCTTGTTATTTACCCCTTAAATTACTGGAAACAGTCTGCTCCCATCTACCCTGACCCATCCTTTCATTTTAAACACTTCTATCACATCGCCCCGTGATCTACATTGTTCTAATGAAAAAAGACTCAATTTTTCAAGTATTTCTTCGTATTTGTATTTCCCCATACCAGACAGCATCCTAGTGAATCCACTCTAAAGCCTTAATATCCTTCCTATAATGTGTAGTCCAATACTGCACAAAATAGCCTAACTGAGTTTGCATTAAAGTTTAATGTAGGCTCACCATTTTTTCTTGAATTTTATATTTTACACCTCAAGATAAAACCTAGAATTCCATTAGCTTTTTTTACTGCCTTATCAATCTGAGATGCTGTGTTTAATGTCCTGTAAGCCTGTACCCCCAAATGCCCTCCTCTTCCACAACATTCGACCCACTGCCGTTATTTTTTTTCCAAATTGTTTTCAGTTATAGTTCTATGCAATGTTCGACCCACAGTTGAGGAAGAATAGACAAAACTGGAAGTTGTAACTAGGTTTTCAGTTTTGGGTGTAAGTAGAACAAAGTCGGTGGGTGGAATTTCTCTCATGCAAGATAAATTGGGGAATATTTCACCCAGGTTAAATTTTTCATTGTACACCAGGAATTAATACATTACAATTTGTAGGGTTAAAGAAGGTCCGAACACACAATTTTTAGTTTATTTTTCTTGGATAGGAGTCATTGACCTTTTCAGTGTTATTCACCTATTCATTTTCCAACATTCACCCCTACAACTGGAGCAACCAATTGTGGCGAGGTCAGTATATTTAAAGTTAGGCTCAAAGTCCATTTATCTATAAACCAGCTCTATATTCCTTAGGCAGCCATGATTTTAATAAATCAGCAAAACCTTTCCTCTGATGTCCCCTTTCATACCTCTTCTCCCTTCTGTCCATTTCATGTGCCTGCCATCCTTTCTGCTCTGTTCATGCAGTGGTGCAAACTCTGCTGTTCCAGGGCTAGCATGGGTCCCAGACTTTCTCAGTTCTTCCCTTCTACCCATTGTGCCTCCAAGTTGCTCTTCACTTCTGTCTAGTGTGTTTCAGTGTACAATATCACTACCCCCACTTTCACAGTGAGAGACTCGAGGAATGGTACTCGAAGGCAATACTACCCTAGCCTGCCTCGCACTGTGAAACTGGTCTATACCTCATAAAGAGAATAGATCAGATTCAGAGTACAGGGTAAATTGGGATAAACTCACCTCATTGTAATGTTACCTGACTCTTTGTACTGCTAAAGAAAAGCCTCAATATTGATTTTAATAACTTCAGACCTTAACCTGGCTCCCTCCTACTTTCCGGCAGGGGCTACTAGCAATGTGGGATGGGTGTGTCAGCATTTCCAGGGAGGGGGGAATGGGTTGGCACTTCGGGTGGGGACTCTCCATTGGAACACCATGTTGGCATACCTTCTGCCCTCTTGGCATCAACCTGCATTTTTCTAAAATACTTCCATAATTTGCTCATGACTTCATAATACCAATTACTGCACCAGAAACTAATTCATTCTTATCTAGAATAGGTTACCACACGAGACAATTCATGTGAAGAGGTTCTTTATGAAGTGTTTTTTTATATTATGGGCCTTTTACAGGTGTGAAACAGTCCCCATGTACAGTGGTTGAGAGGCCTTTGATTACACTTGTTAAATGTTTAAAGTAAGATAGCAGGGTAACATTAGCCAGCAGGAATGACAGTAAACAGTTGCAGGATCTCATGAGTTTCTGGTACAAGACTCGGTGACCTTGAGCATAGTGCATCTGAAGGTACATGCCAACACAGGTCTCACTAAACTCATGAGCGCCCAAAGAACTTTGCAACTTTTAAGGCGGATACAATTTTCTTTCATTTAACGTCTACAAAAATGATTTCTGTGCTTTCTAACAATGAATGCTATAAATGTAATAAAAATGTACAGAATGAACAAAGTTAAAACATGGTAATCTTGTTATATTTTGGTGCAAAAATACAACTGAGGTGCTTAATAGGTTAGCCGTGCTTAACGCAACAGTGTCAACATACAGGATTCTGAGGATCTTATCTAGAATAGGTCACTATCTACACAAGTTCAGTCGCTGACAACTCACATGGATTCCCGTAAATGCTGTTAATACAGCATAATGAAACCAACGCATGGATTACATATTCCATTCCAATAAAGGTCATGGCATATGGCATTCAGCAGCAAAAATAGTAATTTACATAGATAACAGACCTGACAGGGAGCAGTACTAAATAGACTTGTAACCCAGATTGCGCAGGTACTTTTTGACATGTTTATAGCAAAGAACCTTACTGTTCATTATAATTATATTGATTGATTTTTAGGCCAGTTGATTCAAATTTTTGGCATAGGGTATTTTATGATATCAGATAGGGTATTCTACTCTAATATCTTTACAAACCATGAAATTGACACTAAATTATTTCATAAAGTCTCCTGTCCTCTCAGACTGGGAACAAACAGGTTTGAATCCCAGTCTTTGTTGACTCTTGCTTAGGCCTTTCCTGGAGAGTTGCCAATCTCAGCTGGTTAAAAGTAGCAGTGGGACTGCCATGAGTCACACTGACTGGCCACATAGCACCATTGTAGGAGACTATGGGGATTGGGATTTTGATATCTTATTAGTTAGGTGTGCATTCTAGAAGGTGTGAAGAGAGGAAAATGGGGTTAAATCACCTGGAAATAAACTTACAAAGATTCATATATACACTTCACTGTGGTATTTCAAAAATAAAAGAGCTCAAAACCAATGAATTCCCAAGGGCAAACGTACCTAAGCATGCTAATAAGTAGGAACAAAATCTACAAAGTTCTGATGGTCATCTTGAGGGAGTTGATGAATATAGAGGCGATCCCCCAATTAGAAAACAAGCCAATTTTCAAATGTAAAAATAACTAAATGAAGCTGGAGTTGTTCTCCTTGGAACAGAGACAGTTGCGAGGAAACTTGATAGAGATATTCAAAATCATGAAGGGTCTAGACAGAGTAGATAGAGAGAAACTGTTTCCATTGGCTGAAGGGCCAAGGACCAGAGGACATAGATTTACGGTGATTGACAAAAGAACAAAAGGTGACATGAGGAAAAACTTTTTTACACAGCGAGTGGTTAGGATCTGGAATGCACTGCCCGAGGGGGAGGTGGAGGCAGATTCAATCATGGCCTTCAAAGGGGAACTGGATAAGTACTTGAAAGGAAAAAAAATGCAGGGCTACGGGGAAAGGGCGAGGGAGTGGGACGAGCTGGATTGCTCTTGCATAGAGCCGCGTGGACTTGATGGGCCGAATGGCCTCCTTCCGTGCTGTAACCTTTCTATGAGTCTATGAAACCACGTAACAATAGACCCATTCATCTCTCCTCAATACCTGGCAAAATAGTTGTAAACAATTTTACAACACCAAGTTATAGTCCAACAAATTTATTTTAAATTCCACAAGCTTTCGGAGGCTTCCTCCTTCCTCAGGTGGTGTGGAAATGAAATTTTCGAATCCTTCGCATTTGAAAATCACAGAACAATGCCTGGTGATTACTGCCCGTTGCCAAGGCAATCAGAGTGAGCAGACAGAGAGGTGTCACCTAAAAGGCCACCGAATACACAAACCCCCCAAAAAAAGAGAGAGAAGGAAGACAGTCAATGACCCGTTATATTAAAAACAGATAACATTTGTTCGCTGGTGGGGTTACGTGTAGTGTGACATGAACCCAAGATCCCGGTTGAGGCCGTCCTCATGGGTGCGGAACTTGGCTATCAATTTCTGCTCGACGATTTTGCGTTGTCGTGTGTCTCGAAGGCCGCCGTGGAGTATGCTTACCCGAAGGTCGGTGGCTGAATGTCCATGACTGCTGAAGTGTTCCCCGACAGGGAGAGAACCCTCCTGTTTGGCGATTGTTGCGCGGTGTCTGTTCATCCGTTGTCGCAGCGTCTGCATGGTCTCGCCAATGTACCATGCTCTGGGGGGGACCATGCAGACGCTGCGACAACGGATGAACGGACACCGCGCAACAATCGCCAAACAGGAGGGTTCTCTCCCTGTCGGGGAACACTTCAGCAGTCATGGACATTCAGCCACCGACCTTCGGGTAAGCATACTCCAAGGCGGCCTTCGAGACACACGACAATGCAAAATCGTCGAGCAGAAATTGATAGCCAAGTTCCGCACCCATGAGGACGGCCTCAACCGGGATCTTGGGTTCATGTCACACTACACGTAACCCCACCAGCGAACAAATGTTATCTGTTTTTAATATAACGGGTCATTGACTGTCTTCCTTCTCTCTTTTTTGGGGGGTTTGTATATTCGGTGGCCTTTTAGGTGACACCTCTCTGTCTGCTCACTCTGATTGCCTTGGCAACGGGCAGTAATCACCAGGCATTGTTCTGTGATTTTCAAATGCGAAGGATTCGAAAATTTCATTTCCACACCACCTGAGTAAGGATGAAGCCTCCGAAAGCTTGTGAAATTTAAAATAAATTTGTTGGACTATAACTTGGTGTTGTAAAATTGTTTACAGTTGTCAACCCCAGTCCATCACCGGCATCTCCACATCATGGCAAAATAGTGAAATGGAATCAATCAATCATTAGGAACAAATTTGATGATTACCTGTATGAAAATAACCTGGTATATGGCAGCCAACACTATTTCAGAAGGGGGAGAAGTGGGCATAAGAACATTGTTGGTTTTTCCTAAAGAAGTGATGTCCCAAATGAACGTTGGGAAGCTCTAAGTTGTAGTATACAGACACTTTCAGAAAGCCTTCAGCATGAGATGCTGCTACATAAGGTAGGAGTATCTTGGGTAAAACTTGGGAGTGTATAAAGAATTGTCTCTGAGAGAAAACTGAGGTAACTAGTTTGGGGAGTGATGTCAGACTGTGGAGATGTACACCTGTAAAACGGGCACAGCATAATCCAATGTCTAGGCCATGCTGTCTTTTGAATGAGGCGTTGAACCAATGTCTTTCCGGTGATTCAGAGATATGCAAAAGATTCCATGGCACTGTTTGATGAAGAAGAACAGGGAGTGTTCCTGACATCCTGGAAACTATCTCCCTCAACCAAACATCACTTTAAAAAGAAACAGATTAACTGGTTTTATCACTGCTGTTTGTGGGATCTTGCAGTGTGTTGCATGGTTGGCGTGATTGCCTACTTAACCGTCACTGCACTTCACAATCTATGTGAAATGCTTTGAGATGTGTCTAGAGATGTGATAATTCATTATATAAATGCGTGGCTTTTCATTTTCTCTTTTACAGAAGAAAGTTGGTGATTTTCCTGTGCTCCTTGCTGCATAATGAAGTGGATTCAAATGGTGCAGATATTACATTAACCAAGACCACATCCAAGAAACCTGACCTACCTCAGTCATATTATGTCATTGGTCTCCCCATGAGTCTTCATAACACTGCTGCTGGGTGTGTGTGGTCTTGTATGTACTGTTTCTCTTTGTAGCTATTATCATGGTTGCTATTGAACACATATGGTACATACTAGTTATATTCAAGTCCAATTTAGTTATTTTGGGAAATTTAATATTCATTTCAGCTGGTGTTGAGAACTGAACAATATTTTACATTTTTATCTATTTCTTTTGTAATTAACATGCACTTCTGTGCTGTGACTGCATAGTAAATTTGTATATTGTATTTATATAAATATTGTATATGTACATTGATCTTTGTAAATTTTGCATTTTATATGGTTTTGTGGTAATTAAAAAATTGTCTGAAATACTGATTTTGTTTCTTCCATATTTCTATAAAAGCTAGCTTATCTCCTGTGACAATCGTTCACAGATGGTCTAAGGTCTGGAGCACAGTTGTCATATTTGATTACGCTCCTGTGAAGTGCCTTAGGACATTTTACTATGTTAAAGGCATTATATAAATGCAAGTTGTTATTGGTTAAATGCTGAGACAGAGCTGTACTGTTCCATTACAGCCACTGCTCAGGTACTGTCTGCGGGGAAGATGTCTAAATATTCATATCCCGTGGTCAGTTAGAGTATAATTGCTTAGGGAAGCTTTCTGTAGATAGGCAGCTGCTCCTAAATCACTGGCTTCTGCCCATGGGAAAATGCCTGATAATCAGGGTCAAAAAATCCAGGAGAAAATTACTTTCCATTTTTTTTTGATACGTCTGAGACTTTGAAGTGTGATTGATGTACTGGACACAAGATTTTTTTTTTCTATCTACTGAGAGAATGCGCTGGTCTATGAGGACCGAAGCGTTATACCATGTAACATACAAGGCATTATTTTCTTACTAAATTGTGGGTGTCCTTGAGGCTACAAGGTGTAATTGCTCCGCAGTCATGAAATGATTGGCTTGGTTGCTTTCAAGTCTAATTTTTAAAAACAAGCTTAAATGTCACTGAGTTTAGCTGTTTAGTCAGGAAACAGCAGAGATTGTCAGTTTGAAATTCCAGATGAAAAAACACACAATGTTTTAAGATTTTTTTGATTTTTTTTTTAAAAGTGATGTCTGGAATATGACTCTTGTCTGTGCAGATATATCAGTTTTAACATATGGGGTATTACTAAAATTTACAGTGAATCTGAGGGTGTACTGTTTTTTGAACCATAAGTATGTTATTGCCATGTAATGCACAATGTATTATCAGGGCCACTGGTTAATGGTAAATGAATATCAAATTGTGTTTTTATTGCATGATATTCTGGGATTTTTGCCAGTGCTCGGGGGATTGAATTCTACTGGAGAGTCCTGTGATTCGGTAGCACTACAGCAAGGGATCTTGGGCATTAGCAGAACTGGGGGTGGAATGTGGTAGCACTGTTGGGGGTGCTGGCCTCTGGCAGCACAGAGGGGGCGAATTTGGAAAGAACTTTGTAAGAGATCCCCAGAGACAATGAGGGAACTGTTTTTGATTGGTTCTTCAAAAATAAATGAGTGTTTTCAGAGAGGAATTAGAAGTGTAAACATTTGTTTTAATAAGCACACATTGCGTTACTAAAGAACCCCTCGTACGTATAGTGATGGCAAACAGACCATTTGTATTTTTTAAATGCTTATTGCTGGGAAACCATCAAAGTAGGAGACTAGGACAAAAATGGCAGTCCAAGGGCGGGTGGTTGAATATTTCAAACAGGGCAGATGGGCGTCACATATGGGATGCTGGAGCTGGGAACAGCGTAGCAGGCAGCTAGAGTCCCAAGACCTTGCGCTGGCAAGATTAGGCCCAGGAAGAAATGGGTAGGAAGTGGAGATGTTCATAGAAGCAGCAGAGGCTTAATTAAATTTAAAAACAAAATGTACAAAGTTGGGCAGCAATTAATTGAAGTTTCAATAAATTTAAAATAAAAGCTTATCTGACTGCCACCTAGAAAAAATGGACCTGGAAGACAGAGTTTGAAAGAGCATCTGTGCTGTCTATCTTTTGGTGGACTGAAAAGTAAATGTAGTAGTATGTATATATAACTTACTGCTTAATAGAGAAGCAGCATTACACAAGTGTGTAGTAAAGTGTGTACAATATACAAAACTTGTACATTACAAACAATGAGTACTGAAGACCAGTTGCCTCATTGTCACCTACCTCCTTCAAATCTCATGACTTCTATCTGAATATAGACATTTAAAAATCAAGTAATATATTTTTCATATATATCTGTGGATCTGCTGTGGCTTTGCCCATGGAAAATAAGTAGGAGGACAGAATAAACGGTGTAGGAGGCCACACTGACGCATCAGGAACAAAAAGTAAAAGGTGGAAGACAGGACATGGTTAAAAGACAGAAGTGATTATTATAAGACAATAGGAAGTATAATTGGAGAAATAAAAGGCATTAAAGACACAGTGTGTGGAGCTAAAGGCATGAGGGATAGGCAGGTGGAAAGGGAAACATGAAAACTGGCAAAGCAGAGGAAGCTTCAGTGAACCGGGAGCCTGGTAGAAGAAAGGGATGCATTTACACAAAGGGTACAGACCCTCCTTCCTCTTTCCCCTAACTCCCACCCCAGTATAGTGTTCCAACATGGTGGTGTCGCCCCAACCACCAACCTGCTCCAGGACCCAGAATTATGGCCAGCAGGCGGGAGTGAAATAGCCACACAATGAGATTTATATATTTTTTTTAAGTGGAAGCGTACCAGCTAAGATACTGCAGAGGGAGAAAGAACATTTTAAAAATCAGCCATATTGGGCTGGGACTGGAGCAGATACGAGCCATGGGGGCCAATATCAGGCCAAAGCCTAGCACACCCAACAGGAACATATTAACAGGTGTAGGGTATTCAGTCCCTCAAGCCTGTTCCACCTTTCTATTAGATCATGGCTGATGTGTACCTCAACTCCATTTACCCACTTTTGCTCTATATCTCTTGATACCCTTACCCAACAATAATCTGTCGAAAATTTCAATTGACCCAACATCCACAACCTTTTGGGGGCAAGAATTCCAAATTTCAACAACCTTTTGTGAAAAAATGCTTACTGATTTCTCTCCTAAATATTCTGGATTCCCCACCAGAGGAAATAGTTTCTCTGTATCTACCCTTTCAAATCCCTTTATCATTTGAAACATCTTGATTAGATTACCCCACAACCTTCTAAACTCAAGGAATACAAGCCAACTTTATGCAACCTGACCTCATAATTTACCGTTTTAAGCCCTGGTATTGAGGTGAACTAAAAACAGAAAATGCTGCAAACACTTAGCAGATTAGGCAGCTTCTGTGGAGAGAGAGATAGACTTAATGTTTACGGACGATGAAAAAACATTATTTCGATGTACTAAATTCACTTTAAAGAAATAAAATAAAATTTGGAGGGATAGTGCCTTGAGGATGATGAGAGGACCAGCAGGATTATGTTTTAAAGTTTAGCGGAGTGGCAGGAAAAAGACAACAAGAAAAAAAATTGTCTTTTTAAAACAAAATGGAAAACTGGCTAACATTTAAAACTGTGGCTTACCTGCAGAGGAAACCATGATGGTGGATAGAATCTCTAAATATTTCCACCAATCTTGGATCCTGGAGTTTTTGAAGCTCCATTGAAAGAAGTGGACAGCTGCAGGTGTGACTGACTGTTAGAAGCTGCTCACTTTATATAGGAATTCCCATCCAGGTGCCACCAAGCGGTGATGACTGCACGACATACATAGCAACTTTAATTTATTATATCGGTTGATGCAGATTTGCCAACTGTCAAACATTTACAGTGCTAATCCTAACAATTTACCTAAATTTTAAATGAGGAGCATACGGGAATTAGGGCAATCCATCTTGAATCACCCACACACTAATACTTTTAATCTTTATGATTTTTCCTTAACTCTGTGCCTATTACATTCACAACCAATACTAAATCTGATCTTGTTTTACCACATTTCTATACATTAGGGGAATTTGCAACCAGCATAAAAAATTTGTTTTTTCTCAATCGAGGCCAGAGGAGGCCTCATTCATTTCCTCCATGAAAAAGTCTAGAGGGATGTGGCGTCAGCCAAGGAATCTCCACAGAGCTGCTTTTAAAAGTATTCAGTTGCAAGAGAAAAAAAACTAGTGATGAGTGATCTTAATGCCGAACATAATAAAACAGAATTAGAAAGCCGTGGAATTGTTTAAATAAGCAATTGGATTTTTTTGTTTGGGTGGGAGAGGGGTAAGGAGTGAAAAAGCTTCATTATTCCTTAATGTTCAAAGCTCTGTGTGATCAAGCAAGCCATTTGAAGTAGTTATGTCAAAATTGGAACAGCTAGGCCACTCCAGCAGTCAGTGTTTTTTTTTGACACTGCTCCAAGACGACAACACATCACCGAGTCAGGCAGTTGTTTTTCCCCCAGTGCTGTTCCCCAATTTGAAATGGTACGTTTTCATTTTTTTAAAATGAAACTTGGGGAGGAAATTGCCTGTAATTTTACTGTGCTTTGTGGGATCATTTCCCCCACAATGTACTTCAGTACAATTCTGGTGTGCTGCATAACAGCCATGGAAATCAAAATTTGGTGGAATGAAAAGGGTCTTTATTTTTAAATGCTGCCAACTGAAGATACACAGACTTGCTAAAAGCAGAATTCTGTCCACTACTTGAAAAGTGGCAAATGAATCAATATTATTTATAATAGTCTTGCACCAATAACAAGCCTCTCAGAAGCCTTGTGAAAGACTGCCATCTACTGGATTTTTGATTGAAGGGTTCCATGAAACCTAATAACATTTAGCAAAAATATTTTTAAATTTATAACCAATAAAGCTTCTTGAGTCCAGTGTGCACTCTATAAATGTCAAATCAAAAACTGCATGCAGAATTCCATATTAAAATATGTGGTTTGTAAACTACTCATGATAAACTTTTGCCAACAATTTAGAGATTGAATATTCTATGATTCAACCTTGGGGATTTATATTGCACCCCTTCACATTCTTACAGCTGGCTGTATAAAATATATAAACATTTTCTATACTTTTCTTTTCATACAGTACATCTTTACTGTTTTAAAAATGCTTTTCATCCCCTATGTGCTGTGCCTCGGCTGTGAGTGTGAAAGAGACCTGCTCTGCCAGGTATGTGTCAATGCTGCTCTGTAACTGGAGAGATGGGAGAGGCTGGAACAGGTTATAAATTCACATATGGAATAAAGCTTATAAAGCATTTATATAAAGGTTTCTATTGTCATGTCTGCCTGTCCTGTTTTGTTTCAAAATATTTGGATTGCTTTGTAAAAATTATGAAAGAAATCTCCGAATCTCAACGGGAACAGAGTATTTCTAAAAGTTGCTAATCGTTCTGCTGTAGTTTTGTATTTGACTGCAAGGATATTACCATAGTCTTCACAATGCTTGATGTCACAATCCTTTCTGATAGAAAGAAAAAGAAAGACTTGCATTTCTGTAGCGCCTCTCATAACCTCGGGACATCCTAAAGCACTTTACAGCCAAGGAAGTACATTTGAAGTGTAATCACTATTGTAATGTAGGCAACACGGCAGCCAAATTACACACAGCAAGGTCCCACAAACTAATGTGATAATGTGCAGTTAGTCTTTTTTCAGTGATGTTGGTTGAGGGATAAATATCGGCCAGGACACCGGGGAGAACTCCATTGCTCTTCTTCGAAATAGTGCCATGCGATCTTTTATGTCCACTTGAGAGGGCAGATGGGGCCTCAGTTTAACGTCTCATGTGGAAGATGGCACCTCTGACAGTGCAGCACTCCCTCAGTACTCATTCGTGTCTCAGCCTAGATTTCGTGCTGAAGTTTCTGGAGTGGGATTTAAACCTACAATCTTCTGATTCAAAGGCGAGAGTACTACCCACTGAGCCTCAGATGACACAGTCCTGTTTAATAGCTGATAGCAATGCTATCCACAGCCCTCTGGGGTAGAGCATTCCAAAGATTCACAACTCTCTAAGTGAAGAAATTTCTCCTCATCTCAGTCCTAAATGGCCGACCCCTTATCCTGAGACTATGACCTCTAGTTCTAGATTCTCTAGCCAGGGGGAACAGCCTCTCAGCATCTACCCTGTCAAGTCCTCTCAGAATCTTATATGTTTCAATGAGATCACTGCTCATTCTTCTAAACTCCAGAGAGTATAGGCCCATTCTACTCAATCTCTCCTCATAGGACAACCCTCTCATCCCAGGAATCAATCTAGTGAACCTTCATTGCACCACCTCTAAGGCAAGTATGTCCTTCCTTAGATAAGAAGACAAAGAACCAGAGATGAGAATTGACAAAAGAACCAGAGGGGAGATGAGACTTTTTTTAATGCAGCAAGTTATTACGATGTTGAATGCTCTACTGAAAGGGTGATGGAAGCAGATTCAATAGTAACTTTCAAAAGGGAACTGGATATATATGTTGCAGTGCTTTTGGGAAAAGAGCAAGGGAGTAGGATTAATTGGACAGCTCTTTCAAAGAGCCAGCATAAGCCGAATAACCTTCTTCAGTGCTGTACGATTCTATGATATTAGGATCAAGATCAAAATACTTCCTTCAGTGTCATGGTGCTAGGTGGAAATCCAGATGTGACATAACCAGAGCAGAGTTTATAATCAATGTTCACATATCAGGCTAGATGGAAACAGCTTTTGAACAGCACCAAGAATTATATTTTGCCCACATTATCCAGGCTCTGTACAGCTGAGATTACACCCCTATAACTGGAGTGCAATTTATTCTGAGGAATAAGAGTAGAGAAATTTGGATATTATTTTTTTTCCTATTTTGAAAGCCTACAAGGTGAACAACAACAAAAACCCTTAAATATGATTAACAATTCTAGCAATCGCATGTTTAAAAAGCTACTTGCATGCTCAGTAAAAAGCATACACTCGACATGTGCCTTCTTAGCATTTGAGATTAAATGCAAGGGGAACAACAGATTAAATAAATGATGTGTATTTACTTTTTTAGAATCTTGTAGAATTAAAATTAAAGCTGTGGGGACACCATCAATAAAGTCCAAATTTATAATTTGAGCACTGCAAATTGTGACATATAGTCAAGAGAAGGATGGAATATCTTTACAAATGACAATAAAGGACTTAGGCTGTGGTAATGTTTGCTTTGACCATTTAAACCCAAATGTAATAAATACACTAAAGAAAAAAATTAGATATAGATATAATCTCCACCTTTAAATATATTTTTGGCAGTTTTTTCCCCTACAATTTGCTCCCATTCGCTTCACCTGGATTACAAGCAGCACATTAGTGCAGTGAATTATCGAGAGTAGTTAAGTATTGCCAACTGTCAGACAAGTTATTCCAGTGCTTCAGCAATTGAGTAAAATGATGAGGTGTGGCTTTCTGTTCAACAGGTAGAGACCTATGCAGCTAGTTTCAGATGGATTAGGCAAAAAACCATTAGGTTGAAACAGGGAAAGCCAAAAATTCAAATCTTATGTCTGCCTTGCTGGGCCAGACCAGATATGACCAGAATTAGGTCGAAGTAGAAATCCATATATCAATATTATAACAAAAAAGTTAAAAAAGATTAAAAATTCTAATGAGTCACATTCTGACTAAAAACAGGTCACAGCTCTTCCGATTTATATATAAACACTAAATTGTATTGCAGATATTGAGTTAAGTACTGCAAAACCTATTGTATTTTGCATTAGCAGTCCCTACAAACCTGAAATGACATGGACATCAAAATTACAGCAGTAAGAGGCAAGATAGCTTGGTTTACGTATGAATTACATACTTTTCAGTTTGCCAGAGGCTTTTTTTGTAGTAGACTAATTCCAAATTCCATTTTCAAGTAATGCTTATATTAGAGCACCAGTCTAAATAATATGCAGTATAGTTAGGGTGGGAAGATTGCCAATCAGATCAGGTTAGAGACAGGATCAGGCTCCCAAAACAATAAACAAATTTAAACCTGTGTAGGATTTGCATTCCACAGCTGCCAGCCATACAAATGTGGAGTACAAGATTGACATTAACTGCATAGATTGTGTAAAGGACCTAATGTGAGGTAAATGGATATATGCATGGAATTTCTTAATAAATGGCCCCTTTGTGTTTAATGGTTAATGACAACAGGTTCAGTTTTTTTTTAAAAAAGGGTGCTACATCTTTAAGGCTTTTTCATCTCATAACACCATCTGAAGATGGGAGACGAGCCAAATAACCAATTTTCTCCCACGCCTTTTACAAAGAATTTACAGGAAACAGGCTATTTGGCCAAATGGATCAATGCCAGAGTTTATGCTCCACATGAGCCTCCTCCCACCTTACTTCATCTCACCCTATCAACATATTCTTCTATTCCTTTCTCCCTCATATACTTATCTAGCTTCCCCTTAAATGCATCTCTGCTAATAATCTCAACCACTCCTTGTGGTAGAGAGCTCCTCATTCTCACCAGTCTCAGTATAGAAGTTTCTCCTGAATTCCTTATTGGATTTATTAGTGACTATCTTATATTTATAGCCCTTAGTTTTGGACTCACCCATAAGTGGAAACATCTTCTCTACATCTACCCTATAGAACACCTTCATAATTTTAAAGACCTCTATTAGGTCCGCTGAGTCTTCAGGGAAAAGAGCCCCAGCCTGTATAGTCTTGCCTGAAAGTTACAACCTCTTAGTTCTATTAGCATGCATGCAAATTTTTTTGCACTTCCTCCAGTGCTTCTACATCCTTTTTTGTAATATGGAGATCAGAACCATGCACAGTACTCTGTGATCCAACCAAGGTTCTATATAAAGTTTAACATAACTTCTATACTTTTCAAATCTATTCCTTTAGAAATGAAACCCATTGCTTCGTTTGCAGTTCTTATGGCTTTGCGAGCCGGCATTACTACTTTTAAGGATGTGAATCTGTACCCCAAGATGACTTTGCACCTCGACTCCATTTAGTCTTATTTTCCAAGGAGTAGGTGACCTCCTTATTCCTCCTACCACCTCACACTTATTTTGAAATTAATTTGCCACTTACATGCCCATTCTGCAACATTTGTCTGAAGTGCACTAGCAAGAGTCCTTGTGCAGATGCGACTGGCCTCTCTACTAGTCACCTTTGCACCGCAGACATGACTAGCTGTGTGGGTGGAAGACTAGGCATAATTCATTCCTAAACTGTGTTACAGCCTGTAAGCATTCCAATGTACTACATTCAAAAGTCTGAAATGCACCTACAGATGTTCTTAGTATACATGACATGATGAAAATTATAAATTTTACATTAGAGCTTTTTTCAACTCCACTGAAAGCACTCATTTTGAGCAAAGTCTATTGTTCCTGCAACTTTGCTACCTTGCCTAAAAGGCCATCATGTGGAAGTTTAGACAGTATTGGTGTTGTCAATGTACATATCTCACTCCATGCCTATGGATAAAATCATCAGAGCAGCAACATTTAAACTAGGACAGGGCTAAGGATGGATCCCAAGGGCACACCCAAGTTGTACATGCAAGACCGGGAAAAATCATTGGCAGATGTGCAGGCTATGGCTTGGGATACATAAAAGTTGAACCAGACATGTACAGTCCCACAGAAAAGTGAAGAATTGAGATGTTGACTGTGAAATTCTACAAATACAGCAAGTTGGTGACTTTGAATAGGGATTTGAAAAGTGGTGGGAGGGGCAAACACAAATGCAAGTGCCAGAGAAGAAATGGAGGAGGGTAGAAAGAGAGCAGCAGTTGGACAATCGTCAAGAGTGTGCTTTTTGAGTAGAAAGTGGCAACAATTTGACAGACACCGAGCCAGTGCAACATCACCAGTGAGTACTGGGGCATGGAAAGGTAGTTGTGCAGCAAGGATTTGGTTTGCGAGGAGGTGGGGGGGGGGGGGGGGGGAATCATATAGAAGAAAGGAGCCTCCTAATGGCTCTCAACATTCCTGGACTAGGAATGTGGAAATCAGCTAAGGTTTGCACTGACAGTTATCCAGGGATCCATGCATGTGACAATCTGAGGCAAAATAGGACTGGCTACCTATTGGTTACCTTGTGGTCAAAAATGCCTGGTGACAATATGAATAATCAGCTAGCAGCAGTACTAGAAGGGCAACTGTTCCTTATAGAACTATGCCACATTTGCAGTTGCAACATCAGGAGAAAAGGGAACTAAAATGCCACAAATTCAGTTTTTTTTTACAAGCTCCAGGACCACCGGTCTTTTAGGAAGTAGTTCTTGCTGCATTTATTTGTTTAAAATTGATTAAACATTGCTCTAGCCTCTTATTGTAGCATAAAAATTCAAGCTACAGTGTTTGAAATTTATCCCCAAGCTGATACTTAATGAAAAGCTTCTTCAAAAAAGTAAAAAGGCAACTCAGGAGGGTTTGCCAACTTCCATCATTTATTCCACAAATCCCAAGTTCAGTGCCATTTGGCTACAACTCAACCTGGCATGAATTGTTTCTTTTCCAAGTACTTCAAGTATACACTGCATTGCCAGGTCACTGCACACATCTAGCTCACTGATCTGCCACATTAAGGAATGTCAATTAACAAGTGCTTAGAGGCAGGAGGATCAAACGTAGTTACATTCTTAAAAAGAGTACAAGGACAAATTAACTAGATACAGGTACTTTATTTACAAATATTCAGATTAATAGCATTTTGTTCCATCAAATGAAAGGTACAGCAGTTCAAAGTAATTTTTTTTCTGTCAGATATAAACAAGACCTACTGTAAGCTGTTCAGGAGTAGTTCAGATCTCATACCACCTAATAATTAAAGCAAACTTTAGCAAAATTTAGAATGAAACACCTTGCCAAATGCCTGCACGTTGTATCTGCAGGCCGTGGTCCCTGGGCAACACCTTGCTAAAGCAAAGGCGTAACATTGCAACCAAGACAAGAGATTCCTAACCATTTTTCCTTCAACAATACTCCCATATACTCAACAAAAAAGGTTCACATTCTTAAAATTAATAGCAAGACACTACAAACAAGGGACAGTGCACAAATTGACAAAATTTCCAATATATTGCAGATTCCAGTTTTGGCCTTCCCACAGCATCTCTGTGCAGGATCCCATTTTTCTACAAGTGTGAGGATTTTCAGCTGCTCAAGTGTCCATATTAATGGGGGATTTTGAACATTATTCTTAATTTCTTGATAGAAATAATGCTTAAACAGTGCAGACCCATTTTGTACACAACTGAAGATGCAGATCATTAAATCAGCATTTTAACCACAATTATGCCGCCCGAGGCAAACTTGTTGAATCACCATTTGAAATTTAAACTACTTTTATCCCTTGAAATAAAGTTAGGTCAGAAACATCCTACCAAGTGTTTAACACAATGAACAAAAAAAATTAAAAATAAAACAAATCTCCCTTAAAGTCTGCTTTTTGAATGGAATTTGGCTATCCAGTTCATTAAGGACAATTGCACCTAAATGTGTTGAGTAAAAAGCACATGTATGCATTCATTCACCCAGTTTTCTTTTTTGAATGATGTAAGGCAGTAAATACAGCCATCAATGCAAGACATCTACAGAAAACATTACACGGTCGATTGCACAACAGGATTATTAATGGTAGAGACTTTCCACAGTGCAATGATGGAACAAGACGACAAGAGAATACGAAACTCAACTAGTGTTAAAGTACTGCTTGCTTTGTTTCTTTTTAAAATGTGATTATATCCATTCTGTGCTTAAAGGGGCAACATGGTCACTTAGATTGTACTGTACAAACTGGTACTTTTCTTATGGTGCCAGTAATCAATTGGTTTCTTCATTAAAATCATATACACAGATGTATTTAAATGTTAGTTCAGTTCCTTCAAATTTTATACATATTTACGTATGTTAATAAATGTAAAGAATAAAATGACAAAAAGCACACTAAAGCCTTCTTTTGCGTCTTAAGAGGGAAAGATGAGTAATAGCCATTTCCCTGTGCAAGGTTAAGACAAGAGCTGGAATTAGAACCCCATGAAAATATGTAACTGGGTGGGGACCTTATGAACAGCAACAAGCATACTCTATACGTTACAGACACCCGATCCGGTTTGAGTTGGATGTCAGTTCACAGTCAAAGAACCTATCAGTAACTTTGAACAGCATGGACAACAGTTGTATGGCAGAACAGGAGGGTTTTTACTGTACAACAAAAAAGTTTTGAATGAACAGTAAGGTTATGTCTATAGCCCATGTGTGGGGGGGAATGGAATTAGGCAATGTCCGCATGACGTTTAGCTGATAGGGGCATTGAAATCAGAGCACAGATCGAGGATGATGAGGAACTACCACAAGAACGAGTAAGAAAATATTTCAATTCTAAATTCCATGCAAGAGAGGTTTTATTACTCTACTCATTTTCCTTGTAACCTGATAAACATCTACGGTGGTTTAGCGAAGAGCCATTTATCATCGTGTTAAACTGTTGTCACAGCAGCAAAATTTATCCTGTCAGATTATCAGCAGACGAGGAGGCAGCTAGAAATACTGCTTTGACAAAGACACAAGAGAAAGATGTGAAAGGTCAAGAGGTTGGCTGGCTGAAGATCACTAGCAGCCGCAGCCTTCTCTCTGGGGTTGGGGTTCACTGATTAATCGGCCACCCTGAGGAGCGGAGGGTTTGTGCTGTACTCCAGATTCAGCAGCATTGAGATCCAGGCTACCATCCTGTATGTTCTGGTAAATTTTCTTGGCTGCCTCCAGGAATGCATCCTCAACATTCTCACCTCTAGGAACAAAAAATAATTTTTATTTACTGTAGCTTAATTAAAAATATATATATACACACACAGATCAAACTGAATACTGGCCCTACTAAAAACACTGCCTTGACATATCTGTACAATTCTTGTGGCTAGTGTCCAAAGCCCCAGTGACTGAAGTCATTCCTGTGCAGTTACTTGCTGATTTTATAAAACCAGCCCAAATACATTTCATTGTAAAAAAAAGTGCCAACAACAAATACCACCCCCCAAACGCAGAAAACAAAAATGAAATAAGCATAGATTCCATTGATCTGAAATTATCTATTACACTCCTTTCCCTAACATGAATGGATCAATGCAATTCAGCTTTAAAAAAAGTCCTAATAGAATGAGATTAGCTTTAAATGAAGTCAAGAAAATTATACCTCTACTATACCACAGTTTAAGACAGGAACAGCAGCAGGAAAACCACACTAAAGTCAGTTGATTTAACCAAAGCTCTTACAAACTCTTATGAAATTTAAGTGTAAGTATTCAAAAAGACCCATCAACTAAGTTTGCTTTCAGTGATTGATGTCAAGAAACACGTACGTTTTTGCACTTGCTTCAAGGAATAGCAGACCTGTAGCAAAATAAAGTAAAACTTTAGAAGCAGCAAAAGTTCCACCGACAAGACTTTAGATGTTATAAAATTAACTTTCAATGGTCACAAGGACCACAGATCAATTCAACAAATGTATCTAAAATGCCATGGTAACTAAATTTTAAGCCATAACATTGTTCTGAAACACCCATCACCATCTCGCAATTGTAAGAAATCATTCTATTCTCCGGCTGCAGTTATCCTACAATACAGGTCTGCGGCCTACAGTCGTAGAATTCAGAGTACAGTCAACAAAACTGGAGTTGTACACCACCCATTGGTGAAATGCCTTTTTTTGGGAGAGCAAGCACAAAAAAAATTAAACTTTAAAGCATTCAGGAGTGAGATGTAGATCGGACTCCCAATTTGTACTGCCATTTCTTGTGGAAGAGAATGTAACAGCAAGACAGCAGTCCATGTTGTAACCACATTACAGCAGTTTCAACTAGTAATAAAGTGGTGGTCTTGCTTTTGTTATGACAGCAGTTCCTCTTCCCACCTGTTAGTGGGCTAACTCACTCATGGTACAGTGAAGATTAGCCACACCAACACAAGGCAAACTCTGCATGCTGTTCAATGATCTGAGTCCACCACACAAGAAACCAATTATAGATGTGCAATCTAAACTTCACCATCAAAAGACCACATTCCCATTTTAATCTCACTTTTTTTTTAAAAAAAAGCTAAGCAATGGAACCATTTACAGCCAAAAAGAATTACGATTTGAAAACACACTTAATGGTTGAACTTCTAAAAGGAAGCAGGAATTTATGCTTAAAAAGCCAGTTCTAATATTTGGATTGCCTCCAGTGGTTTTAAAAATAGCACTATAGCTAGGAGGGGACGTATACAATGAGGATTTAATGTTTTGGACAGTCATGTCCTTAACAATTACCCACAAAAGCATCCAGTTTAAAAAAAACAGGCCTATCTTAAATTAATTTATAAATGGGTTTAAAACAGGTAATGACAGTTGCTTTCTAATTCTTAGAGAAAGGCCTTCACAATCCAATTCTACCAAATCCTGCTCCTTCCTCATATCTTTGAAGTGTTTAATAAGCATCTGCATCTACAGCTTTGAAATTTTTTAGTATGAGGAACAGCAGCCTGGATAGACAAAGAAGATAGTGAAGAGTTTTGGGATTATCCCACCTCCCTTTCTTGTATTTTTGTCCTCTTCTGAAGGCACTGACTAATACCATTCCATTTTTAAATTAAAAGCCAAGGGAATCATAAATATCAACTGAATTTTACATTGTGCAATTCTTGAAAATATCTAACCTGTGAAATGTGAAGTCAGCATGAAAAGTTACACTGCATTTGGTTCTACACATGGACCTCACCTAACCATAATAAAAACCAGTGGCGTTAAGTCTCTTCACACTGGTGGGTAAATGGAATGAAAATCAGGGAAGTTCTCAGGCTTGCTAGAAATGTCATTTTTGGGGGGAAAAAAAATGGGCCACCTGTTGAACTAAATTTCAACAGTGAAAGCACAAACATGGCATGAATCTTCTATAATTTCAGGTAAAATTAGTGAGCATGGAGATGGATAGGTTAGTCAAGGATAGCCAGCAGATTTGTTAAAGGCAAATTATGTTTACAAATATAAAAAAACTGAAGTGACCAATTGGATAAAGAGAATGCAGTAGATGTAGTGTATATGAATTTTCAGTATTTGTTTGACAAGTTATTACGAGAGGGAAAGGCAGGGCAACCAAAGCCAGAGCTCCCTGGATGATAGAGTGTAAGGTGAAGCAGAAAAAAGGGGGCATATGACAGATGTCAGGTTGGTAAAACAAGTGAAAACCAGGCTGAATATAGAAAGTACACAAGTGAAAAAGGAAATAAGAGGGTCAAAGACAGTATGAGAATAGACTGGCAGCTAACATAAAAAAGGGAATCCAAGAGTCTATCGGCATATAAATAGTAAATGGATAGTAAGGAGGGGTGGGGCTGATTAGGGACCAAAAAGGAGATCTATGCATAGAGGCAGAGGGCATGACAGGTACTAAAATGAGAACTTTGCATCTGTCTTTACCAAGGAAGATGCTGCCGCCACCAAGTCACAGTAAGAGGTAGTGGAGATACTGCATGGGTTAAAAATTGATAAAGGAAGTACTAGAAAGGCTGGTTGTAATTAAAGTAGATAAGCCATCTGGTCCAGATGGGATGCATCCTAAGTTGCTGAGGGAAGTAAAGGTGGAAATTGCAGAAATGCTGGCCATGATCTGCCAATCCTCCTTAGATATGGGGGTGGTGCCAGAGTATGGGAGAATTGCAATTGTTATATACCTTTGTTCAATGACTTGGACTTGGGTGTACAGGGCATAATTTCAAAGTTTGCAGATGACAAAACTTGGAAGCATAGTAAACAGTGAGGGGGATAGTGATAGACTTTAAGAGGACATAGAAAGGCTGGTGGAATGGGCAGACGGAATTTAAAACGCACAAAAGTGCGAAGTGATCATTTTGGTAGGAAGAACAAGGGGAGGCAATATAAACTAAATAGTACAATTCTAAAAAGGGGACCATGAACAGAGATCTGGGGGGTATATGTGCACAAATCTTTGAAGGTGGCAGGACAGGTTGAGAAAGCAGTTTAAAAACAAACAGGATCCTGGGCTTTACAAATAGAGGCAGAGTACAAAAGCAAGGACGTTATGCTGAACCTTTATAAAACACTGGTTTGGCTACAACTGGAGTATTGTGTCCAATTTTGGACACTGCACTTTAGGAAGGATGTGAAAGCCTTAGAAAGGGTGCAGAAAAGGTTTACTAGAATGGTTCCAGGGATGAAGGACTTCAGTTATGTGGATAGACTGGAGAAGCTGGGGTTGTTGTTCTTAGAGCAGAGAAGGTTGAGGAGATTTGATAGAAGTGTTCAAAAATCACAAAAGGTTTAGATAAAGTAAAAAAGAAATTGTTCCCATTGGCAGAAGGGTTGAGAACCAGATAATAGATTTAACAAAGGTGACTGGCAAAAGAACCAAAGGTGACATGAGAAAACAATTTTTTTTAATGCAGCGAGTAATTATGATCTGGAATGTGCTGCCTGAAAGGGTGGTGGAAGCAGATTCAATTGTGGCTTTCAAAAAAGGAATTGGATAAATACTGAAGGGAAAAAATTTGCAAGGCTACAGGGAAAGAGCAGGGGAATGGGACTAACTGGATTGCTCTTACAAAGAGCTGGCAAGGGCCCAATGGCCTCCTTCTGTACTGTAACCATTCTATTCTATAATTACAAGAGGCTCAGAAGAAAAAATCAGGCATATCATACAAGGTGCAGCAGCATGGAAAGAAAGTTGTTTGATGGACAAGAAACAAGAGCTAGAGTAAATGGATGTTGCTTAGATTAAAGGTTGGAAGTTGGGCATCCCAGGGACAAGTGCTGGGTCCATTTTTGTTCACAGTATATATAACTGATTTGGATGTCAGTATAGGGAACTGAATCTGCATTTGCAGATACACAAAAAGGAGGGGGTTGGCAAACAGTGACAAAGACTGTAAAGATTTAAAGGAAAACAGACCGGTTAGTGGAATGGGCAGATAGGTGGAAGATACAAATTTAATATGGATAAAATGTGAGGCACTAGATACAGAGGCATGATGAGGAATAGGAGTGTTAACTAATGGAAAGACACTGCAGGGCATGGGTGAACAGACTTCAAATGGTCAAAGCCATAAAAAAAAGGCAGCATTTTGGGTTTTTAAAATTAGGGGCCAGAGAGTAAATGCATGAAATTTTGGTTAGGTATTGTATGCAGTTTTGGCCATCCCATTAGAGAAAAGACATTAAAGCCTTAGTGAGCATATAGCATAGATTCACCAGGATATCAGGGATGGGAAACTATAGTTATGAAGGGAAACACTTGATACTGGGACTACTTCCACTGGAGCAGAGAAGGCCAAGAGGAGATTCAATAAAGGTTTTTAAAATTATGAAAGTTTTTGATAAAACAAATTAGCAAAAGATTATTTTCTCTGGTTGGGAAGCCAGTGATAAGGGATCTTCAATTAAAAGAGAGTCAGTAAAGTGAGAAGTTAGGAGAAATTTCTTTATGCAGGGGGTTGTTAGGAGCACAAAAGGCTTTGCTACAGGCAGTGGTTCAGGCAAACCAATGCATCTTTTAAGGGAAAATTGAATAAATATTTGAAGCAGATGATGATACAAGATTAGTTTTGGATTGCTCTAGCAAAGAGCTGACATGGATGCAATGGGCCAAACAGCCTCCTTGTGTTCAGTAAACATCAATGGAGTACAGTTAAAGCTGCTACTATACATTCTGTGGCTCCATACAGTGGAAATTTTTACCAGGAGGCAAGAAACTCATCCTGCATGGTCTGGATTTAATTATAACCAGATCTTGGATAAGTGATGCTGCGCTGGAGCATGGCATGGAACCAAAACCTTTAATGCATACAGTGTGGAATCTAATGCTTGGCAAGGGACTCCAGATAATCTCAGCTGATGATTCAATTTCTTTAATAAACAACTTTAATACAAACTATTTCCTAGACATATTTGGTTACTTTTTGTGCAGTGCCTAAAAGGATAAATATCTCCTAGCAGGAATGAGTCACACTTAGAAAGGCTGTCCAAAACCAGAACAATGCTTCTCAACCCATTCACTATTTCATCAAAAGTTATTCAGTACAGCCTCACATTTTCCTTGATTGTTTCCATATGGAGGTGTCATAGTCTTTACAGGATTGCTCAGTTTCAGAACTACAGTAACAGCATAATTGTTCCTCAAACATTTCAACCCAATCATAACTTCCCATTTCACTTTTAGGGAACCATGTTAATATCAAACTGCCAACTTCCTAAGCCATAAAATACAAAACCTTTATATTCTCACTTCCTCATTTGAGTCTGATGTAATTTATACTGCATTGCATGACCCAAACAACTTCCTTCACTGCAAAGTAGAAATTCAGTGGAATTTTAATAAGTTTCAGCCTGTCTTAAATGTCTGGTATCTAGAACCAGGAGAAATCATGTCCAGAAACATCAGTTCAGCATCCAACCTCCACAAAATGGCAAAGCCGACAGCTCCACGTTTGGAGGATCAAATATGAACTGGTGCTCTACCTCTTTGGAGAACTGCAAGTTATGAGGTTTTCCTACATTGAGCAGAGGTTAAGAGCTTAACCGCCTTGCAATGAATATAGACAAAGCAAGGCCGGGGAGGGGGGTGGAGAAAAGGGAGGAAGAAACAAGAAACAAATTTCCCAATGCAAGGAATTTATTTTCACAAGACAGTATTTGAAATCTTCCTTTTTGGCACAGAGCTAATGTAAATAGTCTTAATAAGGAAAAGGGGAAAACAAAATAAAACCTGCACTACTTTTATATTCCCGAATTCACTGCAAGACCAATACGTTAAAGAGTATACTTGGATAGAGGGGACGCAAGCCTGAACGACAACAACTGAGAAGGCAAAGCACAAAGCAACCTAGCCCACAGACGTGTGCCAGTGGTAAATGAAATAATTGCTAAGAAAACATGTTTGAAGAGTGGGATATTCAAACCAACTCAAAAGTATGTCAAACATTAATATAGTAAATGTAAAAAAGCCACTGAAAGGTTAGCATATTCTACTGAATTTTGTTACATCGATTAGGGGACTGTAGACACTTCTCAGACTCCCAATCATGGCACTCCACACAAACCATCAGATACTATGTCTGGTCTCGCCTTTGCAAGGGGTTAAGGAATTTGAGCAAATCAGTATAATTTATATTTCATTCCTCTTCCCCAGAGGAATTTATTTATTCAGATCATATTGCTGAATTTAGGGTACCTCTATAAAACCTTATATCAATTATTGGTTTCACAAAGACTAAATAAGCATGTTAACAATACATTCTGTAGCCAGGAAACCCACCATTTTCTTCAGCAAACTGCTTGGCTTCTTCGTACGTTACATCTCGTTGAGCTTCAAGATCTGCCTTATTTCCTATAAGAATAATCACCTGTGTACAGAAAACAAAGTAAATATTGCAGATCGCTGATTTCTGCCAGCTCATTTTAAGCTGTCCAAATTGGTGAGTGTTGCAAAATCAAAGTGGCCACACTACAAACTGGCTTGCTTGGTTAAAATTCTGGCATTATACAGAATTCGATTTAAACAAATGTACTGATTGTTCTGGTTATAAACTGCCAACAAAAAGCAATGCTGTAGCTGAACTACACTGTAAAAATTTACAAACAAGTACACAAGATGGCTACCAATCCATAGCATTTTCATTAACAGGAAAATTAAGGAAACATTGCTGCTGCCAGAGTGAACGTTAACCAGGTAAAGCAAACCTGTAAGTAAATTCATAAGTTTATTTTCCAATTAACAGTCAGATCATATCACAGGATCAATTCTTTGGTATTAACTTTGCACACATCAGTTTGCAGTATGCATTTGGGATAGGAGATAAGCACATTGAGTCAGCAGTCAGAGCCGGTTGTCGACTGTAAAGGTTGGCTTGCAATGCTTCTACATATTTTCACGCTAAGAAACATTAACTATATGTGCATCAAGCCCTTTTGGTGTTTGGCTGGTTTAAAATTTAATAGATGAAAACTCAGTAAATTATTCAATATGGATGTTTGACCTAAACGCAACTTGAAATGTTTGTCAATGTCTGGCGCCCCAAAACATGCCCCATTCATTGTTTTCATAGGATTTGATGGGCCTCCTGTCAACTTCTCAATTGCAGATGTTTTGTAAGCTCACCAAGTTGGCTACTAAAGAAAGTCTTTTTTAAAAAAAAAATTGTATAAAGCAGAAATCTTAAAAGCAGCTTATGTTCTTTTAATTCCGATTCCAGGACCCAACTCCCAGTGCTTAAGCTGCTAAATCCATTTTTCATAGTCTGGCAGTGGGCTCGTAGATTCAAGTCAAAATTATTTTTTTTTTTAAATTTGGGCACAGACTCCTGAAATATGAATTAAAATACAACAGGAACTTTGCAATGCTCAGCAGTTCTGTTGCAGGGCGAATGAATTCAGTAAGAAGCTATTTACATAGTACAAGAGACATTAATTTCAAGAGTTGGTCAGAAAAACTTGGGCGAACAGACTCAGTCGTCCCATTATGTGTGTTGCAAATTACTACATGGGTCATAATATCTGGTCTAGATCCTTGCTTCTGTAAATCATTAACTGCAAATAAATGATCAGTTTTAGCCTGTACAAAGTGGGTCCATATTTTGACATTTTCCTCTTTCCAGGCCAACAGGAGACAGTGCAAAACCCTACGTAAGTTCTGGATCAGTGTTACTGCTAAAGAAGATTAACCTGGACTATGCTAACTCAGTAGGAGAGACAGTGAATGGTGCAGGTTTTAGACTATAAAGCACACATTCCTCACTGAATTTGTTGTCAGGCTGCTTACATGAGAAAACTGGGTGGGGAGGAAGGAGGAGTTCAAAACCACACACAGCAGCAGAGCAGCTTTTACAGGCCACTTAACTTACAGTATTTGGATTAGTTAAGTTTCTTGCATCTGTAAGCCAGCTACTAAGGTGGTTGTAAGTACTTCTCCTGGAAAATAAAACAGAACAATTCACAAAGGGAATTACAATACAACCGGAATTTTTCAATTTGATATTTCTAATGCTCCTCTAAGAGCAAACATTTAAAAGTTTCTCTTAACCAATATATTCTTTTAAATTGCTAAAGGTGAGACTCTGAAATAAGACCGAATGAAAAGCGCTATCTGATGCGCATGCACTTAGTTTCATTTAGAGTTACTGCATGTAGCGAGTAATAACGCACACCTCGCAAACTGGAGACATCCTGAAGTTTAGTATAAGTTTATTGCTCACAGCTAGTAATCATGCACGCCATTCCAAACTGGAGACGTTCCGCAGTAATATCCTCAAGTGGAGACAAGGAACTGCTGCATTTCCCTGTAGGAGGAAAATGCAGGGTTCTGAAACACCTTAGTGGCCAGTGCCAGAACAGCACTAGAGGCTTGGGTGACAATCACCTTCCTTTTTGGTCAGTGATCAGCACACCTGGAATCAACCAGAAAAAGCCATTGATTATGTACTTTACAAAATACTGGAGAAGGCAGCAAAACTAAATACATTTTTTAGCTTTAAAAAAAAAATCAAACCTATACCACATTGCTGATTGAAAATGAAAATAAAATCTGATCAATGTGAGGCTAATTACAATTTTAAACTACCATTTGCGACAAATACTGCCACAGCAGAATGCGTGTGTAATTACCTGGTGATATCATAAACCATGAGAGCTCCAGCAGCACCTCTGTAGTAGCTTCGTGTAACAGCCCTAAACCGCTCTTGGCCAGCTGTGTCCCAGATCTGAAGCTTGATCTTCTGACCACTAACTTCAATTATTCTGGTTCCGAACTCTACCCCAATCGTGTGGGGACAATCAGCCATAACTAGGGTGGAAGAAAATATTATTTAAAAGAAATAAGTTATAAGCAATATGCTTTTATATTACTGGAGCATCTTCATACTAAAAGCCTAGCTTTGAAGCATTTACACAGTGGCAACTCATTTTCAATCTATGTTTACAAAGTTAACTTCAGCCACCAATTAACCAATTGCCTCAATTAACAGTGAGACACTGAATTTGACACATTCTGATTTGTGTGTATATGCTGATACACAAAGGCACACATCAAGTCAGTTACACTGACAAAAGCAGATCTCCCAAAACCCCCTCAAGGTGCACACAACAAATTGCAGCTACAGAATGTGTAATGTTTAGGTGCCTCCAGATAGCAATCCTTCCTACGAAATTTGAATTTTAAATTATTTTCACTTTTTAAAAAAAATATATAAAGCACCCTGGAGTGCTTGAGTAGTAAGATTTAGGCTTAAACATCAAGTTGAAATTCTCCACAAGTCAGTTCTCTTCTTCTGGGCTTGAGTTCTCATGGCACATGCCTGGACAGCACCTGTGCTTTGGGTGGGAGGGAAGAGGAAACAAAGAAACAGAAGTGAATGTTGCCTCATGCTTACGCTGAGTTAGCAGCTAGTCCTAGAACAACATCAGCAAGGATAGCAGACTAGGTCAGAGGTGGGTCTGTGGCAGAAGACCAAAAAACAAGCACACACACACAAAGTCTAAATCAGTGAAGTGCATTTGATGCACCCAATACTTGAGGCAGTTGGCTTATCAACAGATGCTATATTAAGTGAATTATTTTTTGAAATGTACTTGTTTAAGCAGAGATATTTTGCAACGGTGTAATCCTCCCCCACCTTGTGCAATATAACATGCATGTTAATGCAATTATAGGTGGAGACGACCAACAGATTGCTAGTCCAGATCAAGTCTGAGTTGCTGATGGCCTGGAAAATAATTGCATGCAGTACATTAATAAATGCAAGCAAAATCCTGTTTTCAGGGTTCATTTATAGTGCATGAACATTCTTTTCTTCTGCTACTCTTTAGGTCCTCCCTTTTGCAACACAACCTACTCCCAAGCCTCCATTTAAGTAACTCGAGGCAATAGCAAATCACAGCTGCAACACCAACTAACATACTGACTCCTCCCTGCAATTTTGTGGCATGCAGCCCTGCTTCTACTCACCTGCAGCTCAGTAGAGAGAATGTTAACTCACCATTACAAACTGTGGGTGTGAAACCAATGCCCTCAAGTTTTAAATACAGGTCAGATATTTGAAAGTGCAATTACTTATTACAACATGATATCTGGTGATGCAGAAAGTTGGAGCACCAAATCATGGTTCAGCAAAATGATGCATGCTGTCAGAGGTGCTGGGTAGCATCAAACTTTCTTCCCCACTTTGGCATTGGTAGAAGATCCAGTAGCAGCTCACATGTTAGCCTCTGGCCTTGGAGGAGAAGGGGGTGGGGCAGAAATAGAATTTTACAACCAAAAATGTTGATTTATTTAACTAAGTCTTTATTATATTGGCATGCTTCCCATCACTTTTTTTCCCCCACTCGAAGGGCCTTCCTGGTCTGTGCATGTCAATACATGCTCCATCCATCATCCAATGTTTTATATCAGCTGTAATACTCTTCCTGTCCTTGAATGTATTACTATCAAAGAGCTTTGGCTTTGCTTTCCAAATCAGGCCTGCACCTCATACTGTAGTGACAGCATTAGAAATCACTGATCAGTCTCCCACTACTGATAATGTGATGTGTGTTAATGAGAAGCGCTCTCTCTTGAGAGTGGTGGGAAACAAAAATAATTAAATGCAAGAGCTTCAAGCAGAAGACATGCATAACTGATTGAACAACATGCACCCCATTCCTCATAGGATATCAGGGACCAAATAATCATTCAAACTGGATGAAATTATTCCAAAACAATTAAGTGCAATGGATAGACAGATGGTTTACAATTTGTTGCATGGTCCTCGATCAACCACCGGAGTACGATTGAAAAAACATTTATAACAAAAAAAGGGCTTTAATACCAACTTAAGGTAATAAAATGATCTAATTAGGATTTTTGACATGAGACATAAAAACCAATACATATTTTAGTTATCACCTCTAAATTCTGCATCAATTTATAAGATGGCAGTTTCAGACTGGAATTATGATCTTGTCAAGTAATTTTTAATGCTATTAGATTTTCAATTAAACAGTGGTGGTGGGGGGGGGGGGGAATGATATATTAAATAAATGAGATTAAGTAGCGCGACAAGTCAGATAGGGAACAAAGCTTTCTCTACTGCGCCTTAACCTCAAATCCGAGAGCAGGTAAACAGGAGGACTTTTATTTCACTAGTCTGGGCTGAATTCAAACCCTAGTTCAAGGAAGGCTGGACAACACACTACCAACCACACAACCTCTCCTTTCTGCTCTCCTTTTAAGGCACATCTCCAAGTAACTACAGTAACACCTCAATTATCTTGATATGGAGGTCCATCTCTTGCAAAGAGTCCCAAATTACTTTCCCCCAAAGTACTGCTGATTGGGGAGACACGGACCACTCTTAGTCCTCATCATTAATCTTGCTAGAGCAGTTAGGAAAAAAGTGCATCTTTAGCAAGCTCTCAGGTCTGCAGTGTCTAGTATTACAGGCAGTGTGCGTGCTTTGAATCTGGTTCAAATCCTGTTCAGAGTGATGGGGTGAAACATTCCTCTGCTGGTGGTTACTGATTGAGAGTTGCTGACTTGACAAGAGCTCAACTACTGAAATTTATCACATGGGATCAATACATGCAATTAAACAACAGCATTAACAATGAAGATTAACTTAATTACAAAAGTTGGTTTTGCATGCACAGTGCTGCATTCGACATGGGTGTACACTGGAGCACCTGCTACTTGTGACAGCCTTCTCAGTTATACAAATGAGAGAATTATTCATTTTCCACATAGTTGTGTACACACAGGGACTCAAACATGGACAGCAAAACATATTCAGAAATCTCGCACGCAATGATAGCTTTGGTTATTTTCATAGTGGGATGGGACAGTATTATTTCCCTTTATTTTAAATAGGCTCATTTCTAAAGTGCACTTAGTAGAGATACAAAAATACTAATCAGATATTAATACATAAATGAATTAAACCTGAGTTAATACTTTGAAACAACTCAGCAGCCACAGTTAAGTAAACAACATTCTATACACTTTTGGAAAATTGATTTCCATGGCATTTACTTACATTTCTTTTCTGTAAATTGATGAAGCAAGCATGACTTCCCTACACCCATGTCCCCTGTTGTAAAAAAGAAAGTTTAAAAATCAAAGGATTAAAGTCAACATTAAAATTAAAATAACACTCATTTAGCTGCCTCTGTTCATACCCTTTTGCTCTAAACCTAGACATCCTTTCTGGGAATCCCATCTTCCTGCTTCTATTCCAAATTCATCTGCTAGTAAATTCCTTGGGAAGAAATGTAGGACAGGGATTTAGCCAGAAGTTCTACAAGGTGTCAGCTTTGATTTCAAAGTTTTAGGTGCTGTATTATGATGCATTTAATGTTGAAATGACTTACTAATTTAAAATACAGTAGGGCCTCATTAGAATACAAATCCCTTTGGAGTTACAAAGCAAAGTTCAGGAAATTCCACTGAAGTTTCCTGCAAGCTTTGCAAACTGTAGCCTCATCTGGTTAAGCAGAAGATGAATTTGTAGCTCTTAACTGCCATGTATCATTTGCTGAGTTGAAGAATTTACACACAAGGCCACTCCCAAAAAAGAGACTGGGACAATCTCAAAATTCCACCTTATGTTGCAGACCAGTTTCCTTTTGCAGTATTCTTCTTTGACCACACCGCAGAATCGATTTGTGGGGAATATTTTTTGCTTATCTGGTAGTGCAGATGCAGCTTTATATTTACCAAAGGCACTATACAATGTACAATCTCTTTAGAAGTTACCGTAAGTGTTTCAAGTGTAGCATTGTGCATAGGACCTAAAAGTTTAAAAGATATTTGGCATTGGGATCTTGTTCTCATTTCTAAGAATGGCTAAACACAGCTTTAACATTACCTTAACACTTGGCTATAATTGATTTTTAAAATGTAATTTTAAACATTTAAAATAGTTACTTCTATATAAACACGGACCTAATTGCAACGAACAAAAAAAACCCAAAATATTATTTTTTTTTAAATGTCTGAGCCTGAGTGTTCAATATTGAAGCCATTATAAATTATATAAAGCTACAATAATTTCAAAATATGTTATGGCACAGCTCCTGGATCCAAATTAATATTTTTTTTTGCACAAGATTGAAAAATAGAGGCCAAGGTTCAGAATTTCATTTTTTTGACAATAAAATTCACCTTTATCCTAGGCTGGTTAAAACTTTTTGCAGTAGCCATTGGGTGTTAAATTTTCAAATGTGCATTAACGTTTACTCTGGGCAATTTGGTTTCCTGGCATTAAAACTGAATTACTCTCAGTGTTATTATCCTGAAACAGGCATGACATCGCTGAGCTCCACAATTTTCTATCCCCATCTCAAATAAATCTACCACTTTAATACAACAGAATTCTCTATTCAGATCAACTAGGGATTTTTTTTTGTAAGAGAGGTTCGGGCCATTATCTTTTGGTTAATAAAGGCTACACAATACTACAAAGTGCCAGAAGAGGACACTACAGCTTTGATATAATTTAACTACCATACAAACATTAAACAATTTGAATGTTACATGGAGTGTCCTTTCTGTACTAAAATCTTTTTACATGTTCTGCCTATCTTCTATAAAATTTACAATATAGTATTTTGTGTCAACATGCACTATGAAACTCTATGCAGTGAACATAAAATGTTGGAAAAATTAATGTACTATATTTATGCACTTGGATTGAAGGCTAGCCAATTTTTTAAAAATACAATCAGTATAAATTAGAGTTATGTGCAAATCTATTATTGAGCTACAAAAACAGGCATAAACCAAAATATGAACACTTGCATTAACCTGGATTTCAATCAGAAACTCAAAACCTCACACTTAAAAAGGAAGATTCTTTCAAAAATAATGGCTGAGCTTCCAACATTATGGTTGTTTCCAGGGAATGCCGCATCATTTAGAAGTACTGTATAATTAAATCTAAAAACCATTACAAAAGACCAATTCATGTGTCAATTTTGTGATGAACATGGCAACTATTTTGCTCTTGCATTTCAACTTTTGGTTTAAAAGAAAACCAGGGCCACAAGTTTTTACAGTGAACAAGTCACATTCCATTTTAAATGCAATTTCAGATTTTCTCCCTCACTGTTCTGTACTAAATTCTTCCCACTGTAATTAAGATATTGGTTTATGCTGACTAAAGCGAAATTCTTAGTTGTTACCTCAGATTTAGAAAGAAAAACAACTTGCAGTTATCACATCCCAAAGTGCTTCACATCCAAATACTTTTAAAGTCTACCCACTTGTGTGCACAGCACAGCTCCACAAACAAAAAGGAGATAACTTGACAGGTTAATCTATTTTTGATTGTGTTGGTGGAGAGAAAAGTTGGCTGGGACATATGGAGAATTCCCTTCTCCCTGTTTGAATAACGCCAGGGAAACTTTTATGCCCACCTCAGACAGATGAGGCCAGAGTTTAATGGCTCATTTGAAAGACAAGTGCAGTAATCCCTCAGCACTGCACTAGCCCAGCCAAAACTAACACTTCAACCCATAACTTTCTGACTAACAAGCAAGAGTACAACTAAGTGAGCCAAACTGACTCGAGCGAAACAAGGAGCAAGATAGTCAACACTGACATCATTTCTAACATCTACAGTTACAGTATGTTTCATTTAAGACTTCTGCTCTCATTTAAGGCCAATTCAGCATAATGTGGTTAAAAACTAAGCTATAAAGTGCTGCATGCATAGAAACAAACAGTAAGTGGCAACACTTCAATAGGTGGGGAAGGGGGGGGGGGGGGGGGAAGGGAGAAAGGGAGGAAAGAGAGAGAAATAAAGAGAATGAGGGAAGAATTCCATATGTATCAGTTTTATACTTAAATACCCCTCACTTTCCTAATTTTTTTCTTGCCCTCTTTCTTCCTCTTTCCTTGCCCTAATGGAACCTGTTACTGTATTACTTCCTGTATACTATTAAATGCACAGTTATCCATCTGTAGGAATTTAGCCCGAACTTCAAAACACAAATGTACTCACCAATAATAATATATTTGAAGATGTAGGAGTAGTTATATGGAGCAGTGGCCATCCTGGCTCTACAAGGAAAAAGAAATAATAATGAAACCACAATAGACACAACCAAAATTCAGAGCCCTGTGGCTACAACATTATATAAACATGTAGCGATATAAAAACTTCCTTGCAGAGCATTTGATGTACTCGTCAATATACATTGCCACTGGGAGTGGGGGGTGACTTTTGTTCCCGATGGCCCCGCTGACTCAAGAAATCTATTTAACGAAGTACAGATGTAATCTTATCTCTACCTTCCACAACAGTTTGCACTGGTGCACCATTTCTAAAAAAAAATCACTACTTTGAAAAGCCATTTTAAGTAATTTTGCTGGAAAGCTTCTTTAAATGAAATTGCACCTCAGTTATGAATATACCTATTTACCCATATGATCACCCTGTATCATGTAATTATGTACTTTAGCAACCTCCAATCAAAACAGAGAAACTGATTGCAAACTTCAGATTATTTGTGTGACTTTCAAAATCACTAATTTACCAGAGATACTAAACATATACAAAATTAAACCATTTTCAGACTACAAAATTGCAACTTTGTTGAAGACAAAAAAAATTCTTGCAACTTAACCAAGAGGTTAGTACATTTAAATCAATGGCTTGTCATATGCGTGTTATCAATATTTTGTTCAGATATTTGATTGCCCTCAATTCTATGCATAGATCAAAAAACATTTGATGCAAGCCAAGAACATAATCTGTACATTGCAACTTTTGAAAACCCACATTTTACTTTATAAAAATTAGAAAGTTATTCCCCTACCCTAGTGATGTCACTAAGATTTCAGTAAAAGTGTCAGGATAGATGTATGAAATTTACATGTCTGAAAGATGATCCAGCTGTTTAAATATAGATTTTATTTGCACTGGACAAAACATTTGAATTCAACAGGTGATTCTGAACAGGAAGCTGGCTTCCAACATTGTTTGGTGGACTACGGTGGGAGAATCCAGAACCAGGGGGTATAATCTTAAAATTAGAGCTAGGCCATTTAGGAGTGAAATAGGAAGCACTTTTCACACAAAGGGTACTGGAAATCTAGAAAACACTCCATCAAAAGACTGAAATTCTCAAGACCAAGATCAAAAGATTTTTGGAAGACAAGGGTATCAAGGGGTATGGAGCAAAAGCAGGTAAATGAAATTGA
The DNA here is from genome assembly GCF_035084215.1 of Heptranchias perlo. Taxonomy (NCBI): domain Eukaryota; kingdom Metazoa; phylum Chordata; class Chondrichthyes; order Hexanchiformes; family Hexanchidae; genus Heptranchias; species Heptranchias perlo. The sequence goes on from NC_090355.1 coordinate 26,041,459, forward strand.
GGTACAAATCAGCCACGATCTAATAACATGGTGGAACAGGCTCAAAAGGAACTTGAACTTTTGTTCAAGTTCCTATGGCAGATTCGTAGAACCACATTTTCCACAATTCTTGTGGGTCCAGCCATTTATACTTAGGAACGCAATCAATAGTGGGAGCTCACATTCGTAATTGGCTGCACTCCAACGCTGAATTAAGGCAGTTTTAGGGTGTGGACCAATGCTCACTGGAAATCAAATTGCAATTGCCCAAACTCACTTCACCAAGACTCCCAAAATCCATCTGATCAGACCACCATCCTAGTAGTTTGGGCTAGATTCAAACTCAAGTTCCAGAGATAAAACATCAGTGTCTAGCCCACTGTACCACCTAGCCCTGAATTTATTTTCCCAGGAACCAAAATATGCCAACGACCAACTACTGAAAAGTCACTCTGCTCCCCATCCACCTCAAGTGCTCTCTGCCACTCATTCCACCTGGCTGTCAATCAGCTCCTAGCTGAAGGTGTTACTCGATCCCAGAAGCAAACTTTGCACCATGCACTACAGACAATGATAGGAATTCGTGATTTGGCAAAAAACCTATCACAGTAGTGTCTGTCAGGAACAAGGGAACCGCTTTAATAGGGACTAGAGCAGTCCAAAACCACAGGTTAAGAGCCATTGGAATACTAGGTTAGTAAGAATAAAACTAAAGATAGTACTGTATTGAAATTAAGTGGTAAATATTTCAGTTCCAAATAAATCTTTATCCAACAGATACTGCATTTCAAAATAGCTGTGTAGCAAGTGCTTGGAGATGTTTGACACAGGACACTAGACTTGCAAGGTCTTTTGAACTGAAGACAATATAGGTGAAATACATATTTTGAAATAAATGCATGATGTTAGAGAAGTCAGTTGTTTTCTACTGTATTGCACCCTTAACACTGCACAACAAAAATATTACTCTAGAAAATGCAAACAGACATTAGAACTTTCAATCTTTGAATAATTTCCTTTTTAAAAAAAGAGAAACTTGTGGTTGCATTTTTCAATGCAACTACAAGACTGAAGGTTCATTCCATTCTGGCTGCGGCCAGTGATTCACTTGTGCAGCTCACCTCACTGCCTGAGGAAGGAGAAAATCTCCGAAAGCTTGTGAATTTAAAATAAAATTGCTGGACTATAACTTGGTGTTGTAAAATTGTTTACACCTCACTGTACACAGTGAATCACTTAGCATAGCCAGAATGGAATCAGCAAATAAGCATCAAGGCTAGCCACTGCAATGAGAAGGGGCCTGCATTTGAGTTAACTACATAAATGTTGTCCTGGGGGGGGGGGGGGGGGGGCACCAAGCAATGGCTCTTTTTCTGTACAAAATGTAGGACCAATCCACAATATACAGATTTTACTAGACCAAGGCACCCACACCCACTATTAACATTACAATCCCAGTAATTAACTTAGTGTATTTGAAAATTCAATACATCCAAGTGCTGTGCAAATACAAATTTCTTTCTACAATGTGTGTATCAAACACTGTTTTAACTATCTGCTGTTTGGTGTTGAACATTCCACAGAACTTCCAGTACAATGCATGGGCCTTTCGTTTTCACCTATTTGTCTTGGTCTAGCAGTTTGTCATCCTGGTGTTAATAGTCCCATTACAAATAACCACAAAGATACCAAATGCATAAATGAGAAAATGAAAGTTGAATTCATACATATTCTGTATTTCACAATAGTTCATGTAACTATCCCAGGGTTGTATACTTAAATTTCATTTGGAATTGATCCTCTAAAAGATACATCAGACAAACCACCAAGTTAGAAGCAATGAGTGGCTGAATATTTGACTCAATATTAATATTGGTCAAAGTTTTGGGTAGGGCTATTAATTACAATGTGTTTACTAGTGTTAAATCCATAACATATACACAGTAAACCAACTCAGCAACAGATCAGATATGAATTTGAAACAACTATAATGGCCCAATACCACAGGACATGTTTGGGAATTTATATTGTTACTCATGTACAACTTAATGTCCTGCATGATGACAACTGGAAACCAAACATGGCAAGTTCCATCGATGAATTGACTTTTACGCTTAAGGCAATGTGGACTTCAAAAAGATAAAGTATATTTAATATCAGTGTTTTGAACAGTTCAATATGGTACTCCAACATACTAAATTTATCATTCCCATTTACAACACCTCCCATCAAGACCACCACCAGCTATATCATGGTAACATCAGCTCCCCACCCCCACCAAAAATCTCATCCAAGTCACACATCTATTCTAATTTGAACATATCACTTTTCCTTCATAGTCACTGTCAAAATCCTCAAATTCCCTGCCTGCCCAAGACAAGCGTGGAAACGTGCAGCTGTTCAAGGAAGCAGTCAACTACCTTCAGGGCAACTAAGGATGACCAATTAATGCAGTCTTACCAATATTGCTCACATTTCTTCAATAAAGGAAATTTCCTCCAAAACTTGCCACCTCTTACCTTTGCAGTTAAACATCCCTCCTGAACTGTCCCTTCCTTTAAATCTGGCCTTTTGTGCATCCCCGCCACTCTGATCCACCGTTAAAAGGCAGAGACTCGGTCCTACTCTTCAAATCCATTCCTAAATCCCACCATCCTTAAAAATCTCAAAACCCCCTCTCTTCAACTAAACCTTCCATCAGCCTTCCCAATCTCTCTTTATGGTTTAGTGCCCTTGGACCTTCCTTACATTTGTTTGTAAGTACATTGAGACTTATTTTTACATTAAAGTTGATGTCAGAGTTGACCAAACTGCATGAATAGAAGTGGAAATCGAAGCAATACAAAGCCGCTTTCTTTGACAAGGCATAATATAGACAAGGAAAGAAGCAGGGAGACAGAACTTAGATTGTCAAAAGTTACAGCATATTATGCTGGAGTGAAGAACAGCATTGGTTATCCTTCTTTCCCCTTCCAAAAAGGTGCATCCAAATAATGGAATCATTTTGAAAATCTGAAAGAATCTATGCCCTTGACCTTCACAACAGTTTCAATAGCTACAGTCATTAAGCTGAAAATCAAAACTTGCATACCATTATTATTCATTACTTAACAGCTACAGCTTGCATGCAAGCCAGCAACTTAGCAAAGACTACTGCAGCCATTTCAAAGTTGGATTTATAATAGTCATGTAACAGTACTCGAACTTTACATATCAGATGGCAAAATAAGTGACAAGTCACAACCTTTTCTTTCAATAGGCATGGGTTACATAAGATCAATACATTTACTAGTTTTATACTTTTAGATGGATATGGTTAAAAATCACTTGCCTGATTTACACATACTCTGGTTTGAAGATTTCTTAACAGTTCCCAACGCCTCAGTGGGTAAATGCACCTGATACTGAGGGTTCAGGTTTTTTTTAATATTCGTTCATGGGATGTGGAAGTCGCTGGCCAAGCCGGCATTTATTGCCCACCCCTAATTGCGCTCGAGGTGGTGGTGAGCCGCCTTCTTGAACCGCTGCAATCCATGTGGTGAAGGTTCTCCCACAGTGCTGTTAGGAAGGGAGTTCCAGGATTGTGACCCAGCGACGATGAAGGAACGGCGATATATTTCCAAGTCGGGATGGTGTGTGACTTGGAGGGGAACGTGCATGTGGTGTTGTTCCCACGTGCCTGCTGCTCTTGTCCTTCTAGGTGGTAGAGGTCACGGGTTTGGGAGGTGCTGTCGAAGAAGCCTTGGCGAGTTGCTGCAGTGCATCCTGTGGATGGTACACACTGCAGCCACAGTGCGCCGGTGGTGAAGGGAGTGCATGTTTAGGGTGGTGGATGGGGTGCCAATCAAGCGGGGTGCTTTGTCCTGAATGGTGTCGAGCTTCTTCAGTGTTGTTCGAGCTGTGCTCATCCAGGCAAGTGGAGAGTATTCCATCACACTCCTGACTTGTGCCTTGTAGATGGCAGAAAGGCTTTGGGGAGTCAGGTGGTGAGTCACTCGCCGCAGAATACCCAGCCTCTGACCTGCTCTTGTAGCCACAGTATTTATATGGCTGGTCCAGTTAAGTTTCTGGTCAATGGTGAACCCCAAGATATTGATGGTGGGGGATTTGGTGATGGTAATGCTGTTGAACGTCAAGGGGAGGTGGTTAGACCCTCTCTTGTTGGAGATGGTCATTGCCTGGCACGAATGGTACTTGCCACTTACCAGCCCAAGCCTGGACGTTGTCCAGGTCTTGCTGCATGCAATTAGCTGCATTCAATTGCAATGACAGGAGGAAGTGGGAGGGAAAGAGAGCTAGTTTGCTTCATGATCTCAATTATGGAGAAGAAATTGGGGAGGAGAGAGGAGGGGAAAGAAAGACGAGGAATGGATTCACATTCCTGATAACAGGTTATTGGACTGAGTAGCAAAGGTGCTATAGCTGAGCCTGAAGTTGACATTAAACATGCAGGGTCGCAAATGAACAGTGAGCATGGTATTAAGAGGACTGTTCATACAAGTCACTGCCATTCAAAAAGTAGTGTTCTGGTCATGGTGAACGAATAACAATTATAAAATGGGGGCTAACGCTCTATATAGTACACCACTTGTTGATCTATTATGTGGGAACAGTGCAATACTTATATTTATGCCAGACATTTGGCTCAATTATTCATTACTCAACTCTGAATAGAGACCTTGGGGGAGTGAATGTGCAATTTTCAAAATTGTATTGCAGACTGATGGCCGTATGATCTTTCTACGAGGAAATCTACACAGACCCAACATTTTACAGCTTAGAACTATTAAGCTAGACATGGTAGAACAGTGATTTTACACACATGCTAAAATGAGCAGTCCAAACAACAATTTTTGCCACAGATATTTAAAACAAATTGTGATGGAAGAGTCAAATACATAAAATCTACACCTTGAGTTTTAATTAGTTTGCACAAATTTCTACACAGTTTCTAATTGACAAGTGCCAATTTCAAGTTAACTGGGATAGACTAAAAGATGCAGATGTTTTGCACTTTTTCCACACTAGTAAAAACTATTCGCTTAGTATTCGTGGAAAATATTGAATATTCAAACTTAAGTTAATTACTTTATGTTCTCATTTTCAGATTTCTTTCCAACCATAAATGCAAACGTCATCTTAAATGTATTTCCAAAAAGATGTGCATTCCTGTTCAAGCAAAAAGCAACTTGAGATACTTGTCCTTGCAAAATTGGGAGTTAATTTCAAGTCAAGCTCACAACTGGAATTAGACAACGTTGTGGATTTCAGCACTGGAATCACAGAATTTGACAGAATTTCCTACAACTCCAACATTCATTTCAGCTGGCAACGCACCCCACTCTTCAAAGCAAATGTTTTGACAGCACATGAAAAGGATCCGAATGGTCAGAACTACAGATTAAAGCAACTTTTGTTTGGAAATAGCCAGCTAACTTAGCATTTTGATCATAAACCCTACATTAAATCTAGGTGTGGCATTCAGTACCTTCTTACAGCATTTTACTTGTACTCGAGTCACACCAAATTGACTTGGTTCTTGCTCATTCCCTGGTTAGCATACCCGGAGTTACAAATTTCCATTTGTATGGGTCTGTGCAAGGTATTCTTCATTACAGGTTCTAGTTCTAGGAGCAGCAGTTCTTAATAGCCCTGGGCGATAACTGGCAAAATTGCTCGTTGGCTGCATTACCTGTTCTGCTACTCTGCCATATTTGCAACAGCAGACCCATTTTTCAGTAAAAAGATGGGACTTTATCCATTAAATAGATTTTGTATTCAACTGTGCAGCTAAAAATTCTAACTTGAACTTTAAGTTGACCTACTAAAGTACAAATAGACTGCGAGGGCTTTTTTTTGTGCTCAAGGTGAGGGAGGTTTTCATGCTGGGGATGGGGAATGGAATTCTTCCCATTTCAGATACTCAGAGTCCGGTCAGGTATACCACAACCAGCTGCAGAGTACAACTCCCTGTGCTCTGTTCCAACAATGTACCCTAGCCCCAACTTTCGAAGAGCACTCCCAAGTGTGACATTTTTAGCATTTCTCCATTCCTCTCCTCCTCTTTCCTCGGCCCCCACCATCCTGTGGCCTCTAAGTGCCATTGCCAATGTGTCAAATCAGGAGCAGACTCTTGCCCTCGAGAAACTGGATGGAAACTGTAGGACCCTTCGAGCCAGAGGAGACTTTAATCACATAAGGCTGGATAATAAGAAATAGGAGCAGGAGTAGACCATACAGCCCCTCGTGCTTGCTCCGCAATTCGATATCATGGCAGATCTTCGACCTCAACTCGACCTTCCTGCACTATCCTCAAATCCCTTGATTCCCCTCGAGTCCAAAAATCTTTATCTTAGCCTTGAATGTATTCAATGACTCAGTATCCACAGACCTCTGGGGCAGAGAATTCTAAAGATTTACAACCCTGAGTGAAGAAGTTCATCTCTTAAATAGCTGACCCTTTATCCTGAGACTATGCCCCCTAGTTTTAAACTTTCCAGCCAGGGGAAACAATCTCTCAGCATCTACCCTGTCAAGCCCTCTCAGGATCTTATATGTTTCAATGAGATCACCTCTCATTCTTCTAAACTCCAGAGAATATAGGCCCATTCTACTCAACCTCTCCTCATAGGAGAGCCCCCTCATCCCAGGAATCATCCAGTGAACCTTCCTTGCACCGCCTCTAAGGCCAGTATATCCTTCCTTAGATAAGGAAACCAAAACTGTGCACAGTACACCAGGTGAGGTCTCACCAAAGCCTGTACAACCGCAGCAAGACTTCCTTACTCTTGTACTCCAACCCCCTTGCAATAAAGGCCAACATGCCATTTGCCTTCCTAATTGCTTGCTGTACCTACATGCTAACTGTGTGCTTCTTGTACAAAGACACCCAAATCCTTCTGAACACCAACATTTAATAGTTTCTCACCATTTAAAAGATACTGTTTTTCTATTCTTCCTACCAAAGTGAATAACCTCACATTTCTCCACATTAGTCCATCTGCCACCTTCTTACCCACTTAACCTGTTCATATCCCTGTGTCTTCCTCACAGCTTATTTTCCCACCTAGCTTTGTATAATCAGCAAACTTGACTACATTACACTCAGTCCCTTCATCTAAGTCATTAATATAGATCTATTTATCACTCCACCCCCAACCCCCCAAAAAAATTCCAGGCTTGAGCTGCAGATCTTCTCATCTTGTATGATTTCCATATTAAGCACCTCTTGCCTCTAATACTTAACTTGCACAACTTCACAAGCTAGATGAACTGGAGTTGCTCCAGTGTAGAAAATCACTAAGTAATACCCTGATTTCTAAAAGCTTACTGTTTAGACATTTAGTATGTTCTGATATTTTCCAATTCATATGTTCAGATAATATCCATTTAAATATCCTTTGAGGATTTTCCAATTTTAAGCAGGTGATTTTTAAATTAGGTTTCCCAATGAAATCACAGTAAGAGTCAGATGGTATTTAAATGTAATATTTGAAGTAAAATTAACAGTCTCTGTTTAAACTTTAACTTATAATCTTTTGTGTCTTAAGTAAAGCTCTAAGTGGGTCATCTTAAAAAGAAATCTCATGCAAGCACCCAAGGAAAAGTACTGTAAAAGCTAACATTTTTTTTATAAAAGTGCCAACTATTACTTCATTAATCACTCTTACTAGAAAGTAATAGGGAAATGAACAGAATGTTGTCACAATTTGCAGATAACAAACTCCTTAAGCTCCACTGTTCTACGTACCAGAAGCAGGTTATCTTAGTAATTTTTTTTTTTAAAAAGCCACCTCCACTTCACATTCAAGTCACCATACCAAGACACCTGGATTATATCGAAGAGTAACGTCTTTACCCAAGGAATCTCAACAAGTGGTTCTGAGGACCACCCAGAGTATCAACTGGAGAAATATAAATATAGTTATATTTTTCTACACATTAAATCAATACATCTGAATAGGGAGAAAATGCACTTGACCTTGCCACAATCCATTGGTTACACTGCCACCTATTAGTGGCAAATTTGGTGACAACTCCAAGACCTACAAAGGAGTAGATCTATGCTGGTGCCAGAATGAGGTAAGTCAGTAAGTTTGTGTTACTAACTAAGTGGGAACAGAACTACATGTTTACTATCAGTTTTTTTTTAAAAAAGTGTCATTCTTTAACTACATATGCTACATGTAAATAAACATCTCTATTCCTCAAATTTAGGAAGCTTGTTCTGGTGCAAACTTTGGCCCAGAGTCATTCAGTTACGAGGGAGGGAAGGAAGAGGGAAAAAAAAGAGTAATTCCAGGCAGAAAATGAGCATTTTCTTCCTTTAATTTTCTCCTACTCTTCACTCTTTCTAGGGGTAGTTTCACCAACACCAGTAACCCTCCAGTACCACATCCAAAGGGCCATGTTTCACAAAAGCCTGGCAGGAAGTATCAGCAGGCTATTCGTCCATATGCCAAGCTTAGTTCTGTTCAAAAGGAGTTCAAGTATATTTGCTCCCCAACAATGGTCACAGGACAACTAGGAGCAGGAACCCTGGCTGATTTTTCTCCACCATAATCCAGGAAAACCTTAATATGCAACTGAAAGTAGACAAACCATCTCTGAAAGGTTATGGGATGCAGTTGCTCCTGAGCTCAGATCATTTAGCACTCAGGATCCCAAGCTCTGCAGAGCTGCCAAGTGAACGCATGCATAAACCATATTAGTATGGATTAACAGGTTAGCAGTTAATTTGAATACTTCACTAATTTAGTTGCAGGAAAGCACCTTGGAAAAAGGAAAGGTGAATTTACTGTCCCAAAGAGAAAAAAAATGAATGCAGAATTCTTCATGTAACATTAAGTTTTCAAAAAAAAAAGCTGGTGTACACCAGTCCTTTAATAATCATGCCCCTCAGGCAAAATAGTCTCTCATACTATAACTAAATTCAAAGTCCGCTACTACATTAACTCTCAACACGTAGATAATCCGATCATTCAGCAGTTGCCTTATTGTTACCAAAAGCACTCATTATTGGAGCTGCCACATGTAAACCAAAGGTGGTTTAGCATCAGTTTCCTCCTCCTCTTTCGCCAGCACCCCCAAAAAAGAACCTCTCACTTGCAAGGAATTGGACATTAACCCTGGATACAGACCAGTCAAGTTTACAACCCATTAACTTGCAACTGAATAACTCTGGGAGCTGAATTTTGCACCAGGGAAAGTGGTCGACCAGGTCAAAGGCTAAAAAGAAGTAGAGGTCAGACTGTTAAAAATACAATTCCATCTTTGAACTAGCCAGTGAATTAAAACTCAAATGCACTGTTTCCTTGGACAATTGTTGCTTGCTAGTGCATAAAAAAGCTTCAGTTGGTGCAAGCTGGCCCAATAATTTATCCCAAGTAGATATTTTACAGTAATATCCATTGCTCTATTATACACCTGTTGAACGAACACACACAAACACACATTCCTCAAAAATTACCTAAAGGCAACGGCAATTAAAAGGAAGCCAGGTTTGTATGCAACAATAAAAGAAACCACAGAAATCAAATTTTCAGATATTAGCCACACTATCACTGGAGATATTTGTAGTATTGGATAGAATATTATCCCTCTTTTTAGTTAAATACTCCTATCAAAACAAAACACATCTTGCTCCAATTTGTACCAGTCTATCATATGATGCAATTAAAAGAATCAAGGATAGGCCCCTTTATACAAGAAAGCAAGGGAAAATACTCAAGGGATCATGGGGAAATAACATCTCGTGGAAAAACAAATTCTACTTCACATTTAAAATCACAAGTTAATGAGGATTTAAGTGGAAAGCAATGCTGTAACTGTCAGGAATACAAATTCAAATTGTGATAATTTTAAGACACTGCTCTCCTGAGCCAATTTTAAAATGAGTTACAAAAAATTACAGTATGTAATTTGCATCAAAACTAGAGTCTCATTGATACTCTCCATTTTGCTTGACACTTTGAAAAATCAAGACAAAATTACAACCCTAATGTTTAAAATTAATCAAAAAGTGTTAAGACCTTAAATTTTAATTAATGGATTTAAGTCATGTTTATCTGACACCCACCAGCAAAATTTGTAGAAGTCATGGTTCAGCCTAAATCCACCTCCCAATTTTTTTTAATTTTTTTTTTTTTTTAAGATCAGCAGTGGTTCACTCCACTGGAATGAATGGAGGTACAAAATGGATAATCAAAAATGGCACATTATACCCAACTAAAAGTTTTCTTTATCTGAATTCATTTGCTATGGACATGTGGCTCTGTAGTTTAATTGATGAAACACTATTTCCATAATGCTCACTTAGTTGTTGCTACTGACACTGGTACTGCATCAACTACTTCCTTGCTGCTGCTGCTGACAGCTTGCCTTTCAAAAGCTGTCCAATCACAGTAGTTACTGAATACCATCCCATCCGTCTGCTACAAGCCACTCCTATGTTTGCATTAATGTTGCACAAATTCAGCTTATACTTCAAAACGCACTTAAGACAATCCTTCCGCCCATCCCAAGAAACTCTTGGGTGTCAACAATCCAGACATGTTCAGCCCAGCAGAACTGTACTTTTATTAGCACTGCCTCAACACGTTTTTCTTCTATTTCATGTCATGTCTGAGCTTTGACAATAGTAAAGCCAGGTTTTGCACCAGTGAAGGGAGTCAAGACCACAACTGCGAGAGAATTGGTTTCACCATAATTCCTATACCGATCCTAAACTTGCCATTTAGTTTGCTCAGACAGAAGCAAGCACTGATAAATAAGAGTGGTCAACAGCACACTTCTCTAGTAAGTGAAGACCATTAAGCATTCAAGCTAAAAATCAGTGATGGATGGTTTGCTATCTGTTTACTGGGTGCAGGCTGGTACATCACCTGTTTTCTTTAGCTTTATAGCAAACCTGCATCTAAATATTCTACAATTATTTTCAAAGTGTCTTTATGTCAACTGCTTTGATACCACCCTGAGGAATCAGCAATTATCCCATAATGTCTTGAGTAACCATGGGAACTTGTAAGCAGAATATTGTTTACTTCAGTGATCAAGCTTTAATTGACAAAGTGCAGCATGCTAAACAACATTCTTTCCAGGAATATGATTGAAAATACAGCAGGTGATAAGCCATTCTTTCCAAAGACCTAGATAGACCAGAAACAGCACATGTATCATCAGACATAAAGCAGTTTATTTTAATTTCAGGGCTCCCCTCAAATGTATATTTTTCTCATCACATCATTTCAAGCCAGGAAGGAGTAGACAACCTGTTCCTCTTAAACAGAGATGAGCGCAGCCAAAACTCCCCCATGGGAGCAAAGGAAGGAGAACCGGAAACATTGGTCACACATTCTATGTCTAACAGATAAGATTAAGCCAACATGTAAAGGATGAGTTACAAACCCATATACTAGCACTTCACATCTCCAGTATGCTTTTCCACAAACACTGAATATTTAAGCCTTCAGATTTTAGGGTTAAATCCGATAATACTCAAATGCATGTCAGCATACTCAATGCTGACATGCTTTGTGCCAATACGTCTCCATTTTACACATGTAACACTTCATTCTCCATCCGTATTGACGATCCTTCAGATGTTAAATGAAGACCCAATCGGCTTGCTAAAATGGATGTTGAAAGATCTTACAGCACTGCAAAACAGAATTTTCTTCTGGGGATAATGATTCATTGTATGTGAAGCACTTCGGAATGTCCCACGACACCTGACATAAATGCAAGTTCTTCAACTTTTACCCAGGAAATAAGTATTTTTGCTGGCATCAACTATCATAAGAACGATGAATTACCTTAAAACGGGTCTCAATCACAGACAGGACTCTTAATTTTAAATAGAATTAACAAGATATTTTCTCCACACACAGATGCATAATAGACAATAACATCAAGCTATGAACATCATACTAGAAATACACCACTAAGCAATAACCCTGTCAGTTATCACAGTGCCAATGAAGATGTTTGTGGTGCAGCCATTACTACTTGCCAGCTAGAGGAGAATGCATGCAAGAGATAATACAGGAACAAAGTCCGAAATAAAAAGAGATCACATTAATCAATGTGCCCAAATCAAAGCCAAAACTGTTATTTTACATTGTATGTCATGTACATTAACTGCTCTGCCACACACTGTTCGCTGTGGCCACAATTATTGTAACAGCAACTTCATGCAACACACAGAGGCCAAGCTGTGAAACAATGACTAACCTATGGGCTAGTAGTTAAACTGGACACCAACAGATGTTCCCAGCAGCAATCTTAATACACCAATGCAATAATTTATGCATTACAAATTCAGTGTCACAAAAAAGAAAAACAGAAGTTACTACTATTCACCTGCAAGCAGTCAGCTTCCAAGTTCTATCTTATTTCAAGTCTAACTGCCAGCAATAAAGTGGGATTAGCAATGCTCCACACCCATTGACATGTCTATTCTAAACTGTAAAACAAGGTTAAGAGCTATTCGTCGATACTACATTAGCATTACAGATCAACTTCGTTTCACCCACACATCAATCTGTCACCTATATACACTCAGGATAACTGAACTCTCTAAAATGTGAACAGTACATGGTCTGTTTTTGGTTAACATCAGGAGCCAGTTTCTGTAACATCTCTAGGATATTAACACTTTTACTTTTTAAAAAAGGTAGCAATTAAATTCAGGCCATATAACACTGGTAGCATTTTCTTACAATAGTAAAACAATCCAAGATGAAGACCAAGTATTTTAGACACTTCTGCATCAGTTATAGTGCTCAAAGAATATATTTTTTAAAAGTTGCTTGATTTAAATTTAGGGCACTAGACTCCCATTTTATTGTGTTACTTATGCTGCTCATTGGATAATTTGATTATTTTTAAGTAAAGAGACAACTTTGAATTCTCAGGAGTCAACTGCACACCATACACTGAGTAACACAAAGCAGGACCTTCCCATGTTCTACCCTGGGACATACTTTATTAGGTCATTTCAAATCACGACAGCCATGACCTCTACTTCCAAGCATGTGGAGAGAGGTCAGGAAAATAAACCCCTTCCTTTTAAAAACTGTCTTTGACAGTCAAAAGAATCTATGATTACACTTTAGAATATGTTTGGACATGAAAATGAACATTACAAGATAAGTTTGGTTTAAGAATACCTTTCAGGGTTAGTGTAGTGAGTTAGATTCTTTCACCCCTGGACCTTGGTTCTAATCCGGACCAGAGTCATGGGATGAAAGTCTTCCCGCTACTGGCTGTAAGGAACCAATGAGAAATCAGCTTGAGCAGTCTCAACCCAGTTCATATTGGACATAAGCCTACAGCACATAACTGCCCCTAATTAGCAATCTCACAGGATGGTGCATCTGGATAACAGAAAAAAGTCTCACACTGGTGCAGCAGCGAGTGCTCTGACATCAGAGCTAAAGTATCTTGCTGGGCAGAGATGAGGGAGCTTTACTCTGAATCTGGCTGTGCCATATCTGAAAGTGCTCGATATTGACACAGTATCTGAAATGGGAAGCATTCCATTCCCCAACATGAAATTTTTCACCTTGATCAGCAGTTTTTAAAATAAAAAAAGACCTTTTTGACCAATTTGATTTTATCCTTCCAGAATATCAACTATCATCTGCCCCATAAGAAGCAAGTTCACCTTTCCATCTGGTTCATTACTCTCTAGGTAGAAAGCTACTTCCTGTCATCTCCCCTAAACTTGCTATCTTCTATTATGTATGTACAAAACTACGTAAATCAGAAAGTTATGTAATACCAATCACTGTCAATTTCCTTTTTCAACTAAATCATACCTGCTCTATCAATAATCAATTTCATTTATTATTTCAAATAAAAGCATTAATTTACATTTGACTGGCTATCTGCACCATTCAGAAGATAATCAAAAATGGTACATTCCCACTACTGCTTTCTTTACAGTTTAACTCAACATGCGTAAGAGAAACAAAAATTCACGTGCCCACTACTGCATACAAAGAAGTGATGTCACGACTACATACATCAGAGAGAGTCATTTATGTTCATAAATGAATCAATTGTTGTTAACCAGATGAATATCAGAATTATCGTCGTACAAACACTGCAGCGGAATGTCATGGGGATTTGCTGCATGAATCAACCAAGCCCTAACACTACAAAAATTTGGCACTCAAGACGCTAAATATCCAAACGTTTAGGAGTATCAATAGGCGAGACACCCAACATTATTCTGTAAATTACAACACAGCAAGGACTGACAGTCTTATAAAATAATTTTGAAGCTGCTATTAATGTTTGATTCGGACACCAAGGCTCGTAATTCATGCAATGCAGCGCTCCTCGCAAAAATTCACTTCCCCACCCAAACTGGGATCAGTTCTCCACAGATGTCAGCGAGATGATGCGGTCAGGCTCTTGCCAAATAACCGACCCGAATCGCTGTTTTATTAATTTGTGGAGGGAGAGAAGCCAGGCTACCGCACCAAGACGCGGGCCTCGTCCTTCGCCTTCTCTTCCCCCCGGCTGTTGTTAACGACAAAAACAAATCATTGCTCCGGACACGAACACGGAGGCCTTCTCGGAAATAAACCAGCTGCAAAACAATATATAAAAATACATAAACACACAGCTTAAGACCGAAAAATCTACCAGCAGCGGTTCAGCGGGCAGGCCAAGGTTCCGGCACAAACTCGGCAGCGGGATCACCGGGCAAGAAAAGGGGAGCGGCTTCTCCTAACTGGGCAGGCCGAGCCCAACCGGGGCGAGCCGGCCTTCCGGGATCAGGCAACAGGAACAGCTTCAAAAAACCCACAACACAAAAGGACATTTAACAGCCACAAACCAACACTTGTTTTTTCCCCCTGCCCCCTCCTCTTCTAATTCTTTGCACTAACATTCGGCTCTTTCCTTGCACTTTATCAAGTGCGTGCATTTTATCTTACCGTCTTCTGCAAACGCCCGCAAATAATTTTTATATCTTTAAATAAAAATCACTTCTTAAAAGTCTCTCTCGCCCGCAACTTTCAAGATGGCGCCTACTTCCGACGGGGTCTCCTGCGGCTCGTCAGAGGGGCGGGTCAAGGGTCAGCACGTTTAGCATCCGTGATTAATGCTCTCCGCAAAGAGTAGGAGGTTCTTATGGCTGCAGCTGGAGTGCAATCATTATCTTATTGCACCTTACAATGTTAACATTTCATGGGTTTTTTTTCTGTTTTGTATAATCCAGTCAGTACTTTTGGAATGATGCATTCGAACTCTCAATCATAAGTGTTTTTTTAAAAATGTTATTATTTAAAGTGTCCCCTACATCATCCCCTTCCTTGATTGGGCTGTTAAGCAGTCGAAAGTGATCACGTTATCATTGAATAATAACCTGAACATCACATTGATTAGCAAGCATCCATATTTTTATATGGATTTAAGGAGAAGCTAGACAAACACATGAAGGAGAAAGGAATAGAAGGTTATGCTGATAGGGTTAGATGAAGAGGGGTGGGAGGAGGCTGGTGTGGAGCATAAATGCCAGTCAGGACCAGTTGGGCCTACTCTCTATTTTCTGTCTGTTAACCATTTCCATGGCCTCTAACTTTGTTCGCGGGTTTCTGTGCTGTACATTTTGTGTAATCTATGTAATTTTGCTGTTGAGCTAGGGGCTATGCTTTTGGACTAGGAGCATCATTGGATATATTTGATACGACAAAAACATAAGAAATAGGAGCAGAAGTAGGCCATCCAGCCCCTCAAGCCTGCTCCGCCATTCAACAAGATCATGGCTGATCTTCCACCTCAATGCCATTTTCCTGCACGATCCCCTTATCCCTTGATGCCTTTAATATCTAGAAATCTATCGATCACTGTTTTGAATGTACTCAATGACTGAGCCTCCACAGCCCTCTGGGGTTGAGAATTCCAAAGATTCACCACCCTCTGAGTGAAGAAATTTCTCCTTATCTCAGTCCTAAATGGCCCACCCCTTATTCTGAGACTGTGACCCCTGGTTCTAGACTCCCCAGCCAGGGGAAACATCCTCCCTGCATCAACCCTGTTGAGCCCTGTAAGAATTTTGTATGTTTCAATGAGATCACCTCTCATTCTTCGAAACTCTAGAGAATACAGGCCTAGTGTACTCAATCTCTCCTTATACGACAATCCCGCCATCCCAGGAATCAGTCTGGTGAACCTTAGTTGCACTCCCTCTATGGCAAGTATATCCTTTCTTAGATAAGGAAACGAAAATTGTACACAATACTCCAGGTGCGGTCTCACCAAGGCCCTATATAATTGCAGTAAGGCATCTTTACTCCTGTACTCAAATCCTCTTGTAATAAAGGCCAACGTACTATTTGCCTTCCTAATTGCTTGCTGCACCTGCATGTCAGCTTTCAGTGACTCATGTACAAAGACACCCAGGTCCCTTTGAACATCAACATTTTCCAATCTCTCACCATTTAAAAAATACTCTGCATTTCTGTTTTACCTACCAAAGTGGATAACTTCACATTTTTCCACATTATATTCTATCTGCCATGTTCTTGCCCACTCATTTAGCCTGTCTATATCCCCTTGAAGCTCTTTGCATCATCCTCACAACTCACATTCCCACCTAGTTTTGTGCCATCACCAAACTTGGAAACATTACATTTGGTCCCCTCATCCAAATCATTCATATAGATTGTGAATAGCTGGGGCCCAAGCACAGATCCCTGCGGTACCCCACTAGTCACAGTCTGCCTACCTGAAATAGACACGTTTATTCCTACTCTCTATTTTCTGTCTGTTAACCAATTCTCAACCCATGCCAGTATATTACCCCATTTCCATGGCCTCTAACTTTGTTCATCAACCTTCTTTTTTTTTATTCGTTCATAGGATGTGGGCATCGCTGGCGAGGCCAGCATTTATTGCCCATCCCTAATTGCCCTTGAGAAGGTGGTGGTGAGCCGCCTTCTTGAACCGCTGCAGTCCGTGTGGTGAAGGTTCTCCCACAATGCTGTTAGGAAGGGAGTTCCAGGATTTTGACCCAGCGACGATGAAGGAACGGCGATATATTTCCAAGTCGGGATGGTGTGTGACTTGGAGGGGAATGTGTAGGTGGTGTTGTTCCCATGTGCCTGCTACTCTTGTCCTTCCAGGTGGTAGAGGTCGCGGGTTTTGGAGGTGCTGTCGAAGAAGCCTTGGCGAGTTGCTGCAGTGCATCCCGTGGATGGTACACACTGCAGCCACAGTGCGCCGGTGGTGAAGGGAGTGAATGTTTAGGGTGGTGGAAGGTGCCAATCAAGCGGGCTGCTTTGTCCTGGATGGTGTCAAGCTTCTTGAGTGTTGTTGGAGCTGCACTCATCCAGGCAAGTGGAGAGTATTCCATCACACACCTGACTTGTGCCTTGTAGATGGTGGAAATGCTTTGGGGAGTCAGGAGGGGAGTCGCTCGCTGCAGAATACCCAGCCTCTGACCTGCTCTTTATATGGCTGGTCCAGTTAAGTTTCTGGTCAATGGTGACCCCCAGGATTTTGATGGTGGGGGATTCGGCGATGGTAATGCCATTGAATGTCATGAGGAGGTGGTTAGACTGTCTCTTGTTGGAGATGGTCATTGCCTGGCACTTGTCTGGCGCGAATGTTACTTGCCACTTATGAGCTCAAGCCTGGATGTTGTCCAGGTCTTGCTGCATGCGGGCTCAGACTGCTGTATTATCTGAGGGGTTGCGAATGGAACTGGACACTGTGCAATCATCTGCGAACATCCCCAATTCTGACCTTATGATGGAGGGAAGGTCATTGATGAAGCAGCTGTAGATGGTTGGGCCTAGGTCACTGCCTTAAGGAACCCCTGCAGCATTGTCCTGGGGCTGAGATAATTGGCCTCCAACAACCACTACCATCTTCCTTTGTGCTATGTATGACGGCCACTGGAGAGTTTTCCCCCGATTCCTATTGACTTCAATTTTACTAGGGCTCCTTGGTGCCACACTTGATCAAATGCTGCCTTGATGTCAAGGGCAGTCACTCTCACCTCACCTCTGGAATTCAGCTCTTTTGTCCATGTTTGGACCAAGGCTGTAATGAGGTCTGGAGCCGAGTGGTCCTGGCGGAACCCAAACTGAGCATCGATGAGCAGGTTATTGGTGAGTAAGTGCCGCTTGATAGCACTGTCGACGACACCTTCCATCGCTTTGCTGATGATTGAGAGTAGACTGATGGGGCGGTAATTGGCCAGATTGGATTTGTCCTGCTTTCTGTGTGGGACCTTATCGAAAGCCTTCTGAAAATCCAAGTACACCACATCCACTGGTTCCCCCTTGTCAAACATGATTTCACTTTCATTGATCCATGTTGACTCTGCCTTATTTTCTAAGTGTCCTATTATCACATCCTTTATAATAGATTCTAGCATTTTCGCTACTACTGATGTCAAGCTAACAGGTCAGGCTAACACGATATAATAGTGAGTCAGCTAGTAAAACATCGGTTATCGATCTCTGATGTTCAAGCACGGTTTTGTCATCCACCTCCAGCCTCCTTCTTAGAATCATGGAATCGTAGAAAGGTTACAGCATGGAAGGAGGCCATTTGGCCCATCCAGTTCATGCCAGCTCTATGCAAGAGAAATCCAGCTAGTCCCTCTCCCCTGCCCTATCCCCATAGCCCTGAAAATGTTTTCCTTTCAAGTACTTATCCAGTTCCCTTTTGAAAGCCATGATTGAATCTGCCTCCACCACCCCTGCTGGCAATGCATTCCAGATCCTAACCACTTGTTGTGTAAAAAAGTTTTTCCTCATGTCACCTTTGGTTCTTTTGCCAGTTCTTCTGCTGGGCATTAATTAAGAACTTTAAAATGCTATAGAGTTCTCTGGTGTTATAAACTCTTCCTGTACATTAGCAACTCTACTTTTTCACATTGCATAAACTTCTACACTGCTCTCACTTCAGTCTGAAAATGCACAGCTGATTTTGTCCAACCATTCCATATGCTAAATTAAAAGAAAAACAAAATACACTTATGAGGATACTGCATGTGAGGTATCCATTATTTATTCTGTGCGAGGAGACTGTACAACTCTTCACAAATGAGTTACTGTATTACCAGTCTCCTTCAGGAATCAAATAAACACGGCATTCAACAGCTTCATATCAAGTATTTTATTTATATGACATATGTTTATGACAAAAAGTTGGAAACTGAAGTTAAAGGAAGCTGTAGACATTCCAACAAGCTGCATAACTGCTCTGAACAACAAAGACCTACACTGATCTGTCTGCAAAAACAACACTAGTAAGAATTATTAGTTAATAAAAACAGAAAATTCTGGAAATACTCAGCAAGTTAGGCAGCATCTGTGGAGAAAGAAACAGAGTTAATGTTTCAGGTCAATGACCTTTCATCAGAACTGGCCTGACGAAAGGTCATCGACCTGAAGCTTTAACTCTGTCTCTTTCTCCACAGATGCTGCCTAACCTGCTGAGTATTTCCAGCATTTTCTGTTTTTATTTCAGATTTCCAGCATCCACAGTATTTTGCTTTTCAAGAATTATTAGTTGACTTCTTCAAGAAATGGTGGCCTTGAGCACTTGAAAAATACACTGACTCTGGGAAAAGGATACTTAAAAACATCTGAAGTGACTACGAGAAAGCTCCCTGATGGCTCAGCAAGTACATCTAGTGGGTAACTAAGCTATATAGACCAAGAAGATCCCAGGTTTGATCCCTGGGCTGTGCTCAGTTATTTAAGATGTACCAAAGGATGACTCAATATGTTCAGAAGGGAGAAGAGAAAATTAGCAAGGAGAAAATAGACTATTACATTAACATCTTGAAACATTATTAAAATATCTTTTTTCTATATTTTCCCTCCTGATGACAGTGACTCCTTGTTGTAGTATGGTTCCACAGTTGCCAGTTGTCCTTCCAAAACTCATCTAATTGGCCATTTTTCATGTGTGAACTTGAAGTGAGTATCACCAGGCTGTTTGACCACAAAGGGCATCACAGCCGAACCCAATCCCATATTCTCCCAATGTCCATACACGAACTCCAAGCGTCAGTTGCTGGATAGCACTCAGGATAAAGAACTATGGCCAATTTAATCTTCTTTAACCCAATGGTGTTGGAGCCAATTGTTGTGCCCTATCATCGCCCTCATAGAGATTGAAGAACTCAGTATAGGTCAGGGATCGAATCTGGGATCTTCTTAGTTTGTATATCGTAGCCACTCACTGAGCCATCAGGTTCATGAGATTTTTGTTTGTCCTTAGCCTGCCTTGAGTAAGTGGTTGCTAGTCTTTCTGAGCAGAGCTCTGAAGCGGTTTCACATTTCTGATCTAATGTGACTGTTCAAAATATTGAATTTAGTTCAAAATGTTATATTTGCTTGTACTGCCATAATTGCCTTGAAAGAGACAAATGTATCAGAACTCCATTTGAATAAAGTTATTGAATAATAAAAGCAAGGACACAAGGATGATGGTAACCACCGGTCATAATCATCCCCTCCTTCTAAAAAAGTCTCCTAAGATTAAATAGTTAATATACAAATTGTTATTGGTATTCTTATCTTTTGTGAAAATAAATTGACACAGTTCGTCAAACATGGAAAGATATGAAATGTGCTTACCACCTTCTTCCTTCTTTGAAGTACATGTATTGTGGAAACAGTTTGTCTATGTAAGGTTCAGGCATTTCCAGGAGTGTCTTTTTCAAAGGTTTACAGTCAATAAAAGCAACAAAATTCCATGTAAACAAGTTAGAACTTTCAATAGTGCCTGTGTTGTGTGTGTTTTGGGGGTGGGGTGGGGGCGGAGACGGTGCGCGGGGGGGAGACCAAGTTTTACAGTGGATAATTTTACCTCCGGGAGCTTGGCCTGAATCCAAACCAGAATGTTAGGAGGTGAATGTTTCCTCTTACTGATACTTTCAAAAATACCCCATAATTTTTTTTTAGGCAGTCTTAATCCAGCTTCTAGTGGGCAAAGACTTCTATTACAAAACTGCCTCTAACTTGGTACAAAATTGGCAACCCCAAACAGAAAGGTCACAAAGATTGATGATGTGGGAATGGAAAAAGATCACACAGGTGCAATAGAGGAGTGCTCACCTGAGATTGGAGTAATGCTCCCCACATAAATTGTTCAGTTTCAATATTTGCCAAATTTTCTGTAAAATCTGGAACTAAAAGGCTGGTACCAATAAAAGTGACTATAAAGCTGTCGGATTATCATAAAAACCCAACCAGTTCACTAAAGTATTTTAAGGAAGGAAACCTGCCATCCTTACCCGGTCTGGCCTCTATGTGACTGCAGTCCCACACCAACCGAGTTGACTCTTAACTGTCCTCTGAAGTGGCTGAAGAACAAAAGAATAAAATCTTACGGACCACTCGGCTGTGACCTAGACATCAAATCAGAACATGACAAAGGCACACCAGCCCAGTAGACGCTGCAAAGTCCTCCTCATCAATATCTGGGGACTGGGCATGGGAATCGGAAGTACAATTTCAAAATTTGCTGATGACATCAAATTGGGGATACAGTTTGGACTGAGGAAGATTGCAACAAAATACAAGACATTGATAAATTTGAAGAATGGGTGTGTAAATGACAAATGAATTTGAATGGCAGGTAACATTCTTGCTACACAAGTGTCAGGTAATGACCATCTCCACAAGAGAGAGTCTAACCACCTCCCCTTGGTATTTAATGGAATAACCATCGCCGAGTCCTCCACCATCAACATCTTGGAGTCACCACTGACCAGAAACTGAACTAGAACAACAACCTAAATGATGTGGCTACTGGAGACTGGGTAATCTACGGTGAGGGCTGTCAATGCTGAGTCGTTGAGTATGTTCAAGGCTGAGATAGATAGATTTTTGGACTCTAGGGGAATCAAGGGATATGGGGATCGGGCGGGAAAGTAGAGTTGAGGTTGAAGATCAGCCATGATCTTATTGAATGGTGGAGCAGGCTCGTGGGGTCGTATGGCCTACTCCTGCTCCTATTTCTTATGTTCTTATATTTTGCCGTTCCTTTATTGTTGCTGAATCAAAATCCTGGAACTCCCTACCTAACAGCATTGTGGGAGCACCTTCACCACATGGACTGAAGCAGATCAAGAAGAAGGCTCATCACCATCTTCTCAGGGCAACGAGGGATGAGCAATACATGCTGGCCTTACCATCAATGCCCATATCCCAAGAATGAAAAAGAAACATAAGAAGGCTCCCTGTTTATGGAGCTCTATCGACCTCAGCATGATGAATGGACAACTGAAAAACACGAGAATGTCCCTGGATTATAAGGATGCTTTCCTTTTGAAATTCCTTGAAAGTGGTATTTCCTATCAGTTTGATTGCATTACACAGCAAAACAACAATGCTTTCTTCATAGATGCATTAAGGGGAAGCTGGATAAGTACATGAGGGAGAAAGGAATAGTTTACCGATAGGGTTAGATGAAATAGGGTGGGAGGAGGCTCGTGTGGAGCATAAATGTTGGTATGGACCAGTTATGCCCAATGACCTGTTTCTGTGCTGTAAATTCTATGTAATTCCTTACTCCATAAAAATGATACCAATCTTAAACCACCGTCACAGTGCATCTCTAATGGGAACAAAGGATCGCGTGCATCCAGCAGGTTATTCATAGATGCTGGAGCACCCACCTCTGCTAATATTATTTGACAAACCAGTTGAAAGTAACAATTTCTTCTGTGAAGCTAATCACAGAATTAGGATTTGAAACGTTCTTTCTCCTTCAAAGAGTTTGATTAACTCTGGATCAAAGTTCTTGAGGTCTGAAACAAACAAGTCATCACTGAGCAGCCATTACAATTTTTTAATTAAGCACTTGAATTCATCTTAGATTTACCATGACATTAAAATGATACATATACAATATTTGCATAGTGTGAGACATGTATATCTTGTATATCTATCTATCTATTTTCATCACAGAAGTATCAATACTTCTCCATTTGCTCAGAAAAGACTCCATGAACTACACATACATCAAAATTGATAGAAGTTTTGTGACTTGATGGGACCTCCGTTAGATGATTCTTTGAAAGAAGTTGCATCCCGGTTGTGAATTTATTATTCATGTCTACCTATGGGCTTTGCAATTCATGCTTCGATCATAAATGTCAGTTCTTCCACTTTTTAAACTTGTAATTGAGACCGCCTGCATTGGTTCATCCTGAAATCCAAAATCTGATTTTCTCTGGAATGTCAAATTTGATAGCTGACATTAACTACCAATAAATTATAGACTAAATCCATGTTGATAGTTCTAGAATTGTAAACAATTTTACAACACCAAGTTATAGTCCAGCAATTTTATTTTAAATTCACAAGCTTTCGGAGGCTACCTCCTTCCTCAGGTGAACGATGTGGAAATGAAATCCTCGAAATGAAGTCGCATTTATAATTCACAGAACAATGCTTGGTGAGTACAGACAGTTTTTTCAACTGCCCGTTGCCAAGGCAATCAGTGTGCAGACAGACAGGTGTTACCTGCCAGGTCTCACAGAATATACAAATCACCAAAAAAAACAACAAACAAAAAAAAACAGAGATAGAGAGGTAGAAACATAGAAAAGACAGCAACCGACCCGTTATATTAAAAACAGATAACATTTGTTCGCTGGTGGGGTAACGTGTAGCGTGACATGAACCCAAGATCCCGGTTGAGGCCGTCCTCATGGGTGCGGAACTTGGCAATCAATTTCTGCTCGACGATTTTGCGTTGTCGTGTGTCTCGAAGGCCGCCTTGGAGTATGCTTACCCGAAGGTCGGTGGCTGAATGTCCTTGACTGCTGAAGTGTTCCCCGACTGGGAGGGAACCCTCCTGTTTGGCGATTGTTGCGCGGTGTCCGTTCATCCGTTGTCGCAGTGTCTGCATGGTCTCGCCAATGTACCATGCTCTGGGGCATCCTTTCCTGCAACGTATGAGGTAGACAACGTTGGCCGAGTCACAGGAGTATGAACCATGCACCTGGTGGGTGGTGTCCTCTCGTGTGATGGTGGTATCTGTGTCGATGATCTGGCATGTCTTGCAGAGGTTACCGCGGCAGGGTTGTGTGGTGTCGTGGACGCTGTTCTCTTGAAAGCTAGGTAATTTGCTGCGAGCGATGGTCTGTTTGAGGTTGGGTGGCTGTTTAAAGGCGAGTAGTGGAGGTGTGGGGATGGCCATAGCGAGGTGTTCGTCGTCATTGATGACATGTTGAAGGCTGCGGAGAACATGGCGTAGTTTCTCCGCTCCGGGGAAGTACTGGACGACAAAGGGTACTCTGTTGGTTGCGTCCCGTGTTAGTCTCCTGAGGAGGTCTATGCGATTTTTTGCTGTGGCCCGTCGGAACTGTCGATCGATGAGTCGAGCGTCATATCCCGTTCTTACTAGGGCGTCTTTCAGCGTCTGTAGGTGTCCATCGCGTTCCTCCTCGTCTGAGCAGACCCTGTGTATTCGCAGGGCCTGTCCATAGGGGATGGCCTCTTTGACGTGGTTAGGGTGGAAGCTGGAAAAGTGAAGCATCGTGAGGTTGTCCGTGGGCTTGCGGTAGAGTGAGGTGCTGAGGTGCCCGTCTTTGATGGAGATTCGTGTGTCCAAGAAAGAAACTGATTCTGAGGAGTAGTCCATGGTGAGCTTGATGGTGGGATCGAACTTGTTGATGTTATCGTGTAGTCTCTTCAGTGATTCTTCGCCGTGGGTCCATAGAAAGAAAATGTCGTCGATGTATCTGGTGTATAGTGTTGGTTGGAGGTCTTGTGCAGTGAAGAAGTCCTGCTCGAACTTGTGCATGAAAATGTTGGCGTATTGGGGTGCGAATTTGGTGCGACCCTCTGGAGGAGTCAAACTGGACTCCTCCAGAGGGTCGCTGCCCTCAGCTGGACATGTATGCTCAAGCTGTCAGGAAATGCGTCAATGCCAGATTCATCAGCCGCACTCAGAAGACAGTCCAGAATGTCACCCGAGCACAACGCAACGCCATCAACGCTCTCAAGACCAACCGCAACATCGTCATCAAACCAGTGGACAAAGGAGGAGCCATAGTCATACAGAACAGAACGGACTATTGCAAAGAAGCATACCGACAACTGGACAACCAGGAACACTACAGACGGTTACCCACAGACCCGACCAAAGAACACACCCACCAGCTCAACAAACTGATCAAGACCTTCGATCCAGACCTTCAAAGCATCCTACGCACTCTCATCCCACGTACTCCCCGCGTGGGAGACTTCTACTGCCTCCCAAAGATACACAAAGCCAACACACCCGGACGTCCTATCGTATCAGGCAACGGAACCCTGTGTGAGAACCTCTCTGGATACATCGAGGGCATCCTGAAACCCATCGTACAGGGAACCCCCAGCTTCTGTCGCGACACTACAGACTTCCTACAAAAACTCAGTACCCACGGACCAGTTGAACCAGGAACACTTCTCACCACGATGGACGTCTTGGCACTCTACACCAGTATCCCCCACGATGACGGCATCGCTGCGACAGCATCAATACTCAACACCAACAACAGCCAATCTCCGGACGCCATCCTACAACTCATCCGCTTCATCCTGGATCACAATGTCTTCACCTTCAATAACCAGTTCTTTACCCAAACACACGGAACAGCCATGGGGACCAAATTCGCACCCCAATACGCCAACATTTTCATGCACAAGTTCGAGCAGGACTTCTTCACTGCACAAGACCTCCAACCAACACTATACACCAGATACATCGACGACATTTTCTTTCTATGGACCCACGGCGAAGAATCACTGAAGAGACTACACGATAACATCAACAAGTTCCATCCCACCATCAAGCTCACCATGGACTACTCCTCAGAATCAGTTTCTTTCTTGGACACACGAATCTCCATCAAAGACGGGCACCTCAGCACCTCACTCTACCGCAAGCCCACGGACAACCTCACGATGCTCCACTTTTCCAGCTTCCACCCTAACCACGTCAAAGAGGCCATCCCCTATGGACAGGCCCTGCGAATACACAGGGTCTGCTCAGACGAGGAGGAACGCGATGGACACCTACAGACGCTGAAAGACGCCCTAGTAAGAACGGGATATGACGCTCGACTCATCGATCGACAGTTCCGACGGGCCACAGCAAAAAATCGCATAGACCTCCTCAGGAGACTAACACGGGACGCAACCAACAGAGTACCCTTTGTCGTCCAGTACTTCCCCGGAGCGGAGAAACTACGCCATGTTCTCCGCAGCCTTCAACATGTCATCAATGACGACGAACACCTCGCTATGGCCATCCCCACACCTCCACTACTCGCCTTTAAACAGCCACCCAACCTCAAACAGACCATCGCTCGCAGCAAATTACCTAGCTTTCAAGAGAACAGCGTCCACGACACCACACAACCCTGCCGCGGTAACCTCTGCAAGACATGCCAGATCATCGACACAGATACCACCATCACACGAGAGGACACCACCCACCAGGTGCATGGTTCATACTCCTGTGACTCGGCCAACGTTGTCTACCTCATACGTTGCAGGAAAGGATGCCCCAGAGCATGGTACATTGGCGAGACCATGCAGACACTGCGACAACGGATGAACGGACACCGCGCAACAATCGCCAAACAGGAGGGTTCCCTCCCAGTCGGGGAACACTTCAGCAGTCAAGGACATTCAGCCACCGACCTTCGGGTAAGCATACTCCAAGGCGGCCTTCGAGACACACGACAACGCAAAATCGTCGAGCAGAAATTGATTGCCAAGTTCCGCACCCATGAGGACGGCCTCAACCGGGATCTTGGGTTCATGTCACGCTACACGTTACCCCACCAGCGAACAAATGTTATCTGTTTTTAATATAACGGGTCGGTTGCTGTCTTTTCTATGTTTCTACCTCTCTATCTCTGTTTTTTTTTGTTTGTTGTTTTTTTTGGTGATTTGTATATTCTGTGAGACCTGGCAGGTAACACCTGTCTGTCTGCACACTGATTGCCTTGGCAACGGGCAGTTGAAAAAACTGTCTGTACTCACCAAGCATTGTTCTGTGAATTATAAATGCGACTTCATTTCGAGGATTTCATTTCCACATCGTTCACCTGAGGAAGGAGGTAGCCTCCGAAAGCTTGTGAATTTAAAATAAAATTGCTGGACTATAACTTGGTGTTGTAAAATTGTTTACAATTGTCAACCCCAGTCCATCACCGGCATCGCCACATCATGATAGTTCTAGAAAGCTGTGTTGGAAATTGTGGATGTGAACCTGTCCCCCTAGAATATTCTAA
Organism: Heptranchias perlo; assembly: GCF_035084215.1. Classification (NCBI taxonomy): domain Eukaryota; kingdom Metazoa; phylum Chordata; class Chondrichthyes; order Hexanchiformes; family Hexanchidae; genus Heptranchias; species Heptranchias perlo. The sequence continues at coordinate 26,068,715 of NC_090355.1, forward strand.
TGCACAACATGCCTCTAACAGCAATTCTGCATACTGTTTTACTGTATCCCTTTCTCCTGCTTCGTCTTGTCAGAGAATTATGACTCTATGCGCTAGCAGTTTCACTGTTAGTGCCAGGGAATACACTGTACACTGTCCAGAGACCAAGACTGAGTCAGCAGTGCTCGTAAAAATAGTTCCTGCAATGGCTCATGAGAGACATAAATCATCAGAAATAAACCAACGCTGGAATTACCGCACATGTGGAGTAAACATCTTTGATTAAACTCTACGTCTAGACTTGCACAGGGAGAATGACCACTTGGACAAGAGAGTTAGGGGATGCTCATAGAATCGTACCCCAGCAGGAGTCAATACCAGTAAGAAAGGGAGGCAAAAAATGGGAAGAGGGGAAAAATAAATCAATAAACCTTTGCTTGTGTTATGTACATTTAAAAATGGTAACTACAAAAGCTAGTGCCTATCATTACTGATCTGTAATACCTGAACTGTACATGAAAATCAACCAAATAATTACAATTAAAAATACTGACTGAATATTTTGAAAGCCGACTATTGTGTCAACTTGGCTTAGATCCTAGCATTCTTGCCTCTTTCTGAGAATATTGTGGGTTTAAGCTCCACTCCACAGGTTTGTACTCATAGGTTGGCACTCTGCTGGTGGTACCTTTCTTCAGGTGAAACATTGGGTCAGAATTTACTGTAGCTGGCGAACGAACGGCGCCTGCATTTGTTAGACTTGCCCTTGCCCGTTTAATTTCCACTTGCTTTTGCTCGGCAAGTTGCTGTAAGTGGGAGATTGAAACAGAGCGACTCCCTCTACAGGGCATACGGGACCTGTGTGAACAGGGTGTGGAAATGGAAGAAGTAGTGTAAAACTGAAATAAAATGAAGGAGTCACCATGTGTAAGGGATAGTGGATAAATAATGCAGAGGTTCAGTAAAGTTCTGAAACAGAAGGCTCATAGGTAACCTCATCAGACATGATGTGGAGATGCCGGTGATGGACTGGGGTTGACAATTGTAAACAATTTTACAACACCAAGTTATAGTCCAACTATTTTATTTGAAAATCACAAGCTTTCGGAGGCTTCCTCCTTCCTCAGGTGAATGTGGAAATGAAATCCTCGAACCTATCGCATTTATAAATCACAGAACAATACCTGGTGATTACAGATAGTCTTTCCAACTGTCCGTTGCCAAGGCAATCAGAGTGTTCAGACAGAGAGGTGTTACCTACAGGGCCACCGAATATACAAACACCAAAAAAAACAGAGAGAGAGAGGCAGAAACATAGAAACATCCGGAAGGAAGAGAAAGACAGCAAATGACCCGTTATATTAAAAACGGATAACCTTTGTTCGCTGGTGGGGTTACGTGTAGCGTGACATGCATCCCAGATCCCGGTTGAGGCCGTCCTCATGGGTGCGGAACTTGGCTATCAATTTCTGCTCGACGATTTTGCGTTGTCGTGTGTCTCGAAGGCCGCCTTGGAGTACGCTTACCCAAAGGTCGGTGGCTGAATGTCCTTGACTGCTGAAGTGTTCCCCGACTGGGAGGGAACCCCCCTGTCTGGCGATTGTTGCGCGGTGTCCGTTCATCCGTTGTCACAGCGTCTGCATGGTCTCGCCAATGTACCATGCTCTGGGGCATCCTTTCCTGCAATGTATGAGGTAGACAACGTTGGCCGAGTCACAGGAGTATGAACCATGCACCTGGTGGGTGGTGTCCTCTCGTGTGATGGTGGTTTCTGTGTCGATGATCTGGCATGCCTTGCAGAGGTTACCGTGGCAGGGTTGTGTGGTGTCGTGGACGCTGTTCTCCTGAAAGCTGGGTAATTTGCTGCGAACGATGGTCTGTTTGAGGTTGGGTGGCTGTTTAAAGGCGAGTAGTGGAGGTGTGGGGATGGCCATAGCGAGATGTTCGTCGTCATTGATGACATGTTGAAGGCTGCGGAGAACATGGCGTAGTTTCTCCGCACCGGGGAAGTACTGGACGACGAAGGGTACTCTGTTGGTTGCGTCCCGTGTTAGTCTTCTGAGGAGGTCTATGCGATTTTTTGCTGTGGCCCGTCGGAACTGTCGATCGATGAGTCGAGCGTCATATCCCGTTCTTACTAGGGCGTCTTTCAGCGTCTGTAGGTGTCCATCGCGTTCCTCCTCGTCTGAGCAGACCCTGTGTATTCGCAGGGCCTGTCCATAGGGGATGGCCTCTTTGACGTGGTTAGGGTGGAAGCTGGAAAAGTGGAGCATCGTGAGGTCGTCAGACATGGGTGAGGTCACTACAGACACCAATTAACAAACAATGGGTCAATGGATAAAGTAAGATGTAAACTAATCAAGGAGATGGGACAGGTTGTAGAATAGGGTAAACTAATCATCAGGGCGCAGGAAAAGGGAGCAAATGTGTAATCAAGGAGATGGGACAGATTATAGGATAGTATAAACCGGGAGGAAAAACCCCAGATAGCAGCGAGAATCTAGGAGCAACACTCGACAGCAGGGACCTGGGGACAGAAACCCTACGTAGAGGTTTGGACAGAGATTGATCACCTCGGACCAAATCGGGTAATAAGTTGTGAGTCTTATATTTTGGAATTGTACTTTAAACTACTAACGGTGTTTGTTAAGCATTCATTAAAGATAAATCTTTGTACGCGAAATCTGTTGCCGCTGTGTTTGTTCAGCCCAAACTTACATTTGAACTCTAAAAGGAAAGATTGCTAACCTATTTGCTCGATCTTTTGAACATCTAGCGAAATCGGAGCAACAAGGGCAAGCAATTGTGTATCTCCTTAAACAATCAGATTGAAGAATTGTTAATGAACAGTGCAGAACTAGGAAGTGTAAGTTAGAATAGTTAATTCAAGGTCAAATCAGGTACAAAAAGTGAAATAAAGAGAGGGAAAGAAAGATTGGATTATGAGGGAGAGAAAAAAGAGACAAGGAAAAAGTAAAAAATAATTAAATTTAAAAAAAAATCTGCGACAACAATTAAAAACTGAGGAATGAAACTCCACACTTGTAAAAGTTAATTTTCAGTGCCAGAGAGGTTGTTTGGCAGTAATTAAGACTTAGTCTGAAATGGATAAGCCCTAACTTTCTGCGGCAAGTTTAATTTATGTCTACCATGCAAGTACAGGAACTTCACGCCGTTCAATGCATTTGAATGGTGAGGCTGACAGCGAGATGCCATTTTCACAAAGCTAACGGCAGAGGGGCACATCACGGACAGCAACTTGCGGTTTTCGCGTTTAACTGCGCATCTGAAGTTGCTGTGCGATTTGCGCATAAATAATGGTGAGCGGAGTTAACCTCACCATTATTTTGACAGTAAATTCTGGCCCAGGAAACGGAGGTCTTGCCTGGGTGGCTGTTTAAAAAGCCCATGACACTTTGCAAAATAGCAGGGAGTTCCTCTTATGTCCTGAGCAACATTCATCGCTTAACCAATATTACCAGAAACAGAAGGAAGTAATTTTAAAAAGCAGGAATTTAACCTTCACCAAAAAAAATAGTTCATTTAAGATTTCCTCTTCAAGTATAATGGAACTGCAGCAGTCCAAATCTCCTTATGCAGCTCGGTTTCCAATAGCTAGTAAAGACACTACTCAGATATTGATAGTGAACCATTTCAGATTATGGTCAGCTTACCTTGGTAGGTTGTCCACTACCAAATTTTGGAGAAACCATTTTGAATGAAATTGTTGGCCAGTTTCCCCAATCTAGTTTGCCAGTTACTTGAATTGCTGACACAGTGACATTTTTAACATACACCCAGCACTGCCGTTGAGCGAACAGAACCCTTTAAGAGCAAAATTTAACCCAATAATAACATTTTACTATAAATCATACTAAGATCCTTCTGTGGCAAAATAGTCATAAATCTCAAAATGTGACAAGTGCCTTTCAAGTTGTTGGGCCATCCCAAAGCACTTCACAGCCAATGAATTACTTTCAAAGCATAGTGACTGCCATTATGTGGGTAAACAGAACAGCTAATTTGTACACAAACAGCAATTGAGATGAATGGCCAATTGATCTGGGTTTTTTCCTGGCGTTGATTGAAAGAGCTTGGACACCAGGAAAACTACCTGCTCTTCTTGATATAGTACTAGGAGATCTTTTACATCCACCCGAAGAGGCAGACAGGCCCTCATTTAATAACCCACCTGGAAGATGGCACTTCCAATACAGTGGTCTTTCAGTACTGTACTGAAGTGTCAGGCTAGATTGCATACTGGCTGAGAATTGAACGCACAACCTTCTGACTCAGAGGCAAGACTGATACCAAGTGAACTAACTCTAAGTGTAGCACAATGTTACAGAGGCAAATCATGTAAATGGGAGCATATGTACACAGTGAACAAGAGGGGACTCAGAAACACATTCGGTGGGAGGGAGGAGGAATTCAAGCAAATTTAAATAAGAGGAATAGAGGATCAGATGCTAGTTAGAACTTTAGAATTAAAAAAAGAAATAGTTCTGGTGTATCAGGAGAAGATACTTGCACTTGAAATATGATTTTACTGTATTTGCAAATGTCATTTGATCTGCTCAGCACCAATCATCAATGTGCAATTTACTATGAAACGACAAACATTCTTTAATACTGAACTGTTGAACCAGAGGGTGTAACTATAGAAGCAGATTCCACTGACAAACAAAGTAAGTCAAAGGTACAGACCAAACTGATTGTGTTAACATCTACAGGAGAAGTTTACAAATTAACTTCTCCTGAAGATTAGTGAGATCCTTGCCTTAGAAACAAACCATTATACATTACAACTTTGGGAAAATGTACACCATTAGAGATATGAAGGAGATTAGTGGCATGGAATGATGCATGAGGAACCAATATTGGGGGCTTGGGAGCAAAACAGCAAACCTTCCAGATTGTGGACAATTTCATTTCAGCCAAGCGCTGAAGTTGTGAAGTGAAACCAAATTTGCTGTGGATTCAGGGTCTGAATTGGGCCCCAGAAGTTTTGAAATGTCACAGGCTATATATTTACTGTACTCTGCTTAGTAAGTGAACGAATAATGAAATAGAAGCATATGCATTGAAAAATGTAGGTTATTATTCAGAAATAAGGGTATGTCGCTTGAAATGAAGGTGAGCTGGAAGGTTCAATTCGTTATTGATTTTGAAATAAAATTGTTGGACTATAACCTGGTGTTGTAAGATTCCTTACAATTCGTTATTATTTGCGAATTGAAACTCTTTTGATTACTTTTCCTGGTGAATCAAGCCGGGCCCTTCATGATAAATACGTGCAGCCCTTAGATGGCGCTATAATAGGATGCGACATTTGAGCTCTAGGCTACCACAGGATATATGAAGGAAATACTTCAGAATTAACCTATACAATTAATTTAATACTTCAGTATTTGCCCGTAGAGTATACCCAAATGGATGTTTATAAACAATTATTTATAATATATAAAAAATAAGAAATAGCCAGGAGATGGTTGGTCTATTTGGGGAAAGATTTCTTCTTGTTTGTTATTTATAACGAAATGGTGAACACAAACTTTATACAGACGTTTATAATTTTGGTAGTTAGCGAACAGAGGAAATCCCCCCGCAGAGAGCTGCAATCTGATATATTTCCAAGGCTCGGGCCTGTAATCGGAATGTAACATTCTTTTGATAACCCTGGACCCCAATCACCTTCACTCTCCAGTGTTTTTTTTTGCTTGTTAAAAAAATACAACGCATCTTACAATCAACAACTTAAGAACACTGCTTTTGAAAGTTTTTACCTTGAAATATTCTTTAATAAATTGTATCCCTTTATCTACAATAATCTCAATATTTTATAGGAAATACGAACTGATAGAGATCAAATAAGGAAACTGGCCACCTACATAGAATTTGGATGGAGAACGAATGCATGAGCAAAGTAGGTATCTTGTGAGATTAAGAACACAGACATCATTAAACTCATGTATTTGCTGATCAGACAGCCAGCCTGTGTTTCAGGATTGGGCACTTCGCCCATGCGCCGATGACCGCTCCTTCTACCAACGCAGTCGCCTATTCCCATTATCTGCTAAGTCGGAAAGTCTAGCTGCAATTGTAGAAATGATTTTTTGGCAGAGGTTTGGTGAATGTTGCAGATTGTTGTTTTATTTGTTGCCAGTATTTATTACGAAACTACCAGTATCACCCCTGCCGAGTGGTTATCAGAGAAAAAAATGTTCTGATTGATACAGGATAGAATTTTGAAATTTACTTTTTTGCTCTGGAGACCGAATATCCGACATTGATTCCCCTCCAGTTACTGCTTTAATCCCAACAATCCGTAGTAAATCAGATTGATTTAAGGGATGATTTCAGACTGGAGACTGTACTAACTTGCGCTTAAGATAGGGGTGTTTGAGAAACATTAGTACTAAATACCACCAATTGTTTCATTTTATAGTATGCTTAACGTTTAAATCGCATTATAATACAATTATTGTAAACAGATTCAGTCAAGTGACACTGGGTACGACAATTACAATATTTGCCACAAATTAATGTATAAGTCCTTTTAATGTCCTGTTATGATTTTCTTTTTTCTCCCCCAAAATTACACTTCAACAAACATTGTAACGTTGCAATAGTCATATTGAAAGATGAATGAGTTTTAAAAGAATATATATTTATTTTTGGTGTTTGAAGTAGAAAGGTTTCGCCTGACATCTGACGAGGCTGCATCTGTGGATGTCATTTGATTTGCTCCGCAGCGTCACCTATGTTTCATTTACTCGTCATATCACAGGCGTTTGCAGGAATAGAGCTGTTGAATTAGAGGGCGGAACCGTGCAGCCAGTTCCTACCGGCACACCAACTAACTCGTTCAGATCTAGTTTGATCATTGTGGGTTATACTTGTGCCAGTTGCTTCTGTGCATCAAGTGAGATCTTTCGGTAAGAAACAGTGCATGCATTGTGTTATATTTGGGGTCGAGGTTAGCCTCTTTTGATTTTGTGCTTTCCAAATGCGAGCTGCTTGGAATGAAGAGTATGTGGAGTGATCTAGACAGCAATGAATGAGGCAGTTGTGATCCCAGAGCGTGTTGTATAGACATTTACTTTTTTTTTCCAATTTAGGGACAGTTGCCAGCGGTGAGATCTGAGTCTTTTAGTAACAAACTACTGTGTTTTCGGCGAAGTAATTAAGAATCTCATAAAGGTTTGTGAACAGAGATGATGTTTACTCTGCAGAATTGCTCATTTGACTCTATTGAAAATAAGAATGTTTAACCAAATATGGGCGTATGTGATACACAAATCCAGCGGATTTAAAACTACTTCAGTGTTCAGAACTGGCTGGAGTTCCTTTTTGTAATCTTGTATTATATTTGACGCGTTTTGCCGTCCCCGGGTTATTCTTCTCCTGAATGGGCGTTAACCTGGGATCCCTATTGATCTTATTCAAGTTTTTAATATTTTCCAATAGGCTGGGAGAATTGTGGACACGTTTTAAAGTGGAAGGTTCAACTGGTTTAATTGTAGTTTTTTTTTAAAAATAAAATTTTCCAAAATGTAAAAGTTTTGTTTAAAAGTTCTGATTGCGTGCAAACTTTCGGAAGTTCGAGTGCTTTTTCAATCCGCTGGCAATGGTCTGTAGGGAGAATGAGTCATTAGGAAGAATTGTTGATGACTGACTCACAACTAATACACAAGGACATTTTTCCATGTTTAAAAATGCTTTTAGTTTATCTTTTAGTAGTAAAACCAAGGATTTAGGCAATTTATTTAGGTGTGTCTGGCTGTGACGATACTATTTTTTAAAAATTCGTGTCTCCATTTTTTTTTAACAAGACGTCAATTTAGACCGTAAGTTGTTTAGAACTAGTTAACATTGGAGTTAGAAATGTATTACAATTAACTTGCAAGATTGAAACACCTCCATCTTTGAAGATAGTAACAAATATAAAACACTTAAATACACAGTAATAAAATAACGCGTGGAAATAAATCTGTTGCCACGTCTAAAGTCGACTGTAATTCACCAGTGGCTGTCCAGATAGTTCGACTTGTGGAAACTAAGACATTCATCCTATTGAAGCCGTGAGGTAACCTTTTTGATTTTTCATCAAAATCAGTGTGATGTTTGTGGTATCTGCAGTAGCAGAACCTCTCCAGCCAGAGATGTAAATGGGGGTGGGGGAAATTAAGAAATAAAATGCCTGGTAAAATTTTTACATGGAATATAGCCTTTTTCCCAATTTTGTTTCTTCTCCTTTCTTGAAGATGGCAACTCATGTTGGGGTACACTCCCACAATTACTGGCAGCCTTCCAGTACCTTGCCCAATTGGCTATTCTTTCATGTCGATCTAGGCTGTGGCAGCAGGCTATAACTATGGGGGTTTCACATCCAAGCCTGCAGAAAAGTTGTCCAGGCCAAGCTTGCATCTGTACGTGTATAATATTCGTAAAATAAACGACACACACAAGTCACTAGATAACAATCAAGTTTAGGAATGCTGGCTTTTTTGTTACTCTTTCTCTCGTCTAACGACGCTGAATCTAGTTAATAGGGGCTGAAGTGCCACCTTGAACAAGATCAAATAACTCAGCACAGATCAGGGACTGAATGTGGAAACCTTCCTTATTTGTGAGGGTCTGTGTCACACTACTGCTATTAAGAATGACACCTGATTTTTTGTTTCCACTTATTTTCCTTATCTTTTTCGCCACCAATTCTGTCCCCTTCCCTGAAAACTGTGATTCCTCATTAAGGTCTGTGAGTATCTGCAAGCTGGAGACAACTTGACGTCTTGCACTTTGCCCAGGTAGGCATTGTTCATCTCTGAGCCTCGAGTGAGTCTTGGCAAGTGTTGACTGACTATGGGGAAATGGGAAGGAGGTAATATCACAGTGGAACCCCATTGTGATCTCACCCTGGTGTTCACACATTGGCCTCAGACAGGGGTTTCTACATTCCAAACAAGACTGAAACCCTGGCCAATTCCACCGCCCCCCAACTCGGGGACTCTAAGGCTAATTGTATTGCCTGATCTGACCCTGCAGATCAGCTCCTCAGTGCAGTCATAAGATCAAACCCTGGGTTGTTTTAATTTGTATGGTGCAGGTATTCCCTGGATAAGCTTGCTGGATTAGCAGGGGAATCTCTAAAATACTTCATAAACACTAACATACTTTTTCTTTCCCACAGCTGTCAGTGATGGAAGTATAATTAATTATTTTGGATCAGCTCTCCTTCAACAGAGTCTCATGGTTTGATGTCCAATCCATGCTTTATTTTCCACTCCACCATTTAAATTATATACATCTCCCCTTAGCATATGCTGCTCAATTGTAGTTACCTGGGTGTGGCAGTTTCACCAAAGTGGTCATTGCTTCCTCAGTATTGAATATTAGTTCCTTTTTCTAACTTCCTCTTCCATATTAAAAAAAAAAGTTACCTTTTTTAAAAGAATGGTAATTTTTTTTTCAAAATTGTAGCATCTTAAAAGTTTCTAATTCTGTCAATTTTTTGGTGATTCAATAATTGCACAAGTTAACATCCATGCTGCTGCATTTTAAAATGGTATATTTTTGTGTTTAAAACTATTCTAATTCTCAATAGTTTGTAAAAAATTTGCTGAGCCCAGAAAATAGTGATTTAAAAAAAAAATCATTCAATCTTCCAGTTACATTTTATCATACCTGGAAAATTGATGGATTAGTGCACTGTTAAGTCCATGTTGCATTTTTAACTGTAACTACATAAATTATAGTTATGATTGATAAACCTGACATTAATTTAACAGATCAGAATGTGGTGAATGTAGCATGCTAATTTATCGTCAATTAGTATTTAAAAACTTTCTGAGCTGAGATCAAGGACAATTAGGAATCCCTTCCTACAGGTGGTATTTTCAAAGTCAATCTTACCCAAGACTCTTAAGACTTCTAAACGAAATTCGTTTGGTAATAGCAATGCAGTGTTAAGAATAATCCACCTTTATTGTGCTGCTGCGGTTATTGAGCCAAGTGTTTGTTCTCGTGTGGTATGTCAGGTAGTGAACATAATACGTACTGAGGGGAAGTTTAAATGGGAAATTGATCTTAAATACTGAGGAAGCAGAATCGTTACTTTAGAACAGATGTCTTCAGCCAATTTACTAAACTGAGGAAGCATGCAGGGAGTTCAAACCCACAAAAAAACAATGTGGCTCTGTGGAATATATAAAAGTGATCTGCACAATGATTTCAACTACATAACTATTTAGCAGTTAAAACCATTTTTTTTGTACAACATGATTATGCTGTAAAATTTAATGATTTAAAAACAACAAAATAAAAGCCAGTTTGTCAAAAGTGAATGTGCTAAAAGACTAGGAACAGACTTCTCCATTCCTGACTTCAGCTGTTATTTACTATACTAAAAACTCAGCAGTTGACTGTTCTAATTTTAATTTAGAAGACGCGTTGAAGCCTAAATGCTGTTTAATCTTGCAGTGTTGGTGTATATCTTTTCAACTTTTTGTTTGAAGTACATTTTATTGTAGAAGAAATGTAACTCTAGTTTACATCCCCCATGATTTTAAGACAAAGAAGTTTAAAATCCTTTTTTTAATAAATATATATCCTTTTTAAAAATTATGAACAAAATTACAACATCTGTCACGTGTAATTAAATAAAACAAAATAAAATTCCTGTTAGAATTATTGTAAGTTAATAGAATAAACAGAAGGGGCAAAAGTGGAAATAAAGAACCAGAAAAAAAGGAATCTGGCTGCAGTCCCTTGTAGGGGAAGTGCATTTATCTGAATTGCCATCTAATCCTAAAATTTTAGAAAGGTAAGTCTCTATGCTCGTCTCAGCCTGTGTTTTGTCTATTCCCATTTCTGGTTTTAAATAGGAACAGGCATTTTTGTGGAATAGCTTCAGTGACATTGAGGGAGTTGCTGAACACTCCCAATTGGCGTTTCACTGAACTAGACTTTCATGATGTTACTGAAGGGGGGAATACTACACAAAATGATTGCCTGCAGGCTGACTCAAGCCAACCACTTTGAAGGATGAAACATACACACATAATAAGGAAACCTAATGATGAAGCAACAGTTAGTGTACGGGTATGTGTATCATGTTTAAGATTTTGCAACAATTTAGATGACACTATTTTCCCTTTTTATAAAACACTTTCATCCCAGCTCACCTATGAGGAACAGTACTGCAGTGTTTTCTCTTTGTTCAGCATTCATTCAGATTCCCTGATATTAGGTACAACAAATTACAATAGCCCAGAAATTGCTTCTAAAATAAGTGAGCTCAACAGTGCTCACCGTCATTAGTGATGAAATTGAAAAGCAATTCCGGTGTCCACATGTGCGCAGTTAAATGTGGAAATTTGGAACTTGCTCTTCCTGATTCACTGGCAATATGGCAGATTTGCATTAAAGGGACCTCACCGGCTGGAATCAATGAACTTGTGCCAACTTGCTCTCCTGCCCAGCTGGAAACTAAGTAATAACGCCACAAAAAAGTATGCTCAAAAATGTCAGCTCTAAACTAAGATGTAACACTGTGGTAAGCCTTAATGACTGCCAAACAACCCTTTGGCACTGAAAATTAAAGTTGTTGGACATTTTATTAAAAAAAAACTTCAATTTTAATTTTTTTACTTTTTTTATCTCTACCTTTTAATTCTATATTTCTTATCCTCTCTTTTACTGTCTCTAAATATTTTACAAGATTTTCAATTTTTTACTTTTCACTTCCTGGTTTTGACTCACTCTTCATGGCTTGTTAAAAATGCTGCAATCTGGTTGAGGGGAGAGAGACATCCTCTCATAGCTTGTGTGGTTCTAGCTCGCTGGAGTTAACGCTGGACTTTTTTTCAGCATTGAATCAGAGGATCTTCAAGCAGTAAAGACATGCAGTAAGTTTGTGGGTGAGAATAAATCTATGGAGTGGCGAGTACCGTTTGTTCGCTGCTCGGAGCAATTTCTGGTCCATTGATTCATTAACCCCTCTGAAATAAATCTTTGCCCGTTCACCAAATCCTGGCCCCACTCAAGTCAGATGCAGAACCAGAAGAAGCAGGAAATAGGACACCTTATTTGGAATAGCGTGTCTCATAAATGCAGCCATTTTAAGGGGAACTGACTGCTAACTGTCACTGAGCTTAAATTTGAAGCATTCTTTGTTTCTTCAAGCAACTAGGCAGTAATATTTTTTCAATAAGTATGTTTTGAATATATATTAAATCTTACCTATGCATTTATGTCCTGTCCACACCCCTGCCAGTGGATGTACTACAGTGCCATCTTTGGTAGGAGGGAGCAATTACAGCTTAAGTTTACAAAGGCAATGTCCATTATAAATCTGGACATAGGAATTTAAAATGGAATGTGTGTTTTGTCTGTCTGTCGTCTTGTGTCTAATGGACTGTTGACTTCAAACGTGAAGCAAACCAGTGATTTTCAAACAGCTGGCAATCGACAGAGAAACAGTTATCATCAGGATGTGACTAATGGGGAGTTAGCTTTGAATTGATCGCAGGAGGTGCCTTTTTTTAAACAGCAACTAAATCTTGTGACCCTAGAGATATGCCACTTTGCTCCTTGGGAGCAGATAATGCATTGTGCATTTTATGACTGTGCTGTCTTCCTCCTCCTGATTTGCCTTGAGCAACACTATAGGATCCACCAGCAGTAGACAACAATTGTGGCACTTGGTTAACCATTACAGTACATATGCAATTGTCATCCATCTGGAAGGATGGCAAATGATGCATAGCCTGGTTTTCCTGTTTGCGAGACAATCCGTGCTGATGCTTCTTATTTCTTGCAGCTTGAATTACATAAGCCTTTAGGAAAATGAGAGCTGAACAGCTGGTTCAGTTACTCACTCATATCTGCTAAGTCACAATTAGTCATATTCTGACTAGATCGCTAAAATAAAAAGCAGAGAGTAGCACAAGATCAACTCAAATTATTAATTTGTTAGAATTAATTTTAGTCAGGTTGAGTGTTCATAAAGCAAAATACAAATGTGTCTAGAACAAAGAGTGCCATAGAGTGGGATGATACAGGTTCACATCTTGTGAATCTCCATTCCCATTCTGATCCATACTGTTGTGCAGAAGCACTGAGGAGGTCAGCTCTTCTCCACAATGCATGAGGGGAAAGTCAGTTTTAAATCACCCTGTGTCACTTAATTGCATCGTCTAGTGTCCAAGGAAGGGGAGAAAATAATGAGATACCATTAGGGGGGCCAAATTAGGAAGTGAGAGCAAGTGGAACAGGGATATCCAAACCACGGCCTATGGACTACGCTCAGTTCCTGGATACAAGCCCATGAAACCCAGACAACTATTGGTACTTGTCATGTCCCATCCTTCCAGATGGATGTCAATTGCATATGTACTGTAATGGTTAACCAAGTGCCACAATTGTTGTCTACTGCTGGTGGATCCAATAGTGTTGCTCAAGGCAAATCAGGAGGAGGAGGACAGCACAGCCATAAAATGCACAATGTATTATCTACTCCCAAGGAGCAAAGTGGCATATCTCTTGGGTCACAAGATTTAGTTGCTGTTTTTTTTTAAAAAAGGCACTTCCTGCAATCAATTCAAAGCTAACTCCCTATTAGTCACATCCTGATGATAACTGTTTCTTACTGATCTGACCTGTTTCAATTCTGGGGCAGAATTGAAACACGTATACTATTGCTTCATTGGTGGATAAATCCTAAATCAGGACTCCACAACCTTTTGGTGTCACCAGTTTGAGATTTATGAAAATTAATGCAAACATGGATTTAAACATTATAGGTGGCTCTGAAAACTCCATGTGACCCTCAAAGATAAAACATTTGGATACCCCTGAATTAGAAAGTTAGTGATGCATGGTGACCCATTTTAAGTATTTTATAAAGTAATTGCAATCAAACCAGTGTGTAGTTAATGAAGCCTATATGGCATCATCTGAAATGTAACACTTGAAATCCTGGTGCACAGCTACTGCAGAATGAAATATTTTGGTCTGCAGGACTGAGCTAAAGATGTTTATTAATTTTCAAAAGACTTCTATGTGTCATCTACTGACTTCCATCCATCACCCCAGGACTTTGGTTCTGTTACTGGCAGGACCTGAGGGGCCCAAAAACAGAGTAAAGCGACATAGAATCATACAGCACAGAAGGAGGCCATCTGGCCCATTGTGCCTGTGCCGGCTCTTTGAAAGAGTTATCCAATTAGTCCCACTCCCCTGTTCTTTCCGCATAGCCCTGCAATTTTTCCCCCTTCAAGTATTCATACAAATCCCTTTTGAAAATTACAATTGAATCTGCTTCCACCACCCTTTTCAGGCAGTGCATTCCAGATCATAACTCGCTGTGTTTTTTTAAAGAAGACTTCTCTCCATTTCCTCTCTGGCTCTTTCGTTAATTATCTTAAATCTCTGTCCTCTAGTTACCGACCAACCTGGCAGTGGAAATAGTTTCTCCCTATTTGCTCTATCAATACCCTTCATGACCTCTATTAAATCTCCCCTTAACCTTCTCTGCTGTGAGGGGAACAGCCCCAGCTTCTCTAGTCTCCCCACATAACTGAAGTACCTCATCCCTGGTACCATTGCAGTGATGCTCCTCTGCACCCTCTCCAAGGCCATGAGTAAGCAATTCATGATTAGTGAAATTGACTTTCCTTGCAAAAGTCCTACTACTTTCATAATGGATGGCACTAAGATAACCAAATGATAGCAGACATCTTTTTAACCAGTTACCCTCTTTAATTCATATCTGTACATCAGAAATGCAATGTTTTACTCCACGTTTTGTTGGACTAAAACATTATAATTGATACCGTTTAAACCAGTTAGTGGCAGCGAGGTGCTTATTCCTGTGAAAGGCTGAGGGTAGCTAAATCTGGTTAATAGAGAGTCCCTGAATGCAGTATCGTGTGGCTGCTTCATTTATTTTAAAAAAACATTAAAAATGTCAGGCTGCTCTTCTGGCACCTCACTGCTCAAACAATGCTGCTGAAGTGAGCAGACAGCCCAATTCAGCTCCAGTGTCAAGCCTGCTGGAATGTTAGTTATAAGCTGAAACTGCTGAACCCTTGTTGATTTTAGTGTGACGTTTGCTGAGCTCTATCTAGCACTATGGGCTTTCACCACAGATTGACGCTTACCAGTGTGGTAATTTATCTTTTACAATTAAATTACAGTTAGACCCACTAATTTACAGGTTAGTTATGGCTGGTTTACAACCGCAAACCAAGTAATTTAGCTTCAGTAAATAAAGCTGGCCACTGATCAGAATTCAGTGCCTTGGACACAGCTGAGAATTGCAAGTTATCAAGATAATGAAATGGGAAAAGGTAGACTGGGGGAATTAGTTGATTATGCAAAGATAATGTAAATGATTCTATTAGTTCTTGTCGCTGTTACCAGCCATTTCTGCTCCCTCTCCACCAAAAATCAATCTTTACCTTATCGAGAAATTAACTTAATAAACCTTAAGGTGCAGCATTTTAAATTTGGGCCCCTAATATATTTTCAACCTTTTGCATACTTGAGCTAGGAACAGTAGAGATTTTTTTTTCAAATCTGTGATATCCTTAAACTTTGTTTAAACATTGTGTTAAAAGTTAGCTATAAGTAGAATCTCTTGACCAGCAGCAAGGCAAGGCTAGGACTTGGTTTTCCATCACCTTTGCTTGTAGAGATTTTTATGGTGCCTGTGACATAGGCAATGTTTGAATTATTGTGTGAGAGAAAAAGAAACTAGATAATTAGACTCTAACATTCAGCAGCAAAGGGCCTTTTACTTTGTGTGGGTAAAACTTGATTTCTTAAGCTTGCAGTTGTTGGAGCCCAAAGGGAAACATTTGCAGCAGCTGCTAGACAGAAAATATAAATCTTCTAATCCTTTTAGTGGATGTGGCTTTACACAATTGTACTTTTTACTTCACAAGGTTAAACATTCCCGTGGTGCAGACATGTTATTTGGAACCCTTTCAGCTGAAAGCTAGGTCTGGCTGAGAGTGCTTTACAGCAGACAAAATTATACAGTTCTGTAGAAACTGCCAGGTGTTGTACCATGTCATGCATTTCGTGGTAACAAACAGGTAATTTTCCTAGTTGTGTGATAACTGTGTAGCCACAGGTGTTGTCCCAGCAGAGTGAAGCAATCTGACCTGCTTCCCACAGGTGCTGTTTGTTTTCTTGTTCACTTGTGCGAATCAGTACCAAGCGATGACAAAGCTGCAGAATGATATGTTTATTTTCCGCCCAGTAACCAGTTATAGCATGAAGCTGTACTCCAATCCCACAGGTATGAGGTCAGGGTCAATAATATTGTGACCGAGTAAACACCCTTTGCAAACAGCACGTCGCAAACAGTGACTTTGGTAGGTTCTTGAGGCTGTGGTACGTCAGTATGTGAGACAAAGGAATTTTATTGTGCTTTCATTATCCATGAAAACTTTTTTGATCTAGAAAAGAGAAGGCTGCGGGGTGACCTAGTTGAAGTCTTCAAAATTATGATGGGGTCTGCTGGGGTAGACGTAGAGAAGATGTTTTCACTTGAGTGGGCATTTAAAACGAAGGGTCATAAATATAAGATAGTCACTAATAAATCCAATAAGAAATTCAGAACAATCTTCTTTACCTAGAAAGTGGTTAGAATGTGGAACGCACATAGAGTATTTGAGGCGAATAGCATAGATGCACATAAGGGAGAAAGGAATATAAGGTTATGCTGGTAGTGGGGGGGGGGGGGGGAGAGGCTCGTGTGGAGCATGAACACTAGTATATACCAGTTGGGCTGAATGGCCTGTTGTGCTGTAATTTCTGTCTAATATTCATTGTAGGCTTGTGATGGTGGTTGCCCCTTTTTTTTTGGGATAAATACAATTTGTGGCAGAGCCATATACAAACCTAAGCTTCCAGAGGACTCGCCTAGTTTTAAGTCAATGCCCTCAAAATGTCTGTCTGATGCCTGCCCAGTGGCTTGCTGTTGCTTCCTCATAATCGCAAGATTGGTAGAATGTCCAGGCAGCCATTTAGAACATTGAAGGAGGGGGTCTCTAATGATTGAAACCATGAAAGTCTTTTAAAAGTGCATCCACAGAAGGGGAAAACATTAGGGGAAATATGTTGAAGTAATTACAGGTCAGTGCTACTTTTATTTAAATATGTAGTTTGGAATTTTTTTCCCCTCTTGGATTGGTACCTCTGAAAGCAAATATTACTGTCCAATTTCACAAGTAAGGCTCTTAAAATGCTTGTTCTCAGTAACTGGAACAAATGAGCAATTAACAATGAGTGGCATTCTAATTGTGCCATGCATTGAGGTAGTGACTGATGAGACTAACATTTAAGCACCTTCTACCCTGAACAGGATATTTTGACAGAGGACTATTACCATTGGGACTTTAAAAGCTGCAAGGTGCAGTGCTGATTTGCATGGTTTTGCAGCTTTAAGCAGTGCTTCCTGTTCCACTGAAACAGGAGCAGAGTCCACAATTTTTAATCAGCAAGTTTGAATCACAGTGCATTTCATTTATAAGCTCCAAATTGTACTGAGTGGCTTTTGGCAACTATCTAATTCAAGTCCTATGTTCATCTATATCTCCCCCCACCTTTTTTTACAAAAAAAAAAGCATCTTGGGTAACTCCTTTTTGGGCTGATTTATTGTGGCAGTATATCAAACCTCTAGATGGATGTCAATCTACATATTAACTTAACACACTGCCCCTTTTTATACCAATGTTTTACCTTCCTGCTGAAAAAGATATTTTACATTGCATTGATTTTTGCTATGGTTCTTATTTTCTTTAAATACATTCCCACAAAGGCCAGTGAAAAGGGTTTGTGTGTGTGTGCTGCAGTTTGAGATTGTCTTACATTCAATACCGCATCTCCAATTTCCCGTTTAACCTGAACGCCCCCATGTTGAAATTGTAACCACCTTTGTTTACCCCTCGGCGAAGGTTTTAAAACAGAAATACTGATCTGATTGAGTTTTGTTGGATCAAGTGCTTTGAAAAAAGTCTGAATTCCTCATGACTATATAATTGTCTCTGAGGAGGAAGCTGGGGAAAAAGGAATCTTGTGCTTGGAGGCATTCCAGGAGTAGCCATGTCTTACTGCAATGATTTCTGTGCCATTAGGAATGAAATTATTGATGTGGCTGCTCCCTCTGCCAATGAGGATGTACCCCAGGCAAGCGAACAGCTGACTCAAGTGGATTTTGTGGCAGCATGTAAACCTTTCTCCTAATCTGTTTCCAAAGTTAGCTCACAAGATTAGCCTGCCTATTGACATGTCTGCAGTCTTTATAAGCAGAGGCTGCTGGCTGCGTTGTGCTTTACATCTGAAATTTATACTGAAGTGTTGAGTTGATGGCAGACTTCATGGGAGACAAAAGAATGAACATTGCCTCAAAGGGGAACTTGATAGGATGGAAGAGGGTGGCCATAGGGAGGGGAAAGGGGAAATTCTACAGAGATGTTTGCTCTACCCAGTGATGATCAACACTAAAATCATCCAGATGTAAGGGCAGCGAGTTTCAGTGGGACACTTGCATCCCACCTCGAGGAAGGACCAGCTCGCCCAGAGATGAAAGCAACTCCTTTCCAATGAGAGCCGTGAGTGAGAGAGTATTTGAGCTTTAAGATATGTCGAGGTGAGGACTGGCAATTAATGCAGTGCTTTTTGTTTCATTGTTAATTCTCTGTCCTGAATTTTTGTTTTATAGACAGCGATGCTTTCGTGCCAAAGATAGCTTTGGAGAGGGGGTGGGGGGGGGGGAAGAAAAAGAAGAGAAAGGGAAGGAGGGGAATGGTGTAGAGGGATTAAATAAGACTTATCTGCAGATCTAAATGAACTATGAGAGAAAAAGCAACTTGTTTCAATTAAACAGCCCATACTAAGTGTGTGTGTGTTGGAATTAACTTTCTCGTGAAAAAACCAGAAGGCTGAAAGTAACAGGGTAAAGCCCTCCAGGTTTCTACAGCAAATGGATAGCTTCACCTTATTTTTACTACCAATCAACTATATCTGAAATGAATTTCATCTTGGTGAACTGACTTGAATATGACAATATCTGCACCTCTCTGAGATAATTAGGATGGGCAGAAAAATAATTTAAAAATATTCTTGATACAAATAGCAACCTGAGACTACACTGGTGGCAGACTTGGGAAGTCCGCCCCCCCCCCCCAAAATCCTCCTTGTTTCTCCTGGCTTAAAATACGCAGCCTCAAGCCTACATGTTAACAAACCACCTTGCCTTTCCCTCAATCCCTGCCCATCATAGAGCCACAAATGAATGGTAATAAAGGAGGGATCATTGGGTATGATTAGGACAGAATATCTTCAGAAAGAAATAGACTGGGCAGGCAATCAAACTGCCACCTAGACACCAGGGACTCTGACTGTTCACCATAGGTCCAAGTTCACAGCTGAATAGTGAGGCAATACAGCGTAGCCACCTTGAACAAGGAGGGACGGGTGTTGGGGATGGCAGTGGAGCTGTAGGTGGGCACTTTTTTAAAGTTTTGTTCTAAATGTGCTAAGGATAATAACACTGAAGTGTGTCTGCCATCTAATTCACATCACTGCAGTATGAATGTATGAGAACCCACTTGAGAAGGAATTCTCTTTTAATGGAGGCAATTCCAATATTGTAGCAAATTATATTTGTTTCTATAAGTATTGTTAACATTTTCAACCAAATGATTTTTTTTCTTGTATGTATGTGATACGGTGCCAAAGATAACCTTACACATTGGGGGACATGTTGTGATACTGAAGTACCGTCCATTGAAAGCAGAACTTGGCTGGTCCCCAGGGATAGCTCACCGGTGCCCATAGGCATAAAATTCCAACCTTCCAATCTATGCCTCGGGGGCACATGAGGAAAACCAATCTTTTAAGAATGAGAGAGATTATACACACACTTTTTGGAAGCAATTATAAAGTTTAGGATACACCCGCATATTTGGTCTCTGTGCTGTTTACAGTTCGCATTGTCAATGGACTTGAATCCAAATTGGAGGCACAGACTGTCTCCTGCTCAAAAGAATGTGGCACGCTGAGACCTGAAGTCTCATCTTCAAAAGTGTGTTTGCGTAACTTTTAAACTTTATTTCCTGCCGCTCGCAATGTTGGGTGTTAATAATTACTGCGCTGTGGGCAGTAATTGTTAATGTTTCTTAATGATTTATTTAAGAATTTGAGCAAAGAACATCTGTGTGGCTGAGCTTTAAATTAGTTGGCCCTTGTTGACCAATGATGAAAGCAATACCAAATGACTGACTAGGTTGCAGGAGAAATTTGGGTAGCATTTGTAATTTTGACTCTTGTATGGAGTACACAATAGTCTATAGCCCTTGCCTACTGAATTTCCCCTCTTCAAATTAATTCAAAGCCATTTACTCTCGTGTTGTGTAAGCGTAGCTCTTAATCCAAGTGCAAAAGTGACCAAATTTGATACTGAATTAAGAGTGTTGCCAAGATCGATTATAGGTTGAGGTGGGAAATGGAAAAGTCACATTGTTGCATTAGGAATGCTTTTCTGAGGTGGTTAGAGTAGAGGAAGCTTTTTATCTATGCCACATTCTACCTCATCTTGGAGTGATTGATGCAGACACTGAAGGCAGAGTAGAAAGTGTATTTTTTTTCTCCACCACTTAACGTTCCTCATCTTGATGGACTCAGATTTACCAAAATCTGTTTCTCTTTCAACATCCCCCCACCCCCCCCCAAAAAAAAATAAGCAATTACTTTCATGCCTCATAGATAATATTTAGCTACAGAGCATAATGGCATAGCATTGGCCCATAGGCAGGCAAGTTAAAATCTCACTGTGTTGCTTGAGCTTGCATGTAGTATTTACGTTGCATCTGAATCCTGGAGCTTTAGTTACACACGTTTCTCTGATCCATTAAAAGAGCCCATCATTTTGTAAAGATTATTACATTTCTTTTTAGTTAAACGTGTTATCCAGCCAATTGTTGTATTTGCGTCACTTACTGCTGGCATTTAGTGATTGAAAACCTCCATCTACTGATATTGTTGACGTAGTTATTAATTTTAGAAATTAAAATTCGTAGCAAAGCCACTAAAATGTAATTGTGCGTGCTTCTTTCTCAATCATTTCATGGGCAATGCCTGGACATGTTTGCCATGATTATTTTGGTTAAATATGTAATCAATTAATGTAGTAATATATGTAAATTCATCAAGAACAGAGAAAGGCTGTTAGGCCGAACAAAGCCATTTGTTCTTGATGAATCCATCTTACTACCACCTTTTTGTTTATATTCCCTCTATCCTGCCTTTTACACTAGTCAGTAAATGTACACAGAGTGCATATCTTAAAAAAAAAAGTTGACTTATCTGTGTACACAAGTGTTTTCTACTGAGCCACATGCTCCATCCTTCAACCCCAGCAATATATTGTGGAAAAGGCTTCACTTGAGAGATATCTAATATTCCAGGGTGCCTGGAATGTTTTTATAAGTCTTGGCCCCATTTTCTCTGACTCCATATGGCGGGGTGGTTTGAATCTCTGTACAGCAGGGCAGCTGGTCCCCCTGAGCATTCTGGCACAGGGGTATAAACAATTTAGACTCTGCATTTCAACACAATTTTCTGCCAAGTTAACCATGGACGATCTTCTTTAATGTCAAGAACAAGGGCATCTTTTTAGTTCAAATCCTTGCTGTTAAAAGTCTTCTAATGGGACAGAGCTATGAGGCTCCTCCAAATATTTCAGGCAACAAAAGCTGAGATCTTTGTTGCAGATTCTATGGACCTTCTGATCTAAAGAAACAAGTTACAACATTGCTTTTTGTCTGGACTTTTTTTTATGACGCAAGGACAATCGTAATGCTAAGTGTTGGTGACGTTGTGACCATAAGAGTGGTCTTTATTGAAAACATTAAGTACAAAAATAAATGTACTATATGGAAAACAATGGGGAAAAAATCCATATGAGAAGCCTATATTTGTAGAAATCTGGGAATAAAATAAAAACTGAATTTCTAGTTTAGTATTAAATTTCAACATGGTATACTTGTTATAACCCAAGTTCTCATCTGCATTTTTATACTTTCGTGGAGTCCACAAATTTTGCCATTGTGTAGAGATCGAGGATAGAACACCTCATCCTTGTGTTTTGTGAGATATCTATCCTCATCAGCCCAACCATCTGTGAGGAAATCCAAAACTCAGCAATGGTGAATGGGGCTGCTTTATGGGTACATTTTGTTCCTTTGCTGTTGCTGAGTCATAATCCTATATTTCTCTACCTATCATGGGAGTACCATCAACGCAAAGACTGCAGTGGTTCAAGGAGAAGGCCCACCACTATCTTCGGGCAACAAAGGACAGGCAATATATGTGGCCTTGCCAGCAGTGCCCACATCTTGAGAACAAATACATTTTTAAAAACTGCCTATTATTGAGAATTATATCTCCCACTGCCCACGGGGCCTACTCTGATTATAACGTCAGGATTTTGGATATTGGTTTTACCTTGCTAAAGAGTTGAAGATAACTGTGATGAGGAAGAAAGATCTTTGTTTTACACTGCTTACTGATTAATTTTAGGTTCCCACAATGGTTTACCATCCTGAATTTGAAAATGCTGGACAGGAGCCTGGCCTGCAGATCTGGAGGGTTGAAAAGTTGGACCTGGTCGCTGTGCCCAAAAACCTTTATGGAGACTTCTTCACAGGAGATGCCTATCTTGTAATGCGCACCATTAAACAGCGGTCTGGAAATCTGCAGTATGACCTGCATTTCTGGCTGGGTGAGTGCTAATCTTTATACCTCTTATTGTTTGCATTCTGTGATTGCATACTATACTGTTGCTATATTTGTATTATAGTTGTCACTTCTTGCTTTAGAATGTAATTCAGAGAGAGTGCCATATGCTGCCTGATTGAAAGCCTAGAGCATAGAATTCTTTATTTTAAATATGCAACTAGTGGAATTTCACGTCAACACTGGCCAAGAAATTAAACCCATTGCTGCAGGATTTTGTAACCTCGAGCCTCAATTCAAGTATTTGGGTCAACTTAATTCCTTGCAAATTACTGGTAATTTGTAGGTAAAATCCCTCCTTGTTCTATTTTTAGTGCACTGGTTAATGCATTTGCATCAACTTCCTATTTAAGAAAGTTAATTCATTTAATTTAAATGTGTTAATGACTTCGTTAAAAATCTCTCCAGCATTTGAAGCAAATGTATTAACCAGCGCATTAACTGTAACACACAGAAATTTCAACCTGACAATAGGTTGTGAAAACATTTCTAATATTTCTGATGCTTTACTTGACGTACAGAAATCCCTTCATGGCTACAGGCTCCTTGGAGACCAGAGAAAATCTTGTCCTCCCCTTCCTTCCCCCCCCCCCCCCCCCCCACCACAACACCCCTAAAATACAAAGTGCTGGGAACATCTGCAAGAGAAAGATAGATTGGATGAGTCTTCTTTCCATCAAAAGTTCTGATGCAGGAACCCACCTGAAACATTTCCTTTTTCAAATGACTTGTGTATTTCCAACGTTTGCATTTTTTTTTCTTTTCATCCACATCTGATCCATTAAGCCTGCAGGAGCAGTTGGCCACATGCGGTTCACTATTTGTGGCACTGAATACCACCATTGCCCTGAACTTTAATGTCAGAGGCCTCATAGAACCAACGAGGGACATCTCGGGAGTCGGCCAATTTGGTTGTTTGTCTTTTGGACAACTGATCCTTTCTCTTCTACACAATGGAGGAATCACAGACAGCAT
This sequence comes from Heptranchias perlo, assembly GCF_035084215.1. Taxonomy (NCBI): domain Eukaryota; kingdom Metazoa; phylum Chordata; class Chondrichthyes; order Hexanchiformes; family Hexanchidae; genus Heptranchias; species Heptranchias perlo. The sequence continues at coordinate 26,092,482 of NC_090355.1, forward strand.
GATACAATAGAAGTGAATTAATTTTGTTCTCTTGTGTAGTGATGTACGTGTTTAATGTGTTTTGCTGGTGCATTTCCTTTTGTGCCGTGACCTTTTCTATGCTGTTTGTGTGTGCGCCCTATAACTGATTATTCCCCTAGAACCAGCACCACTGGTGAATGGTTCTATAGCCATGTGATGAGCTGCAGGGAATCTAGACTGCCTGCTACATGTTTCTTTGACTAATCCTGATGTGCCTCCAACAGTATTACAGATCTTTGTCAGGAGTTGGTATTGATTACTGTCACCTATGCAGACCTGTGTGACGACATGAAAAAGTCACTGACCTGAGTCCCAACTAGCTGCTCCTGTGCAGCTCGACTAATACCCTGCTGCTGGAGAGTATCTCCTCACCGTGTCCACTGATGTCTCCACATAGAATCAGTGAGGTCTCAGGAATCTTTTTCCATTTGGTTATCTGTAGTCATTCTCCATGTAGGTTGAAGCTGGACTTGGGAGTTGAGACCCAAAGCCCCTCTTACAGCAGTGGGAGCGTTCAGTGGAAAGGCTGTGACTGTATCCATGGCTTTAATAAGTCCTGAGGTTTCAAATTTATCACCACCTTCCATTGTCCTATGCCAGGATACCAGTGACATATCAGTAAGGTCCTATTTCTATACTGGCCACCATTTCAAAGCAGACCTGCTAAGATAGACATCCCCACACAACTAAGTGGAGCACTCCGAATGATGGATATCGGCTCTACATCAGCAGGCTTTATCCGCCATGACCCGTGCCCAGTGCCTCACCCTCTGATTTGTTAACACCAGTAGCTATTTCTCCTTGCACAGTGTATATCTGTGCTGGGGATTACTTCAAGTGGGGATGGTGATGCTCTTCTGATTTGGGCGTAAGATGACAGTGTTCATGTTCTGTGAGGAGAGCAGATGGTAGTTAATGAATAAGTAACACACTTGTATATGGGGATTTCATTTATCATTACGTGCTGTGTTATGGGTATGGATGTAACTACTGTGTGTGGGCACATATCTCATTGTACAAATCATCGAATATCTGAATAGTATGGAACATACCATACGCTGAACCACTAAATGAGGGGGGTATGTTTCTTCCTTTCCCACCTCCCTTTCCAATTTTTTTTAAGCATGTGGTATATTCCCTTCCCCCCTCCCCCTTCACTTCAAATACTAGAATTGTCCTTGATATCCCCCTCCACCCTCTACTCTCTCTATACAAGGTTGTGCCTCTGTCCTATATCAACTTGTACAGATGACATGCCTTCCAATCTCTCCCACCTAGACAGCTCCACAGTAGCTTCCTCATATGATTTTGTAATCTGAGCTCACTGCCATTCCACACCACACCTTCCAATTTTGCCTTGTAAAAATAATGTGGATAGAAACATGGTGATTTGACCCATGGAAATTGCTTCCAATAATACATTGTCTCTTCACCTCCAAATGATGGCATGTACATTCTAATTTGCTTATCTCTGCTATTTTCAATCCTAATACCTTACTGGCTACATTCTTAACATTTCTCTCCAATACTTTTTTTTGCACATATATCCTTTACAACTGCAACGTCCCATCGTGTGTCCTGCTCTGCTACTTGACAGTGATATTTGTGCCTTGCCTTTGTGCTTTATGGGTCATGCAATTTTCTTACCTTCATCCAGCTTATTTTTGGTTGATGAGTTCACTACCTCTAATGTACTCCTAACTTCTCTTTCCCCCCCCCCCCCTGCCTCCCATTGCACATTTGGGGCCATCCACCCCGAGCATAAACACTCCACAATACCCCAGGACTGGGAATCTTACAGCACAGAAGGAGGCCATTCAATCCATTGTGCCTGTGCTGGCTGATTGAAAGAGCTATCTAATTAGTCCCACTCTCTTGATCTTTCCCCATAGCCCTGCTAAATGTTTCCTTTTCAAGTGTGTATATATACAATTCCCTCTTGAAAGTTACTATGGAATCTGCTTCCACTGCCCTTCCTGACAGCGTATTCCACATCATAATTTGCTTGCAGTGACTTGAGTTTAAAAAGTGCCATTTACAATGTTTTCGTGGTCCATTGGCTGTATAAGAACATGAAAGGATCATTATTGCAGCTGTGTGTCGTCATTAGCTATTTTCTCATTCTTGTTCACACAATTGCACACTCAGTAACGTTTGAAAAATGTGAGTTCCCAAAACTTTAGTGATTCATTGGGTTCATAAAATAAAATGGCCATTTTGCACGTTTTAAAAACAAAAGGGATGTCAGTCCCTTGTCAACGCTGGTCAGAGGATTCTCTGTAGCCAGTGTGTCATATAGTTTCAGCCCTAATATTTTTTTTTCCTTCTGATGAGCAGGAGATTCATGTTCCCAGGATGAGAAGGGAGCGGCTGCCATATTCACTGTGCAGATGGATGACTATCTTAATGGAAAACCCATCCAGCACAGAGAGGTGCAGGGCCACGAGTCTAATGTCTTCCTGGGCAACTTCAAGTCTGGTATCAAGTACAAGGTAAAATTTTGTCCGTAATGTAAGACAATAACTTGATTCAACACTTATCAATGAATGAGGCCAGTGTTCTGATTTTGGCTTTGGTGTACAACGCAAACTGCAAGGCCTCAAGTGCTGCCTTGACAAATTTCTCAAACAAATGCTTAACCACTTCTTATCTTTTTGTTACTCACCCTAACAGTAAAAAAGATTTTTTTTAAACTTTTTACTTTCAAAATTTCAATGCAAGAAACAAACCAGGAGCACACCAGCTAAATCAATATAAATAAACCAATGATGGTGTTTGCCAAGAGTTAGTAAAGTACATCAACAGTGTTGATAATTGTACGGAGAGGGTTTCCAGCAGGGTCTTTGAAGCTGAAGGCTATTGACAGATGATCGAGTTCTGTACAGGATTGTGTTTATTCTACGCCAGCGTGATCTGTTTCATGCAATCAGGAGCCAGTGACAGCAGACTCTGCTGCCATGGGCCGGTAACCAAAATAATGACCCCACCCCCATATTAAAGAGGGGCTGACAAGGATGGGAACTGAGGAAAGTGGATATATGCATAATCTCAGCCGAGGAATGAGACACTCCCATGATTTTTTTTTTAAACGTTTCTTTCTCAATGAACAATAACGGGAAGATTGTGAAACAAAGGAAAGAGAATTCATTGAAAGCGAAATACTGTGGATGCTGGAAATCTGAAATAAAACAGGAAAAGTTGGAAAAGCTCAGTAAGTCAGGCAGCATCTGTGGAGAAAGAAACAGTGAAGGTTTCAGGCCGAAGACCAAAGGTGCTGCCTAATTTGCTGAGCTTTTCCAGCATTTTCTGTTTTTATTATGAGAAAATTCATTGTCAGAGCACCAACAAACAGCACATGGGTTTGCCCCATATCCCACACAGCCAAATTCCCTACTGCAGCTGGGTTGGGAGGGGGTGGGGCAGGGGAGCATTCACTGGTTTAGAGAGATATAATTGGAGGTCTAAGAGCATGTTTCCCTCCTGTATTCTCAATCTGGATGGTGTGCAGCACAACGCGACATAACTTGGGTGGAGAGAACAGAAGAAAATAATTTTAAAAAAGAAGGAATGTTACCTTCTCCAAAAGGGCAATGAGTAAAAGTTATTATGAAAATCAATGACCCTTTCTGTGATCACCCAGCACCACACAGTGGGTGAGGGCGTGGTTGAGTGACTGTTACTCCCAGACCCTTGTCATTGCCACTCTTTGATCAGTCATTCGGATGAGAGAGAGTGGGTCAGTATATGGTCTTTTTAAAATTGGAGAGTTATGTGAACTATTTTAAAATGTTTTATAATTAATTATATGTAAATGGCAGCCTGCATTTTGCTCTGAAGCTTTTTGCTCAACATAAAGTTGGTGGCTTCCGACATCAGCTGGGGGGGGATCTCCTTAAGCTATGCTGAGATATGTTGCATTCGGAGATAGTGTTCTTTGTAAACATCCATTATCCTTCGCTCCTCAGCGATTAGCCAGTAGGAGGCGCCCTTCGACAGGGCAGTATTGATCTTGTCAGTTTATCCTAGTCACTGAAATAAGGGGCTACGTTGCCATACACAACTGGCAAAACTTGTCAGTGAGGGTGTGTGAGTTTGTAAGTTATTAGAGACTTGAGACTTTGCTACCCTCTGACTGGTATCCTGTACTCTGCCATAAGAGAGCCAAGTCATTCATAGTGATAGCATTTTAATCTGTTGAGGGCTACAGATTTATAAGTGTTATAAAAGAATGACTCCAAATGCTTTGAACGTCAATGAGACTACAGTCTGATTGCTTGCTTGAATTTTTTTGCACTCCCTTGTTTCACTGCAGGCTGGTGGGGTTGCGTCCGGCTTCTCCCACGTGGTGCCCAATGAAGTAACTGTGCAACGGTTGCTCCATCTGAAGGGCCGCAGAGTGGTGCGAGCAATGGAGGTCCCCTTGTCCTGGGATAGCTTCAACAAAGGAGACTGCTTCATCGTTGACCTGGGAAATGTGAGTCCTAAAGTTTCACAGACAACCAATATTGTTTTGTTACCAAGACAGACATTGCACATTTTGTTTAACGGTTAGGTCATCTTGTTATTAGGTGTTCTGAGACTGGAATGAGAACACCAACAGTTAAATCTTGTTATTAGTGCATTTAACAAATGTCAGCTTAAAAGGAATTCTGTTCATCTAAAATACCACATAACACCAAATGTTATACAGGGAGCTACCTGCTGTTGTTCCTTGCCTTCCTGCATTTTATGCTTTAAACAGCTGGTCAGAGGCACAATCAGGGAGCAGACACTTTTTTTGTAGCCTTCTGTCTCCATTGACAATGTTGTTGAAAAGCCAGCTCCTCCGTTGAGTATTCTGACATATGATAGTTGTGGCAGTTGTTGCACTTAAATGGAATGAAATTCCAGTGTGACACTTCAGGTGGTGCATTAATAGTGCCCTCCACCCTCTCCTTTAGAAGCGCATTCAAAGTAAATGCAATAATAGGAACGAAAAGAAAAATTAGGACCCAGACCCAAAATTTGTGTCCGTGAAAAGATTGTTCTGTTAATGAATATTCAATAGAATTGTGTATATTGAATAAAAAGCATGCAAGCTGGGATTATTTAACCTTTGCAGTTAGCTGATGAAAGAAACATTAATGATGCTTAAAGGAAGAGGCTTTCAAAAGGTGACTTTCTTTATATAATAGAGGGCCATTAGAGAAAAAGCAAGTTTCCCAAAATAAGTGCTTTATAGAGTGAGAAAACGATCTAAGCTGTGTCACTGTTCAAGCTCAAGAGGGAAGGGGAAATTTCTCAGGATCTCCATTGTAAATTATGGTCACTTGAATTTCTGAAATGTTTGTGTGCAAATTGAGTCATCTGCGTCCCCCTGGGATTGAGAGCCAGCAAGTTTGATCTGCGGCCTAGGCCTCGATGCAGCTGTTGAGGCCCTCTCTCTCTTTACAGATTTGTGTTTGTGTTGGATCATTAACAACTTGTGGCTCAATCCTGCTGAAAGTGGTCACTATACCGTCTGAGGTCAGAGCCTCCATGGTTCACTAATGTCCCTTGGGGAAGGGGACCTGCCGCCTGCTTCGGAACATTGCTTCCTTTAACGTAACCTATTAATTGCTTTTTACCCCACACCAGTTCATGTTTGAGACTTGATCTATTAAATTAATAATGTCCTTTGTGACTGGTAGTAGCTGGATCTGGCTGGTAACAAGCTGCTGAGTATCAGATAGCGTTTTGTTTTAAAGGAGTGCTCCATCCCCTTCATAACATGAAGCAGGTCAGGGGTCACTGTACATTCAAATTCATTTATTTTTACTGCAGTTGAACAAAGTTCCTGGTGCCAAACCCCTTTTACAATAACACCTCGTGGGCACATCGTGAACACACAAAAGCATTCGCCTCCATTTCTACTTGGATGTTTTTCTAATATAGACCTAAGTTGTCTATTTTTATTGTTTACCATTGTATTGTCTTTTTAAAAAAAAAATTGAAGTATTTCACCACCTAATAGCCAGGGCTGTCTTTCCTTCATGCTGTATTTTAGACTGGTTGGGGAGGGATAGGAGGTGCTAACTATTCTCTGAAGTTAAGTGTATTCATTATTTAACACTTGTAAGGTAGTATCACGCAGTTTTTAAAAGGCCCCATTTGATCCATACCCACATTGTGCACTTGGTAATGACGGTTACACTTTCCACAACAATGTGATCATTGTAATTTATTGATCACTCGGAACACTGAATAGTCCCTTCAGTATCAGTAGTGTAATCTATAGCCACTTTGATATCTGCAAACTCACTTCCTCACCCATCATTTCCTCTCCTGAAGACATTGTCTCCAATGAACCATACATCAACCTTCTAGCATCTTGATCAAGAGGCCATTTTTCATTTGAGCCCAGACAGTGAATGCGACCAAGGTTGTTTGACCATGATGGGGTATCACAGTCAAGCTAGATCTTTTTTAACCTGGAATCGCTCCACCATTGGCGGCTGTGTCTTCAGCTGCCTAGGCCCTAAGTCTGAAATTCCGTCCCTAAACCTCCCTGCCTCTCTACCCCTCTTTCTCCTTTTTAAGACACTCATGAAAATCTACCTCTTTGACCAAGCTTTTGGTCACCTGTCATATATCCTTATGTGGTTCGGTGTCAAATTTTGTTTGATAACACTCCTGTGAAACGGCTGGGGACGTTTTACTACGTGCTAATGTACTAGGTGGGTTAGCTTATCTTTTCCCTGATGAGCTCTTATTGACACCATTTGTCTGACTTCATCTAAAGAAATAAAGAACTTACATTTAGTTGAAGTCCTTCATGCTTCAGGGCATCCCAAAGCGCTTCACAGCGGACAAAGTGCAAGCAAAGAGCATAAAGGGTGCGACAGCATTACAGTATAGTGATCTGCCTCGTTCGACAGGATGCTTTGTGATGTGTTGATCTATGACCTAAAACGTCATTGAGCAGTTGATTTTTTTTTTTAAACCATTAAACTGCACCCATGTTTGTAATCATACACTTTTCCCCGTATTGTGTGTTTCAGGAAATCATGCAGTGGTGTGGCTCACAGTGCAATAGGTTTGAACGGATGAAGGCCACATGTGTAGCCAAGGGGATCCGTGACAATGAGAGGAGTGGCCGTGCCCGCGTGCGTGTGGTGGAGGAAGGAAGTGAGTCAGAAAGACTGATTGAGGTGAGGCTTGGGCAGCTCGAGACCGCTGTGACATTACATTTTCAACAAATTGTTAATAGAAAAAGGTGAATTAAAAATAGGAATTCCTTGTGCTATTTGGATGTCGTTTGTTGAAGCCCCACCAGGTGTCACCAGAGTGGTTGAGAGTGAAAGTTTGATCCACTCGATGGTCCTGCTGAGAGAGGTCCTGAGCAGACGTTGGACAGGGAGAGAGGGAAAATCAGGGTGTGGACATCTGTCATTCACCTTAAGTCAGATTGATGTTGGTGGAAGCCAGGGAACAAGTTACCCATCCACATACCCTCCTCAGTGTGGGGACTCCAGGGAAAAGGGCATTTGTAATGAGATATAAAAACAGAAAATGCTGGAAATACTCAGCAAGTCAGGCAGCATCTGTGGAGAAAGAAACGAGAGTTAATGTTTCAGGTCGATGACCTTTTGCCAGTTCTGACGAAAGGTCATTAACCTGAAACATTAACTCTTTCTTTCTCCACAGATGCTGCCTGACTTGCTGAGTATTTCCAGCATTTTCTGTTTTTATTTCAGATTTCCAGCATCTGCAGAATTTTGCTGTTGATGTAATGTGGTTTGCTCTATTTAATTAGATCAATATATCTCTGTCTAAGAATTTCTTTTACTTTTGACGACAGCTGAACCTAACTTAAAAAAAAATGCTCACAGTTGCAATGGATCCCGAGAAAATGCTGAACACTGGTGAAGGGGCATAGCCTCCTTCAGCGTGCATGTAATCCAGAATGTCTCTTATTATCTAAATCTCCTTCCCCTCCTGTAGGTGTTGAGCCATGATGAGCACAGTTACTCAACTACCTCCAATACCTCATCTTAATGAGCCATGTTAGGTGAGGGACCTGACAGTCAATCACCTATTGGACGATGGAGCATCGCAGTCCAGTCCAGTATTATCCTTGACAAATATTGGCATGTGCTCCATTTCCAGCAGCTACCTCTGGATAGTGATCAGGAGCTGATTTTTAAAAAAAAATCCCCTGCCACCTCCTCTCCAGCCCATGGTTGTTGGGGCCTATTTGTCACACCTCTACTTTAGCTGCGATCAGCTAACTAAGTGCTTAACTAGTATTTGAAGTCTGGTGTGCATGGCTCAGTGCCACTTCAATCAGTGCAGATACCCAACATGCCATTTAAAATGCCTTTTTTAAAAGCAAGAATTTTCACATTCAAAGGGAACTGATGTGCAGAATGAGAGCTTTGGAACAGCTGTCCATGATGGCTAAAGGGACGAGTGTTGAAGGGAGCGTGGAAGGAAGAATCCTTCAACAGATACAGCGGTGTGGAGAAAAGATTTCATCCACATCTGTTGTTGTCTGGTTGTGACTGTTTATTGGGTTTTTGGCTGGTTGGTTGTAACTGTTTGTTGGGTTTTTGGCTGGTTGGTAACTGTTGTTGCTTCGTTTTTAGGTTCTTGGACAAAAACCAGATCTGCCAGAAGGAACCGATGATATTAAAACTGATGCATCCAATAGAAAGCTGGCTAAATTGTATAAGGTACTAACTGCAACATTTTTTTTTTAAATTTAAGTTTTTAGGAATGGTATATGGCAAATAGACTTTTCATAGATCAACCCTAGCTGTTCACCCTCTCATCACCAAATGAGTTAACTCAATAAGACCAGAGTTGGAAGCTAAGACCCACCTGATCTAAACAGCCCTGCACTACTCCACATAGTGCATCCACTTGCTGAGGCAGCAAGGGCCCCTGTCCAGCAATCAAACTGTGAGTAACATGCTCTTCAGAATACTACCTTTCAGATCTGTATTTGCATGTCGTCAGCTGTTCACAAGATTACAAAAGATGTCCAGAAGTTGTCCTAGTAATTCAACATAGGCTTTCTTTTCTTACTAATAACTGTGATTGGAGTGGTCCCAATTCATTCTTTAATTAGTAGAATTTTGCTGCTCTTTACATGTCATACTGGTGTGGGATTAGTACTGATATGGGTGCAGTGGGGAGGGGACACATTTAACATTGGCATTGGGACACTGATTATACTGACCTCTGTTGGCACAGGTACACGTGGTACTGTTGCTGGCCTGTGTTGCCCAACACCTTCAGTAGAAGCAGGGACATGTTTGTTGTATCAATATCAAGCATAAGAACTGATAGTGTAGTAATACTTGATGGGCATCCAACTAGGAAAAAGACAGGACTGGTGAAGTCTGTGAAGCACTAAATTTATTAAACCACATAATGTTGACCCTAGGAGAGAACCGGAAACCTCTTGTGCATCTGACCGTGCGGTAGGGTCAGCATTTTTGCTACATCATAATTTGAATCTGAGCCAATGCCAAGAAATCCTCCAAGTGAGTCACATACCTTGTGGAGTGTTTGTGTAAAACCTGTAATGACATTACATAGAATGTACAGCACAGAAACAGGCCATTCGGCCCAACTGGTCTATGCCGATGTTTATGCTCCGCATGAGCTTCCTCCCACCCCTCTTCATCTAACCCTATCAGCATAACCCTCCCTTTCTCCCTTGTGTGTTTATCTAACTTCCCCTTAAATGCATCGATGCTATTTGTCTCAACTACTCCTTGTGGCAGTGCATTCCACATTCTAACCACTCTGGGTAAAGAAGTTTCTCCTGAATTCCCCATTGGAGTCATTAGTGACTACTTTATATTTATGACCCCTAGTTCTGGTCTTCCCCCACAAATGGAAACATCATCTTTACGTCTACCCTGTCAAACTCTTTCATAATCACCCCTCAGCCTTCTCTTTTCTAGAGAAAAGAGCCCCAGCCTGCTTGATCTTTGCTGATGGGTGTAACCTCTCAGGTCTGGCATAGCAAACAGTATGGAGATTCATGCTATTTACCCCTTTATATTACAGCAGTGCTCTTGATTCAGCCTCACATTGGTGGTTTTCCAGCTCTCCTCTAAAGGCAGCAGTTCCATCCCAAATGAAAACAGTTGCTGCCGGGAACGTGAGGTGGTTCTTGCAGCCACTTTTTCTGTTAACAGGTAGCCCCAGCTCTTGGTCCACTCGTACAGATCAGTAATTTGGTTTCTTGCCCCTGTACAGACCACCTCTACCATCAGGGAGGTAGAGGTCATTGTGCAATATAAATGGGCTGTTACAGCCCTAGTGACAGAGAGGAGTTCCTGAAAGGTCATTATAGTAAAACGCATCTCCTTTGATTCTATTCCCTCTCAAAGCCAGGAGAAGATTAAACTCCAGGTTTATCATGGACAACAATACAAAAGAATTCTTGGGAACAATGGAATCGACTTTTAATACAACCATGGAGATTTGAGTGAGGCTGTGTCCCCAAAAAGGCAGAAAGTTCTGTTTTTTTATAGAATGTTTCTCTTGGCTGATCAGCTTCTGACTAATGTTCTTGCTATCTCTTCACAGGTTTCGAATGCCTCTGGTGGTGAAGTTGAGATAAGCCTGGTGTCTGCAGAGAATCCATTTAAACAGAGCATGCTGGAATCTGGAGACAGCTTCATCCTGGACAATGGATCCAATGGGAAGATCTTCGTCTGGAAAGGTTAGACGAACCAAGTCGGCGAGTTGTGATGTTGGAGATTAACTGCAGGTTTAAGGCACTTTTAAAAGCATTTGCCCCGATTTTGAGGAAGAGACATCAAACTTATCTTTGTCTCCACTTTTCTGTTGCCCTTCTGGAAGCCAATTTGGAAAATGGAAACCCGATCTTCGCTTTTTTCTAAAAAAAAATAATTGGAATGCGGCCCAGAACAGTCAGTGAGTTGGCCCAGTGAATATGAATTCGTGTCATGGCATAAGTGGGCGAACACTTTGAACCAGCTGAGCAGGTTAAAAAGACCAAGGCTGGAAGTCAGGTGTGCTGGCACAGATTTGGAGATTTAGGAAAAACTTGTATCTCTGAAGGTGTTGGCTGAGCAGAGTCGATTAGGTTAATTTTGGTAGTGCAGGACCTTCATGTATGGAACCAACGGGGTGGTTATAATGTGTGAAAGGGCCTTTAAATGTGGAAAACAAACCAGTAAAGGGACCTCTAGCATGAAGTGAGTGTGCTGCAGGGAATGAAGATTTAATGTTTTGTCCAGTGTTACTCACCAACGCTGCACTCTGTGAATGATGTGCATCGTCTGCACCATAATCTCACTCACCCCAATTTCACTCGCCCATTTTAACTTCAGGTCAAAGCGAATTTGTAGAGTGATACAGATCCTGAGACGTTATGTGGCCTGGAAATAGGAGGCCACTTATTGCAACACCTATCTGCAACATCATGATGATCTGCTCCTCACTGGGGTTCTTCAGAAGCTATCTAGCTAGGAAATATTTCTGATGTATGGAGAATGCATGTTCTGTATTAATTGAAAGGGGTCAGCATTAGCTGTGTTGCTGTTTGAAGGGGGAGTAATAGCTGAATTCAACAAAAGTTATGGTGCAGGAGGGCATTAAGTACTTGCAACTGTCTGATTTATATATTAAGAAAAAAATCATTCCCTGGATGTGTGCATCAGTCGAAAGGCCGGCATTTATTGCCCATCCCTCGGTGCCCTGAGAAGGGAGTGGTGGGCTGCCCTCTTGAACTGTAGCAGTTTGATAGGCCACTTCAGAGGACAGTTTATGTCAACCACATTGGTGTGGGACTGGAGTCATGGAAATAGGAGGTCACTTATTGCAACATCTGTCTGCAACATCATGATGATCTCTTCTGCATTGGGATATAGACCAGGTCTACAGGTAACGACGGCAGGTTTCCCTCCCCAAAGGACATTAGTGAAGCAATTGGGTTTTCACAACAATCCGATAGCTTCCTGGTCTTTGATCTGGTATCAAATTATTGCTAAAAGTTCTAGTGAGGTGAGGAGAAAGACATTCTTAATTTCCTTTTTTGTTTTTAAAGGTAAAAAAGCTAATCCCGAAGAACGGAAAGCTGCCCTGAATGGTGCTGAAGACTTTATTACGAAAATGGGATATCCCAAACACACCCAGGTAGGATGTGCTGGGGTGCTTTTACCAAATAAGGGCAGCAGCTTCTCTGAGCTCTTCCAGCTACAAACCCCACTTCCTTCAAAATATTAGTAAAATTCCTCCCAAAAATAACCTGGAAAATGTCTGGGGGGGGTGGGGGGGGATAAAATTGAGCCTGAGGATGCTCACTGCCAAGGACGGATTTGGAATTTACCTAGAAACAGGCAAGAATTCAACCCATTTACAAGTAGAATACATTTCATATCCAAAGGCCCACAAGTGTGAGAGGAATTTGATATTAAATGAAGTTATTACTGTTTGTAACAATTAGATTTTCATCTTGGCTGTTTAATACCCAGAGGAAAAATTGATTTAACTTCTACGTAAGAAGTGGTTCTATAATGTTTACCCACATGATGTCTGCCATCTTGATAATCCCACTAGTAGAGGTCAAAAGGAAAAAAAGCACAAATGAACAATGGAGAAAATGCTGGGAATACCCGGCAGGTAAATCAGTATCCGAAAGAGAAAGTGAGGTTAATAGTTTGTGTGTGACTCTTCACTGGCTCAGATCAAGAGTCACACCCGAAGCATTAACTGATCTTTGTCTTTTAGATGCTGATAGATCTGCAGTGCATTTCTTATTATAGAAATTTTAGTGCAATTTGGCCCACAATACCTTCTGCTATTTTTTTTGTTCGCTGTCACTCTTTTATTGAAAATATTAAATAGGCACATTAACAAGTGTAATAAGACAATTTTCAGTGTGTAAAATGTACAGTTGATGTAGGGGATAAAAAGGGATGCTGTAGTAAATATCTCAATATTATGTTTCCTAGGTCCAGATTCTGCCTGAGACTGGTGAGACACCACTGTTCAAGCAATTCTTCAAGAACTGGGTTGACAGATATCAGACTGAGGGACTGGGAACCTGCTACATCTCTGGGCAAATCGCCAACATTGAAAAAGTGCCTTTTGATGCTGCAACTTTGCACGAGTCTCCTGCCATGGCTGCCCAGCATGGAATGGTGGACGATGGGTCCGGCGAGAAAACGGTAAAACACTAACACGACACTAATAGTGACATTGGAGAGGCACTAACTGTACTACAGCAAAGTCTTCATTTTCAAAGTCAGCTTATAGGAAGCAGGTAGGGGTTTTCCAGAAGAAACTGAATCTTAACTCGGAATCTAGAGCTTGATGTCACTTACAAGTGCACTTTCAAACCCAACTGTTTAGCCTTTGGCCTTTCCATTTCCTACAATACTTCTGTACCCGTCAATTTGCTCAACCGCTCGCTCACACTGCCACCTTTGAATGTCTTTGTCCCCAGCAAATAACTTCATTCTTTCCCATCCCTATGGTTTCCATCTTTGCTCCCTCAAGTCCAAGGGGCATAGACATGAGCATATCTGGTGCAGAACTGGTTTAGCCATCTATCATCAGATCCAGCTGGACCACATCAAGCGCTATAGGGCTACGTTCTCTGCCAAAACCTCCCACTACTCCCGGATCATCCTGGCGAGCAAAGATGATCTCCGGCTTATTTCCACTACTAATCTCTCCTTACACCCCTCCATTCTTGTCACCCAACAGCAAGTGGAAGGAGCTTATGGATATCTATCACTAAGATTGAGACCATCTGCTCAGCTGCCTCTGCTGCTTCCCAGCCCCCAGCCCCCACCCCCCTCCACATTTGTCCTTGCCCAGCAAGTCAATCCTCCCTCCTGCCCTAGTCCTAAACCCGCCTCTTTCTCAGGACACTGCTACTCCACTGATATTTGGAAATCAATATTGCGTGCTCATAATTTAGGCTTAGGAGTCTTCAGAGCCTAAATGTTATAATGTAAATGTACATCACAGGAGCCCATTACTCAGTGAGTTACTCTGTGTTCCAGTGTAAAAGAGCCTAGCAGATTTTATATTATGTGAGGTCCAGATGACAGTGTAAGTGCAGATATTTAAGTACCTGTTAGGCAGAGGGTTAGAAGTGTGCAAGATAAATTCTGTAAAATTTCTGTCTCAAACTTAACTTTTTTTTAAAAAGAAAGTTAGACTTGTCAACTTTATTGACTTTGTTTTACTTTGGATGAAATGCATTTATTGTGCCTTTTGCACACATTGTGAATCCAGTTTACACACTTACTGGGTCCGGAGGAACAGGTAAGGGATTGGTGCCGTGACACCATTGAATGGTGGGACGTTGGCTTTGTGTGCCTTGATGCTGAATTTCTTAACGGCTGCTGCCGTAGTGAGAAGGTAAAGAATCAGACGATGAGTCATCGTTGGCTGGTCTCACACCTTGCAGTAGATGGTTTGGAGCAGGTTGTCCATCTACACCCTGGGCAGGAAATGAAAGCTGACTGGGTGGTCGAACTGGGAAAGTAACAGAAGCACACTGTTGGCCTGGTGCAGTACTGGTCCCCACACACCAGCGGGACCTTCAGATCAGTGCTTGGTCCGTGCTACTTTAGCTAATCTCAGCAAGGACGGCGGTGAGGGGACCACAATTGGCCTCCTAGCTCAGAGAGAGGAGCAGCCATTGCACTGCTATCCAGTGACTGTCCCCCCCAGCTCCCCCTGCTGGAAGTTGTTGAGTGTATTCGTACCTGTCAAGGGCTGAATGTAGTTTGAACAGCCTCATACATGAAGCATGGCCAGTAGCTGTCGCTACTCCCAGCGTGAGTCACTGCCTTTGGGAAGTGGGTTGGAGGCGGGGTGCGGTAGTGGGAGGCAACTGGGAAGAAAAGGGATAAAATGCTACCTTCACAGGACCAATAATAAATCAAACTGAAACTTTTAGATCTGGCGCATCGAAGGCAGCGACAAAGTGCTAGTCGACCCGAGCACTCACGGCCAGTTCTACGGAGGAGATTGCTACATTATCTTGTACGCGTACACCTTCGCTGGAAGACAGGGTCATATCATCTATTACTGGTAAGCCCTTGAAAAGCTTTCTTATGAGCTACGGACATTTTCCTACCACTCCTATAGGATATTTAATTTGCGTTTGTTACTTTCAAAAAGGCTTCTCTGGGGTTTCCCTGATTGCTCGGACGGTAAGTGCCCGCTCTGGCACGTGCCACACGGAGGTTGAGGTGAAACGTTAAACCGAGGGGCCCTCTGCCAATTCAGCCGGATGTATAAGATCCCAAGTTATTATTTGAAGAGCAGTCGAGAGAGTTCTTCCAATGTCCCGGCCAGCATTCCTCCCTCGACCAACTCCACCAAAAAAAAATACAGATTCGTTGGCCATTCCTCTCACTCGCTGTTTTGTGGGACCTTGCTGTGTAAAAATTGGCTGCTGCACTTGCCGACGTAACCGTGGAGACGCTTCAAAAGTGATTCAGCGACTGTGCACAGCCTTAGGGGTGTCTCGAGGATGTGAAAGGCACTATATCAATGCAAGTTTGTTCATTCTTGGAGTGGGCCTTGCTGAAAAATGTCTGTGAATGTTAGGGGGATGGCAGGGTCAAGCTTACCTTAAAAAAAAAAAAAAAAAATTCTGTTCCTGGGATGTGGGAGACGCTGGTGAGGGTCCATTTATTGCCCATACTTAGCTACCCTGAGAAAGTGGTGGTGAACCTTGTGGTGATGGTACTGCCACAATGGTGTTTGGTAGGAAGTTCAAGACTACTGACCCGGGAATGGATAGATATGTCTCGAGTCAGGGTGGTGTGTGGCTTGGAGGTGACTGTGATCCTGTGACATTGCTGGTTGTAAGGCCGCCCCGTGGTCGAATAGCCTGTTGACGACACAATTTGTCCAGGCTCACCTTGTGAAGAATTATCACTTGTCTGAGGTCCTGGGGATCACCTGGAGCTATGGAGTGGTACCTGAGCAAGGATCAGTACCTACACAAAAGGAGGGGAGAGTGGGATGGAAGCAACTTCTGCCACTTTGACTACGATATGAAGTAGGGCAGGGCCTAGGTACTGAAGAAATTGCTGTTACTCTAATATGCTCTGAATTTTTAATATTAATTTTCCTCTTGAATTCCTCGTTGATTTGAGAAGCTATTGTAATTCTCAAGACGGAGTCATTTAAAATCCCAGAAGACACATCTCTGCAAAGTAGATGTGCTGAGGCAAATGGAGACTGATCTTTAAAAATGACAGCAGTACTTTTAACCCTTCCAAGTGCCATGTTTCCCTTTGCACTTGGTGAATGGGGAGAGTGGTGGAGTGCTCACCCTCTCTGTACTTGCTGAAGTCGCCCTCTGCTCTGGTGTAGCAGGTGTTTGATGAGGTGCTGAAGATTCCCTTGTACAGCGCTGTGCATCAGAAGACACCCCAGTCTGGGCTGACTGGGATCAGCACTGCTTTAAGACTTTATCGCAGAACTATGAAAGGAAAAGTAGCAGCCTGTCGCATGTCTGCCTTGTACGCTCATTAAAATGGGAACATGAGTGGGCAGTAAAAATGTCTCCGCATGCAGTGAAGAACGTGGGACATTGCCAGAGCAGGACCTTGATCAGGGAGCCAAGTAGAGTCAACAGATATTTAAAGAGGATCAAGAAAAATTTAGGAAATAAGAACTTTCAGGTCTGGGGAATGTCCAGTAGGTCAATAAGTTCATAGATCAGCCCCACCCATCAGCATTCTCAGCCTGTTCTTCAAACCCTTCTTTCATAGAAACCTATCTAATTGTCTCTTGAAACCTATTTGTACTATTGAGTTCAATGGCCTTTGCTGGTAATCTATTTCACAAGTCTACCATCTTTTCTTGCTCTAGAACGTCCTTGTTTTAACCTAGTATTTGAGTCCTTTACCATAGTGATTCAGCGACATAATTACTGCAGCATCTGTTCAGATCCAGGAATGGATCTCATGTGTTTATAGCAAATAGGCACTTTTACAGTCAGTCCATAAACTGTGCCCAGTGCTGCCACCTAGCACTGCAGTTACTGCACCTGTTAAGTTACTGGAAAGAGCAATTTGATGATGTTTGTTAAGTGCTAAGCTGATTCATTACCGTGGCAGGGAGAACCAAGAGCCAGAGAGACTGTGTCTGACTGGAGAGCGAGTCACTCTGAAGCCCCGCCATTTACAGCAGTAACGGGTTGTTGATTAAGATGTTACGTTTAGTGATGTTTGATTTACAATTCAAAGACTTCTCTTCCCCCAACTGAAGACATTGAGTTTTTGCGATACAATTCCCATTGGTGCCAGCCCCCTGTATTATGCCCACTCCTTCCCCAGCTGACATCAGCTAATTCTTCGCAACCTGGGGATTGAACCCGGGGCTCTTTGGTCTGCTTGGCTCGGTACCACACCAATAGATGCATTTAGCAACTGAGACACCAGGGGCGCTAACTCGAGTCTAGTCCACTAGTTAATTTGTTTGGATTTTGTTTTACAGGCTGGGAAGTGATTCGTCACAAGATGAAATCGGTGCCTGTGCCATCTTGACTGCCCAGTTGGATGAGGAACTGAGAGGTGGCCCAGTCCAGGTAATACTCCCATATTTCTAGAGCAAAGAGTTAAAACATACTGTGGTCACTAAATAGCCTGTAAATTACTATCACTGATATTCGCCAATGATAGAGTATGACAGTCCTCTGAGGCATTATTTAAATGTCGAATCTTCTTGTTTAAATTTATTTAGAATAATCACCAAAATCAAATGTTTTGTCCATTTTAATATGGGAGACATAGGCTAATGTTTCCAGTGCACAAGAAAACACCGACCACCCTCAACCGAATGAAACAATATACAACTGTTTTCTCTTGGATTGTTTATGCTGAATATCAGTCTCATGACCAGGCTCAGTAGGCGAGTGCACGCAGGTCATTTGAGTGGAGCTGTCTTAATTACACATTTGTCTCTCCGCCAGCCAGCTCCACAGGGCATCAATTATTTTGATTGTTTGTGCTTGTACTTCATGCACTGCAGGCACCAACCATTTTGGGTTTTTTGTTTGTTTGGGGCGTTTTGCTGTATAAATCTCGATGGCCTGATTGTATGGCAGCCAGAAACTCAAGAGTTCTGAAGCTGAGCAGTCAAATATATTTAAATTCCATTATTAAATGTCTGGTTTAGGCAGGTTGCTGAAAAGCTATCAATGTTTGCACTTCTCACTCATTCTCTGCCCCAATGTTTATGTGAAGGTTTCTCTATGTTCCTGCTGTAATCTGAGGAACTCCTGTGTTACACACAGCACTTAGAGCGCAAAGCATCATTGGTGCATCTCCTCATCCTGTCGCATCTCCTGAAGAGGAATATCACTTCCCTTCAAAGTTATTTATCTGTCAAATACCAAAGGGAATTGTGTTTGTGAGGAAGGCAAAGTCAAATATCTCCAATAAACTCCTGACCATTTAATTCAATGTGGGGAATGTCAAACTTTTACCAAATACTCCATCCCTACCCTGTTCACTGTTGAAGAATGAGAGTCTGATTTAAACCCCAAACTTTGCAAATACTCCAGTTTAAAAAAAAATCCAAGATTTACCATTTGACTTTAGTAAAAACTTTGTACCAATGAACGTATGAAATTGACGGGCAGGAAAAGACCAGTTGGTCAATCAATCTTGCCCCACACTCATGATGGACAGAGCATCCTGACTACACACTTCCCTCTTTTTTTTCTCCTCTTCTCCCTGCTTGCAGCAGGGCGAGGCAGAGAAAGAGAAAAGCAGAGGTTTCATGGCTGCAGTTGGGTGCTTGTCAGCTGCCTCTTATGAATGAACCGGGCCTGCCTACTTTTCAAAGTGCTTTTATCAAAGAGGTCCTCGACGGGTTTTAAGTGGATAATGCTTTCTTGGCTAAATCCCCAAGTCCTTGCATTCTCATTTTTCTGTTTCATGACATGAAGCACCCTTTTTCAAAGATAAAAGAAAAAAAAAATTAAAATACTGGTTGAAATAGACAATGCTGGCAATGCACATCTGGTCAGTCAGCCTCTGAAAGGGAAAGAACCAATTAACGTTTTGGGTGAGATCTTTCATCACAATTGGGAAGGTGAGAGCATATCGGGCTCACTACCACACATCGTGTGTGAATGTGTTCATTCTCAGGATATGGGCGTAGCTGGCAAGGGCACCGTTTATTGCCTATCCATAGTTGCCCTTGAAGGTGATGGTGGGCCACTGCCTTAAACCACTGCAGTCCATGTGTTGAAGGTACTCTCTCAATGCTGTTAGGTAGGCAGTTCCAGGATTTTGACCCAGTGATGCCTTACCATGAAAATGAGCATTAAAATAATTAAGTTTAAAAGTGCACACACCATTCGTTAGATCAAGTAGAAAGAATAAAAATCAGACAGACCTCCCAGATTATACGTGAGATATTGTGATTGGGCAATTTATAGCACCTTCCAGGCTTGCTCAGTGGTTTAATTCGGAGTTCCTCAGTCACAGCAGTAAAAAGATGACCAGATCCATAGTGGTGTTTACAATAAGTGTAATGGGAAGGATCTGTTTACTATGCTGTGTTCACAATCATAGGTTATGGCCAGACTGATTTCAATGCTTACTGTAAAATCAGGCTCTTAACAAAATAACTGTTTACATTCAAGAAGCAGAACTTCATTGCTGACTGACTCTGAATTCCTAATTCTCTGCAGGGGCCTGATGGTTCCCATATCGTTAACCAGGTATCGGCACCTGCTCACTGTAGATCATGGCCTCCTTAGCTTGAATGATGCTGAACCTGTAGAAAATTGAAGGCATTTGTGCCTCTAACCATGAGCCTAGTAACGCATGAGATAGTAGTGCATGTTTTAGTTGTCCTAATGTCACTGCTTTCTTGGGTCAAGCCCTGCCTGCTGCACTCGTAGTGAACAGCTGTTTCCTAACCAGAAAAGTAGAAGAGTATAGATTGGCAGCTGTAGATGGAATGCTTCTAGCACGGTCTGGTCTCTGAAGGCTTAAATATGTCGTTGATCCTCTGATAACGTCAGTGTACCATTTTTGTTACTTTTTGCCTGTATGTAATTCCCCTTGAATGTTAACGCAGCTGGGATTTTAGAAGGAAAGGCATGATGTGAGTGCTGGGGAATTTAAACCCTTCTCTAATTTTGGCACCCAGTGTCAGCATAGGGAGCTTCCAATTAAAATCCAACAGTGGTTAGATGAAGAGTAAAACTCTCCTCCTCAACCCCAACCTGAGACGAGAACACACCAGCTTTCTTGTTTCTTTCGAGTGAGACAGTCAGTTGAAGCCTAGAATTCAGTGTTTGGATTATTAGCATGGGAATGCTTAATGAATTTGAATGACATTCCTCAGTCTTAATTTAACAGGGATGCTTTCTCATTTGTTTTAAATGCATTAACAGCTCCATTACAATTGCAGAGGAATATTGGAAGAATGTGTTCAGCGTCCATACATTGGTGCAAATACTACATTTTAGGCTTTACTGTAAACTTTTAGACAGTTTTGTGTGTGTCACCTATGTCCATTATGGTTGAGACTGGCCATTTCACTTTGGATCAGAGCCAACAGGAGACTGTACATTCCATTGGTCAAGACTAGCATCTCAATCCCAAGAGTGAGGTGGAATTCCAACCCACTGCCACTCCCAGATTTTTGATTAATAGATTATGAATGCACAATAATATCCTATTAAATTTGCTTTGTATGGCATGTAGTCCGAATTTGAGCACCACCAATTTGAAGGCATACCGGCAGCTGCCAGCTTCTGCCGCTAGATGGAGCTCCTGCAGCTGCCAGCTTCTGCCGCTAGATGGAGCTCCTGCAGCTGCCAGCTTCTGCCGCTAGATGGGGCTCCTGCAGCTGCAGGCTTCTGCCGCTAGATGGAGCTCCTGCAGCTGCCGGCTTCTACCGCTAGATGGGGCTCCTGCAGCTGCAGGCTTCTGCCGCTAGATGGGGCTCCTGCAGCTGCCGGCTTCTACCACTAGATGGAGCTCCTGCAGCTGCCAGCTTCTGCCGCTAGATGGGGCTCCTGCAGCTGCCGGCTTCTACCGCTAGATGGGGCTCCTGCAGCTGCAGGCTTCTACCGCTAGATGGGGCTCCTGCGGCTGCCGTTCCCCAGACCCGTACCTACAGCCTCACTAATGCACTGAGGGGAAATTCACTTTCAACTGGCTTTCTTTGGGGAAATCCATGGGAGGTCTGCTGGTAAACTACAATAGGTACAGAAGTTAGGTTATAAATGTTCTCAATTCAGTATCTAGTGGGCAGAAATATTTAATGAAACAGACCCAAGCAGAGAGAAACTCTTCTCCCTCCCTTTGAAATGTGAGAAATGGGTCATCACCCATCTTATTAATTTTTTTTTTCCATCCGTGTTTGAATTTGAGTTTTTGTTGAAATAGAACCAACCAAAAACAAAGTTTTTTTTATTTGCACAAAAAAAGTCTAGAAATTGCAACCCAAAAAATGTATTTGATTGTAATGGGAATGAGTGTACCATTCTCTTGTAATTAATGAGGTCAGTTGGATAATATAACTTGCATGCATCAGGAACTAGTTTAATAGATGTACAAGCAAGTAGTTCTCCTGATAAATCATGTGCTGGAAAAGAGAGACCATTCCCATGCAGAGCGACCTCTGGTTGTGATGGAAGAGAGACAGGAGCTGAACATCTAATCACAGAGCAAGAATCAGTGGAAGCAGAGACTCCAATAATGGCAACTCTGACTCTTTGGCGGGGGGGGGGGAGGAGAAGAGGGACATTTTAATGGAAAAATGTCTTTATATTTTAACACAACAGTGAGCATGTTATCAGCTCTTGTCATAATTTCAGCATTCTGATTTCTGTCCGGTCATCAGAATTCCCTGATTGAGGCGGGGCTCTTAACGAACTCTCGGAAAACCTATTCTCTGCTATGGGTTCTAGAAGCTGAATCCTTGGATTTTTGGGAGTGTTTTTTTTTCCCCTCTGAATTCACGTTTGAAAAATAGTGTGAAATCAGCTGCAAGCATATTGGTGCTTTTCAGCTCAAAAGTAAAACCAAGTGATCAGAATTAGCAGGTTTAATGGGCAGGAACAAATAAATTACTTTGGTAAATCATAAATCATAAACAATTATCTTTGCAAGGCATAAAATCGGTACATCCTTGGTGCGTGCTCCCCAGTGGGGTTTTGTTCAGCTGTCTGTAAGTGGCAGCTGACTGAAGGTGTGATCTACATTAATGTTTCCCATCAGGAGCTCCCTGTAACAGAGTGTGACTGCAGGGGCAGCACCACAACAGCAGTGTTCCATTGTTGACATTTCTCATTGACTTTAACCTCTTAAATTCATCTCTCATTGGGGAGGGGGGAGGGAAGCTAATTATCAGGTTTAGTTGGGTTTACGTCGACAATCTGAAGCCTTACATATGTCCCGTGTGCCCCTAATTGTATAGCCTATGAAACCCTGATGTAAACCAATTCCCAGTGATGTCCAGATGAATACCAGTTATTACAAAAGTTCCAGTCCAGCTCCTTACGTACTCAGTAATGGTGAAATCAGCCCTTTACAACTGTTCTGTCTATCCCCTGCCTGTGACATGGTACAGGATCCCACTGTACTGTTATTAGGCACTTTTATATTGGCGCTGGGACTGCAGCAGCGAAATGGGGCACCGTTCCAAACATTGCTCTGCTCTTCCTGCATTCACCAGTACTGCCGGCCCCACACTTCCAACCAATGCCCTTCAATCCCAGGGAAAGTCTCGGACTCTGAAGGTGTTGCATTCCTCCTCCTTGACACTGGTGTCAAGCTAAAAGTGCCCAGTGACCGGTTACAAGAGTGGAGCATGTTAACGGTGTTTAATCAGTACTAACAGGAGACCGAGCTCCACCTAACTTCATATTGTTTTAAGGCTACCCTGTCTCTGCCATTTTTTTCTCTAAGCGTGGGTCAGTCCTGCATTGAGTTTACCGTCTCGGTGACTAATCTCACTGTCGGAATAAGCTACTGGTTTGAGTGTGTGCTTTTTGCTCATCTCTTTCTTGAATTGTTCCTTTTACTGTCTGTATTGTCTCTCTCTCTCTCTTGCTCTTCTTTGTTTTTTCTTTTCAGTGACACAGTTTCTCCAGGGATTATAGAATGAATAGTAAACAATCACGAGGCATGGTTTACTGAAAAATGAGCCACAGCAGGATGCTGGAAAACACTGCTGTCATGAGCTAGTTTATTTTTTTTCTTGTAATCTGACCTGTGATCCTTCTGCGCCCCCCCCTCCCCACGCACCATGGTTGGCCACCAGTAGAGTGTGAGCAGCTTTCAAGCCTCCAACATTGCCCCTGTGTACTGGTAGATATACGAGATGGATATGGGATAACTTGCCCTTTTCTGCCCTCACGATGCCCTCTGTTGCTTGGTCCTAAAGGGCACTTAATCTGCTTGTAGTGACACTGTGTAACCAGCAGGAATGTGCCTGGCCTCCATTTGGCGCCTCCAGCCAAGAACAGGAAGTCACCTGGGCATGACCCCATGTACAAGTAGCTCATGGCTCAGCTTTTAAAGTAGTGGTGCTGTTCTTCCTCCAAGTGACAGGAGATCTGACCCAGATGGAAATTGAGAAAGCAAAATAAAGTACGCTCCCAAGCCCATCATAAGTGACTGAAGTTTATCTAACGAGCAGCAGCAGCTCTGTATGTGATCAAACACCACACCGCTACCTGGTACAAGGAGAAACACCCACAGTGAAAAATCAAGGATAGCAAGTGTGTGTGGGTGGGGGTTCAACCTGAAACCTGGGCAGTTGTAAAATGGCCCGGCCAGCCATTCAGTCCAGCGTTAAGATTATCTATGTGGACAATTCAATGTAATGCTTCAGCCTGATATTACAGTATACTTATTAATTGAGTGGGTTGCACAGATTGGATTTTCTAAGAATAAAATAGTGTATTACTTCATTTTAGTAACTGATCTCAGCAAGGCTGGATTCCACATTACCTTGCTCACGTCTTCCAGTGTCAATGTCAGTATGTAACAGTAAATGTTTCTTCTCTTTCGTTCACCTAAACAGGTGCGTGTAATCCAGGGTAAGGAGCCGGCCCATCTGATGAGCATGTTTGGAGGCAAGCCAATGGTTGTTTACCAAGGTGGGACCTCAAGGGAAGGTGGTCAGACCGCGCCTGCGGAAAATCGCTTGTTCCAAGTTCGGGCCAGTAGCTGTGGATCCACCAGAGCAGTGGAGGTTAGTTGGTTTTAATGCCGGCTTTCCTTTTGCCTCCGTATTCGGCAAGAACAATTTCAAATCCTTAGGAATGAGCAGGACTCACTAAAAGGCAAGGAGGAGAGTCTTGCTTTAGGGAGATTGAGGAGATGGTTGACTATAAATGAAGAGGTTTCCTTATGCTATTTGTAGCAAGAATTGTAAAGATTGTCCTTTGCACATGTGTTGGGTTTCACCACAAATGACTAACAGAGGAACTCTTTCTCCCCTCTCCTCTCCCCTCCCTCCCTCCACCCACCCCTCCCAAAAAGATTTGTTGAGTTCTAGCAGTACTGGTGTGTTGCCAGCAGATGTCACTGATTCCCTTATTCACAGGGCAGGCTGGAAACAGTGACTCAATGAACTGTACTTCCTGGTATGTGCTGTGCCTTCAGTAAAACGCAAACTTTCTCTCAAGCTCCAGCTCTTATCATACATTATACTCCTCCAATAACACCAGGTAACCTTTGTTCCCACTTTCCTCTCCCCATGAATTTTTCAGTCACCTTCATTTTCATCCTTTTCAGAGAAGCCAGTCAGAACCATAGCCTGCGTCATCAGTGATAAATCAGTCAAATCTCAATCTGATACTCTGCTGTCCCGGGTGTGCAGTTTGAACATACTGATCACTAAATCATCAACATCCACACTAGGGCTGCCACCTCTGGTTAGACGTATTACTGGAGGTTTCATCACGTGATCTCTCTCCTCCAATGGTCCCGCCCTCCCTGCCACCATCGATTGCCTAAAACGCCCCTCCTTGAGTTGCTGCCTTCCCCACCAACGGGGAGGCAAACTGACTCTTCGTTACCTGATTGACAGTCAAGAATCACCCAAACAGCCTTTATTCCAATCTCCAATATTTTTATAACAAATAAGTGTTCAAAGAAAATTAAAAGAAACCTCATTTTAACGCCCCTATGATTTTTTTGGGGGGTTTGCTCGCAGCAGTGTCCTGGAGATTAATCTTTAATTCCTGGAGGGTTGGCAACCCTGGTTCCCACACGCCCCTCATTGAAAACACACTTATTCTTTCCGCACAGCAACTGTTTTTCCATTTCCTTTCTTTATGTCCCTTGGGCCTTGCGGCCACAGTGGCTAAAGATTGTGTGGCATGGTCCCTGGCCTCTGATGCTGCTACAAGGTTGTTAATTGTATCCATATGATTTATATCAGTGTTAATTGTGTTCAGGTGGTGTGTATCAATTAGGGACTCTTGTATCCATTTGAGAGCTTTTTCTAGGGTATGGACTGCATAATATGGATCTCTGTGAATAGAGGCTTGGAAGCAACTGAAGACCTGGCTGTAGTAGTCTATCCTTCACCACCTGGCTATCCAATTTATTACAAAGGTGGTTGCTGCTTGGTGTTTCGCGAGAGCAATCCAGTTGCAAGTCTTCCGAATTTCTTTTTCACACAAGGGGCGCCTCCATCTTGTACCTCCTCAGGACATCATGGAGCAGAACCTCAGCGGTCTGGGGATTGCTGGTAAAAAAGCTGCGTCCCACCACTCCGAGGCACGGTGCGCACATCCTGCCTCACCTACAGTGACCGCTGCAAGTTAGCCTCGGCCTCCTGAGGATTCCCTGTGCCTCTTGTGCCCCATTCCGTGAGTTCAGAATAGACCATTTGGACTGATGGCCCAATTGAAATAGTTTTAACTTGTAGCCTTTTGCACATGGGGGCCATTGTTGGTACCTAATTAAGGACAGAAGAGCAGTGATGGTAAACATGCAGCAACTGTGGGTCTTATTGCATGAGCCCTGGGTGTGAAAGAGACACTTGTCTTAACCATGTAATAATTCATTCGATTTTTTTTTAAAAACACAGGGCCTGATTTGCATTGGTTTTCATAAGATGACCTTTTGCCTCTTAGTACAAAAGCACCAATGAAGACGTGTCAAAGTTCTGTTTGGGGCTGTGGTGGAAGGGTTTTAATGAACTACAACAACACTCATTCATACAGCACCTTTTAATGGCAGCACTTCACAGGAGCATAATCAAATAAAAATTTGACACTGAGCCAAAGAAGGAGATGTTAGGACAAGTGATTAAAAAGCTTGGCAGAGGTAGGTTTCAAGGAGCGTCATAAAGGTGGAGAGGGTTAGGGAGGGAATTCCAGAGTTTACAGCTGAAAGCACTAGGAGTGTATTTGGCACCTAGCCCTGTTTCAGTTAAAACGCTCTTGTTTTGAGTGTTAGATTAGCTGAGACTTGGAGTGCAAGGGGCTAAGTGGCTGTTAAGAGCTGGTGCAAGATATTACTTTGCATCATCTGATCTTTTATCATTTGAAGGAAATTCCCGCCTGGCTGAGAGGACCCCTCCTCTTCCAGCTCCTGCACCAGTGCCACTCATTACCTTGAAGGTACATAAGAGCGGAGTGGGGAGTGTGGCATGTCCTCCTTCTCCCCCTCCCCAACCCTCTTCCTTGGGTCTCCCCACAGCACTGTGAGATTAGCAGTTCACTATTTAGGGAATTGCTGACATGAACCAATATTCCACCACATTGCATTGGCAGAGTGTATTGAAACTCTTAATCTCCTGTCGTATTATCTCTGGAAAACAAGGAGGTCACAAGCGGCCTGAGTGATAAAATCAGGTATCTTATACACACGAAAGAAAGAACTTGCATTTATATATCGCCTTTCACAACCTCAGGACGTCCCAAAGTGCTTTACAGCCAATGAAGTACTTTTTGAAGTGTAGTCACTGTTGTAATGTAAATAAGCAGATAATCCGTTTTTTAGTGATGTTGGTTGAGGGATAATTATTGGTCAGGACACCGGGGAGAGCTTACCTGCTCACCTTCGAAATAGTGCCATGGGATCTTTTACGTCCACCAGTTTATCCCTCTAAACATCGTGGGGACCTCGAGTTCTTGAGGACTCTAATACAGGGACAAGGAACTGACGTTCTACAGAGGGGCACAACTTGGAGCAAAAAATCTTTAAACACATTTTTGAAGCAGAGGAGAGGAGAGGCTATTTATTTATCGCTGGGTAACAGTGGGGACACCTGGGCACAAAAACACCTCCATAAAAGAAATTTGTCCTGCACTGAGTTACAGACTGCATGAAAGGAATTTGAACTTGAAAATACCCGAGAGCTGGAAGTGTTTGCTGGGGATGCCTGAGAGTGTTTGAGGAGTGCTACAGTGCCACCAACGGAGAACATGTGTATTGCTGACATTCCCTGCAGTGCCTCAGTCAGTGTCCTCCTTGTGTTCCCCACCCCCTCCTCCCCAGTTTGGGAACTTCTGCATTAGAAGCACAGCTGAATATTCATTGGGTGAAGCTTTTCCTTCTGCAACAAATATCCTCACTGACAGTGCTCAGCATGATGTGTGCATGCCGGCAGTTGATATTACAAATATCAAGCTGCTCTTCTGGTTGACTGTGGCTGCAGCTTGTCCATGGGAAAGCTGATAATAGAAAATGTGATTGACTATGCCAGCCAGATAGACATAGGAAGCAGGCAGATGCTTGGTATGAAAGGACCTCATTCATAGAAGGTGAGAACAGCAAGTATCTTGTCCAGTGTCTTCTGGCTGTGGGAGCTTCCTCCCATGGGCCAGCTATGGACAAGGGTGGTTAGTGGTGCCTGGTTTTTAATTTTGAAGTTTGTTTCCAGGATGTTCTCACCACCCACTGCTCCTGTGTCTTATAACTTGGAGACATCAGTTACTAATGCTGTTAAGGTGAATAACTAATCAGTGACAAAACCTACAAAGCTCAAACCTTCGGTCCCACCCATACCCTCCTTTTCCTTCTTTCCCCCCCCCCCCCCCCAACAACCTGATTTGGTTTTAAGTTAATTCTGCCCCTGCCTGAAGTTTAAAAGTCTTAAAATATCAGTTGGGAAAGTTACAAAATATTTCTGAATTCATGGGTTGGGGGGGCAAATATCATTCAGCCCTGAAATTACAATTGAGACAATATGAAATCTATTGAATTGTGTATTTGCAACACCGACTGTATGTGGTAGAACTGGGGTTGCAAGAGAAGGTGGCCGTACTCGCTGATGCTGTGAACTGTTTCCATTCCCCACAGGTTAACGCTGTTGCCTCAAACTTGAATTCAAATGACGTCTTTGTGCTGAAGACTCCTGGATCTTCCTTTGTCTGGGTGGGCCAGGGAGCAAGTGATGCTGAGAAACAAGGGGCTCAGCAACTCCTCGAGATTCTGGGAACCAGTGCCTCCGAAATAGCCGAGGGCAGCGAGCCAGGTAAGTCACGGAGAGATCCCGCACCATGGCTGCTGCTGTTTCTGACCTGAACCTTTTTTTATTGATGTTTGTTCATTGTGTATGAAGTTTTATTTTCTTTGTTGCTATAGTACTAGTGTCAGAAAAGCTGGGGAATCTCAGCCACCATGAGTTATTGATCAACTCCCTTTCCTTTTTAATGGTGCAAAAGATACCCACATTTTATATACAAACTATTTCAATCGTCCAGACTTTTTATTAGTTATATAGAAATATACAATGTGGACAGCTGTCTTTTTAAACCAATCACTTTTTCTGTCTTTATGTGGCTTGCCTGCAGTATTTACAGGGAGTAAATACACTTCTTGAATCTTGCGTATGTCGGATGGAGAGGAGTGGGTGGAGGGTACAGCAGATGATATGTGTATCCAAGCCAATCATCAGTGGGTGCAATCTGTACATCTCTTGTGGAATGTTGAGTCCTTTCCTTTCTCTCCCACACTCTTTTTACTGTTTTGATGACAGGTGAATTCTGGGGTATCTTGGGTGGAAAGGCAGATTATCGCACGTCCCTAAGACTGAAGAACAAAATGGACATTCATCCTCCTCGTCTCTTTGCATGTTCTAACAAGACTGGCCGTTTCGTTGTGAGTTTGACCTCAAGTTACTGCACCTTAGGTTTCCAGGAATTGTTGGCCCTCTAGTGCAATGGTAGTGAACACTTTTATAAGATAATGGAGACGTTAGATGTCAAGTGAGCGCAGGGTTCAGTCCCGAGCCCCTTGTTTGAGTAACCTCCTCAATTGCTTTGAGGGAGTGAGGTCCTAATGACTTGATGTACCTCGATTTCCAAAAGGCTTTTGATAAAGTTCCACGTGAAAGGCTTTTGTTTAATCTCAAAGGTGAAGATTCAAGGTAAATCTTGAACGGATTAAAAAGAACTGAGTACTCATTAGAGGAGTTATGTCAGGGTGGAGAGATGTACGGAGTGTAGTTAATCGAGGCTCACTGCTGAGACCCACTGCTGTTTCTAATTTACCTAAATGTCTTAGATCGAGAAACTCAATGCAGCAACAACTACTTGCATTTATATAGCACCTTTTAACATAGTAAAATGTCCCAAGGCACTTTACAGGAGCGTTATCAAACAAAATTTCACACCGAGCCTCATCATGAGGTATTAGGATTGATGACCAAAAGCTTGGTCAAAGGTAGGTTTTAAGGAGCGTCTTAAAGGAGGAGAGAGAGGTTTAGGGAGGGAATTCCAGAGCTTAGGGCTTAGGCAGCTAGAGGCACGGCTGCCAATGGTGGAGTAATAAAATCAGGGATGCGCAAGATGCAAGAATTGGAGGAGCGCAGGGTTGTACGGCTGGAGGAGGTCAGAGATAGCGAGGACCGAGGCTCAAATTTGCAAATTATACCAAACTTGAACAGAGAGAATCAGAAGAGGCAGCTCAGATTACAGAATGGGTTGGACAAAATATGTTATTGGGAAAAGAAACAATGGAAAATGTAATTTAAGGCTGATAAATGTGAAGTACTACACATAGAAGGAAAAATAGACACCATTTGAACTCCATGAATGGTGTTTAAAGAGCTACGGATGAAAATGAGAGAGATCTGAGTCTTGGTCACCGTGTCCAGCCAATGCGAAGCAGCAATCGGCAAAGCCAATAAGATGTTGAACTACATAGCCAAGACAGTAGAATACAAGTCGGAGGAGGAGGTAATGATCAAACTGTATAGTCTTTTGCTCACTAAGAAATGAGAGACACAAGGCTTGTGTCGGGGGTCTGTTATAAGGAAAGACTTGAGAAACTTTGACTTTTCACTCTGAATAAGGTGTCCGAGAGGCGATCTTGTTGAGTTATACAAGATTGGTACGGGCATGGAAAAAGTAACTTGATATACTACCTTTTAAAATTAAGCTGCAGAAATAGAGCAAGTGAGTTCAAGCTAATAAAAGGTAATTAAGGACTGATATCAGGAAATCCTTCTTTACAGAGTGATCAAAGTGTAGATTAGACTTCCGGATGGAGTAGTGGTAGCAAAAACAATTGGATGCTACAGTGGGTAGGTGTTGGGATAATCTCTGGATGGACGTATTAAGATGGGCCAAATGGCCGTGTTCATCTGTACTTGACCTTGTAATGTCAGACTGATTATATAAAAAAAATTACTTGAGAAGCCAAGTCATAAAAGAACGAAAGAGTAATGGACATGGGAGCCATGCCAGAATATGCCAGGTTGCATTTCCAATTCAAAGAATTTAGTCACATGCCATTTTTGGATTACCATGTGTCTCTGGAACGTCCTGTTTTGATTCAGCAAGGGCAAGCAGAACGGGTACAGCCGAGGATGAGATGTGCTGGAATTCTTGATCTCAGTATCTCACAGCACATTTTACAGAGTAAGATACTGAGATGTGGTTGAAGCATGAAGCACACTCTGTCCACAAAAAAAAAGCTGTATCTCCTCATGCCAGACACTCCACCCTACCAATAGAACGGGTGAAGGAAGCCCCTTCTACAAAGGGAATGTTTTATATTTTTATACGTGGAGGGGTTAGACATCAACATTTTCACCTGGTAGAACTTCAAATTCAGCCCAGACTGATTGGATGAATGTCGTCTTTGTCTGCTGGTTGTAAGGGTCCTACATAAAATGACTTTGGGCACTCTTAATCTAATTCGAAGTGGGTTTGGGCCCACTGTACAAAACTGGCCCTGATTTGTCATTAATTGGCAATCTCACTTCACGAGGCCACAGGATGGGCCTGTTTGAGACAAGAGGCAGATGTCACAAATGTGCAGTTATGGGACGCCCATCTGCAGTTGCTATTGAATGAGTAGAAGGCGCTATACACTAATGTTGTACGCCTAACCCAGGTGTGCTCGACACTTGAGTGCCCAAAACTAATTCTGCAGTGTTTTAACATCCTTCACCTTGATGAGCACAAAAATGACAGTATAACAATCACTCGTAATCTCACTGATCTGTTTTATTTCTCTCCAGATTGAGGAAGTGCCCGGTGAGCAGTCCCAAGATGACCTGGCCACCGACGATGTCATGATTCTTGATACATGGGACCAGGTGAGGTTACCATCTCACTTTGTAACTGCTCACATTTACAAAGAGGCTGCAGTTTGCGAGACCAGAGTTTGAAAGTGCAACCAGCTGATTAGAAAAATGCTGTAGCTTTGCTCCGAATTGCAGATTGTGCAAGGATGGTCTAGTCTGTGGAGTTGGATGAATGAGCAGATCTGTTCTCATACAAAAACCTGCTATCTTCACAACCCATAATATGTTGGTGATGCAGAGCTATTAACAATGAGGAAATATGACCAGCGATGTTTTAATCTGCAATATTGATACATGTTGCAAATCCATTTAAACAGATGGAGCTGTATTTACATTTAGGAGCAGCAAAGGTCAGTATTGATTCTGCTGTTAAACTGAGTGGTTCTTACTCCTGAGGTGCGTCACAGGCAAGTCTGGATCATGCTACCTGCGTCCTAATATTTAAAAGTTTCTATTTCTTTCAGTGGGCAGTGGAGTTTATTAAAAGCGAATCTGTGCAAAAGCCTAGAGCTCGTGTGGAGCAGTCAAATTGCTCAAGCCTCACTCGCTGCATTGTTTCATTTATTTTTTAAAAAAAACCCCATTGGGTGTAATTCTGACTTTGGGCGATTGCGTAAATCGGATGATAATCGGACAAGCTGCCCATTATATGTCTCTCCTGATTTTCATTTCTATTGGTCAGTGGAAATAGAAATCGGGAGAGATATAAAACGGGCAGCTGATCTGATATCGGCCAAAGTCAAAATTACTCCCACAGTTTGAGATGCCGTTCTCCCGGTGCAGTCGGAGGGTTCGTTTCCAGCAGTGGGCCCATCTGTACTTCACCATGAAAGAAGGGTAGCAAATTGTTGTCCTCCAGCCAAGGACTGAGGAGTGAGCGAATGCTACCAAATACCATTAGTGATTTATCAGTTTAATTGTCATTTAGTAAAGTGCAAATCGGGAGGATTGCATTATAGGTGTGGAGCAGGGGTTCTCTGCAATGAAGTTTCAAGTTGAGATGTATTTGAGGTTTGAAAGTTATTGAGTGATTACTGTCTCCAGAATGAATCATCAGCCCACAGGAATTGCAAGGTTTTTAAATTTTAGTTGCTGTCGGCTCTTTGACTCATCTAATGGTCTTCTTGTTTCTAGGTGTTCGTCTGGATAGGTAATGAAGCACATGATGAAGAAAAGGCTGAGGCAACATCATCTGGTACGAACTCAACACCTGGCCTGTTCATTTAGTCTCATTCATTTTAATTCCCCTTTCGGTGTGAAATGAATGAATTTGGGGTGGGGTGGGGGGGGGAGGGGAGGAAGAGAGGAGGTAATTTCCAAAGTTCAGTATGGATACCATCCCAGTTACTGTTTCTGATATCTGGCTGCCTCCCTGATCCACTTTGACATGGACCTACACAGGTGGTAATGGTTGGTCGTTGCTGATGACGCGTTGATTTCATCTGGGCAGGTCTGAGGAAATTGTCATCTGCTCCTAATTTTCCCTGTTGAGACAGAAATTGTGCTAAGTGGGGGGGGGGGGTGGAAACAAAGAAAATCCGAAGCAGACTTTAATAGCCGAGTTTCCTGTATTTGGAAAGAGGGAGCTGTTCAGTTGGGATTTGCTCCACTTAAACTGGGTTGGGACCAGCGTCCTGGCGAATCAAATAACTAGAGCTGCAGATAGGGCTTTAAATTTAAAAATTGGGGGAGGGGTCAGGTGAGAGGAAATTTAGAAATCTAATGTGAAAAGTCAAGGCACAGAGCAGTGTAGAGATTTGGGTAAAGATAAGCTGTGTGGCAGGAAGGGATAGAGTTTACCAATAATAGAGCATCAACAAGTAAGGTCAAAGCAGGAAAAAAATGGTAGAAAGTCAAAATTGAAGGCTCTTTATTTGAATGCACTGAGCATTCACAACAAGATGGATGAATTAGTTGCACAGAGATAAAAGGGTTTGATCGAATAGCCATTAGAGACATGGTTGCAAAGTGACCAAGATTGGGAACTAAATATTCCATGGTACATGATGTTTAGAAAAAACAGGCAGAATGGAAAAGGAGAGGGTGTAGCCCTAATAATAAAGGATGACCAGGATCTTGGCTCGGAAGATCAGGAAGTAGAATCAGTATGGGTGGAGATAAGAAATAACAAGGAGCAGGAAACACTGGTGGGAGTAGTTTAGGCCCTTTTAATAGTCATGAAATAAGAGGAGCTTGTAACAAAGGTAATGCAGTAATCATGGGGGACTTTAATCTTCATATAGACTGGACTAATCAAATTGGCAAAGGTAGTTTGGAGGACGAGATCATGGAATGCATTCGAGATGGTTTCCTGGAGCAATACATCATGAAACCAACCAGGGAACAGGCTATTTTAAATCTTGTATTGTGTAATGAGACAGCGTTAATTAGTAATCTCTCAGTAAAAGAGCGTCTGGGGAAGAGTCATCATAATAGGTTAGAATTTCACATTGAGTTTGAGAGTGACGTATTTAAGTCTGAAACTAGAGTCTTAAACTTAAATAAAGCCAATTACATGGGTATGAGGGGCGAGTTGGCTAAGGTTGATTGGGAAATTAAATTGAAGGGTATAACAGTTGAAAAGCAATGGGCAAACATTTAAAGAAATATTTCAATGTTCTCAATAAATATACATTCCATTGAGAAACAAACTCCACAAGAAAAGTGATCCATCTGTAGCTAACTAAAGAAGTTAAGGAGAGTATTCGATTAAAAGAAGAGGCCTATAATGTTGCCAAGAAGTAGTAAGCCTGAGGATTGGGAGAGTTTTAGAAACTAGCAAAAGATGACCAAAAAATTGGTAGAGAGAAAATAGAATATGGAAGTAAACTAGCAACAAATATAAACACTGATTGTAAGAGCTTCCACAAGTACGTAAAAAGGAAGAGAGTAGCAAAAGTAAACGTTGGTCCCCTAGATACTGAGACAGGAGAAATTTTAATGGGGAATCAGGAAATGGCAGATGCGTTAAACAAATATTTTGTATTTGTCTTCGCAGTAGAAGACACAAAAAGCATACCAGAAATAGTGGGGAACCAAGGGACTAATGGGAGTGAGGAACTTAAAGTAATTATCAGTAGAGAAAAGATACTAGAGAAACTAATGGAACTAAAAGCCGATAAATCCCCTGGACCTGATGGCCTACATCCACGGGTTTGAAAAGAGGTGGCTGCAGAGATAGTGGATGCATTGGTTATTATCTTCCAAAATTCCCTAGATTCTAGAACGGTCCCAGTGGACTGGAAGGTAGCAAATGTAATACCACTATTCATGAAAGGAGGGAGAGAGAAAATAGGGAATTACAGGCCAGTTAACCTGACATCAGTTGTTAGGAAAATGTTGGAAACCATTATTAAGGAAGTGGTAACAGGGCACTTAGAAAATCATAATATGGTTAGATAGTCAACATGGTTTTGTGAAAGGGAAATAATGTTTGACATTTTAGTTTTTTGAGGATGTAACTTGGATAGATAAAGGGGAACCAGTGGATATAATATATTTGGATATTCAAAAGGCATTCAGTAAGGTGCCATATAAAAGGTTGTTATTGCAAGATAAGGGCTCTTGGGGTAGGGGGTAACCTATTAGCATGGATAGAGGATTGGTTAATGGACAGAAAACAGAGAGTAGGGATAAACGGGTCATTTTCAGGCTAGCAGGCTGTAACTAGTGGGGTACCGCAAGGATCGGTGCTTGGGGCTCAGCTATTTACAATCTATAGTAATGATTTAGATGAAGGGACCAAGTGTAATATATCCAAGTTTGCTGATGATACAAAGCTAGGTGGGAAATTAAACTGTGAGGAGGACACAGTCTGCAAAGGGATAGAGACAGGTTGAGTGAGTGGGCAAGAAGGTGGCAGATGGAGTATAATGTGAGGTTGTTCACTTTTGGTAGGAAGAATAGAAAAACAGAATATTTTTTAAATGGTGAGAAACTATTAAATGTTGGTGTTCAGAGAGACTTGGGTGTCCTGGTACAAGAAACACAAAAAGTTAACATGTAGGTACAGCAGGCAATTAGGAAAGCAAATGGCATGTTAGACTTTATTGCAAAGGGTTTGGAGTACAGGAGTAAGGAAGTCTTACTACAATTGTCCAGGGCTTTGATGAGACCTCACCTGGACTACAGTGTACCATTTTGGTCTCCTTATCTAAGGAAGGATATACTTGCCTTGGAGGTGGTGCAACGAAGGTTCACTAGATTGATTCCTGGGAAGAGAGGGTTGTCCTGTGAGGAGAGATTGAGTAGAATAGGCCCATACTCGAGTTCAGAAGAATGAGAGGTGATCTCATTGAAACATACAAGATTCTGAGGGGGTTTGACAGGGTAGATGCTGAGGTTATTTCCCCTGGCTGGAGTCTAGAACTAGAGGGCATAGATGCAGGATAAGGGGTCGGCCATTTAAGACTGAGATGAGGAGGCATTTCTTCACTCAGAAGGTTGTGAATCTTTGGAATTCTCTACCCCAGAGGGCAGTGAATGCTGAGTCGTTGAGTATATTCAAGGCTGAGATAGATAGATTTTTGGACTCTAGGGGAATCAAGGGATATGGGGATCGGGCAGGAAAGTGAAGTTGAGGTAGAAGATCAGCCATGATCTTATTGAATGGTGGAGCAGACTTGAGGGGCCGTATGGCCTACTCCTGCTCCTATTTCTTATGAGATATATATATATAGCGAGAGAGGATATATAGACAGTGCCAGCAGTGAAATTTTTATTGTTACTAATCCAGAGATTTGAATGGACAATTAATT
Organism: Heptranchias perlo; assembly: GCF_035084215.1. Classification (NCBI taxonomy): domain Eukaryota; kingdom Metazoa; phylum Chordata; class Chondrichthyes; order Hexanchiformes; family Hexanchidae; genus Heptranchias; species Heptranchias perlo. The sequence continues at coordinate 26,128,775 of NC_090355.1, forward strand.
ATTCGTTATACGTCTCTATTTGTGATTACATCCCTGATGTCCTCCATCTTTTTGAATCACTCGAATATTTGCTTGCTTTGTTTGAATATTTGTGAGTACTGATGTTGGTGATCCATTCTCAAACATTCTAACGTAGTTTAAGGGTAGTTCGTATGGCTCTTAAATCGGCATTTATTAAAGGTCCCCCACGGTTGGTGGTTTTGATTTTGAGGTGAGTTTTTGTGGCCATCAAGGTGACAGACGTTGGTCCCTGGAGAGTGGAATATTTTTCCATTTCAGGCACTCAGTGGCGATATTGAGTCATCCCAGATCAGGTGTAGCACGGCCACGCACAGTAAAAGTTCCTGCTCTGGCCCAACAATGAGGGAAGAACTGCTCTGGTCAGTTTTTGGTGCAGTATCGGAAAAGGAAGAAACAAGAAGTTTATGATCCCGCTTTATGTAGGAGCCGTAGCAGTTGTTCTCCTATGACTGAATCCTAGCCTCAGCAGTCAACTTGCACCAAAAGTAACTTTTCCCACTGCAGCCATCTTGAGGCTTTGAGAGAGATTACCAAATGATGAGTAGTCTTGGGGGACCTGCACTCGCTGAGCATATAAAAGATGTACAATCAGTGAAGAAAGGAGAATGGGGTATATGTTTAGACAGATTCCAGAGTTGAAAGGACATTGTGCTAACTCACTGCCACCCAGTCCTTCAAGGATTCATGTGAAGTGGAATTTCACATTTGCTGGTCAATTAAAGACCACATTCTGACCACTTAACTTTAAACACGTTCACAGGCCAAATGTGATCACTTTTTGTTCTAGTTGTTGACTGTTTGCGTTCAGCAAAGTTGCTTTGGTCTATTGATGGTGCTATCCAGTGTGACAAACTTGCCCCGGATCAGTAAATTATGAAATATAAAGGAAACATGAAGTGGCAGATGTGAGCTTACATCTGTGACCCATGCAGTTGTGCCACATCCTTGTGGTGAATTGGGTATGGGGGCTGGTGAGTGGAGCAAGGTGATTCACCATGGGAAGGGAGGGTGGGGGAAAAAGAGAAGGCAGGTCATCATGAGACACTCTTCTCCCCATAGTGGCTGTTTATAGAGCAGCTACAGAAAAGGCCTGGTATAGATCAGTTACTATCCCAGCTGGGCTAGGGATGCTCTACCCGGCCTCAGTGTCCCTAGGTTGGGGAGGCTGCCATCAGCCAGGGTTCCACTCTTGAACTATCCAATGATGGCTGCTGAAAAGTGTGTGTTTTGATATCAGCAGAGGACGTGACCACTTCATTTAGTTTGCCAACAGCTTCAGTCTAGTGTCCGGCTAAAGTTCATCATTGGGGTAAAGTACCAGATGGCTGCTGAAGGCCGAATTGCAACGTGAGTTACTCCTTCAGGAAAGGAAGGGAGAAATATGGGAGGGTTTGAAAGTTTGGGTATTATATGGAGTTTTTATATTGCTATTTTTGTGGTATGGTAACAGAAGCCAGCTGTTGGCAGAAGCCCTATTACGCAAATTTGCGGGATTTTTTTTGATTTGCTACGATTGCTTTTGATTGCAATTTTTTCCCCTGCCAAGGTTATTTTAGTATTTTGCTGTTGGGTAGTGGGGGTTTTTATGGGTTTTAAAAAAAAGTGTGTGTGTGTGTGTATATATACACATTTTTTTCTTGTGAAATTTCAATCAAACAAAAGTGATACCTGGTCACGTGATCCAATGTGCCACAGTTGAAAGTAGTGTAGTTCTGTGGAAAGAACCTTACCACAGTGTTTGAGGACAGAGTCTAGTGCTTTAAAAATTGGGAGGGGAGTGCAAGGAGATGACTTGTAGATCCAGGGCATCATCCTGAAAGAAGTCTTAATATTAATGTGCTTACATTAGTATGTCAACATTCTGCAGCTATAAAATGATAAACCCCTCCCTCTGACTCAGCAAATAAATCCACCACATGCTGTGGGAAAGTCCCAATTGCATTCCTGGTCTCTGCGGAGTGTTCCAATCTCCACTGAGGCAGCAGTATGGGAATTGCACTTGGTTTGGCTACAGAGGGGAAATGTGAGAGTTTCCAATCCTGATTGCAGTCCAGTGACCCTTACTGGGAAGTGCGTGGGTGGATGTACATGTTGCATGGGGACAGGGTTAGGCTAGGCTCGCCTGTGATAGAAAAGCTTTGGCAGGCTGTTCAGTCCAAGCTGAAATGAAGTTGGCCATTTGCAGCCTTAGGAGCACAGATCAGTGCCCTAGGAGTGGGGGGAGGCATTATATTGCCACCTTTTCCCCCAGATCTCATTTACACAGCAGCAAGTCGAGAAGCCAATTCATAGACATAGATATAGAAAATAGGAGCAAGAGTAGGCCATTCGGCCCTGCTTTGCCATTCAAAATGATCATGGCTGATCATCTAACTCAGTACCCTGTTCCTGCTTTTTCCCCATATTCCTTGATCCCTTTAGCATTAAGAAATATATGTCTCCTTCTTGAATACATCTAATGACTTGGCCTCCACTGCCTTCTGTGGTAGAGAATTCCACAGGTTCACCACCCTCTGAGTGAAGAAATTTCTCCTCATCTCTGTTCTAAATGGCATGTCCCGTATCCTGAGACTGTGACCCCTCGTTCTGGACTCCCAAGCCATCGGGAACATCCTCCCTGCATCTAGTCTGTCTAATCCTGTTAGAATTTTATATGTTTCGATGAGATCACCTCTCATTCTTCTAAACTCTAGTGACTATAGGCCTAGTCGACCCAATCTCTCCTCATAAGTCAATCCTGCCATCCCAGGAATCAGTCTGGTAAACCTTCGTTGCACTTCCTCCACGGCAAGGACATCCTTCCTCAGATAAGGAGACCAAAACTGCGCACAATACTCCAGATGTGGTCTCACCAAGGCCCTGTATAACTGCAGTAAGACATCCCTGCTCCTGTACTCACATCCTCTTGCAATGAAGGCCAACATAACATTCGCCTTCCTAACTGCTTGTTGCACCTGAATGCTCGCTTTCAGCGACTGGTGTAAAAAGACACCCAGGTCTCGTTGTACCTCCCCTTTTCCCAATCTATCACCATTCAGATAATCTGCCTTTCTGTTTTTACAGCCAAAGTGGATAACCTCACATTTATCCACGTTATATTGCATCTGCCATGTTCTTGCCCACTCACCCAACTTGTCTAAATCACATTGGAGCCTCTTTGCATCCTCCTCACAGCTCACATTCCACCCCAGCTTAGTGTCGTCTGCAAACTTGGAAATGTTACATTTAGTTCCCTCATCCAAATCATTGATATATATTGTGAATAGCTGGGGCCCAAGCACTGATCCTTGCGGTACCCCACTAGTCACTGCCTGCCACCCGGAAAAAGACCTGTTTATTCCTACTCTCTGTTTCTTGTCTATCAACCAATTCTCAATCCATGCCAGTATATTCCCCCCAATCCCATGTGCTTTAACTTTGCACACTAACCTCTTATGTGGGACCTTATCAAAAGCCTTCTGAAAATCCAAATACACCACATCCACTGGTTCTCCCCTATCCTACTAGTTACATCCTCAAAAAACTCCAGTAGATTTGTTAAGCATGATTTCCCTTTCATAAACCTATGCTGACTTTGTCCAATCCTGTTAATGCCTTCCAAGTGTTCTGTTATCACATCTTTTATAGTAGACTCTAGCATTTTCCCCACTACTGATGTTAAGTCTGTAATTCCCTGTTTTTTTTTCTCTCCCTTTTTTAAATAGTGGGGTTACATTTGCCATCCTCCAAACTGTAGGAACTGTTCCAGAGTCTATAGAATTTTGGAAGATGATCACCAATGCATCCATTATTTCCAGGGCCACTTCCTTTAGTACTCTGATGTAGATTATCAGGGCCTGGGGATTTGTCAGCCTTTAGCCCCATTAATTTCCCTAGCATTTTTTTTACTAATACTGGTTTCCTTCAGTTCCTCCCTCTCACTAGATCCTTGGTTCTCTAACATTTCTGGAAGGTTATTTGTGTCCTCCTTTGTGAAGACAGAACCAAAATATGTGTTTAATTGTTCTGCCATTTCTTTGTTCCCCATTATAATTTCCCCCATCTCTGACTGTAAGGAACCTACATTTGTCTTCACTAATCTTTTTCTCTTGACATATTTATAGAAGCTTTTCAGTCAGTTTTTATGTTCCCTGCTAGTTTACTCTCGTATTCTATTTTTCCCCTCTTAATCAATCTCCTTGTCCTCCTTTGCTGAATTCTGAACTGCTCCCAATCCTCAGTCTTGCTGCTTTTTCCAGTAATTTTATATGTCTCCTCTTTGGATCTAATACAATCCTTAATTTCTTTTGTAAGCCACGGTTGAGCCACCTTTCCTGTTTTATTTTTGCGCCAGACAGGAATGAATAATTGTTGTAATTCCTGCACACGTTCTTTAAATATTAGCCATTGCCTATCCACCGTCATTCCTTTTAGTAAAGTTCCCCAATCTATCCTAGCCAACTCACACCTCATAATTTCATAATTTCCTTTATTTAGATTCAGGACCCTAGTTTCGGATTCAACTTCTTCACTCTCCATCTTAATGAGGAATTCTGTCATGTTATGTTCGCTCTTCCCTAAGGGACCCCGCACAACAAGATTGTTAATTAATCCTTTCTCATTGGACAATACCCAGTTTAGGATCGCCTGTTTTCTAGTTGGTTCCTCAACGTATTGGTCTAGAAAACCATCACGTGCACACTCCAGGAATTCCTCCCCCACAGTATTATTGCTAATTTGGTTTGACCAATCTATATGTAGATTAAAGTCACCCATGATTATAGTTGTACCCTTCTTGCATGCGTCTCTAATTTCCTGTTTAATGCCCTCCAATACTGTTTGGTGGATCTATAGACAACCCCCACCAACGTTTTCTGCCCCTTGGTGTTTTTTAGCTCCAACCATACAGATTCCACATCGTGATTTTCCGAGCCAATATCCTTCCTCACTATTGCATTGATTTCCTCCTTTACTAACAATGCTACCTCACCTCCTTTCCCTTTTTGCCTGTCCTTCCTAAATATTGAATACCCCTGGATGTTCAGTTCCCATCCTTGGTCACCTTGCAGCCATGTCTCTGTAATCGCAACTATATCATAACCGTAAATAACTGTCTGCGCTGTTAATTCATCTAATTGCGAATGCTCCGTGCATTAAGACACAATGCCTTTAGCAATCTTAAAAAGACAAGTCTAGTCGTCATAGTTTTATTTTGTACTATGGCCCTATTTGTTTTTCACCCTTGTTTTCTCTGCCTTCCACTATTGCTTCTTCCCTTTCTGTCTTTTGTTTCTATCCTTGTTTCTCCCTCCTCTCTCCCTGTTCAGGGTCCCATCCCCCTGCCATTCTAGTTTAAACCTTCCCCAACAGCACTAGCAAACAGCACTAGCAAGGACATCGGTCCCGGTCCTGCTCGGGGTGTAACCCGTCCTGCTTGTACAAGTCCCACCTTCCCCAGAACTGGTCCCAATGTCCCAGGAATCTAAATCCCTCCCTCCTACACCATCCCTGCAGCCACGCATTCATCTGGTTTATTCTCCTGTTCCTATACTCACTAGCACGTGGCACTGGTAGTAATCCTGAGATCACTACCTTTTTGAGGTCCTGCTTTTTAATTTATCTCCTAACTCCTTAAATTCACCTTGCAGGATCTCATCCCTTTTTTACCTATGTCGTTGGTACCAATATGGACCACGACTATTGGCTGTTCACCCTCTCCCTCCAGAATGCCCTGCAGCCATATTTATCAATAACATTGTATTATACAGGAGGTCAGTGGGGGAGGTGGGGGTTAAATGTGAAAAATGCCCAGTAAGGAAAAAAGCCTACAGAAAGAGATAAAAGAATTTCTGTTTTGTTTTTGTCTTCCATCTAGCTAAAAGGTACTTGGAGACTGATCCTACCAACAGGGACACGAGGACACCAATAGTGAGCATCAAACAGGGGTTTGAACCGCCTTCGTTCACTGGCTGGTTCCTGGGATGGGATTACGATTACTGGAGCGTCGATCCCCTCCAACGGGCCCTGGCTGACCTCGAGGCCTCATAAATCCCTGGGAGCGTTTGCCACGCATGTCGCGCTATCAATCTCACTTTAAGGAGCTTTGACGATATAAATGTTTTTTTTAAAAAAAAAACATTTTGCCTGCGATGAGCACTGCCACTTCCTCTACTCCATTTTGCTGTGCAATATTTAGGATGTGTGTCAGCGTATGTGATATCTTGTGCTTCCCAAAGCTTTCTATAATAAAGATTGACATTTTTCGAGCACAATCTGGTCTGGTTTCTGGAAGTTTAATTTAATACCTAATTTTGGACTTGCACTCATTTCCTGGTGTAACAGACACATAACTCCCCTTGCCCTGTAACGGACATAACTCCTCTTGCCCTGTAAAAGGAAAGAAAGACTGACTTGCATTTATATCGCGCCTTTCACTACCTCAGGACGTCCCGAAGTGTTTGTCAATGAAGTACTGTTGCAATGTAGGAAAACGCGGCAGCCAATTTGCTCATGGCAAAGTTCCACAAACAGCAATTCGATAATGACCAGTTAATCTGGTTTTTAGTGATAATGGTTGAGGGATAAATATAGACCAGGACACTGGGGAAAACTCCCTTGCTCTTCAAAATAATGCCATAGGATGTTTTACAGCCACTTGAGAGAGCAGACAGCACCTCTGTTTGATGTCACATCTGAAAGGCGGCACCTCTGACTCTGTCGCACTCCCTCAGTACTGGACTGGAGTATCATCCTGGATACGTGCTTAAGTCCCTGGAGTGGGACTTGAACCCACAACCTTCTGACTTGGAAGCGAAAATGATACCACTAAGCCACAGCTGACACCTTCGCCTAGAAATATGGCCGCGCAGCTCCCATTTTCCAGGCATTAACAGCCTCCAATATGGCGGGCAGGAAGTACGCAGACATTTCTGGCCAGAATTCCGGTGCCTGCCATATTGGATAAGGTGGTGACCGCTGGTGTTGGGAGTGTACGTTAGGAACACTTAAAGGGGGAAATAATTTCTCCCGTTTCTGATTGTCCCAGCGCTTCACTCACCATGTGCAGAACTCACCCAGCATAACATGGCACTAAGCAGCAGGAAGGTCCCTTATACTCACCTGAATATGAAGCCTGGAGGAGGAGCACCCACATTAAAGAACACGACCTGGCTGTCATTTACCCCCCACCCTGGGCCTTCACACCCGTGGGCCGCTGTGACACTCTCAACGACTCGACCTCTGTCAGCAGGCTCCTGTTACGATGGCTTGAGGTCCATCAGGCTTGTGACCCAATATCAGGAGCACCTTAAACCTCACCATTTAGGTGCAGAGGATCTACCCTTCCACCACCACCCCCCCCCCCCCCCCCCAACACCGGGTGCCCAATAAATGGATGCACCCGGATTTCTAGGCCCTTCCTTGAACCTACTACTGGATAAAGGGGCCGAATGCTATCGTCAGAGGTCTAGTTACAGGTCACCAAATTCTGGGCTCAGCTGAGGTAGGTCCAGAAATAGCTGGGGTGAAAAAAATGGGAAGGGCTGTATTAATCAGCAAAATAATGGCGCTCCTGTGTGACAACGGGAGCCTTTGACATTCTTTCTCTATTGAATCAGCTGTTTGGAAAAAAAGCAGCACCCGAGCTACCTTGATTGGTAAATCCATATGTGGCACGGAGTCATTTTGGGCCAGGAAGACCCTGAATCTCCAGCTGTGAGCCAGGATTTGAGTGTTACAGTTTGGCCTCCATACCACAGGCGTGCAGTCAGGGCAGGATATACTTGGCTGTGGTCTTTGTGATATCCAAGGGCCTGATGATACTGGCACATAGCGAATGTGGTACCAGGGGGAACCACCTGTGGACTCCCAGCAAGTGAAAAGGCCTGATTTGACCTACTGGCGGGGAAGGGGAGGGCCGAGCACACCCACTAACTGCTTCTTGTTGCTGGTGTGAGGACCATGCTCGTTTACATTCGGCCTGCGAGCTGTGGGCACTAAGCAAGCACCCTGCTGTAGCTCGCTGATTCTGGGAGGGTGGAAAATCGGCCAGCTCCCAAACAAAACCGGCCAACAGGTGGAGCCTGGGTGGAAGGTTGGCAAGGAAAAGGGTGGGGGGTGGGGGGAGATGATCCCAGGGGTGGCTGGTAGCGGCCTGGAGTTTTTTTTTGTCATCCTTTTCCAGACCCTAGCAAAAAAATAAATAAATAGTTTCCTGGGCCATTTTATCAGCAGTGGTCCCTTTAAGGATGGTGACTAGGCTGCTCACCACCCAGTACAAATAGCGGGAGCATATGTGGTGCATGCTCCGCCCATTTGTGCCTCGAAATTGCAATCGAGGTATATGTCATAAACCCTAATTTGTATATTACAAGTAGCCTCCTGCCTGAAACAGACGGCTGGTCAAGCTGCTCATCTCAGGACCCTACCCAAGGTGGTGGCAGCGAGGCACCATTTTGAGGCTTCTACTGGCCTGTTTATGCTGGGTGGAGGGAGTTAAAATCTGCCCTCATGCCTTCAGAAGAGGAGGAGACAGAATTGTTACACCGAGTCTACAGCACAGAAACAGGCCATTCGGCCCAACTGATCTATGCCGGTGATTATGCTCCACATGAGCCTCCTCCCACCCCTCTTCATCTAACCCTATCAGGATATCCTTCTATTCCTTTCTACCTCATGTGCTTATCGAGCTTCCCCTTAAATGCATCTATGCTATTCACCTCAACTGCTCCTCGTGGTAGCAAGTTCCACATTCTTACCACTCTTTGAGCAAAGAAGTTTCTCCTGAATTCCTCATTGGATTTATTAGTGACTATCTTATATTTATGGCCTCTAGTTTTGCACTCCTCCATAAGTGGAAACATTTTCTCTGCATCTACCCTATCATTATCTCAAAGACCTCTATCCAGTCACTCCTCAGCCTTCTCTTTTCTAGGGAAAAGAGCCTCAGCCTTTCCTGATAAGTATATCCTCTCAATTCCGGTGTCATCCTTGTGAATCTTTTTTGCACCTTCTTCAATGCCTCTATATCCTTTTTATAATATGGAGACCAGAACTGTGCACAATGCTACTGTGGTTGGAGAGGAAAAACAGCACCAACAGTGCCTCAGTGGTGTGGTATGAGGCTGAGATTGAACATTGGCCATCAAGGTAGCGTATGATAATTCTGACGGATGACGTTCCTTAATGGCACCCAGCCTTGAGATCAGATTGCAAAATACCATAACGTTCAGAGTATGTCAACATTCACACAGATGATGGAAAAATACTGAGTGCCGCCTTGGCCACAGCAGCCCTCTGTGTGTAATAGGGTAGTATTGGTGACATCAGCCTTCTTCTGTGGTTTCACAATGTTCGAGATGGGTTCTGTATTATGGAAAATAATTATCTTGAATTTTGACCCAATTTTAATTCTTCCTCCTTGCTCAATTCCACCTATGTTGCAACATTTTGGGGGCTTTACAGTTTATGATTGTCTTGTGACATTGAGAAGTAGCATTATCCCAAGCCATCATGATGCAACACTTGCACCATAGCAAGGCACCCCAACCCATTCCACTCCACTCCACCCAGTGACTGACTGAGCAAAAGCCCCTGCTCACAGTCGGAGGCAGACGCCACAACACCAGTCCCAAGACTTACACCTTCTGCTTTGGCCCACACATGGCGATGTAAAGCCATGCTGGACAAAACAAATATGTTGGCCCAGAATTTGCAGTAAAAATAACAGTGAGGCTAACCCCACTCACCATCAATTGTGTGCAAATCGCACTGCAACTTCTGGCGAGCAGAGATGTGCGATTAAACGTGAAAATCCAGAAGTTGCTGTCTGAGATGCGCCGCTCCTTCATAAGCTGTGCGAGAATGGCAGCTCACCATCTGGCTCCCCATTCAAATATATTGAATGGTGTGAATTCCTGTACTGATGTCGTAGATACGGACTAAACTCACCACAAAAAGTTAGGGCTGGCCCATTCCACTCTAAGCACCCTTTTAATGGTGTGATAAGTCTTAATTACTACTAAACAACCTCTCTGGCACTGAAAATTAACTATTACAAGTCTGGAGTCTCATTCCTTCAGGTTTTAATTGTTGGAGATTTTTTTTTAAATGTAAATAACATTTTTTTTTACTTTTTCTTTCTGTCTCTTCTTTCTCTCTCTCTTAATCCAACCTTTCTTTCCCTCTCTTTATTTCGCTTTCTGTACCTGAATTGATATTGAATTCACTATTCTAACTTACACTCTGCGCTGCTCATTAACGATTCTTCAATCTGATTGGTTAAGGAGATACACAGCTACTTGCCCTGTAGAGGGCGCCGTGCTGTCTGGATCTCCTGCCAACAGCAACATGCTGAGCAAAACGCCACAGAAAGTCTATGGGCAATGGCAAGTCTAACAAATGGGGCCGCTCACAGCAAAATCTGGCCCAATGTTTTACAGTGAAAAGGATGATTTTTTTTTAAATTGGAACTTTCCTGGGTGAACAATTTGCAATTTAAATTTTAATCAGACCAAATGGAATAAAACGTTTTGGCAAATGAGGAGTTAATAGTCCTGGATTATCAATGACCAGTGGCAGTGTGTGGGGTGCGGGTGGGGGGATTATAAGAGATTGAGAGATAAAACCCATTGCGGTCCGTTTGAAGCTGGCAAGAGGCTTTATTTCAGTTGCCAAAAATGCTTTCCCAACCCTGGTATAAACCTTGTGTCATTTGATCTTGCACAAGAACAGAAGTAGGTTTGTGTATCGGACCAGCCCCTGTTCCACTCTAGCCGACTTTTCATTTTTATGTTTCTAAAGATTAGCCTTGGCTAAATTTATTAAGAACGTTTAGAGAGAAGCTCAAGGATTCTGTATTCTGCTACCTGATAGGATTTGTCGCTATTATATGGGAAATGAAGCCTGTCTACCTTTCATAACATATATCAAGACAGTATAATGGTCATAATTCATATACTATAAGGACATGAACTCCTTCACTCTTTGATGTCGCATTATGAACTGCAATCTGAGATTAAGATTCAAATGCATCAGAAATATGAGAGGAACTATTCAAATCATGCAGCAGGGTGGCTCCATGTCCATATTTTAAAATCTGCACAGACACACAAAACACTGATATGCACGTGGTAGTTGTGCTATTGAGACGTTAAACCGAGGCCAAGTCTCTGTTTAACATGAAAGATCCCACGGCACTATTTTTAAGAAGAGTAGTAAAGGAGTTTGCCCCGGTATAATGGCCAATATTAATCCCTCAATCAACAGATTATCTGGTCATTATCTCATTGTTGTTTGTGGGATCTTGCTGTGCTCAAATTGGCTGCCGCGATTCCCTACATTACAACAGTGACTACACTTCAAAAGTACTAATTGGCTGCAAAGTACTTTGGGAAGTCTTGAGGTTGTGAAAGGCGCTATATAAATATATTTCTTTTCTTTCCTTTCTTCCTTTCTTTCTTTCTCTCTCATTTAACCTGAATCTCTGAAACAGGATGTGCTTATTTAGACAACATTCCCACAAGGAGCACCTGACAGTGGCCTCAAAGGCAAAGCTAACAGCTGAACGTCACAACTGTGTTCCTGATCCTCAGACGACCATGTGAGCAACACATTAGTATTAGGAGTGTTACAAATAAGGTTGATGATCTGCAGGCACAAGTTGCCACATGGAGTTATGGCTATAAAGGCTATAACGCAAGCCTGGTTTAAACATGGGCAGGAATGGCAACCAAACATTCCTGGCTACAATGTATTCAGGAGGGAGAGGGAAGAAAATAAGAAAAGGTGGGGGGGGTGGCAGTATTGATCAAGTGTAATATTACAGTTCTACAGAGGGAGATATACTAAAGGGTTCAAAGATTGAATCTATTTGGTTAGAGTTAAGGAACAGAAAAGGAGCTGTTACATTGCTGGGTGTTTACTATAGACCCCCAAACAGTGAGAAGGAGATAGAGGAACAAATCTGAAGGCAAATTTCAGAGAAATATAAAAATAATAGAGCAGTAATAGTAGGCGACTTCAATTACCCTAATACAGACTGGGGGAGAAACAGAGTAAAGGGCAAGAAGGGTGAAGAATTCCTCAAATGTGTACAGGAGAATTTTCTTAATCAGTATGTTTCTAGTCCAGTGAGGAAGGAAGCAGTGCTAGATCTAGTTCCAGGGAATGAAGTGGAATGCCTTTCAGTGGAAGAACATTTGGGTAATAGTGATCATAATATAATCAGGTTTAAAGTAGTTAGAGAAAGGGACAAAGAAAAATCAAAGGTGAAAATACCCAACTGGAAGAAAGCCAATTTCAGTCATTTGAGACGGGATCTAGCACAGGTGGACTGGAAACAAAAACTGGCCAGGAAAACAGTAAATGAGCAATGGCAGGCCCTCCAGACAGAGATAGTTCAGGTACAAACCAAACATATTCCCATAAGGAGGAAAAATACAGCATCCAAAGCTAGAGCTCTCTGGATGACAAAGGAAATAGAGTTTAAAATAAAACAGAAAAAGGAGGTTTATGACAAATGTCAGGTACAGAATACCATAGAAAACTAGGCACAATACAGAGAGTGCAGGGGGAAATTGAAAAAGGATGTAAGAAGGGCAAAGAGAGAATATGAGAAAAGATTAGCAGATAACATAAAAGGGAACCCAAAAAAGTAAAAAGATAGTTGGTGGGGCCGATTAGGGACAAAAAAGGAAATCTTCTTGTGGAGGCAGAGGCCATGACTGAGGTACTGACTGAGTACTTTACATCTGTCTTCACAAAAGAAGGGGATGAAGTTAATGTCACAGTAGAGGAGGGGGTAGAGATATTGGATAGGATAAAAATAGATAGAAAGGAGGTGCTAATTAAGTTGGCGTCACTCAAAGTTAACAAGTCACCTGATCCAGATGGGATGCATCCTAGGGAAGCAAGGGTGGAGATAGCAGAGCTCTGACCACAATCTTTCAATTGTCCCTGGGTTTGGGAGTAGTGCCAGGTGACTAGAGGATTGCAAATGTTACACCCCTATTCAAAAAAGGGGAGAGGGATAAACCTGGTAATTACAGGCCAGTCAGTCTAACGTCAGTGGTGGGAAAACTACTGTAGACCAGTGTCAAGGACAAAATTAATTCTTATTTGGAGAAGCAAGGGTTAATAAGGGACAGCCAGCATGGACTTGTTAAAGGCAAATCATGTCTGACTAACGTTATTGACTTGTTTAATCAATTAACACATAGTGTTGCTCAATGTTGTGCACGAGATGTATCTATGGACTTTCAAAAGGCATTTGATAAAGTACCACATAACAGACTTATCTAGAAAATAGAAGCACATGGGATTAAAGGAATGGTGGTATCTTGGGTACATAACTGGCTAAGGGAGAGGAGGCAAAGTCTAGTGGTGAACGGATGTTTTTCTGAATGGAGAGAAGTATACAGTGGGGTTCCCCAGGGGTCAGTATTAGGATCATTGCTCTTATAGTTATACATAAATGACCTGGACTCGGGTGTAGGGAGTACAATTTAGAAGTTTGCAGATGATACAAAACTTGTTAACATAGTAAATAGTGAGATCTGGAACGCACTAACTGAAAGGGTGGTGGAAGCAGATTCCATAGGAACTTTCAAAAGGCAACTGGACATGTACTTGAAGAGGACTAATTTGCAGGGTTATGGGGAAAAAACTGGGGTGTGGGACTAAATTGGACAGCTCTTTCAAAGAGCCGGCACAAGCATGATGGGCCGAACGTTGTATGATTCTATTCGATGATTCTAGAATAAATTCACACAGTCATTCCAAATCAGCAGCTCTTGTTTTTCAGATGCATCTAAATTTTAAACTTTATTGCAAAACAACTCTTACATAATTATTCAGTTTAGATATTGCATTGAGTAGGACAGGGCTAACTTTGGGTTTTCTAGTTTAATCAGTGGGAGGTTCTTTATTGTGGTTTGAGTTGCTTGAAAACCCACCACTAGAGGCTCCTAATTAGGTCTGCAACTGGTTGTCTGATGCCGATGGACCTGCTGTGTGCTTCTAGAATGTTCTGTCCTCTCAGACTGTGGTTCAGTAGTTGTGGTCACAGCTGGAAGTGAAAAGTAGGTTGAAGTCCCAACGTTAAAAGTGATCGTCTCTTGTACATTTTTCTCCAAGCCTGTTGATGCAAACTAAATCTAACTGAAGTGAACAGCTCCAGTTTGACTTTGGCTTTGGTCCACCTAATACTGATATCAAATTATAAATCTTGTAAACAACCATTTAGATATGTTTTGATTTGGATCCTCCAAAATTCAGGTTATCTGAATTCACAATTTGCTAAATATAATTTTTGTCTTGGTTGGTAGACGACTTGGACATACTGATACACTAATCTACCATTAAGCTTGGATGCCCCAAACAGATAGTCCTTTAGTTCATCAAGGAAACCAGATGGCATGTGTAGATAATCACTTAAACCACCAGGGACATTAGATGGCACAGACACTTTATAACTAGTCCACCAGGGAAATCAGGAGCCAAGGCCAGATACCTATTAGGCCACCAGGGAAATGAGATGGTAATAAAAGTAAATGACAATCATATCAGCAAACCCTCTTCTTAAAATTATGTCCCAAAGAATTACTAATACATATAACAACAAATTTGACAAATCCAAGGATGCATGTAAAGGGGGGAATACAGTAAAAAAAAGTCCTAAAAAGCTTTGCCATAGACTTCAAAATCGAATAATGCAAAAATCGCTTGAATTAATCCACTTACTGAACCAAAATAATTTGTTTTCCTTTCTGGTAGTGCCTTTGGGAACATGACTGAGCATCACAGTTTCTGATGTACAAACATCTAAACTATGTGCGTAAATATATACATCAACGTATTGTATTTATACGTTACCTCTACCTCTAATTCCATGATGTGGAGATGCCGGTGATGGACTGGGGTGGACAAATGTAAGGAATCTTACAACACCAGGTTATAGTCCAACAGCTTTATTTGAAAATCACAAGCTTTCGGAGGCTTCATCAGGAGAAAGCCTCCGAAAGCTTGTGATTTTCAAATAAAACTGTTGGACTATAACCTGGTGTTGTAAGATTCCTTACATCTAATTCCATGGCAAGCAAATGCCAACAGTACTATTTATATTGTAAGTGAATGTGAAAGTGTCTTCATTGTGACAATTCTGAGATATATGGGGTGTAGAGTGCATGATAATGGCTTCATTTACATCCTGTTTTAGGATGGACAAGAGCACTCGCAATAGCACAACTACCATGATAGTGAGTAACTGAATCAGACACTTCAGGAAGGTTTGGGATGCAATCGCCCCTCTCACCTGTACAGAATTAAGACATAGAGGAACGTATCCTCACAAGTGTTCTATGACTTCAATTAGAAGCAGGTTTTAATATTGCTGTAAAAGGAATCAATACGGGTTCTATTGCCTCTCCCACCATGGCTTACTATGGTGGAGTGGAGATTGTGTTGTCATGTAGTGCAAAAGGGGGAGGAGGACAAGAGGGGCATTCAGAGAAGACTTTTGCCAGCCTTGAGGTGTCTAGATTTGTCCAAGAGCGGTACATATGAAAAGCTGACCAGAGACATGGCTGCAAAAGTGACAACTATAAATATTTTTTTACTTATTCTTCCTAGGCCCCCTAGGATTATATTGCCATCATTAAATCAAACCGTATGAACTGGCATGAGGCAGGGTGGTAACTGATACACTGATCTGGAGAGTTAGTATATCCATTTTAGTAAATATGGGGAGAAACAGCTGGACACAGATAAAAAAGCTTAGTGCTCCTCCTGGATTTCACAGAGTTCAGGGTGTGGTAGGTATTGAGAAATTGGCACCATCATCCAACACAATATCAAACATCAACAGGCTAATGGCTATTGGAGGTTCCCTTGCTGCTTGTCTCCTCTCTGTCGATGGAGGCCAGCTCTATTTCAGTCCTCAGCTAAAGTTCACACATAAGCAACTTCTTGGCATCCAAGGATCAAGGTAGGATCCCTGCCTAATTTCCCCCTCTATAGTTCAGGGACAGAGAGGCCAATTGTTGCATCATCCACTGCCACCCTGGCTCAGAGAAACTAACTCAATATAGAGTGGAAATTGAGCCTCGCTGTTCCATATAATTAAGTGTGACTCACTATCACATACAGTCAGATTAGATATCAGTCCTGTTAATGTTTTTTTTTCTTGTAGCTGGAGTATCCATGAACCACATGAAAAAAATGAAACGAGGTTCCTGACAGTTTATTCAAACACACAGCGATTGAGGTTGCGCTAGCTAACAATTTATAACTTTTTTTTAACCGATGGGATTTTCAAGGTGGTGGACAAATTCCTGTGTGACAGGTGAAATTAGAGACGTGACGTATTAAAGTGTCCTCCAAGTTTATCTCAGTCCAGGTTAAACATTAATTTGAAGTAGTGATAAATCTTAATTATCTTTTAATAATCATCTACACCACACTCGTGATGTAAAGCAATGTTGTCTAATAGAAATCGCTGACTAGCCACAGGTGTCTTAACCACATGCTCTAATTTTAGTAGAACATAACTTACACACAATACAGGTAATGTGACCACTAACATAAGCATAATTTCCGTGTTGCAAAAGATCTTTACAGAATTTAGAAATAAATTCTTTAAATTGCTGAAGGACAGAGGCAGAACTGCTTAGCCTTGACAACAGGAAATAATTACCATACCTGGGTGATAGGGCACGGCAGAGACAGCTAAAACTCTTGTTTATAGGTAGGATCAGTAATCACTGACAAGTAAATACCACAGATATTATTTGACATTTGGTTGAAACAATGACAGAACGCAGCACTGTGATGAGTCTTATTTAACTAATTTACCCCTCCCCGATTTTCAGTATATTACTTTCAGACCTGCCATATGCTACAAATAAATTTCAATGAGATTGTTCAACAAAATGGACCCTTTTGCCACTAATCCTCACCAGATTAACACTGTGGGACATGATATTGCTGCTCGCTCTGCTGTTCTTTTTAGGTGAAATTGGTGAATTTGTAATCCCCCTTTCCCATTTAAAACTAAAGGCCTGTCATAGAATGTATAAATTGTTATGGATTTTAACAATTATGAACATTTAGCTATGTTCAGCCAGGTTGTGAGGATCATCCTGAATTACTGAGGCCTGATATACCTATAAATATGCTAAATAATAAGTGTTAGTTCTGATTGCGGCTGTTGCAATTTCTAGGGGAAGACTAGCCAACATCCTACTGTGCAGTTGAGGGCCAAGGTGTTGGTTTGCAAGAGGAAGTCTGACAAATTCACTAATGTGCAGGGGTGGGAGGTGCTGGTTTATACAAGCAAACTTGAACAATTTTCATGATTTGTGCATGAGGGGCAGGGGGGGGGGAATTGGGAAGCTTTTCCTCACATTTTCCCCCAGTTCTGTGAATCTGTATTCTTTTTCTACCCAAGTTTCCGTCCTCCTGTTCTGAAAACAGTGACACATATTGCAGTACAATTACATTGGCATTGGTAATCTACTGATACCTCATGCAAATTGCCATTCTTCACGTGTGAGCTGGGCTGCAAACGTCTATCAGTTATTTAACCATGGGAAGGGAGGGGCCCATCGCAACTGAGTCCTATCCCCATCTCATTTAATGTCCTTACGTTTGTGTCAGCTTTGGCTCACTGGTGGCACTCTTGTATCTAAGTCAGAAGGTTGTGGCTTCAAGCCGCACTCCAGATACTTGAGCACTTAATTTAGGCTGACACTTCAGTGCAGTACCGAGGGAGTGCTGCACTGTCAGAGATGCCATCTTTCAGATGAGATGTTAAACTGAGGCCCCCTTCTGCTTTCTCAAATAATGTAAAAGATCACATGGCACTATTTGAGGAAGAGCAGGGGAGGTGTGCTGGCCAATATTTATCCCTCAACCAACATCACTGAAACAGATGATCTGGTCATGTATCTCATTGCTGTTTGTGGGACCTTGGGGTGTGTGTAATTTGGCTGCTGTGTTTCCTTACACTACCACAGTGACTACATTTTAAAAATGAATTCATTGGCTGTGAAGTGCTTTGGGACATCCTGAGGTTGTGAAAGGTGCTATATAAATGCAAGTCCTTTCTCTGCACATCAATTCCAGCAGGAGTCATGAATTAATCAGAGGTGGGAATACTGTCTGATAATTCTCTGCCTTAGCCTGGGGTCACTGAGACCAGTCAGTCGTCTGAACTCAGATCCCAGGTTCAGTCTCTGGTCTGTGCTGATTCAGCTGATCTGAGGCATGTGTTGCATGTTTACCCTGGAGAGGAAAAGTTAGCTGTGGTTACTGCTTGAAAGTATACGTGTCAAATATGTACGGGATCAGGGAGGCTGTGAAGCTATCCACCTCTGCCCCAGTCAAACAGCCTGCTGACACTCAGTCTGGACTGACTTACAAAGAGTGGCTACTTAGACAAGGTACCAGAGGAGCAATACCCCAACGTGAGTCACCGCTTTCAGGATAGAAGGGAGAAAATAGGAGAAAAGAATGTCTTAACCGTAGTGTGAGGCTGCTATATTGAGCCAGCGATTAGATTACCCACATGGAGAGTTCATTATCCCAGGCCATTGGGGAAGGCATAAAGGCATAAAGCATAGGCTCCTTGATAGGGAAAGAAGACAGATAGTCGGGAGGCCAATGAGTTGAAATTCTTCTGTGTGCATGTTGGTTGACACGTTCACTTTAAATTTATTTTTAAGCAGCTCAAGAATGTTGCTGAAATATTGCACAGAAGAACTTGATGTGAATATATTAAATAGTGTGCTAAAAATAGTGTAACAGAATTTCAAACACCAAGTTACTCTGAGCTGTTCTTGTGCATCTACTTGTGTCCAGTTACAAAATCACATGGTGGAATCCTACAGGTCACCCCGGCCATGAAAAAGTCTACAGCAGGGGAGGAGCTAAAGGAGAGGGTAAAGAAACAAACAACAGCATTGGAAAAATGTATTATCAGATTAGAATTAAGCCTCCTCATTACCAACGCAAGGAAGCCAAGCAGAGTGAATTGTTATCAAAGGTTCCTCTCAGCCTGGTTTGAGCTCATTTACCAAAGTGAAAAGGAGTTTCTGCCGGAGCAAAAGGGGGAAAATTCTGTCTCACTGAGGCCCCAGTGTATGCTGCTTTCTGCTGATGTACAATAGGGAGCTCTGAAGTCTGCAGAGACAAAAGGAACTTGCTGAACAAATGTGAAAAACCCACGATTTCCTGCAATCCATCTACTGGCAAACCGCAGCAGTATTAATGAGGGAACAGGCCTGCAAAATAAAAAGTCGCAGTCCTGTCGTCCCGTGCTGAGTCATATTTAAACGCCATACCGGATGCAAAATCAGATTGAAAAAAAACTCATAAATGTGACCCAGTAGCAGGAGTGGCTTAGTTTGTAGCTGGACAGGCTTGCCAGGCAGGAGAGTTACAATGCGGTGTCTATGGTTAACAGAATTAAAATGTGAGTAGGAACTTGTGATGCAATGCACAATGAAGTGGTAGGGTGCAGAACATTGTCCCTGAACCTCCATGACTCAACCAGATCACTAGAGTTAGCACTGAGCATAGGCTAAACAATACCCGATAGCGGCAGAAATAACTGGGAGAGGTAAACGTTGTATGTGTTCTGTTTAAATGTGATGTACACGCTGTCTCCAATAAACCACCGATACAGATTAGAGCAGGATAGATTAGAGCAGGATAGAGCAGGATAGCTTGTGAATTTAAAATAAAATTGCTGGACTATAACTTGGTGTTGTAAAATTGTTTACAATAGAGCAGGATAGATAGATAGAAAGGTAGATAGATAAAAAGATTCATAAGCAATCTGAATTTTTTACCAAACATTTCAATTTGTTTTGCTCTATTAGCAACATCCATTTGAAGAGGATCCAATTGCAATGTCAATTAATTATCAATTATTTTCATCATGATCCAGACCGACTTATAATGATATCACTAATGTGACTGAGCCAAAAGCACTGACTGGCATTATATGGCTGGCATTATTCTTGCATCCTACTTATCAGCCAAACCACTTTTAATCAGAGTGTGGAAAAAACAGTGATAGGCTAAACGGAGCAAACACAAAAAAACAAATCAAAAAGAACACAAAGTAGATGTACTTTAAGGGCGTAAAAGAGAGAGGACACAAGAGATACTCTATTAACAACTTCCAGGACTGAGTGTGGTTTGTTTTTAACTCTATGGTGAGACCTTGCATTCGAGAAGTCTCAGCTGTAGAACATAAATCTCACACTATGTAGTCAGCTCAACACAGCATAAAACCCACATTATAAAAATGTCAGAATTCTGGGCATTCCTGAGGGTTCCCATTGACTGATTTTACACACAAATTAAGCAATTCAAAACTCTCAGGGACGTTGAAAATGAGCAAGCTCAGTGTTTTAGCACCAAGGATCCCAACCAAGATTTTAATTTTCAAAACATCCCCATTTCCAGCATGTGAATCAGCTCTTGGTGGAAATGCACACAACAAAAAACATTAAGAAAACATTAATTTCTTTCATGATTTTTCAGCAAAGGTCTGCTAAACCTGATTAAGCATAAGTGGTGTTTTGCACTCCTATATTCCAGTACAGATTCAAATATCGAGGCTGGGCACTGGTTTTCAATTTACTAGCAGCAGTGGAGGCCTTCCTCAAAACAATGCACAGAGCAGCTCCACCAGCAAAGGAATGAGCCAGAATTGGAGATAAGGACATAACCTTATTGAACTGCAGGTCATAATGCTCCTTGTATAAAATAGCACTCCACAAAGAATGCAAGGTGACATGATGAGCTATCATTACAACTCCCCTCTGAAGATAACAATAATCTCAACTGAGCTCTGACCCTTTAGATCCTGCGTGTGGTTCCAGATGGAATGTAAGAGGTCCAGTTGATTTCGTCCTTAGTTTTTCCAAGGCATTTCTCATACTCTTGACACCAGAAATAAGCCTTGTTTTTATCTTCTGCAGTGTCTCTTTCACCTGGCAGGCCCCTTATATTGTGGCAAGCAGGATTGCATGCAGTACTCTGGGTACAGACTGACATGCACTGTACAGCTGCTTGATTGCGAGATCTTAACTTATCCCATCATCTTACAATAGATACTGGGTGGTACAAACTGTCAGCCTCAGGCAGCCTATAAGCATGGTTGGTGCACGATATGGAAATATCACCTGGAAGTAATTATTCTTGACTGTAGATGCTAAAAGTAGAAGATAGTTCTAATCAACAGCACCAATGTCCCTCAATGTTCTTTAGAAAAATATTTGCAGTCCATCACCTTGCTGTAGCAGATAGCTCACCAAATCCCTAAAACTGGGTATAGGGTTATAAAAAAAACAAGTAGTTGTGCTGGCTTTGTAGTACTCCAACCAGCAAACACCCTTCAAATGGCCTAGTAGGTCAACCTTAGCCCAGTGGTAGCACTCTTGTCTGAATCAGGTCAAGAGTTCAAGCCCCACTCCAGGTTTTGAGCACATAACCCAAGCTGACACTTCAGTGCAGTACTGAGGGAGCGCTACACAGCCGGAGGTGCTGTATTTTGGATGAGACATTAAACTGACATCCTGTTTGCCCTCTAAGGTAGACATAAAAGAACCCATGGCACTATTTGAAGAGCATGGGATTTATCATGACCATCCAACATCACACCCAGATTATCTGGTCAATTATATCATTGGTGTTTATAGAACTTTGCTGTGTGCAAATTAGCTGCCACATTTCCCTACAACAGTGAATACACCTCAAAAGTACTTCATGAGCTGCAGTGCTTTGATGTCCTGCAGTCACAAAAGCTGCCTTAGAAATGCAAGGTTGTCCGCACTGCAGTCACCAATGATTTATTTTTAGATTGGGGGAAGAAGAGACAGGTACAATGGTGCACGTGGCTTGTTGAAAAGAATTGCAGCGAATGGAGGCTGTGATTGGGTGCAGCAGGCCTTTGATGGGTGCACGTCTACTCAGTGAGAAACACGAGGTGCACATTTAACAGTCTAAAAAAAGTGAGGAAGGGAGTTACAAATATGGAAACAAGACTTGGTTTAATAACATTTATTAAATGCATTGCAAGCTTAATTATAAAAGTACACTACACCAAACATATTATTGAACATGCTTTCCAAAACATTATATAAATGATAAAATAAAAGCAGATTCATTTCTGGAAGAAAAGCAATTGTCTTGGTTATTACATATATCGTGTACATTCTAAAATGTTACTCAATTTACATTCATGAACTTCAGAAACAGTAAAATGACACAGCATATAGCATCAAGTTGTAAGGCCTCTAAAACCCTGCCTTGGTCAAAATGTGGCAACCTAGGGTAAGTCTAAGCAGACCTGGCTTTCTTGGTATCTTGAATAGTGAGCTTTGGCTTGTGGTAGTGCCCCATTCACACTCAGGCTGTGCTGATTAAATCCAAACCTGTAGCCAATTTGGAATAGGAAAGAAAGTTAAAAAGGTTTGAGAATAGTCACTTTTGAGTGAATGTGAAGAAAAACCCATCTAGCACTGTGTTGGGTTTGTTCTGACTCAACAATAAATGAATCATGAATGGTGATGAGGCAAGTACATAAAAAATCTCTGCCAATATCAGCATCAAGTGCTCCCAGATGAAGTACAGCAGGGCCAGATACAGAGCAAAGTTTCCTTCACTCTGCTCCAATGACATGCCTTAACTCCTACCTTAGAGCAGCATCTCCTACTACACCAGTGTGAATTTGTTCCATTTTCCACAGTGATCACCTCGATGGACTGAGTGAGTTTGCCAGTTTGGTGCTAAACTGTCCAAATTCATTTCACATACAACCAGCAGATAGTAGACGTTCACCAAATCGGTCTGGGCTGCATTCTTGAAGTTAATAGGAACAGTGCACCAAACACAATGCCCCACCCAGTCATAATGGTTTTCATTCCTAATATGTTTACTGCCTATGGATTACATGCAGGCATATGCTACAGTTGAATGAGTTTCATCAGCAGAAAATAATTAAATATCAAATGCAGACCCAATATATTCCAGACTGAAAAGCACCTTGTGCATGTGAGATGGTTGGGAACTAACAGAGCACAGCAATTCAGATCAAGTTGATGTGAATTGACACTTTCTCTGGTGAAATGAGCACACTAAAGCCCCACCGTTACATACCAATCTGATCATAAGTGATACTGGTAGGAACGTGAGTTACAGTGTAAACAAAAAAATTTCCCCACTGTCAGGGCAGTGATATTGTCTCAAAAGCAACAGCTCTAGTGACAGGCACATTAATTTAACTGCAAGTATTTAAGCAGTGTTTTTATTATATATATATATATATATATATAAAAAACACTAGAATTTTTGTGGTGTAACAGTTTCAGAGTGAAGCTCAGTTTACCACCAATATTAACAGTGAATTATAATAACCACAGAAAGCTCCTACAGCAACATTACATACTATAAAGTATCACCAAACTGGGCTTAAAACAGATTTCACTCCTCAAATGAAACTCTTAAATTAGTTTCCTAAAGAAGCATTTCTTTCTGCTTTCCCAATCAGGCCACTGTCCACATTTCTAACCTCTCAAGCATGACTGACCACCTCAACTACTCTAACGTGACATCCCCTATCAAAGTTGGGCTCAGGTGGTTGGTCATTGTTTTGGAGTTTGCTGAGCCCTGGCTACAACACAAACATATTTACCAGGGCACCCATACCACATTTATATTTGTAATCATTGTACTGTGGTATGGCTCCATAACGATGTCAAGTTTGAACTCTGCAGTGTTTACATTACTACAATCTTCCCAGAACCCAGCCAATCCCATTAACCTAGGATGGGCAATATGCTTCTACACACACAGCCCCATAGGGAGATTCTAGTGTTACACTTGGGATTTGTTTGTGCTGCACTAAGACCAGCAGCATTCCCCTACAAAACCCACAGGCAGAATGGTGAGGTTATGCACCACTTGGAGCAATTTATATTTCAAATTACACCATGAAGCTAAACCTACAAGAGACCCACAATGCAATGAATCAGCAACGAAAACTAGACCGCAGCACAAAGAATAGGGGCAAGAATTTTTAACGTCTGTGACGTTTACTTACATAGCATTCATCCCAGTCAATCCAATAGCAAATGTGTTCAATGGACAATGGTCTACGCATGCATGTACTTATTCTTCAGAGTTCAATTTAAGTACTGTACCTGGTGTAGATGGCTGGGTACACTTAAAGGACTACTTTCTTTAGAGTCAGGAATATGACAATTCACGCAACAAAATATCTACCGGTCATGTTAATAGAGGAGGACATTTTGGCAAAGTTGGATACAGAGTATTTCTCCAATCAGCTAGGCTCGGTATATAAAAAAAAAATTCAATTTGGTAAGAGAGACTCTTAAGGTTTAATTCCCCCTTCCACTTAAAGGCCTATCTTTTTGGGTCTTCACACGTAGTGGGTGTTTGCTCGGAGAGAGGTGGCACCCATCACCAAGCTACTGTATAGATTGGGCAGTCTGAAGTGCCGATCAAGAGGCACGCAGCAAAACACAATACTGGCTAAGTACTTGGCAGTAACCAGCTGGTACTGAGTTTTGTCATAGGTTTAATGGACAATGCTCTATTATGCCTTACATCATGGATGGAAGGAAGGACGGGGCTCGATAGGTAGGATTTTAACCATTTTCCCACCACAATTCATTTAGGGAAAAATAACTAGAGTACTTTACATTAAGGCACCAACCATGGATGATCCATGGATCCTAGTAGGGTCACAAATCTCTGTGTGGTAGATTATTTTTAGAATTCTTGGTGTTCAAGATGGTTTAAGTCTAATTAGGTCCCATTCAGACCTTTGATATATTAGTACAGGCAAAACAATGGGCACAAGATTTTAACACATCAAGTTCAAAACATGTAGGTTCCATGGAATATACAGTAATTTAAACATTTATAAATAAACTACATGTTTTGGTACCTGTTGTCTCATTAAATACTTCACAAAGATTATTGGGGGATTGGGTGGGTGAAACACCAAATTCCGACAATTCAATGGCATCACATAATGAGTGAAAATCCTTTGCCAAAGTAGCCCTCCTCACAAGGATTCTTAACGGCATGGAGTTAAATGCCACTGGCTTTATTTAAACTGGACAGATTTTAAGATTGTGACTGCTGTGCAATCAAGACAGAACAAAGTCATCTGTACGTCACAGTGTTAAATCAAACAGGGAAATGTGCAGAGAATATTACTGGCTCCACCAACGGATGGTTAACATGCAGTTCAGTTTGGCTATACAATATTCAGGTCGACACTACAACTACAGAAATGTAAAAACTGCAATGGTAAAACCACAGTCCGTTCAGATCGAGTGGACGTCTGCATGCTGTGAATTTGCCTATCACTGTATACATTTCACTTTGAATCACGGCTTTGACAAAACATAAATCAAATTGTTCAAAAACGGAAGCATTTACATAGTGAAATATCAGTAGATGTAGCCCGTTAAGGTCTAGCTGTTAATCTATCACCAATGTAAATCAGTACCCTTGCTTACATGGAATTTTAATTTTTCTTTAAATCATCCTAACCAAAATTGTTTGTAATTGGAAAACATACATATAAACTGGTCATAATTTGTGTTTAGTTATGTCACTTTTTTGCCCCCATAAGGTTTTGCACCAGGTCCATTGGTAGAGGGAATACAATGGTGGAGTTCTTTTCAGCAGCTATGGTGGTGAGGGTCTGCAGATAGCGGAGCTGTAGTGCTGCTGGAGATTCGGAGATCACTATAGCAGCTTCTTTCAAGGCCCTGGAAGCATTCATTTCCCCTTCGGCCGCAATCACCTGCAAGAGCAAACCAGGTCAATAGTCTGCAAGGATACGGAAAAAGCAAATTCATTCATAACTGGGTGAACAGAAAACCCTTCTATATTAGATCAGAGAAGATACTATTTAACAAATTTAGAGGGGGTGGCAAAATTCAAGTAGTGGGAAATATTTGCATTGCAAGACTGTTAAAGACACTCAAGTTCTGATAAAGTGCCCCCCCCGCCTCATGATTCATTTATCTATTTTTCCTCTTCGATGCTGCCTGAACTGCTGTGCATTTCCATTGAGCACTTGGATGATTCTAAACAGACCCCTTTTCAAAAGGGTCCCAGAGGCAAGTGAAGATCACATATCAAATTTGGGAAGAGGGATGGGGGGCTATTGATTTGGCACCTTAACACATTCCACAACATTTCAAAGTGCTTCTCGCCTAATTACTTACTTTTGAAGTGTGGAGGCAAACAAAGCAGGCAATTTTGCACAGAGCAAATAACCCATGAACAGTAATAAAACAGATAAATAAGCAGTTAATCCGTTTTTGTTGGTGTTGGTTGAGGGATAATGCCACGAGATATTTGCATCCACCTGAACAGGCAGGCAGAGCCTCAGTTTTGTGTCACATCTGAAAGCTGGCACCTTTGACAACGCAGCCTTAAGTGATACACTGAAGTGTCAGCCTAAATTATATAAACTCTGGAGTGGGGCTTGAACTCACCACCTATTGACCTGAAGGTAATTGTTGATATCCTAACTCAGGCACTGGGATATTTCTGTGTCATTTTTAAAAAGAAAACTCCTGCTTTGCATCATCTGTTCTAATACACTGGGCCACCTCAGGATGCAACTTAAAATTCAAAACATTTTATCATAGCCTTGGCAGTGGCAGGACTACTTCCCACAAACAAGGAGAAGGCTGCCAAATACAGAACAGAAATGGAGAGCTGTTTTTTTTTTAAACCAGTTGTTTCAATCAATGGAAGTTACTTTAAACTAGCCTCATTGTAGGAGGATTTCCAAAATTACCAAATTCATGGGAGTATTAAAGCACAAAAAGTATACAGGAAAGAGACTTGTATAAAACATTCAATTGTTTATACTGTCCAAACAGATATCTGTTGGCAAATGGACTACTTTTCACACGTCTGCTGTCCACTCCCAGGTAAGACCCACACCCTCAGTGTACACTACCTTCCCTGCCAACATTCCTTAATCTTTAACTTCAGAAGAGCCAACCCGACTGCATTTCCAGTACGACATTTCCTTTTCCAATAGGACCATTCATGGCGTCAGATAGTCTGCCAATTCAGTGCCAAATTAGGAGCAGTTTCCTGCTGCAGACTTGTGCCCATTAGGAAGTATGTTGGGACTGCCCAACTCATTTGACCTTGGATCCTCATGGCAGGCGATGGAACTAAAAAGGTCAGAGTGCACACCCAGGTGCCAGAGATGCAGGGATGGCATTCTAACCAACTCCATATAAAGAAAAAGTACACAAATCAGGCAGCTTCTGTGAAGAGACAGGACAAGTTAATGTTTCAGATGTCTATGTTTCATAAGAACTGATGCTATACAACTGGAGTCATTAAAATATTCAGCTGGAGGCTTCAAGCATTTGGTGTAATTAATGTGCCAACACTGGCTAAACATCAAATCTTGCGTAACAATCTCTTAGTTTGTCTGGTTTTAAGCCACTTGTGTCAAAAATAGATCAATAATACTGTGGTGATTAACGTTCAATTGGAGTCCATATGTGGAGTATAAAAGTTTCTACTCTATTGTGCTGTTTATCAATGTTAACGCCACTGCCAGAATAGATCAACTCTATTTTGTTGTGCACAATCGTATAAATACACACAGTCACACAGGTAAATTATTAAAACACTGCTAAGGCACTATGTTTACCCAGTACAAATGCCCCTCATTATAAGGCTGTCAGCTACAGTACTTGGTTACTGCATTTCACCATAGCAGAGTTGAATGCTTCATGTAACAGTCACATTGTTTATCTAGCTTACGTAAAATGCTTGGCTATTATCCAGTGCTGTGTTTATACGGCAACGATTTAGATCAGCAAGTTGTTCGCCTAAAGGTGTCTTAAATACAGAAACACTTCCAGGTGAATCTAAAAGTAGATAATGTGCAAATGGAGATTACATTTAAATCCAGCACCTTATTAAAAATATTGAGCAACCGGAACCTGTGGCATTACTCAAAAACAAGGCAATACTTCTTGCAAGTTATAACTTGAAAAGATTAGGAATTACAGAAGTTCTTCAATAGTTCAGTTTGTCTACACCATGAGACCAGGGCAATTAGGGATGGGCAATAAATGCTGGCCTTGCCAGCGACGCCCACATCCCATGAGCGAATAAAAAAGGAAGGTCTTGGGTTGAATTGAAGTCTGTGCTGAATTAGCCGGTCTTGGATGAATTGCTACAAATGACCCGAGAACCCCCCCCCCCACCACTTTAAAGAAGGGGAAGAAAAAAATAAAATGGCCAAGTTTTCCACTCCAATAAGCACAGAAGAGGCTCAGCTATGATGACTCAGTAGTTGAACCTTCAGCCAATACTCATTGCTGTCTCTGAAATTGGGAGGCATGTGGCTTTAAGTGTGGTACCTACTGTAAGTGAAGAGGTTCCTAGTGTTCATTCCAGTATCAACAAATGACTGTTGAATGGAGGGAATCTTGTGGCACTTCCTCCGCTTACATAGTTTTTAAAAAATTCCCCTCATTTTCCACTCTTCTCGTGTCACCTTACTGCTCAGATGAGTGTTGACAAGTGGCAGCCTACTCTTAGGCCTCTGCCTTGGTTACTAACCACTAGGGGTTGTGGGTGTGAAAACCTACCTCTTCATTGGTGCCTTTGATCACCTCCTCTAATCCTTTTCCTACCAGTCTCAGTATCCTTTTTTTTGTTTTTAAAAGAAAAAGCACTTTGGGATGTAGAAAATAACATTTTGGGATAGAATATACAAGTAATTTGAGACATGATGTGGTAAGTGTAGCAGACCTGGAAGGAACAGGTCACTTTGGACCATGGTTTCCAAAGCTCTCCACCACTGGAGTTTTCCTCATGTCATGTCAGGGTCTGTTGTCAACTAATTAATAGAGATTGATTGCTGTGATTAGTCAATAACTCCATTATCGTTGTATCATGCGACTACCAGGATGGTAGAAGATGAATTAGATGGGCCTTGGTCTTTTTCAGTCTAGCAATTCCTATGTTTTATTCATTAAAGACACTTTACAAGTGCAAGTTACTGTTTGTGGTTATATTACCTATTTATATCTGGTAAGATACTGGAATGAACACCAGGAACCTCTTCATTACTGTAAACACACCATTTAAAAGGCACATGCCTCCCGATTTCAGATACAGCATTTTTAAATAAGAGAGAACTCCGATTTCTTTGACTTTATAACAAGTTTCACTTAATCAATCAGTCATTGTCAATCAATCAATCAGTTTGTCTACACCATGAGACCAGGGCAAATAGGGATGGGCAATAAATGCTGGCCTTTGCATTGTTACGCAAGTGGGAATCACAAGTTCAATTTTTCCATGGTTACATCATCTAAATGAAAAGAAACTCAAAAGTTGCAACCAACATTTAATTATTTGTTCTGTGTACACAATTTACATCAAGACAAATTCTCCATTGGGGAAATATTTTTACTACAAAAATGTTTATAGTTTTGAGACTGCACCCCAATTAAGATCCACTTTAATGATGAGCTGCTTTAAACCATCTAATTCTGGCAGCCTTTTGTGTGAAAAAATCCTAATCGTACCAAGTAGTCTATAGTCCTACACTCACTGAACAAAGTCCAAATACACTAGTCCAAAAGAGACCTCACCCAACTCCGGGAGCAGTAAAAGAACCAGAGCCCTCGTGTTCATTTAATTAGATCAAAACTTAAATGGGTACGTGGCATGCACTGAGAAATATCAGAAATGATTCGCCTCCACCTAATGATTTGGGGCAACAACAGATCAGCCAATATAGATACAAGATAGTCCCAGATCAGTCAATACTGATATATGATAGCCCTATCAAGTAACCTTGCTCAAAGAAGCCTTCGCCTGTCAAAATAGATTTGCTGATCCCAAGGAGAAAACAGGACATCCAAATACAGTATTTCTAATGCAGTAGCATTTATAGTAAGAGGAAGAATTACTAACTTGTACCAATCCCCAATGTAACTAATCACACTTCACAACTTAGACAAGAATGAACAAGAATTAACTGATGTATCCCATCGCACTGATTGCTATTCTTGTTTTGCTGGCAAGCTTTTATTTTATTTATATGGAAGAAATAATATGTGACTGCAGTTTAGAAGCTACACTAGATTAGAAAGGTTCTGGTTGAAAGACAACAGCCATTATCTGGCCAACTGCAGAACACCGGTTAAAAAAAAACCTATTCATTTTGCCACGTGTCATGCACTTTGGCGTCAATCCTCTTAAATGTTCATTCTCATTTTGCTTACCTTAGCTCTGGCCTCCCTTGACGCCTCCGCCTCAGCAGCCATTGCTCGCTGGAGTTGGACAGGTAGCTTTACATCTTTGATCTCTACACGCTCAACCTTAATTCCCCATTCATCCGTTGCAACGTCGAGAGTTGTCTGTGAAAATGTTAATCAGTGAGTTTACTGGCACAGAAGGACCAAAGCTACACTATCGTCTTTGGGAGACTGGAAAGATACATCACTCAGCACCAAGACAAATATCGTGAAGCAAAGATGTGGCAGGAATTTCACCCCCCCCCCAAACTCATCGTGCAGAACAAATAAGTACAATAAAGAAACAAAGAGATGTCAACAGCTACATCAGTCATCATTTTCTACTGATCAGTCACATTAGGGGTGAAGGAAAAAAATGTTTTTGGTAAACAACTCGTTATAATCTGACTCAGTTCAAATTGATAATATCACATATTAAGTGTGCGGTGTAGGGAATATTAAAAGAAAGAATCACCCGATCATAAGCTGTAACACATTGTTAAGTTAGGGGGAAAAAAAAAGGAAGATGGTAGATATAAGCATCTAAAAGAAATAGGAACACAAGTTTCTGGTGTAGACCCTCCTTATCTAAACACAGGTCGAAGGGTCTGAAGCATTAATCAATCTTTCTTTTCTGATGCCAATGACTGGCTGTGTTATTTACAGCTTTTTTAAACAAAAATTGAAAACTTTGGTGAGGAAGTTCAGAGAAAAAAGGCAAAAATAAAGAGATAAATACAGCAGTGAATGAAAAAGGAATAAAAGGGTACTGCGAAGTACAGCAGCATTTCTGAAGAATGCAAATGATCCAAGGCTGGACTTTGAAGGCTGTTTTCACATTACAAGTGGCCCTGACCCTTTCAGTATTCTAATCTTAACCAGTAAAACCATAAAACGACTTCAATAATCAGGATCAAACTATATTACAAAACTTTTGAAAGTCATGATTTTCCATGATAAAAGTACTTCATATGCCTGCCAAGTGTAGATGTAGAAGTTGAGATCACAAGGCCCACATGCTGCCCTATTCTTTCAGCACCTGCTTTACATCAGATATATTAATGACTTGGATGAATGAAAAGAGAGTTGTATATCCAAGTATGCAGATTACATTAAGTTAGGAGACACACAGTAAGTTGTGTGGATGGAAGTAGGAAATTACTACGGAATACAGACAGACTTAAATGAGTGGGCAAAATTAATGTGGGTGTAAGTGAGGTCATCAGGCGGAGAAAGACAAAATGGATTGTTAAAAAAAAATGGTGAGGAGCTGTGGAGGAGCAAAGGGATTTGGATGTCCATGTACAGAAATCACTAAAAGCTAGTGCACAGGTACAAAAAGTAATCAAAAAGACTAATGGAAAGTTGGCCTTTACCTCAAGGGGTTGAAATTCAAAACTGAGGAAGTGATGCTTCAGTTGTACAGACTCCATCTGGAGTACTGCATTCCGTTTTGGGCACCAAACCTCAGGAAAGATATACTGGCCTTGGAAGGGGTACAGCACAGATTCACCAGAATGATACTAGGGCTTAAAGGGTTAAATTATGGAGGACAGGCTACATAAACTTGGCTTATATTCCCTTGGGTTTAGAAGCTGGAGGGGTGATCAAATCGAGGTGTTTAAAATTGTAAAGGAATTCAATTGGGTAGATATTTCCACTGGTGTGGGAATCTAGAACAAGAGGGCATAATCTTAAAATTAGAGCACGGCCATTTAGGAGTGAAATCAAGAAACACCTTTTCACACAAAGGGTAGTGGAAATCTGGAATTCTCTCCCCCACAAAGGTTGTGGATGCTGGGTCAAATGGAATTTTCAAAACCGAGATCAATAGATTCTTTTTGGGTAAGGGTACCAAGGATATGAAGCAAAGACAGGTAAATGGAGTTGAGGTACAGATCAGCCATTATCTAAGTGAACAGGCACAAGGGCCTACCCCTGTTCCTATACTTTGCCATTTACCATGTCCACTGTTTAATGGTTCCATTTTATATTGAAAGAAACTTGAATATTACTAATTTAGTTTATTGAAAGCATCGATTCCTCCCAGGATTCCCAGAGTCACCCTGCTGCTGAGATACACAAGTCACTACATAGACTGGGTGTTGTATTATTGGAATTGTTCACACATATAGCTTCAGGTGCGCTTTAGGCCTCCAGTCCTTACATAGAAACATAGAAAATAGGAGCAAGAGTAGGCCATTCCACCCTACGGGCCTGCTCCACCATTCAAAATGATCATGGCTGATCGTCTAACTCAGTACCCTGTTCCTGCTTTTCCCCCATATCCCTTGATCCCTTTAGCATTAAGAAATATATCTATCTCCTTCTTGAATACATCTAATGACTTGGTCTCCACTGCCTTCTGTGGTAGAGAATTCCACAGGTTCACCACCCTGAGTGAAGAAATTTCTCATCTCGTTTCTAAATGGCATACCCCGTATCCTGAGACTGCAACCCCTGGTTCTGGACTCCACTCCACTACATTATGGGTTACAGTGTTCCAAACTCAGGATGTTCTGTGAAATGTACATATTCTGTACATTCTCTGCAGTCAGTAATGTGTTTTTTTTTTGGTGGGGGTGGTGGAGGGAAATAAGGTGAGAGAGTGAAGTCTCAAAGATTCCAAATCACTTAAAAAGTGCCTTGAAAAGCAGTTACAACTTGGAACAAATATCTAATTCATTAAGTTTCTAACCCATCAGACCAACTATTTAAAATGCACAGATGTGTACAAGTGTGGCTTTATTGCACATTTAAAAACACATTTTAATAGGACTAAACACCCCCAAACAAAAGCACACAAATAACAAAACCAAAACAACAAAAGCATTTAATGGGAAGCTAGATAAGTACATGAGAGAGAAAGGAATAGAAGGATAAATGGGAGCAGGGGCAGGCCAATCGGCCCCTCGAGCCTGCTCCGCCATTCAATGGGATCATGGCTGATCTGGTCCTAACCTCAAATCTAAAATCATGTCCAATTTCCTGCCCGCTCCCCGTAACCCCTAATTCCCTTTACTTCTAGGAAACTGTCTATTTCTGTTTTAAATTTATTTAATGATGTAGCTTCCACAGCTTCCTGGGGCAGCAAATTCCACAGACCTACCACCCTCTGAGTGAAGAAGTTTCTCCTCATCTCAGTTTTGAAAGAGCAGCCCCTTATTCTAAGATTATGCCCCCTAGTTCGAGTTTCACCCATCCTTGGGAACATCCTTACCGCATCCACCCGATCAAGCCCCTTCACAATCTTATATGTTTCAATAAGATCGCCTCTCATTCTTCTGAACTCCAATGAGTAGAGTCCCAATCTACTCAACCTCTCCTCATATGTCCACCCCCTCATCCCCGGGATTAACCGAGTGAACCTTCTTTGTACTGCCTCGAGAGCAAGTATGTCCTTTCTTAAGTGTGGACACCGGGACTGTGTGCAGTGTTCCGGGTGCGGTCTCGCCGGTGCCTTGTATAACTGCAGCAATACCTCCCTGTTTTTATATTCTATCCCCCTAGCAATAAAAGCCAGCATTCCGTTGGCCTTCTTGATCACCTGCTGCACCTGCATACTAACCTTTTGATTTTCTTGCACTAGGACCCCCAGATCCCTTTGCACTGCAGTACTTTCCAGTTTCTCACCATTGAGATAATAACTTGCTCTCTGATTTTTCCTGCCGGGGTGCATGGCCTCACATTTTCCAATATTGTATTGCATCTGCCAAATCTCCGCCCACTCACCCAGCCTGTCTATATCCCCTTGTAGGTTTTTTATGTCCTCCTCACTCTCTACTTTCCCTCCCATCTTTGTATCATCTGCAAACTTTGATATGTTACACTCGGTCCCCTCCTCCAAATCGTTAATATGGATTGTAAGGAGTTGGGGACCCAGCGCCGACCCCTGCGGAGCACCGCTGGCTACTGGTTGCCGGTCCGAGAATGTACCATTTATCCCAACTCTCTGCTTCCTGTTAGATAACCAATCCTCCACCCATGCCAGAATATTTCCCCCAATCCAGTGATTCTTTATCTTGAGCGATAATCTTTTATGTGGCACCTTGTCAAATGCCTTCTGGAAGTCTAAATACACTACGTCCACTGGTTCCCCTTTATCCACTCTGTACGTTGTATCCTCAAAGAACTCAAGCAAATTTGTCAGACATGACTTCCCCTTCGTAAAGCCATGCTGACTTTGTCCTATTAAATTATGTTTATCCAAATGTTCCGCTACTGTCTCCTTAATAATAGACTCCAAAATTTTACCCACCACAGATGTTAGGCTAACTGGTCTATAATTTCCAGCCTTCTGCCTACTACCCTTTTTAAATAACGGTGTTACATTAGCAGTTTTCCAATCTGCCAGGACCTTTGCCGAGTCCAGAGAATTTTGGAAAATTATTACCAAAGCATCCACAATCCCTAATTTGATTGAGTTTTTTGAAGGGGTAACCAAGAAGATAGATGAGGGCTGTGCAGTGGACGTGGTCTACGTGGACTTTAGCAGGGCCTTTGACAAGGTACCGCATGGTAGGTTGTTATATAAGGTTAAATCTCACGGGATCCAAGGTGAGGTAGCCAATTGGATACAAAATTGGATTGACGACAGAAGACAGAGGGTGGTTGTAGAGGGTTGTTTTTCGGGCTGGGGGCCTGTGACCAGCGGTGTGCCTCAGGGATCGGTGCTGGGTCCGCTGTTATTTGTTATTTATATTGATGATTTGGATGAGAATTTAGGAGGCATGGTTAGTAAGTTTGCAGATGACACCAAGATTGGTGGCATTGTGGACTGTGAAGAAGGTTATCTAGGATTGCAACGGGATCTTGATAAATTGGGCCAGTGGGCCGATGAATGGCAGATGGAGTTTAATTTGGATAGATGTGAGGTGATGCATTTTGGTAGATCGAATCGGGCCAGAACCTACTCCGTTAATGGTAGGGCGTTGGGGAGAGTTATAGAACAAAGAGATCTAGGAGTACAGGTTCATAGCTCCTTGAAAGTGGAGTCACAGGTGGATAGGGTGGTGAAGAAAGCATTCAGCATGCTTGGTTTCATTGGTCAGAACATTGAATACAGGAGTTGGGATGTCTTGTTGGAGTTGTACGGGACGTTGGTGGGGCCGCACTTGGAATGCTGTGTACAGTTCTGGTCACCCTATTATAGAGGGGATATTATTAAACTCGAGGGAGTGCAGAAAAGATTTACTCGGATGCTACTAGGACTTGATGGTTTGACTTTTTGGGAGAGGTTGGATAGACTGAGACTTTTTTCCCTGGAGAGTAGGAGGTTAAGGGGTGATCTTATAGAAGTCTATAAAATAACGAGGGGGTATAGATTTAAGGTGAGAGGGGAGAGATACAAAAGGGTCCAGAGGGACAATTTTTTCATTCAAAGGGTGGTGAGTGTCTGGAACGAGCTGCCAGAGGCAGTAGTAGAGGCGGGTACAATTTTGTCTTTTAAAAAGCATTTGGACAGTTACATGGGTAAGATGGGTATAGAGGGATATGTGCCAAGTCCAGGCAATTGGGACTAGCTTAGTGGTATAAACTGGGCGACATGGACATGTTGGGCCGAAGGGCCTGTTTCCATGTTGTAAACTTCTATGATTCTATGATATGGTGATAGGGTGAGATGAAATAAGATGGGTGGAGGCTCATGTGGAGCATAAACTCTGGCATGGACTTGTTGGGCTGAATGACCTGTTTCTGTGCTGTAAATTCTATGTAAAGAAGCTTGCAAATGATGGTCAAGCAGCTAGCATCAAAAGCGGGCTCTGCTCTCACCTGCATGTTATGTGCAATTTCCTCCCTGTCTGACAGAATCTGAGACAGATTCTTTGTTCCGAGTACATTTCTTAGTGTGGTCTGCGCCAAGAGGCGCGTAGCGGAGTCTGCGTTGGTGATATTTGCAACAGCGAGTATTGCATTCTGAACGCGGTAGTAAACAACTCCATCAACGCTGACTGTCACGGAGTCCTTGGTGAGAATCTGGACGACAAAAACAAAAGACATTCATGGTATTGGGAAGGGAGGGAAATATGAGAGCTTAATATGAAGCAACAATGTACCAGGAAGTATTAGAAAACTGAATGATTATACATCTTACCTCTTGAGGTGGAATGTCAAATGAAATTGTTCTCATGTCCACTTTAACAAAGGAGTCAGTACAAGGCAAGACAAAGAACAACCCTACAGTCAGAGGAGAGGGGGAAACCATCAGAATAGTTAGAGTGTCAAGCTATTTTTTTTTTTAAAAGACACAAAAGGTGTATAAATTACAGCAAGTTCCACTGTAATTGTGCATAAAAGTCCTGAAATAGTTTTATAATGTCTATGTTTTGATCATTCATGCAGCAAAATATACGTTCAGTTAAAAATATTTGATTCAAATACATTGCACACTGTACCAGTTTTGCTTATCTTTAAAGGTTAAGGTGTGCATAACCACCCCTTTGAGTTATAAGAAAAGTACCATTTTTAGCAAGCACCAAACACAACTTAACAATGCTTGTATTTTTAGTTCTCAAATAAAATGTTCAGGCAGCTAGACACATTCTCCAACTTAACTCAACTATTTTTAAAAACAGTAAGAATTTCACTTCCCCCAATATTTGTACTTTTACGCATGTACAGTACCAAATACAAAATCGGCTATAAACAGAAAACCTGAAACACTTCTCACTGTTAATAGTTTAACAGAGTTTAATCAAAGCAGCATGAGGCAACACAAGACAATAACTCCAAGAATGCTGTCCCTATGGAAAAGATTTTTGGATGTTACAAAGACTTCTATCCTAGATCAGGCACTCATGAAGCAGCACTTTTCTAAATAAAAAGTTTGTTTAACTGATAACTTTTGAGGTTATAAAATACAAAAAATCTATTGTATATACATAGGCTGATATGCAGTCCAACATCAGCAACCCAATCAATATTCCAGTATGATATCATCTAGCTTGCACCATGCTCAATTTTAATACTTTAGGCAATAATTAACAATCTGTACCATCCTAGAATCATACAGCACAGAAGGAGGCCATTTGGCCCATCATGCCTGTGCCAGTTGTTTGAAAGAGCTCTCTAATTAGTCCCACTCCCCTGCTCTTTCCCTATAGCCCTGCCAAATTTTTCCTTTTCAAGTATATATTCATTTCCCTTTCAAAAGATTCTATTGAATCTGTATCCACCACCCTTTTAGGCAGTGCATTTATTGTCTAGCTTTCTAAATGGAATGACAAGCTTCTCCTATCTCTTCCCTCCCTCCCTCCCCCCAGTAATAACGTGGTTATTTGTAACTTCTAAATATCTTTGGGACAACTCATTCCAATTGTCTATTTTTAGGTAGTTCAAATGTGTCTCGTGTTTGAATAGCAAAGTGCCTTCAGGCAAATGCTCGAATTGGCATAAAGAGAATGCTCCTTCTCCAATATCAATTGCATATTCTTCACTTACACCCAGCTCTTAAGTCCCCAATGCAGTATTCTCCAATCCAATTGTATGGCTTGGATAAGAGGGTCTATCTTTTTTTTAAGTCTCAAATCCCCTGTTTCCCACCCCCCCCCCCTCCCCGATTTGACCCTTATGGTGGCGGGGGGAGGAATGGAAAGGAGGGAGGCCAATCTTGGTGGAATAAAAAGGTTCTCAAAATATATATCTTCCATCATAAAAGGACAAGATATTGCTACATACAAGTCCTTTCTATGGGAGGGAATACTTGCCTTTCAAGTACAGGGTTGCCCATCGGATCAGTCTTTGAAGTCTTGTTCCCAGAGATAAAAGCATATTTTAAGCCTTCCGCAGCCAACACAAGGAAGTGGTACCTCTTTATTACTTCATACCCCCAAGTCTAGACTAAAGGGGGAAACTAATGGGGGTCTCAATGAAACTGCCTGTTTGCTCTCTTGGCATAAGAGGCAAGTCCAGGTGGACCAGACAAATGCAGGGAGGGGAGGGTGGGGGGTGAACAGAACCTATGGGGGGGGGGGGGGGGGGGGGAAGGTTGGGGGAAGAAATGCGAATCAAACCCTTTGGACACAGCAGAATTTCTGATCAAAATAAAATGCATTTTGTAGCCTGCCTATTTTGAAAAATAATTGTATTTTTAGCTTTACAGGGAACAAACAGCCACTTCAAAACGGTCCCTTAGAACATTAGGAACTGGAAAATCCTTTTTTGGTCAACATTTGAGAGAAAAGCTCTGCGTTATGAAAATTGCTTTTAAAAAAAAGTCAGCAAGCACCGTGATAGTTAAGAGTCATGGAGGGTATCGCTGCACTGCTGTAGTTTCTGACATACAATCCACTCAACATAAAGGCAAGAGAATTCGGAGTCTGGAATTCACACGTCAGCTGATAACTGAGGGGTGGGGCTGCCTACCAGGATCGAACATCAGATAATTAGGTAATGGAATCTGGAACCATAGTAGATTGCATCATGAAATTTTCCAAAGGGAAGCCATCCGCATTTGCAGGATCTAATCTGATTAGTGCAGGTTTCTCAAGTGCCTTTAGCTTAGGTTATTTGTGTCATAACAAGCATCAGGGATCAAAAAATTATCCAGTCGCTTTTGTTTATCTCATATGTATTTTTTTTGCCCCGCGCCTCCCTCAACTTTAATGCATTCCACCACCCCACCTCGTTCCCCTCAGCCTAGGCCAAACCAATAATAGCCAAAGCGATTAGTATCCCACGCCAGGGAGAGCTTCAAAACCAACAGGAGTCAAAACCAACAGCACTCACAGGAGCAAAACAGAAAAGGGACACTGTTTTATTTTAAATGGCATCACGTTTGCAAAGGTATGAAAAATATCTCTAAGTTTCAGGCCACACATCCACCATGAACAGTGGGTCTGTCCAGGCCGGCAGCATAAATATGACAAATCTTCCAAGAGTGGCTGAAGGATAACTCTAGCCAGTCGAGATTTATTGTACTAATCTATTAGCCACATCATATTTTATTCACAATGATATTTCAAATGTATTTTTATAGCCCAAGATCACTTGGAACCAACCTGGCAGTTTTATACAGAGAGTGAATCTTTCTATAACTAATCATTGAAAACAGACGTCAATTTACAGCACAATGACAATGCATCATGCCTGGCGAAAACAACTCCCCTTCTCTTCCGCCCCTCAACCATTAAAAGTTCACTAACCTCCACAGATCAGATTGACATCTGGCAATACATTATTGGTCAGCAATCCAGTCTCTGGGTTCAGCTGAGAAACCTAGTCAACTTTCATGGCAGGTCAGGATGCATGGACCTCTGGATTACTGATGGCACCATCCATTTATTTCAGCTAGCATTCCTTCATTTCATATGTTGTTATAACATCAGATGTGTATGGCATTACAAGTTTACCAATTGTCATTAAAAAGATCCCTAGACCATTGATATGTTTACTAATGAAATGCCTGTGGTGCAACCCCCAACTACCATGGCTTTCCACTCGAGCGCAGTGCAGATAGCTTGGTGCGGTGGTTGCATTTGGGTTATTTCTGGTTGGACCATGGCAAATTTTAAAAAGCTACACGGCACGTTCATCTATCCTCTCTACTCAAGACCAAATCAGATCCAACATCACTGTGGCTTCCGCTAAAACTTTTGCCAAGTTGTACAGTTCCTGATACACTTTGGAAAAGGCAAGTCCACCTTGACTCGAGGGAGACAGAGAAGACATCATAATCCAGTTTGTAAATAGGTAGAAAAACCACAACGTTTATTTCAGTCATCTGATGGAACTCCGAGCAGAGGGTCATGTGTCACTTTTACAAAGTCAAAGATTTTATCTGGCCTCTTAGTTGTAGATCAAACAGGAAGCAGTTCCGTGGGAACTTGTATGCAAATCCATCCTAAATGGATTTTGTTTGTAGTTTAATTTAATTGGCACAACTAGTAACTTTACCGCCTGTGATCAACAATAAGCGTGAGACAGTTCAAACGCAAGTGAAAACAACTTTACAGTCATTTCTGTCAAGGAACTCTCGGTTGCAAAACACCTTTAAAAGTTCCAGTTACATACCCAAGGGGATGGAGGTTAGATCAACAGTGATGTTGAGGTCAATGGTTTACTCACAAATGTCATTAATACTTGTGAAAGATTTCCTGTAACTCAAGGCAGCAGGTTGCATTTCCACAGTGCAGAGTTTTATGTGCATCTGATACAGGAAAGAATAACCAGTCAAGAAGGAAAATATGCTACTTTAATGAAGATTATCATGTTGGAGAAGGCTATGATGGCTTTTCCCATACCTGGTCCCCTCCATCACTTTATGGCAACAAGAAGACAAAGAACAGATAGAAGATGCAGAATGTCTATATAATTAATTGTAAACAATTTTACAACACCAAGTTATAGTCCAGCAATTTTATTTTAAATTCATGCAGTGTATGTATTTTCACATCGTTCACCTGACGAAGGAGGAAGCCTCCGAAAGCTTGTGAATTTAAAATAAAATTGCTGGACTATAACTTGGTGTTGTAAAATTGTTTACAATTGTCAACCCCAGTCCATCACCGGCATCTCCACATCATATATAATTAATCCAAGAGGAGTTCTTAGCATTCAACTATTCAAAACTGCCTGTACATCTGTTACATTGTATGATTGCAGTGAACCACTAACATGTGGACCACAGGCATTCATTCCCCATCCAAAGAAATTCTTGCAGCTCTGTTCCCTTGGCAGAACTTTTAGGAGCACCTCCAATCTCTCTGGCTCCAAGTCCCACTTCCCAAATTGGAGGCACAATAGGGCACTACTGAATCCTGGGAGAGCAAAGTTTGAGGGCCTGGATGGCT
Source organism: Heptranchias perlo (assembly GCF_035084215.1). Taxonomy (NCBI): domain Eukaryota; kingdom Metazoa; phylum Chordata; class Chondrichthyes; order Hexanchiformes; family Hexanchidae; genus Heptranchias; species Heptranchias perlo. The sequence goes on from NC_090355.1 coordinate 26,169,909, forward strand.
TGCTCAACTTCCAAGGCTGCAGATCAGCTGATACATTGAGTGCTGTTCTTGAAAACTAAATATCAGAGAAGCATCAGTTTCAGCAGTTTGGAAATTAGCTGATCTGCCCGTCCCAACATTTAGACTATCCTCTTTAAATTTATGCTATCCATGTGTAGCAGTATCTTTCCCCAGCTCAGATACCAGCAACGTTTCTCTGGGCCCAAACACAAAGTTCAACCCTCAGTTTTGTTCTCCCCTCTGCATCTTCCACCTTGGCCCTTGGGTTGTCACTCCATTTCTTTCCTGTCCCATTTTCAGACCTCAGGTCCACTACATCTCAGGTTCTGCTCTTTCTCTCTCTGCCTTTGATCCCAAAGTCTCCTTGCTCCAGACGTCAAACCCATTTTCTCTCTCACCTGCACTGCATGTATTTCAGTGGTTCCCAGACATGACAATATTTGCAAGGGCCACAACTGTTAACCCGTTGCAACAGCAGGAAGACCACCTGACTTGAGATACAAAACCTCTACTCTGGTACCAATGATCTCTCGCAGCCCAGGCTCTAACCCCAAAGACTAGATTATTGAAAATGTTCTCAATCTAGTCTTGACTGTTCCTGTATGCTGCCAGATGGCCTCTCCTTGATACGTTTTTGCTCTCACCTTGCTATGTAACCTAAGTATCTAAAAGAGTAGACAATGGGAGGGGAGGAAAGATTGTGTAAGGGAAAGGAACACAGGAAGAGAATTTTTACTCCATGAGCAACATATCAACTAGTATTGTTTAAACTCTCAATGCCATACTTTGTTTAAATTCCTTTAATGCCATACCATGACACATTAAGTAGACACGATCCAATAATCTTGCCGTATCTAACTCACAATGCTACAGCTAAATCATTAACCTCTTGCTGGATTACAAAGAGATACAAGAACAAAGAGTTTTTAGAATTTCCACCTAAAAGCATCTTCTGAATTACAAATGATTCAAGCACAGTAATCCATTCCTTCTATATACAAAAGAATTAGTGACAATGACTTGCATATTTTAAAGATTTTTGGTAGATTAAAAGAGGGGGAAAAAGTGATTAACAGACTTTAACAATGAATAAATGCAATCCGATAAGCAAGCACCAAAACATACTTTGCTTAAAACATAAGCAATTCAAAATTTGTATCACTCAGTTTATAAACAGCACCTTTTAAAGCACAAATTTAATGGGGGCAGGAAAAATAATCATTGGAAATATGAAATTAAACCTGGAAATGCACAGCATGAAGGGTCATATCCAAAACTCAAACTTATTTTTCTTTGAGAGGGTGCTCAACCTGCTGTGCATTTACCAGCATGTTTTTATTTCCAAGTAAAGTTTGGCTTTCAGAGTTAAGCAGCACTCCTAATGCAAATGCCAATAAGCACAACATGTACAAGAACGTGCACCTGGCAGGTTGGCAAACAGATGGCTGGCTAAACGAGTTCAAGTCAGTGCTGCCTGTCACTATGTCTGCCCATTAACTGTTGGGAGTGAGTTTTAGTTCTGCAGTAGACTAGAAGGTCCATCCTGCTACAGCATGATATTTTCTTCCCTCTTCTCTCAGACTCAGGTTACGGGAATCGAAAAACCCAGACTATTCATTGCATCGCACCCTCAGCAGTGATCTGTGGTCCCAGCGCACAGGAGCATTAACACCTCAGTGTAAAAGGGACTGCTTGAAGAAAACAAAACATACTCGACTACAATGCATGTGACAGTCCAGGTACACGGTTCTGAAAAGGCCACGGCTGTTTTTTTCCCCTAAAACCTCAGGTTCACATATTTGTTTGCAAGTCTGAACTTGTCTGCTAGTTGCATAACATCACAGAGCAAGTGCAGACCCTAGTTAAAAATAACTGCAACAGCTGGTGCTAAAACCATTTCCAGCAGTCCACAGAAAGGAAAACAGGAAATTTCAGTGAGCTTTGCCTAGTGCAATGAAAAACTCCCTCAAATGGCGTAAACTTTACATGATCCCCATTTTATTTTGCAGAATTAAGTTCATGTAAAAATCCCACAAGACATCCTATATATTAAATCAATGGCCCTTTTAAGATCAGTACCAGTCATGTTTCTAGAAATACTAATAGATTGCAGTGCCAGTCACAGCATGCAAAAGTGTTAAAAGTCAGTCATAAACATTATCAGCTGCTACAGTAAGCGATGGAAAATTTCCCCTCCCACGCAAATGCTTATCTGACCAGGCATAACTGTACTTGCAGTAACCGGCCTCAAATCTGCAGTTAATGTACACTTCGTGTGTCCTGGGAAACCACATGTGCAGGAAGTACCACCAACTGCTTGAGCTCAGAGTTTCATACAGGAAGCTGAGAGTTTCGTGGCTAGCATGTTTCAGGAGGTGGTCATCCGGTACCTACAGAGAGTTCAGGCGGAGCGGGAGTGGGTGACCACCAAACAGACTAGCAGGCAGTGCATGAGTCCCCTGGGAGCGTGGCACTCACAAACCGGTATTCAGTGTTGAATACCAGTGAGGGTGTCGACACCTCAGGGGAATGCAGTCAGAAGCAAATCTAGGGCACCATGGGAGACTCGGCTGCACAGGAGGGCAAACGAAATGCAGTTGTTAAGGGGATTCGAAAGTCAAGAGAATAGACAGGTGTTTCTGCAACCACCGTGAGTCCCGCATGATGTGCTGCCTCCCTGGTACCAGGGTAAAGGATATCACAAAGGGTGTAGAACATTTTGAGGGGGGAGGAAGGATAACAGCCAGAAGTCTTGGTCCACATGGGAGCCAATGACATAGGAAGGAAAAGGGTCGAGGTCCTGCAGTCAAGAGTTCCAGGATCTAGGAAGGAAGTTAAAAAGCAAGACCTCAAAAGGTAGTTTTTTAAAAATTCGTTCATGGGATGTGGGTATCGCTGGCAAGGCCAGCATTTATTGCCCATCCCTAATTGCCCTCGAGAAGATGGAGGTGAGCCACTGCCTTGAACCGCTGCAGTCCGTGCAGTGAAGGTTCTCCCACAGTGCTTAAGGTAGGGAGTTCCATGATTTTGACCCAGCGACGATGAAGGAACGGCAATATATTTCCAAGTCGGGATGGCGTGTGGCTTGGAGGGGGAACATGCAGGTGTTGTTCCCATGTGCCTGCTGCCCTTGTTCTTCTAGGTCGTAGGTATGGGAGGTGCTGTCGAAGAAGCCTTGGCGAGTTGCCACAGTGCATCCTGTAGATGGTACACATTGCAGCCACGGTGTGCCAGCAGTGAAGGGAGTGAATGTTTAGGGTGGTGAATGGGGTGCCAATAAAGCGGGCTGCTTTGTCCTGGATGGCATTGAGTTTCTTCAGTGTTGTTGGAGCTGCACTCATCCAGGCAAGTGGAGAGTATTCCATCACACTACAGACTTGTGCCTTGTAGATGGTGGAAAGGCTTTGGGGAGTCAGGAGGCGAGTCACTCACCGCAGAATACCCAGCCTCTGACTTGCTCTTGCACAGCATCTAAGTGGCTGGTCCAGTTAAGTTTCTGGTCAATGGTGACCCCCAGGATGTTGATGGTGGGGGATTCAGCGATGGTAATGCTGTTGAATGACAAGGGGAGGTGGTTAGAGTCTCTCTTGTTGGAGATGGTCATTACCTGGCACTTGTCTGGCACAATGTTACTTGCCACTCATCAGCCCAAGCCTGGACTGCTTCATTATTTGAGGGGTTACGAATGGAACTGAATACTGCAATCATTAGCGAACATTCACATTTCTGATCTTATGATGGAAGGAAGGTCATTGATGAAGTAGCTGAAGATGGTTGGGCCTAGGACACTACCTTGAGGAACTCCTGCAGCAATGTCCTGGGGTTGAGATGATTGGCCTCCAACAACCACTACCATCTTCCTACAGGTATGCCTACAGCCACTGGAGAGTTTTCCCCGATTCCCACTGACTTGAATTTTACTAGGGCTCCTTGGTGTCACATTCAGTCAAACACTGCCTTGATGTCAGGGGCAGTCACTCTCACCTCACCTCGAATTCAGCTCTTTTGTCTAAGTTTGGACCAAGGCTGTAATGAGGTCTGGAGCCGAGTGGTCTTAGCGAAACCCAAATTGAGCATCAGTGAGCAGGTTATTGGTGAATAAGTGCCGCTTGATAGCACTGTCGACGACACCTTCCATCACTTTGCTGATTATGGAGAGTAGACTGATGGGCAGTAATTGTTTGAATTGGATTTGTCCTGCTTTTTGTGGACAGGATATACCTGGGCAATTTTCCACATTGTCGAATAGATGACAGTGTTGTAGCTGTACTGGAACAGTTTGGCTAGAGGCGCGGCTAGTTCTGGAGCACAAGTCTTCAGCACTACAGCTGGGATATCGTTGAGGCTCATGGCCTTTGTTGTATCCAGTGCACCCAGCCGTTTCTTGATATCACGTGGAGTGAATCGAATTGGCTGAAGACTGGCTTCTGCGATAGTGGGGATATCGGGAGGAGGCCGAGATGGATCATCCACTCGGCACTTCTGGCTGAAGATGGTTGCAAACACTTCAGTCTTATCTTTTGCACTCACATGCTGGGCTCTGCCATCGAGGATGGGGATGTTCGCAGAGCCTCCTCCTCCCACTAGTTGTTTAATTGTCCACCACCATTCACGACTGGATGTGGCATGACTGCAGAGCTTTGATCTGATCCGTTGGTTGTGGAATCACTTAGCTCTGTCTATAGCATGTTGCTTCTGCTGTTTAGCATGCATGTAGTCCCGTGTTGTAGCTTCAGAAGGTTGGCACCTCATTTTTAGATACACCTGGTGCTGCTCCTGGCATGCTCTTCTACACTCCTCATTGAACCGGGGTTGATCCCCTGGCTTGTTGGTAATGGTAGAGTGAGGAATATGCCGGGCCATGAGGTTACAGATTGTGCTGGAATACAATTCTGCTGCTGCTGATGGCCCACAGTGCCTCATGGATGCCCAGTTTTGAGCTGCTAGATCTGCTCTGAATCCAATAGCACGGTGGTAATGCCACACATGTTGGATGGTGATCTCAGTGTGAAGACGGGACTTTGTCTCTACAAGGACTGTGCGGTGGTCACTCCTACCAATACGGTCATGAACAGATGCATCTGCGACAGGTAGATTGGTGAGGACGAGGTCAATTAGGTGCTTCCCTCGTGTTGGTTTGCTCACCACCTGCCGCAGGCCCAGTCTAGCAGCTATATCCTTCAGGAATCGGCCAGCTCGGTCAGTAGTGGTGCTACCGAGCCACTCTTGGTGATTGACATTGAAGTTCCCCACCCAGAATACATTTTGTGCCCTTGCTACCCTCAGTGCTTCCTCAAAGTGGTGCTCAACATGGAGGACGACTGATTCATCAGCTGAGGGAGGGGAGTAGGTGGTAATCAGCAGGAGGTTTCCTTGCCCATGTTTGACCTGATGCCATGAGATTTCATGGGGTCCAGAGTCAATGTTGAGAACTCCCAGGGCCACTCCCTCCTGACTATACCACTGTACCACCACCTCTGGTGGGTCTGTCCTGCAGGTGGGACAGGACATACCCAGGGATGGTGATGGAAGAGTCTGGGACACTGGCTGAAAGGTATGATTCTGTGAGTATGGCTATGTCAGGCTGTTGCTTGACTAGTCTGTGGGACAGCTCTCCCAATTTTGGCACAAGTCCCCAGATGTTAGTGAGGAGGACTTCTGAGTAATCTCTGGATTACTCCCAGTGCCACACCCTAGTGAGCGTAGGAATAGTAGGATAAGACAGGTTAATGCGTGGCTGGAGCAATGCTGCAGGAAGGAGGGCTTCGGATTCCTGGGGCATTGGGACCAGTTCTGGGGCAGGAGGGATTTGTTCAAGATGGACAGGTTGCACCTCAACAGAGCTGGGACCAATGTCCTCACGGGGAGGTTAACTTGTGCTGTGGGGAAGGGTTTAAACTAATTTGGCAGGAGGATGGGCACCAGGATGAAACATTAAAGAGGAGAAACAAGGTGCATAGAGGACTGGGAGGGACAAGTAGCACTAGAGTAAAGAATAGTTCAGAAATAAGAGGGATCAGACAGGGGGAAAATGTGAGGCAATCTAAGATTAGTTTAGGAGTGCATGTGTGTAAATGCACGTAGCGTGGTAAATAAGGTTGGTGAGCTGTAGGCTCAAGTTGTCACATGGGACTATGATATAGTGGCAATATCAGAGACCTGGCTCAAAGGAGAGGATTGGGTACTTAATATTCCTGGCTACACTGTATTCAGGAAAGAAGGAAAGAAGTGGGGGGGGGGGCAGTGACTGTATTGATGAAAGAAACTATTATAGCACTGGAAAGGGATGATGTAGTTGAGGGATCAAAGACAGAATCTATTTGGTTAGAATTGAAGAATAGAGGAGCTATTACGCTACTGGATGTATACTATAGGTCACCAAATAGTGGGAAGGAGTCAGAGGAGCAAACTTGCAGGCAAATTACAGAAAGATGCAAGAACTATAGAGTAGTGATAATGGAGGACTTCAATTATTTCAATGTAGACTGGGACAGTAACAGTGTAAAGGGCAAAAAGGGGGAGGAATTCCTGAAATGCGTTCAAGAGAACTTTCTGGACCAGTGTGTTTCCAGACCAACCAGGAAGCAAACAATGCTGGATCTAGTTCTGAGGAATAAAGTGGGGCAGGTGGAGCATGTTTCAGTAGGGGAGCATTTGGGGCACAGTGATCATAATATTAGGTTTAGAGTAGTTATGGAAAAGGACAAGGAACAAACAAATGTGAAAATGCTTAACTGGAGGAGGACAAATTTCAGTGAGTTAAAAAGGGATCTTGCCCACGTGGATTGGAATCAAAAATTGGTAGGCAAAACAGTAATTGAACAATGGGAGGCCTTTCAAAAAGCATTTGATAAAGTACCACATAATAGACTTGTTAGTAAAATTAAAGCCCATGGGATTAAAGGGATAGTGGCAGCGTGGATACAAAATTGGCTCGGTGACAAAAAGCAGAGAGTAGTAGTGAATGGTTGTTTTTCAGACTGGAGGGAAGTATACGGTGGTGTTCCCCAGGGGTCAGTATTAGGACCACTGATCTTTTTGATATATATTAATGACCTGGACTTGGGTATAATTTCAAAGTTTTCAGATGACACAAAACTCAGAAATGTAGTAAACAATGTGGAGGATAGTATCAAACTTCAGGAAGACAAAAACAGACTGGTGAAATGGGCAGACACATGGCAGATGAAATTTAATGCTGTGAAGTGATGCATTTTGGTAGGAAGAATGAGGAGAGACAATGTAAACTAAATTTTAAAATGGGTACAGGAACAGAGACACCTGGGGGTGCACAGACACAAATCTTTGAAGGTGGCAGGACAAGTTGAGAAGGTTGTTTGTGATCCTGGACTTTATTAGTAGAGGCATAGAGTACAAAAGCAAGGAAGTTATGCTAAACCTTTATAAAACACTTAAGCTTCAGCTGAAGTATTGTGTTTAATTTTGGGCACCACATTTTAGGAAGGCCTTAGAGAGGGTACAGAAGGGATTTACTAAAATGGTACCAGGGATGAGGGACTTCAGTTATGTGGAGAGACTGGAGAAACTGGGGTTGTTCTCCATAGAACAGAGAAGGTTGAGGAGAGATTTGATAGAGGTGTTCAAGATCATGAAGGGTTTTGATAAGAGTAAATAAGGAGAAACTGTTTCCAGTGGCAGAAGGGTCGGTAACCAGAGGACACAGATTTAAGGTGATCTGCAAAAGGGCCAGAGGCGACATGAGGAAACATTTTTTTTAAATCACAGGGAGTTGTTTTGATCTGGAATGCACTGCCTGAAAGGGTGGTGGAAGCAGATTCAATAGTGACTTTCAAAAGACAAATACTTGAAGGGAAAAAAATTACAGGACTATAGGAAAAGAGCAGGAGAGTAGGACTAATTGGATAGCTCTTTCAAAGAGCCAGCATAGGCACAATGGGCCAAATGGCCTCCTCCTGTTCTGCACCTACTATGAATTACTATAGTCAAATATAAAGTGGGATTTCCAATACAGATTCTTTGAATACAACCATCAGGGGGAAAATTACCTGCTTTAAATCAAAAATAAGGATTGGCTGCCTGTAACTGTCACAACCTACTTTCTTGTACGTAACAGGTGCTCTTTCCACAGGGGATAAAAAAGATCCAATTGTAAAATATATAAAAATTTACACAAATGCCAGGTCTGATCTTGATGATTATGCTAGTTTACACTGCATGTGTACAATGTCAGATTTATTTTGGCAGACTTTTGCACTAGTACAAGAGAATGGAACAGTTTTCACATTCCATAACCTGGTTAGGACGGAAGTCAGGGATAGTGTGGTTAGATCTGAATAAAGGGGAGTTTAAGTGTGCCTCAGTCCCATCCTTAGACAAGTACCACTTCCTGCCCCAGTGTGATGATTCTCATTTACCACACAACCCGAGTCAGGCTGAAGATTTAGTGTCAGTTTTGTGCCATTGGGCCATGTTCACTAAAATCTGGGTGGACACTGCCCAATCTCATATCATGTTGGTGGACATCATTTACAGTCTGAAGTCTGATGCATACTGATGTTTGAGGCACAGCAATGCATCTTTTGGTTTGAAGTATCTTAGAATACAGATACACTGCCACATGACAAAACTGACAGTATAACTCAAGTTAAGTCCCACCCACCTTGCAGCGGAGTGGTGAGATGCCATAAGGGAGGACGAGGAAGAGAAAGGAGGAAGAGGCCTTCTCACACCTCTTGGACACCGGTGCAACGTCTAGAAGAGTTTTTTTTTTTTAAAAGCACCGACGGGGATTTGTTGGAACTTTAGGCATTTTATAAATTTAAGCACAGCTTGTTTAAATGTTTGGACACTCCCTCTCGTTCAATTTACCGCTGGAGAGCAGAGTCAAGCAAGAACGTGCAGCGGTCTCTCCAGGGTGCCAGAGCTAGATTCTGGCAGCAAGTCAGGTAAATTGATACGATGGTCATCGATCCTAGATCACCAGTTAAAGGCTAAATGCAGCCTTAATGCTGTTTACTTTGCTGTAGTTAGCCTAACTCAAAACACCAATCTGTCATTTATAGTCTTTGGATCTCCCTATTTAATGAGGTCTGTCACAACTCAGATTTTACAAGATAAGAGATCAGAATTAAACTGAAGCATTCATTTTCCACGTACAAATGATCTGCCAAACCCCCTTCTTTGCACGGTTTATTGCCCCTGTTGCTATTTTTTCCTTCCAACCAGTTTCTGCCTAGTTTCTCTCTCCCTCTAGTTCAAGGTAGCAACTTGTGCTGGGATACAGTTCCAAGGGTGCAGGTCGCCTGCTGGTACCTTACCCAAGTGGCCATTCTACATATGTGCGAGTTAATACAGTGAACGTCAGCAGGCTATTCTACCACGGAGGGCGTCATGGCAGAGTCCAATCCGATCCTCACCAGACAACCACAAGCATGCAATTTTCTGCGAGTCTCCCTGGGTAGGGAGCAGAACCAAGACCCACCTCCTCACTGGGTAAGATCAACCAACTCAGCACAGCCCAGGTACTAAACCAGGATACCTTCTCTACCCACTGAGAAGCCCCATCCTGTGGCAGTTAAGTGCTTCTGCTGAGTTAATGTGACTTTACATGCCCAGACACGGGAACAAACCGCAAGATTTTTCTTCTTTTCTTTTTTGAGGAACCCATGCCATCGCAAAACCAGGCCAGCCAAGTCTCGTAGAAAAGCAATAACCTCAGACTCCAAACATCTGAGAAAGAACAAAGCATTAGCCGCTGCGTCAGCACAGCATAGAGAGACAAAGATGGGAGAAATATGTAAAGTAAAATTGCAGGGTGCTGTCAAGGAGCAGGAAAATAAGTGCAGCTAAAGCAGCCGCCAGAGATTGTGGGATGAGGATGACTCTCAAGTGCCTGGCAAATCTCACTTATTTCCAATGTGTATTAAAATATAATTTGCCTCTAAAGAAAAATAGGCAGCTCCGTTAATTTTGATAGGTTAGCACTGAAACCCGCTGTCTGTGCTTACCTATTCAAGGCAAGGAACATATTTTAGACGTTTACTGCCATTAGTGCTCTACAACCATTTTGTGAAACGTTAACCAGAAAGAGATATAAAGAAGAGAACAGAGTGTCCAACTTTACACCAAAGTGTGTAATAAAAGGTCAAAAATGACCAGGCACCCAATTAAAACCATACAAATTTTTCATTAGGTTTTTATGGAAAATATTTACAGTAGTGGTTGTATATCTCCCCTCCCTATCTCTGTAAGCTCCTCCAGCCCTACAACCCTCCAAGATCTCTGCGCTCCTTCAATTTTGGCCTCTTGCGCATCCCAGATTTTCATTGCTCCACCATTGGCGGCCGTGCCTTCAGCTGCCTAGACCCTAAGCTCTGGAATTCCCTCCCTAAACCCCTCTCTCCTCCTTTAAGATGCTCCTTAAAACCTACCCCTTTGACCAAGCCTTTGGACACCTGTCCAATAGCTCCTTATGTGGCTCGGTGTCAAATTCTGTTTGATAATCATTTCGGTAAAGTGCCTTGGGGCTTTTTAACTACGCTAAAGGTGCTATATAAATGCAAGTAGTAGTTGTTGTATAGTACATTGAAGAGTACACTGATAGCACTAGATGCACCGTTACTATAGTGAACATCTACAAGAAAAGGACACTGCTCCATTCAGCAGGCTTGGGCAAAACATTACAGAAACTTTCACCATAACCATCTCCTGGGGAAGAAAAAACTGCCAGGAACTCTTTAGGCAAATGGAGGACATCAGTAAAAACCACAGCTAACATTTCCCCGGTGGCGCAGTTAGCAAATTCACTGCCTAGCATGGAATCGAGCCCCAAATAGCAGGAAGATTCCAAGTTGGATCCCCAGTCCATGCTAAGTTAGGGGACCTTGGCAAAGGCAGCAGAGGCACCGTTACATTTGACCTTTGCACCCATGAGCTAGAGTTACGACTCTTCAACTCTAGTCAGTGACTCCTGGCTATCAGGTGAAGGAAGATAGCTGAAGACTAAACTGATGCCTGCATAGCAAAATTGCCTGCTGACACCCTCTAGACTCAAGTGGAAACAAACACATTGGGGGCAATTTTAATCCCACCAGGACTGACAGGAGAGGGGCGGGGATTAAATTCTTAAACGTTAACGAGGCTGCGTGCCTCAGATTTTAGCAGCCATTTAGATTTAACGGCTGCAGGCCGGGTTTCCCAAGGCTCGGGAAACCTGGCAGCTGAAGTGAGGCGAGAACAGCCGGATCCAGTAGTTAAGTGAATTTCCAGCATTGCTTGTGGGCCAGTTTCAGGAGGAGTGCTCCCCCCACCGGCCCACAAGGCAAACCTGCTGCAATCCAATACCCACCCCCGCGATCTCCAGGCCAACCTACCCCCGGCGATTTCTCCCTCCACCCCCGCTGCGACCTTCCTGCCCGGCAGCCAGCCAGCTTCTCAATCTGACTGGCTGCCGGGCAGGAAATGGAGAAAAAAAATTCAAACGAGGTTCCGACGTTAAATTCGGCAGGACCTCCGCGCTCCCCGGCCGCTAAAAGTCAGCACCCCACTCCCTCCCTGGAAATATCGGGGCCAATCTGTTTTTAGGTGCTGGTTGCGGGATAAATATTGGCCAGGACACCAGGGTAAACTCCACTGCTCTTCTTCGAATAGTGTCATGGGGTCTTTTACATCCACCTTTTTACGATAAAGGCAGCGCCTCCGACAGTGAAGGACTCCCTGAGTACTGCACCAGGGTGTCAGACCAGAATTTGTGCTCAAGTCTCTGCGGTGGGACTTGAATCCACAACCTGCTGACTCAGGGGCAAGAGTGCTATCCACTGAGTGACAACTGGGAGGGGAAAGAAAGGAATGGTTGACACCAGACACCTTGGTTTGAATGAGTGAAAGTTCTGGAATAGGTTTTCCCATATAACAAGTCTGATCAAAATGTTGCAGTAAACTAGTGTTTTACAGTCCTAAAGAATGTTATGCACCAGTTACTGAAGGAAAGCTGCTTACTTTCAGATGAATTAATGAGCTGCTTTGCTTTTATCTACCACATTCTAATATTAAAACAGAAGTCGGCATGACAGGAAGAGTCACAGCTGCTCTGTGCAGGTTACTTCATCTGAACACCTTCAACTCCTCGCTAAATAGGGAGTTTTCTCATAAAAGGGAGGGAGAGTGTAGAAGACAGGTACTTGCTGCACACGAATCATCTTGGATTCTTAAAGTAGATTTGTCATATAAAAAAAATAGGTTGTGTCAGGAGCTGGGTCTCCAGATGTCACTTGATTTGATGATGACATCTATTATGCAGAAGTGAGCGTGAAGCTATCTTACAGCACATTAAAAGTCATACCAAAAATCAGCTGTCCCATACTTTAAAAAAAATCACCACAGTGGAAGAAAGCTTTACACACTTCCCTATAATTGGTATCTTTACTGTGACACACAGTTAAATTACACCTCCAAAGAACCAGAGAGAAAAAAAATTACAAAAAACATCCAAACTATTTAGGATCCTATGATATTTCTTAAGCCTAAATTTGCAAAGTAAGCTCTGGATCTTGCTAAGAAACTGAATGCTGTGGACAAAGAACAAACAGGACCAGGGCTGCTAAATAAAAATCCTCTGACTGGATTCCATGATGTGATAGCATGTATACAGTGATCTATTTAACAACACCGAATAAAACAGCAATAGACTGGAACTCGACTTGTTTTGTTACACTGAACTAAACCCAGTGACAATTATTCAAAACATCAAATTACATTAAAAAGCCAAACCAAATGGCTTATTTCACACACACTAACTTCAGGTGGAATAAGCACACTAAGTCACATGCTGAAAATTTACTTCAAGTGTTGGAGAGATGTGCAAGTGCATCAGCCGATATAGTCTCAGCCCACTTACTGTAGGAGTGAAAACCAACGATCAAGATTAGTTTCTTTCTTGCACTATAATATTTCAGTGTTCTTCCCAATCTACTTTCCCCAGATTTCTCGTACTTTCCCCCTTACTTCAGATACCAGTAACAGGAGGATCAGACTCTATGGCAAGGGGAAGTCCAATTTTAAACTCATCTGAAACACACAAATATCTGACTACTGTCGGGCAAAGTCACCCGGTGGCCAAGCGGCTGAGAATCATCTAAGGACAAAAAGACGACTGGGGTTGGGGGGGGGGGGGGGGGGGGGGACAGGTATAACCATCTGAAGGGAGGGAGGGGTAAAAAGAGGGGAGATATGAGGGGCATGTGATGGGTTATGTCCCCCCCCCTTTCCAAATCCCAAGATTGCCCCCGATGCCCCCTTAACTCTCAATGAGGTTGTGCCCAGGGTGGGGCTAGGGGAATTGAGTTGAAAGAAAGATAGAAGGGGGAAAAAAAAAGAGAAATCCAGTACTCCCATCTGCTGTAATGGAGCAGTGCTGACATCAGTCACAGGGACAAAAGGCAGCATTAAGACAGGAAGGCAGTAAACAGGGATTAAAAAAAGTTTAAATTTCACTACAGTATTCAAAGCTGTACTTTCACTCCGGTCAAAATACAGGCCATCATTTGGGTCACACTCAAAAGTCCCCAAAATCCCAGGTAAAACGTTGAGCCTTATCGAACACTTACTATCTTGTTCCCTTTTTCGATTTAGCAAGGCTGGAGGAGAAAGCAACAACTCCCTCCCTAATCTAGGGGGCCAGAAGCCAATTGTACAGCCCCTCCCTTATCTCCACCTCTAGTTAACAACACAGATTTGGGGGGGGGGGGGGGGGGGGGGGGGGGGGGGGTGGAAAAGAGGTGGGTGGTGAAAGTTGGGCCCTTTCTGTCCCACACTGAGCAGCGCCGAGATTTAAACATTGGTCCCAATCCCCCTGCACACCATCAAAGGACAGGAAAGCATTGCTGCATCAGAACAGCACAGAAAACAACAGCTTTAGGAATTTAAGAATGGCCACTTGGGCGAGGTACCTGAGGGCTGACAGCGCACGTGGAACCAAACCCCAGCGCGAGTCAGTGCCTTGAGGAGAGGAGAACATCTTTTTTTAAAAAAAGCAGCAACAGCATTAAATTTAATTCATAATCATAATGCTGTACCTTAAATCGAATTGTTGAAAAAAAGACTAGTTTTGCAGAAGGTATTTTGACAAGTGGTGCAATTTTTTTTTTGTTTTCATTTAGTGATCGTGGAGCTTTAAGTAGTCAAGACAGACCATCTTAAAAGTACACCAATCTGCACAGCCCCCAATACAACGTGCATTGGGCATAGCTTCCCTGCAACACCCTGAAGTGCACGACTTCAAAAGGGTGTCTTTTGGAGGGTGGTTTTGTGCACATTACTAACCATATCCAATTTAGTAAACACAATAAATTGCAGTGGCATTACCCATGGTCAGTGGATGAATACAAGTTTTATTAAAAATATATACAAGATGGCGAATAGAGACGTCAGGAACTCGCTCCACAGCACCACCTATTGGTACAGTCCACAATAACTTACAAATAGGCAAACTTTTACATATAGGGTTTCCATTCTAGCCAGTGAAGTGCTGACATTAAAGCGTGACCAAAATTCATGGCAACAGAAGTTGGACAAAGTACACACATAAACATGATTTATTATTTAAAAAGATTACTGGCTTTTAAAGAACAATTCTGAAGGAAATCAATTGAGAACTCAATTGGCAGTTTCAGAGTAATAGACTAGTGCTTAATTTTTCCTTGTACTTACCTGGCCCTTTGGCTCCTCCTGCTAGGATGCGACCAAGCCTAAAGATTATAGCTCGCTCATACTCCTTGACGATCTGTGACAAAGAACAAAAAAGGTTTGATGCCTGCATATCCCATTTTGTTTCTGTTTTGTATTCTATGCTCAGAAACTACCAAGAATCTGTGTATGTTCCAATCAAATTGTGAACTCTACAAAGATGGAAAAGAAACCTCCACTTTTAAAAAGAATTTCCTGTCACCGTGGGCTGGTGCCATAGTCAGTCAGCATGCCAAATTGTCACCTATGGTACCTTAGCTGGAACCCAATGCAGATTGGCAGGATGACAATCTTCTCTTTCTGTTGGCTGGAAACAAGTTATCAACCCACTTCTTAGTGATCATAAAGAATCTCAGTTAGAAGCTCACTAGAATAGAAAAAAATTCACAGTGATACTATCCTGAGGTAGGGGTTAAAGCAAGTCATTGGGACAGAGTAAAGGGAGCTTTACTTTGCCTATAACCATACTATACCTAGTGTTGGGAGTAATCGATACTGACATTGGGTGCCCAACATGGGAAAATGCTCCATTCCCCACATTGGCATACCTCAAGCAGCATTGCATTGTACAACAATAGCAACAACTTTCAGCCAGTCATTCCTCATTCTGCAGTTGATATTACCCTCATTTTTATGCAGAGTGCACATTCACAACATGAATACCACTGCTGCATGGCAACCATGCTATTATATGTAGTACAAAGCTCTGAAGGATATCGCCAACTCCAAAAGTACTTTTCAAAAAAAAAAATTCTCTCTTTCCACCTCTTCTTTCCTCCCTCCCCTCTACTCCCCCACCCTGCATATACACACAGGGCTACATGGTAGAGTGGTGTCTGAGAGGGGGGACCAGCACCAAATTCTTCCAAATAGAATTGTCCAATCAAGAGAGATTTATTCCAATCTCTTGCTTTGTAAATCTAAAAGGAATACATAAGAATATTTCTGTGCTGTGGCTCATATTATGAAAAGGCTCTTTGATACTTTAAAAATCAGACACAAGTAACATTTCTTACTCCATGCCTGGTTCAGGGTGGTAACAGTACACAACACTGTCTTTCTACTTATGCAGTTTACATACAGCAATTAAAACTCTTAAAAGGGAACTGCATTTATTTGAATTGTCACATAACCCCAAAACATTGCAAAGGGAGATACCTCTGCACCTACTGATTCTATTCCCACTTTGTTATGTGTTTTAAACCTCTAGTTACAGCAGGATTCTCTACAGAATCCATTTTTTCAATGAAAAATAAATGCGTATTAAAGCCACTGCTACGGGAAGGGGTTAAACAGAAGATACCAAGGACGTATTCTTCTATCATTGAGGGTTGCGTGGCAATTATCCTTTAAGCACTGCGGTCCTATAACATGTTAAGGAACTGAACTGGTAAAACATATCTGTGGACTTACCTTTATGCACAACCAAATGGAGATGGGGAAACTGACAATCATGAACAGGTAAGACAGTATAACCAAGATCCAGCCACAGAATCCAAGGCTGGCGTTGGATTGATCTGTAAAGAAAAATACACAACAGATTTGTATGCAACTCTTTACATTTTCAGACTTCAATGTAGATGTTTAAGATTACCAATAGAGCAACTAAGCTTGACACTATCCACCAATACATGAATGAATCAGATACAAAACTGTAACAGAACAGTAGTGTGTGGATCAAGACAGCAATTCCCTACTCTTATCATTACTTCAAGGGAAGGCACACCAGGTCCAGCCAATTCCTGATAAAGTTGTCTGGATTATAGATAAATTTAAACATTCCCAGTGGTCAGTACAGCATTAAATAATCTATCTAAATTTGTGTTTAATAATAAAAGGCTCCTGAAAAATGTAGTGGGAGAAGTACAATGAACAATCCCAGTGGGGTTTCCTCTGGGCTAGATCCATAGAGGTTTGAAGTACACAAGGCCCTTCAGCCCATCACGTCTGTGCCAGCTCTTTGCTAGATCAATCCAAAACTATTGCCCCACTATCTTCCTTTGATATCACCTAAGTGATGATTCATGACATCATCTGAAGTGCACATGAAAAGGGAGGGAAGCAAGGTAATGTGTCTTTTTGAGTGGTCAGAACTTTGATTAAAAGTTAAACAACGAACTTACTCCTATCAGAATTTAAAATGCACATTTGGACAAAATATTAAGTATCCTGACATCATCTATTCACATACTATATCAGATCCATGCTTAAATGCAGCAAAACAGTAAAAGTGGGGTCGCGTCCATTGCCACCACCATGATGGCAGTAACACATTCTGCTATTGCCACCGACAGGATGTAGCAGGACAATACTCACCCAACCCATTGTCTGGAATGTGTAATTTGATCCAGTCATTGTCAGGCAGGCTGTCGAGTTCAGAGAACGCACGACTCAACACACGGAGCGCGCGTGCGTGTCGACGATAGTGGAAGCAGTTAGTCCCTGGTGCTGGTCACAGCGTAAGTGGTCACTATGACTTATTTTAAAACACCTTCAAAACCATAACCTTGTTTTTTTGGGGGGGTTACAGTTCATTACTAAAAATAAATTGCTGCAGGAATACTATTTACATTTCTGTATTTGGTGGTTACAGTAGATAGCATTTCTAGCCAAATTAGAGCAGAGTCCATCTGTAAATGGGCCTGTGCTTCAGAGTTTTCCCTTTACACAAGTATTTTGTGAATACAACACCACATGGCTGTCTTTACAGTGCCGATGTGGTCATTCAATACCTAAAACCAGCAATCGCACTGAAATGTTATTTAATGAAAAACCATTTCTATCCAACAATGGAAATATCTCTTATTGCTTACATTTATTATGCAGACATCTGTTCAGTCCTTCATAAATTATTCACTTTTATTTAACACAAGAACTCACAAGTATAACTAAAAGCTGTTTAGATGCACTATTTTAAGCACCAATTATATCTATACTCGGCGTTTTTAAAAAAAACCAACCTCAAATTAAAAATGTGCCGCAGTCATTCTTAAATCCTAGTGACATTGGTATCAGGAACTATTAGTCTCCTAAATATTAATTACTGGATGAATCACAAATACCAATGAGAAGAGAATAAAGATTCTAAGTTCTTGAAACTAAAAAAAATTATTTAAATTTGTCAGTGTAATCGTCTATCTTGTGACTTGTGCTTGAAAAAGGTACTGTTTTATATCCTCCCCCAACGACAAGTCAAGCCTATTACTTGATGGATTGCGGTGGAGGGGGAACTCTGCAACATTTCCCCTCTGCCATTATATTTACTTTCACCTTCCACTCCAAATGCATGCTCCATTTTGCCCATACATTAATCATTATTTCAAGGCTTAACAAAATAAATCAATTTTCTCTCCAGTTCCCCAGAGGATCCTCACCGACATCCACATGCGTAAAAAAAGTTTGTTGGCCCATTAAGTTTCTTCTGTAGTGTTACAGATAATAGGGTTACAGCAATGCCTTGTAACTTAGGAGGTAGACTCCCCATCCCCCAATACACATGCTGCATACTGAAGGTGAAAAAACCTAATGTCATTTATTACAAAATCAGACCCTGGTAAGGAACTTAGTTTTATGAGTATTTGGTAAATTTGGACCAGCACATTTTGTTGGGGGGGGTGGGGAAGAAAGAGAGGAGAGAGAAAAAAAAACTAGTAAAATTAATTATGTGATTTTAATTCATCACCTCAACTTACTCCTACTACCACCAGTGCAATGTGTAACTGCCAGTGCCTTGCCCCAGTGCGATAAACTGTAGCTCATATTGCTCTCTCCAGAATCCAAGTCAAGCTGCAATTGTACTGCTGGAGGTTTTTCAGCTCAAACGGACACTACAAAAATGTCACAATCCACCATTATGCCGCACTGAAATTCTAGTGAAAACACAGCGACCATTAGAGAAAGGCTTCCCCACCACACTTGTAATGAGCATTATCACGATATGCTGCTCAGCTGTAATTATCTAATGATGTAAGCTACCTACAGCTCAATATTTAAACCTGCAGCATTCATCTTTAACACCTACGGCACAGAGACGCTTTAATTAAACTCAGTATCTCAGAAACAGCATTGCCACAATTTACAATCCTATAGCATGCCTCATGTACAGAGAGAAGGATGAAAGACTTGCATTTATATGGCACCTTTCATGATCTCAGGACATCCCAAAGCACTTTACAGCCAATTAAGTCATTTTGAACTGTAGTGACTGTTGTAATGTAGGAAAATTTGTGCACAGCAAGGTCCCACAAACAGCAACGTGACAAATGATCAGATAATCTGTTTTAGTGATGTAGGCCTCGGGATAAATATTGGCCAGGACACAGGGGAGAACTCCTCTGCTCTTGTTCGAAACAGAGACATGGGATCTTTTACATCCGCCTGAGGGGGCAGGCGGGGCCTCGGTTTAGCAGCTCATCCGAGTGGAGTGTCAGCCTAGATTTTGTGCTCAAGTCTCTGGAGTGGGACTTGAACCCATGAGCTATTACTCGGAAGCGAGCGTGCTACCTACCAGAGCCACAGCTGACACGAGAAACGTCTTCAATGCTATACCAGGTAGTGGACAAGTTAGCCACTTAACAGGAGGAGAAAGGGAAGAGAGGGGCTAAGGGACAAAAGCACAAAGAGAAGGGTTTATAAGAGGCCTTTGAAGGCAAAGAGGGAGGTGGAAAGATGGAGATGTTGAGGAAGGGAGCTCCAGGGGACGGGGACTTAGCGGCTGAAGGAGCAGCAGCTGATGGTGGAGAACGCGAAGTAGGCCAGTGATAGTAGACCACAGACCATAGACAGAAGGTTTAGGTAGATAATTCCACAGCATGGGGCCCAGGCAGCTGAAGGCACGGTGGCCAATGGTGGGGCAAAGTGAGAGGGATGCACAAGGCCGGAGTCGGGGGTGGGGCTGGAGGAGGTTACAGAGCTAGGGCAGAGAGGGGCCATGAAACAATGTGACAGGAATAAAAAGAACCAGTCTTGGTGATGAATCAGATGTGGGGAAAGAAGCAGAGCTCAGGGACAAACAACACCATGGGTCTATACCCCTAGGCTTAGACTGAGGTAGCAGCTGAGGAGTATGATGGCAGTTGAGACCAGAGATATTTGCAGAAGCTGAAGAGGACAACTTCAGTTCTGCCGAAATTTAGCCGAAGGAAATTTTATTACTGATTAGGAGAGAAATATCCATTTCTATTGATGGGATACCTACAACTGGCTAAAATTAAAACTGGCCCCTGATGTACAAAAAGAGTCTTGGCTTATTTTTTAAAAAAGCCTCGCAAATAGGAACTTAAGAAATAGGAGCAGGGGTAGGCCATACGGTCCCTCGAGCCTGCTCCGCCATCATTAAGACCACGGCTGATCTTCTACCTCCACTTTCCCGCCCTATCCCCATATCCCTCAATTCCCTTAGTGTTCAAAAATCTATTGATCTCAGTCTGGAATATTCTCAATGACTGAGCATCCACAGCCCTCTGGGGTAGAGAATTCCAAAGATTCACAACCCTCTGAGTGAAGAAAGTTTTCTTCATCTCGGTCCTAAATGGCCAATCCCTTATCCTGAGACTATGCCCCCTAGTTCTAGACTCTCCAGCCAGGAGAAACAGCCTCTCAGCATCTACCCTGTCAAACCCTCTCAGAATTTTATACGTTTCAATGAGATCACCTCTCATTCTTCTAAACACCAAAAAATAAAGGTCAATTCTACTCAATCTTTCCTCATAGCACAACCCTCTCATCCCAGGGATCAATCTAGTGAACCTTCATTGCACCCCTTCCAAGGCAAGTATATCCTTCCTTAGGTAAGGAGACCAAAACTGTACACAGTACTCCGAGGAATGAGAGATACAGAACCAAGATCGGAAAATACCAGCAAACTTCAAATATACATAAATAAAATAACAGCAACATACACACCTGCATGAACCAGAACGATTTTAAGGCCACATGACTACCTCAGGGTTTAAACAACTCTAAACAATTCAAGCTTCGTTACATAGAATTAACAATGCAGAAACTGGCCATTTGGCCCAACTGGTCTATGCCGGCGTTTATGCTCCACACGAGCCTCCTCCCACCCTACTTCATCTAACCCTAGCTGCATATCCTTCTATTCCCTTCACTATCACGTACTTATCTAGCTTCTCCTTAAAAGGCATCTATACTATTCGTTTCAACTACTTCTTGTGGTAGCGCATTCCACATTCTTACCACTCTTTGGGTAAAGATTTGGGCAAGATTAAACAGCATTGATTGGTCTCCTCTTAAGATCTTCTTTCTCTCCCCATGTGCTGGGAAGAAGTTGGAAGGAGGAGGTCAAAACTTAGTAGGTCAAACTATTTTGAGACTCCCAACATTTCTAGTGACCAGGTTTCAATGTAGTTTCAAATTCTGGCAACATAACATGGTCACTTTATATTGAACATTTCTAGAGTGGTTTAACAGATGACAACAGATTATTGAATCACAAGACCTGTTTAAAATCATCAAGAATAATATATCTAAAGAAGGATATGGAAAAGCGGGGAAAAAAAAGGGAAGAAACAAACTGCAAATTTTCTTTGACTTCAGAAATAGCTTAAAGTTTTTTTTAAATTGAATTTAGCAGCATTGTCACTAGGATTTCGATAAAGCACAATTGTGGGCGTGTGCAATTTTCACACCATCTAAATGTTTACACCCAGCAGTACAATTATAGATTCTATCTTTCCAAAAACTTTTCGGCTTGATAGCTTTTTAAACTATACAACATTTGGCTGACGTACTTGTGGTCACCACTTGTGGTGACTGGTGGGAGTGAATAGAGGTGAAGAATTAACAAGTAGAAGAACACAGATTAAAGCATATTGGTTAAAGTGCAATTATTCCATATTGCATTGGTACCAGTGCGCCAATGTATAGTGACAACATTTAACCATGATTTCCTTTTCTCTTCCCCATCCTGCCATTTTTTTACCCCTTCAGTAAGTATCGATGCTGCTGGAGTAGAATTACATGGGTACTGGTTGCCCTCTGCTATTCTGCCCACATGCCCATTATTCATGTGATCCTTGATGAGATTTCACATGCTATTTGACTGTGAGGAACATCACAACCAAGCCCAATTCTGTTCTCACGCGATGCCCAGCAGGGGGTGCAGGTTTGTGATCAGGAGCAGCAAAACTGTCCAAGAGCTGATACCAACTGCAACATTCGTACCAACACCATAGCTGAGATCAGCTAACAGAGGAAGCATCAAACCTGGGACCTTCTCTTTGAGCTATAGGGCAGCTTCCGATCACAATTTTTTAACAGGTATTTAAAGAGTCACCAGCAGCTGTATAAAGCTGCTCGTGTACACTTTACACAATATAACCCAACATTGTGCAGATTACATCTTTGACAAGGTCACTGAAAATCTGGAGGTGCCAGTTTGATTCACTATTCTACTAAGTTCACGATCTCAGCCGTTACAATAAGATGACGTCCCAAAAGAGAAGAGGAAACCACAGGTAACATATCTGTAGCCGAGAATCTGGCTCATTGCCACCAGTTCAGAGCCATTTCAGGAGGGCTGGGAAAAGGTTGTACCCCTCTTTTCTACAGATATTGCTTGTGACATGCAATTAGAGAAGAAATTTGAGGGGAAAAAAATAAACTCCACCAGCCTTTCTCCCATATTATGTACACCATACGTTAAGCCCGGGCACAATGCTGTAAGTGAATTAAAAAATATGTATAATTATTTTAAGCAGCAAGTTGTTATATGGGATGCACTGCCTGAAAGGGTGGTAGAAGCAGATTCAACAACAACTTTCAAAAGGGAATTGGATAAATACTCAAAGGGGAAAAATTTGCAGGGCTATGGGGAAAAAGCAGGGGAGTGGGACTAATTGGATAGCTCTGTCAAAGAGCCGGCACAGGCACGTTGGGCCGAATGGCCTCCTGTGCTTTATGATATATATATTATATATATTTAAATTTGGGCAAAATCCAAAAAAAAGCATTAGTGATCCAAATTATATGAAATCATTTCCCTTAGCAGCTACTGCACCATTTACTGCAACAGAATGTTGCAGGAACTGCACACGTCTCACTTATCCCACCAAAAAGACACCTCCAGGCATGCTTCTCACTTTTAAAATGCTTTTCACAACAAATTCCTCATACAGTAAAAAAAATGCTTAATCCTATCTAGCTCACACATCTGTTGTGACCATTGTTTATAGAATTGCAACTAGCAAGGAGGAATCATTGTAATATTAGATTTACTTCTTGGGGTTTTTTTTCCTGTTAACTTTAGGGTTCTAATAAAATTTCAGGACATTCATTCTTTTACTTCCCTCCACCCCACCACCGAAATAAAATTAAATAATTCAGGCAAACCCCTGACAGAGCAAACTGTACAGAACAGTTGTTGGTAGGGTGATGCCAGATGGACTGAATAGCCTTTTTTCATTTCACATTTGATAGCATGCAGTTAGCACAAAAAATAAAAATATATAATGTGTATTTTTTAAAAAAACGTTCTTTAAACCTTTAAGATTCCCAGAGGTCCACCCACCCCCTACCTTCCTGTATATTTTCTTGAAAAAAATAAACTTAAAAAGGGAAGATAATGGTAGGAGGAAGTGTCGTACTGATGCCAGGCGCAGGGGGTACGTGATCGCCTTAGCCGGAGACCCCTTGGAACATGAACGGCTCCTCGAGTGGAGAAAGCCAGCAGCTGCCATCATCATCACCCCTCAACAGGTCCGGTCCGTCAGACGACGGGGTAAGTAAGCGGCAGAGGTGGTGGAGGGTCCGGCGGGTCGGCGGAGGGACGGGCGGTGGAGGGTCCGGCGGGCGGAGGGACGGGCGGATGGTGGAGGGTCCGGCGGGCGGAGGAGGGTCCGGCGGGCGGAGGGACGGGCGGATGGTGGAGGGTCCGGCGGAGGGACGGGCGGTGGAGGGTCCGGCGGGCGGGCGGAGGGACGGTCGGTGGAGGGTCCGGCGGGCGGAGGGTCGGACGGTGGAGGGTCCGGCGGGCGGGCGGAGGGTCGGACGGTGGAGGGTCCGGCGGGCGGGCGGAGGGTCGGACGGTGGAGGGTCCGGCGGGCGGGCGGAGGGTCGGACGGTGGAGGGTCCGGCGGGCGGGCGGAGGGTCGGACGGTGGAGGGTCCGGCGGGCGGGCGGAGGGTCGGACGGTGGAGGGTCCGGCGGGCGGGCGGAGGGTCGGACGGTGGAGGGTCCGGCGGGCGGGCGGAGGGTCGGACGGTGGAGGGTCCGGCGGGCGGGCGGAGGGTCGGACGGTGGAGGGTCCGGCGGGCGGGCGGAGGGTCGGACGGTGGAGGGTCCGGCGGGCGGGCGGAGGGTCGGACGGTGGAGGGTCCGGCGGGCGGGCGGGCGGAGGGTCCGGCGGGCGGGCGGAGGGACGGTCGGTGGAGGGTCCGGCGGGCGGGCGGAGGGACGGTCGGTGGAGGGTCCGGCGGGCGGGCGGAGGGTCCGGCGGGCGGGCGGCGGCCCTCGCTCCTCCCGCGCAGCCCCTACACTCATCGAATGGAAGGGTCCAAGTAAGGCATTTAAACCCCGCTAATCCTCCGCAGCGTCTCCCCAAATAACAATGTGCGTGAAACAAACACATCGATTCTCTCTCTCTTTATACCTTGGTCATCGATGCGCCGAACTTTCAGCTGGTCTGCCGCATCCCCTTCCATGGCCGGCCTAGACGTCGTGTTCTGGTCTTCGGGGATCACTCTGTTGGAGGCGAATGCCGATGAGACACTCGTGTTGCCTTGTTTCTCCGCAAGAAACATTTACACTTTAGCCGGGACTTCGCCTTCACGTGACACTTTGCCCCTCCCCCTCTGGCTCTGCGCTGAGGTAATCCTGTCCCACATTGATTAATGGGGTGAAGAGACTTGCTAACACTTTAGACCAGGGTCGCCCAGACAGTGGCTTATTGCAACTGTGGCTGTTATGCATAATTATGTGTGTGTGTGATTTCCCACTTTCCTGTACTCTGCTGTGAACTTTGACAATATCAGCTGATTGCAATTTTTAAAAATCACATTACAGTTTTTCTTTGAGATGTGTATCTGGGATGAGTTAATTCCCCCTCCCTAAATTGGCCTCCTCTTCCAGGAGATTGCATTGATGGGGACATATAGGTTGAATAAGCCAGACATGATAAACTGGTTGGTCTTTTCCTTTTTTTGTATTCGTCTTAGAAAGAAAGTTAGGTTAATATTTCAGGTTATGGGGCACTGCATCAGAACCCTGTGATGACTCCATGCCCCAATTTTATTCAGATATTGACTGCAATTGCAGGTGTTATATTTTATTTCATTTTTCCGGCAATCATAGTTGTTCATTGTTGTCATTAATAGTCGAGTGGGGGTGAATATAAGGCAGTAATTCAGTCTTGATGTACAAATAAAAAGAAAAAAAACTACAAATGTTGAAATTCTGACTCAAAACAGAAAATGCTACAATTACACAGCAGATCAGCCAGCATCCATAAAAAGAAAAGACAGGTTAATGTTTTGGGTGTGTACCCTTCTGAAGAAGGGTATATACCTGAAACATTAATTCAGTCTTTGGATTCTGTTGATGCTCATAAAAAGAACCCTAATCATAGAATCATAGAAAGTTACGGCACAGAAGGAGGCCGTTTGGCCCATCGTGTCTGTGCCAACCGAAAAAGAGCTATCCAGCTTAATCCTACTTTCCAGCACTTGGTCCGTAGCTCTGTAGGTCGCGGCACTTCAAGTGCACATCCAAGTACTTTTTAAATGAGTTGAGGGTTTCTGCCTCTACCACCCTTTCAGGCAGTGAGTTCCAGACCCCCACCACCCTCTGGGTGAAAACATTTCTCCTCAGCTCCCATCTAATCCTTCTACCAATTAATTTAAATCTATGCCCCCTGGTCAATGACCCCTCTACTAAGGGAAATAGGTCCTTCCTATCCACTATATTATATCTAGTCCCGTCATAATTTTAGATATCTCAATTAAATCTCCCCTCAGCCTCCTCTGTTCCAAAGAAAACAACCCCAGCCTATCCAATCTTTTCTCATAGCTAAAATTCTCCAGCCCTGGCAACATCCTCATAAATCTCCTGTGTACCATCTCTGATGCAATCACATCTTTCTTGTAATATGGTGACCAGAACTGTACGCAGTACTCAAGTTGTGGCCTAACCAATGTTTTATACAGTCCTAGCAAAACCCCCCTGCTCTTACTTTCTTTTCTTAGCTGAGGCATAGAATATATCACATTTGCCTTTTTAACCACCTTATCTACCTGTCCTGCTACCTTCAGGGATCTGTGGACATGCACTCCAAGGTCCCTTTGTTCCTCTACACCTCTCAGTATCCTCCCATTTATTGTGTACTCCCTTGCCTTGTTTGCCCTCCCCAAATGCATCACCTCACACTTCTCTGGATTGAATTCCATTTGCCACTTTTCTGCCCACTTGACCAGTCCATTGATATCTCCCTGCAACCTTTGCATATAAATATTATAGTATTATAAAACTTCTGCATTGAATTACTGTTTTGGGATTCAGTGCCCCCATATGTTATCTTATAAATCACATTAAACTGTGTACATGTGATAAGTAATTTTTAAAAATCAATCTGTTAACACAACAAGCTCTGCCACGTAATTCTATATCCCATATAGGATGGTATCTTAAAATCAGTAATACTATTTCTTGTACATCACATTTGCATCAATAATTTCTTCTTTGAATACTGCAGAGCCTTTAGATAACAAAGGGACTGCAAAAAGCAGGAATATCAACTTGATAAAACATTTACTATCTTACGCAGTATTTTTAGCACTGGTCTTACACAAATCATGGTATTCATTGGACCTTAAATTTGAATAACTTATTCATCGAGGGGACAGAAGCTACTGTGCATCTCCTCCAGCACTTCTTGGTACCCTGGCATTCCACTTATGGAACCAGAGTACTGTATAGCCTAGAAATGAATGTTGGTGATATTAGCAGATATTATCCATTGTTTCAAAATAGGCATTAATTTGCCTATTTTGAATGGGTTAGTGCCTGTATTAAAATAACAGGAATACCAAACAAACATGTTACGCATTCATCTACTAATGTCACCGACAGTAAATTATAGTCTTATTTTGGGTGAATGTTTCTGAATTGACATCCTTGTAGTTGGGTATAGGTTGTTATTTTAAAAGCTGCAGTATTACTCTGCTCAGAAAGCTTCACCTGGTACCATGCCCCTCCAGGCTGCTGTGACTGGACACACCATATTCATTGTACGAAAGGGAGATCAAAAGATCATCTGCACCATTGGCAGAAAGGAGCAAGTCCAGTGATGTCAATGTGACTCTACCAGACTGTCCAGAGGTAGATCTGGAGATAATGGAAAAGTCCCCTCCCTCCAATCCAATCCAAGAGAGAGAGAGTGATTCATGTGACTGGATTGTCCCATATTTCAAAACTCGGGAGATCCTTTTGAGGGATTTAGAGTATCAAAAAAAATCTCTCCATCCTCCCCCATCAAGAGGATGTACGGGTTGCTCCAGAAAGGGAGATGGCAGGTAGATCTGAGAGCATACAGCCTGCAACAGGGAGACTGGGCTGCCTAAGGAATTGCTGCACTGGATGAGAGGAAGATGTAAAGGAGCAACATTTATTTTCCAACCAAACCCAAGAATGATCCTCCTCTCCCATGTATTTCCATTCAAAAATGGGACACGGTTGAATTGGCCTGTAGTGAATAAAAATGTTTAGGGAATGTTACCCTCTGCCTCAAAATCCTTAGGAAGCTGATAGTATCTTGGTGGGATGTGAGGGTATTTGCCATTACAACTAAACTGGGAGATGGGATGGGCAGGATTTTAACAATGGTATGGGTTATCTAAAGCAGGAGCACTTTTTGAAAGAGGTAAAACAACTATGGGGAAAAATTCATTTTCAAAATATCAATTCCATCAAGCAAAGAAATTGAATGGGGGGATTTTTGAACCCCCTCGGAATAGGGAACTAAAAACTTGAATAAGCTAAAACTCTCAGCTATTTGAAACCAAGTAGCTTGGTCAGCCACATAGGTGAAGTTTATCATTTTACACCGCTGACCGTGACAGATTCACTATTTATTCATGTGTGAGTCGTGACAGTGAATATCAATAGACTATTCAACCACAGGAAATGCACAGCCGAGCCTGTTCCTGTTCTCATCCAAAGTTCACACAAGTGAATTGGGTAAATTGACTGAGGCATCGAGAAGTCCGTCTACACTTATGATGTTATTAAAACATAAATTTGTTTTGAAATTATCATTTTAAGCTTATAATGGCAGCAATGAAAGGCGGAATACTGACCGGAAATTCATGATGTCAAACTCCTTTCACTAATTGAACCCGGCCAACAAATCACGCGGCAACCTCCAGAAATCAATTTAGGGCACATTTACACCACAATTTTAGCCTCACTGCAAAGTAATTTCTGCTTCGTTACAACACTGAGATTGCAGTATAAATTCGGGATCCGTGCCCGGTCTGACTCAGGAGAGAAGTGTTATGAGACACCCCAGAAGAAGTAAAGTCTCACCCATTCGGCTTTAACGCTGCATGCGGTGCATTACCAGTTTAAAAATATTTAAGTGACCTATTGAAACCTATTTGGAGTTGGTTTAAATGTTTAGACAGTGTGGATCCTCTATTCAGGAGCTTGCCCCTTGTCAGTTGGAGTTCCAGCCAAACGTCATGAGCACGATATTGCCTGGCTGGAGCCAATACTGCGGATATCAGTCTCAGACTAATAGTTGCAGCTATACAAGCCAAGCCAGTACCCGGGAGTTCCTCCAGATCGATGACTTGAGTATAACTGAAAATGAGTGCTGAACCACTGGGACCCAAACTTTCAAATCAATAATAATAATTGATATTTATATGATGTGGAGATGCCGGTGATGGCCTGGGGTTGACAATTGTAAACAATTTCACAACACCAAGTTATAGTCCAGCAATTTTATTTTAATTTCACAAGCTTTCGGAGGCTTGGTGTTGTGAAATTGTTTACAATTGATATTTATATAGCGTCTTTAAGGTAGCAAAATGTCCTAAGATGCTTCACAAAGGCGAGGGGGGGTGGAGGAGTTGACAGACCCAAGCAGGACTAGGAATAGTGGCTGAAGGCACTGTTTAAAAGTTAAAGTTTACTTTCGAATGTGGGGAGAGGTATAGCAAAGGTTTCAGGACGATTGAAAACTCTGCCACAAATGGTGGGATATGGGGTGGAGAAGGAAGTAGGGCTGGAGGAGGTTGTAGAGGTGTGGAGGGGTAAGGTCATGAATGGATTTGAAGGTGAGGAAGAGAATTTAAAATTGATGTGTGGAGGAACCAGGAGGCAATTGAGGCTGGCCAGGATTAGGTGAGTGGGATAGGACACACATGGCAAAGTTCTGGGTGAGGGAGTTATATAGGGTGGAGCATTGTAAAAGTCAAGTCTGGAAGTGATAAAGACAAAGATGGGAGTTTCAGCAGCAGTGGGGTTGTGCTTTAGTGACAGGCAGGCAATGTTTCGGAGATGGAAGTAGTCAATCTTGATGATGGATTGGATGTGTGGTTTGAAGATAAATTTAGGGTTGAGCAGGACACCAAGGTTGTGCACCATCGAGTTGCATTTGAATAGAGAGTTTCTGACGAGGGTCAAACAGGATAGCTTTGTTCTTACCAATGTTGAGCTGCTAGAAGTTCTGGCACATTCACAGCTTGATGTCAGACAGGCAGTCAAACAGCCTGAAGTTAGCCATGGAATCAAGGGTGATAGTGGAGAGTTAAAACTGCTTACCTTCAGCATACGTATGACCCAGTGCTAATGGATAATGTTGCCAAGAGGCAATATATAGAAGGCAAATAATGGAACTTTGGTGCACAGTGTAAATATAGCTAGAGTCAAAATGGACCAATTGAATATGATATATTTTACAATTGTACTATTTCCATCTAGTGACAATAATTGATTACTGCAACAAATAATACAGGCATATACAATTTTTATTTATAGAGCATGTTGTTTATGCTTACTCTCTGTGGTTTATGTAACTTAAAAAAAATCTGTCAGTACTGTCTATTTTTTTCTGTAAACCACCTGCTGCCTGAGTGCCCTGTTTATGAGTATCCAATGTGTGTATCCGATTGTAAAATCTTACTAAGTTCAGACTATTTCACACGACATCACCACTTGTGTCACTCTGCAACCTCTCACTTACCACACTGGTAAATCTGCCTGAAATCAATGTAAATTAAATTAGAACATAGGTATGAAATGTGTTGACTGATGGGTTAGGCAAAATAATCCCTGTCACACTCACTTGTGCCTGTTTGCACTCTGGAGTTTACTTGATGATTTATTTTGTATAGCCCACCAATCCCCTGCACAGATTCTCTTTTTTTTGTTTTTGTAATTATTTTACTAAATATTTCCCAGTCCAATTGTGGCTTCTGCTGCCCCAGGAAGACCAGGGAGAAGTAGAGCTGCATAAATATTACTCAACAAACCAAAGCAATCTGGTTAACATGACACACGTACTCAAGGCCATAGGTCCAAGGAACAACTGATGTCGGTGAAATAAACAAGCACCTAGCCCAGGTTATAGGTATTAAGTATACTGGCCTATGTGCTGCTGGGAATGTCATCTGTGGAAGTGGTTATGGTTAAATAGTGGGGATGTATAAATATTCTGGAATTTTACTTGATTATATTTGGGGGTCAGAGAGAAAATATGCATAACTATCCTTCTGTGGAAATAGGCAAGAATTCACAAAAGTGGACTCTTTAAGCTGGAATACCTGTACTAATCAAGAAAAAAAATCATTTCAGAACTTGTAAATGAGCATAAATTTATAATACTCCTCCCTCTGCTTCCTTATATTAATTCCAGTTTGTGGAACCATGAAGCAGCAGAGGGTTTTTATGAATCACTATCTACCCTGGGCCTTGTGCAGTCCCTTTTTTTAAATGAAAAAATTACTTTTTCATTTCATTTTTTTTTTGCTACTTTGTAACGTAAAAGCAGATGTAATCCAGCTTTCCGCTGGCTTATGTAATTAAATGGAGTCGAAAGCAAAATACTGCAGATGCTGGAAATCTGAAATAAAAACAGAAAATGCTGGAAATGCTCAGCAGCTCAGGCAGCATCGGTGGAGAGAGAAACAGCTTTTCTGGTTGATGAACTTTTGTCAGAACAAAATAATCCCTTTAGAAGTTGTTCTGCCTGACCTACTGAGTATTTCCAGCATTTTCTGTTTGAATTAAATAGGGTGGTCTGGCCGAGTGCATTAACACAGATAAGGGCCTGAAAGATGACAGAGGGTAATGGCCTTCATTTCAAACTGCAAGAACCTACTTCTAAATCAGTCCTGAACTCCTGACAGAGATGATGAACTGTTTATTTGGGCAGCTATAATCTCTGGGGATATTAGTTGTTTGTCAAGCCAGAAAAACATAAATGGAACCAAAATAATTGCCTTCTTTCCCTCTTTGCCTTATTAAGGAAGTGTAGTTTCCCATTTTTTTTCTCCCCATTGTTCATGCTGGGGTTGTACACTAGAGTGTAGACCCACTTAAGACCAGGTTCAAACTTAGCGCTGACAATTTCCCCACAACATTGAACTGGAAAATTGTGCAAGGAGAACAAACAGGCTGGTAATGCATCTAATGAGGCACCTCACTATGACTTTGCATATGAGTAAAATTAGGTATGAAAAACAATATTAGGGCTTGATCATGAGATAGAATGTGACTTGGCTCATACAGACCATTATTGTCATTAGCCTGCAAAGGGAAATAGAGCCCATCATGCTATTTCACACCATTCACAAACTCAATATTAATCTTTCATAAAATCTCTATAAACGATATTGTAGCTACTACTATTGGCACACTTCCTGATCTGCAATATCAATTGGGTCAAAATTTTTCAATAAAGTTAAAGATAACATAAGCATTTCTCTGGAGAGTTGGCAAGGGGGAAGAGATTTTAACGACACTACTTCCATTTAAAACGTTCAGACCAGAAATAAAATTAATTTGTCATCCACGTAAAGAAAGAGATTGAACTGCAATTTTTCAGTACTTTTGTAAGAATATTGGGAATAGGGACAAATTGACATCTTTGTCTCAACGCTTTTAACCATCATGCTCTGCAAGCTGTGTTGTTTGGTTTGCTGAGTAAGTTGTCTATTTTGCTGAATTATAAAATACTGACCTTTGAATAATGGCTGAATTTTATCTCCCCCCATGGTGAGGCAAACAGCTATGTGGTTAAAAGAGGAAAATGACCCAAAAAGCAGAACAATACGACAAGGACATAACAGCACCGCTGAGCTGGATGGTGTTGTAACCTAATGCCCGCACGTTCTTATTTCCAGCATGAATCACCGCATTGTAACAATGTTAAAACAAGCTGACCATCTTGAATTCTTTGAAAAACAACCGGGCTAATCTAAAAGGGTCTTATGAATAACAATTCCATATATGGTGTGAGGATCCAGCCAGGGAACTATTAAAAACCCAACATCTCCTGAGCTCAGTGCAGAGGTCCAGAGAAGAACACATAGCTGTCAGAAGACTCGAAACGACCACACCACCAACTTTATTGGGAACTTGCCCAGAGATCAAATGGGGTAATATTGTTTTAATCTTTATTATTACTGTCTTTTAATATTGGGTACTTTTACATGTTTGATTTGACTATTAATAAATGAGACATTGATTACCATCTGGTGTCATGTCCGAATCTGTTACACTTTTGCCCAAAATCGCTATAATTCTGATTGATTTAATTAATCTTTGAGAGAGACTACTTTTTCAGCAAAGTGCTTTGGATCAATGAAATTGCTAGATTAGAAAAAGTTAGTGCTTATTGAAATTAACTGAATGAAAACATATGAACATACAAAAAAGGACAGGAAAAGCCCAACTGGTCCATCCAGCCTGTCCCATCAATACATGCTGCAGCCTACATAGAACAGCTGGAATTGCTCTGGTGACGATTTAATACGTGAGACTGGAACCAATTGAGGACAGTCCCACTGAGCTGGGCAACAGAGAAGAGCCTTTAGAGGAGAATGGTGTGGTCAACTGTGTCAATGGCTGCAGAGAGGTCGAGGAGGATAAGGCGACAAAATGCACCACAGTCATAATCACAGAGGATGTCATTTGTGACTTTGATTAGGACAATTTCAGTGTTGTGGCAGGGGCGGAAACCCGATTGGAGAAACAGATTTGGGAGGCAACAACGTGAAAGGAAGGTTGGAGATGCAATGGTAATTTGCTAGAACAGAGGGTGGGTTTTGAAGAGTGGGTAATGATGGCTGTTTTGAAAAGGAGTGAGACAGTATCTGAGGAGAGGGAACTATTTACAATGTTGGCTATCATGGGGGCCAGGAAGGGAAGTTGGGTGGTCAGTGGCTTGGTCGGAATGGGGTCAAGCGAGCAGGAAGTGGGTCTATGGATGAGCTTGAAGAGGGCATGAAGAGAGATAGGAAAGAAACTGGAGAAAGACACAGGATCAGATCTAGAGCAGGGGGGAGCATCTTGGCTAGGGCTGGGGGTGGGGGGTTAGCTTGCTGGGCAAGGGAAAGGGGGGGAGGGAACCAGCAGAGGCAGCTGAACAGATGACCTCAATCCTAGTGAGCTCTTTGCACTTGTTTTTGGAGGTGAGGGTGAAGGGGGCTGAGGTGAGGGGATTTAAAGATATGGTTGGTAGTGGAAAAAGACTGTTACCTTTGCTTTCTAGGGTATTCCTGGAGTAGTGAGCAGTTTTGGCAGAGGAGAGTGGGGCTGATAGTGCTTGATGTGGTCCAGCCAGATCTGGAGAAGGAGGGCTAGAATCATTAAATCTTACAGCACAGGAGGCCATTCAGCCCATCGTGCCTGTGCTGGCTTTTTGAAAGAACTATTCAATTACCCCCACTCCCATGCTTTTTCCCCTTAGCCCTGCAAATTTTTCCTTTTCAAGTATGCATCATAGAATTTACAGCTCAGAAACAGGCCATTCGGCCCAACTGGTCCATGCCGGCATTTATGCTCCAAACGGGCCTCCTTCCACCCTTCTTCATCTAACCCTATCAACCTATATTCCTTTTTATTTTTTTCAATTCCCTTTGGAAAGTTACTATTGAATCTACTTTTATCACCCTTTCAGGCACTGCATTCCAGATCATAACAACTCATTGCATTAAAAAAAATGTCTCCTCATCTCCTGTTAGCGGATATTTTCCTGTTACTGTCTCACAACAAAAGGGTTGTCAATCCTTCAACAATAACTTCGGCTTGATTCTGGCCCAAGTGGTTATTAAGCAACAAGCTTTAATAGATTGACTCACAACAGCATTATAGTTATAATACAACTGTCTTTTAGATTACATTAAATTGATTACATCAATACAACCTGATTTTCCCGCGGTCTCAAATTGATCAGATCTGACCGCCATAGGCTGCATGGGGCAATGGACTTCCAACTGTCCACTCGAGAATTCTAATCTTTGGGAGAGAGTATGCCCTATCTTTATACTATTCGGCTGCATTGTTCTGCATGTAAGCATTGCTTATCTCCTAGTCGTAAGTCATCCCACCGTGCTAACGCCACGTTAACAACTCGATAAGCTGTTTTACATAACGTAACTAAAGTAACCTTAAACTTCTTCTCTGTTTACAAGCTGTTTGTTCCTTTGAGGAATGCATAGCCCTTCTTATCCGAGTACAGCCCCCCCCCCCCATTCAGTCTTGCACGGCCCCACCAATGTCAGTTTCTTAGCAACCACGTCTCTTGTTTTAGTGTAGACTCCCTTCTTGACGTTCTAGATACAGGCCATCTCTTGACCTTTGGGTGTTTTATAATTCTGGAGTTTCAGCATTCTCTGTCTTTTACAAACTGTCTTTGTTCACACACCGAAACACACCTCCCCCAACATCCGCCCTCTTGCTAAGATGCTTGGGAGCTCTATGTGAGCTATGCGAGATGGAATGCTTGACTATTCCTAGTTTTAAACCATATTCTTACATCTCCCTTCTGGTTCTTTTGCCAATTATCTTCAATCTTTGTCCTTTGGTTAGCGACCCATCCACTTGCCAGTGGAAACAGTTACTCCTTATTTACTCTATTAAAAAAAACCCTCGTGATTTTGAACACCTCTATCAAATCTCCTGTTAACCTCTTCTACTGTACAGAGAACAATCCCCGCTTATCTAGTCTCTCCACATAACTGAAGTCCCTCATCCCTGGTATCATTCTGGTAAATCTCCTCTGCAACCTCTCCAAGACCTTGACATCCTTCCTGAAGTGTGGTGCCCAGAATTGGACACAATACGCTAGCTGAGGGCTCGCCAGTGATTTGTAAAGGTTTAGCATAACTTCCACGCTTTTGGACATATTCCTGGAGGTTTCATCACATGACCTCCAGTCAAACTGCTTTTTCTCCACTTCCAATATTTTTATAACTAATAAACAAGTGGTTAAAGAAAATGAAAAAAAAACACATTTTTTTAATGCCCTGATGATTTTCTTCCAGGGTTGCTTGCAGCTCTGTCCAGGAGATTAATCTTTAATTCCTAGAGACTCCAGGACAATCTTGGAGGGTTGGAAACCCCATCCTGGTGTTTATTAAGATCATCTGGATCAAATCGATTTCAAAGGTGATGGAAGCGACCGGGAATCATTGACTGTAAATAACTTTTTAAACCAAGAGCAAATTTCCTTTGTCATGGTTACCTTGATGTGGAGATGCCGGTGATGGACTGGGGTTGACAATTGTAAACAATTTTACAACACCAAGTTATAGTCCAACAATTTTATTTGAAATTTTTAAAAAATTAACCTTTGCATTTCTTGAGGACGTTGCACACGTATTCCAATCTTTGGCCGAACTCAAAAGGTCAAAATCCAGCAGCATTGAAGCTGGTGTAAATGGAAACATTGTTGTTGTGTAGATTACCAGGGTTTACTAGAAAATACTGAGCTAAATGGATCAGTTCCATAAGCCCTGTACTAGGGATGGGATGGGATGGGATGAGAAGTACAACACGACACACACAGGGTTCGAGAGACAGACTGGGAATTCCGTATCTTTTTAAATTTGTTACATTCCAATTGTGACGTCACAGAAAGCGACATGTCTGTATTGCGCATGCGTATTAGGTAGGCGCGGAAGTGACAAGTTTGCGAGGCTATGGAGCTGGTGAAATGGGAGCCGGGGCTTTGGCTCTTTTGTTTTTCCTTTGTTCCCAGTTTTTTGTGCTGGGAGGTCACTTTCCCCTTTCGATCTATGTACTGTCAGCTATCAGACTCCTGCAGTTGCGCCTTCCAGTCTGACATTGATAGTAAGTAATCTTTAAGGTAAAAGGATTTGTGTTCAGGGGGATTGTGTTATTCGCCCCCATTGACAGCTGTAAGTGACTTATTTTGCAGAATGAAATGTAGACTGTAAATACTTTTTTTTTCTCTGAACTGCAGCATAATCCGTTCCTTTCATGCAGTTTTTCATTTTACTTATATTGCTACTTACAGTTATCGGGGATGTATTTTGAAAACGGTTTGTAAGATCGTTACTTTTTTAGAATGAGCTAGCATTTATCCTGTCTTTGGTACATTTAAGAATGCACTCTAATGCTCAAGAATACCATTCTTAGAAAGAAGCCTGCACTAACTATCTGAGATTTTATTTTTCAGGAAACTCCATTACAGATTCCTCTTCCAGGGAGATTTGATTTGAACTATTCAGTCCTGAACTTCAAACCCTACATCCTATCCATTATCAATACTGCGTATTTTCACCTTCATAACATTGCCCATTTCCACTCTTACCTCAGCCCTGCTGCCACTGAAACCCTTATTCAGTTTTTTGCGACCTCTCATCGCAATTCCTGTACTCTCCTCCAAACAGGCTTCACCTCCACCTTCCATAAACTGCAACTAATCCAAAATGCAGCCACCCACACCCTGTCCTGTTGATGGTGTTAGGTAGAGAATTCCAGGATATTGACCTAGTGACGATATATGTCCATGTCAGAATAGTCTGAGACTTGAAGAGGAACTCGAAGGTGATGGTGTTTCCAAGATATCTCTGCTGTTGTCCTTCTTAATGGTAGATGTCATGGGGGAGGAAGGTGCTTTTGAAGTAACCATAGTGTTGCTGTAGAGCGTCCTGTAGATTGTATGGGATTAGAGTAGACAGGGCTGATGGCCGGCGCGGACACGATGGGCCGAAGGGCCTCTATCCGTGCTGTATGACTCTATGACTCTATGACTCTACATACTGTAGCCACAGTGCAGCAGTGGTGGAGGGGATTGATATTAAATTAAGTGGTAGGAATGCCAATCAAGCAAACTGCTCTGTTCTGGATGATGTCAAACTTTTTGAGTGCTATTGTGGCTGTGAGTGGAAAATATTCCATCACACTCTTGACTTGAGCCTTTTTGATGGTGGATTGGCTTTGAGGGGTCAGGTTGATATGGCTGGTCCAATTAAGCTGCTGATCAATGCCCACTCCCTGAGATTTTGATGGTGAGGGGCTCAGTGATGGTGGTGCCATTGAAGGTTAGGAAGAGTTGGCTGCGCTTTCTCTTGTTTGAGGTGGTTATTGTCCGCTACTTATGTGGTGCGAATATTACCTGCCACTTCTCAGCCCAAGCTTGGATGTTATCCAGGTCCCGCTGTAGGCTGACGTCGGCTGTGTCATTATCGAAGGAGTTGCGAATGGAGCTGAACACTTTGAAATTGTCAGCAAACAGCCCCTGTAGAGATGACTTAGGGCTGCAGTGATTGGCATCTGACAACCACAACTTTATGTTAGGTTTGCCTCCAGCCACTGGGAGGTTTTCCCTTTGACTCTCTGACCTCAGTTTTATTACAGCTCCTTGGTGCCCTACTCGGTTAAATACTGCCTTGAGATAGGGTAGCTACTCTCACCTCTCTCCTGGAATTCAGCTCTTGCATCTATGTCTGGTTCAAGGCTGTGACGAATTCTGGAGAATCCAAACTGAGTGTCAGTGACCTGTTATTGGTGAGTAG
Source organism: Heptranchias perlo (assembly GCF_035084215.1). Taxonomy (NCBI): domain Eukaryota; kingdom Metazoa; phylum Chordata; class Chondrichthyes; order Hexanchiformes; family Hexanchidae; genus Heptranchias; species Heptranchias perlo. The sequence goes on from NC_090355.1 coordinate 26,207,639, forward strand.
GTGTTCCTTGTTGGCACAGTTGCTAACTCTTTCCGCCACTTTACTGATGATCATGTGAAGGTTGGTGGGGCAATAATTGACTGGGTTAAATTTGTCCTTTTTTTTGTGTATAGGACCTTCCTGGGCAATCTTCCACATTGTCGGTTAGATGCCAACATCATAGCTGTACTGGAACAGCTTGGCTAGGAGAGTGGCTAGCTCTGATGCACAGGTCATCAGCAATACAGCCGGGATATTGTCAGGGCCCATAGCCTTTGCTATGTCCAGTGCAGTTAGCCACTTCTTAATGTCACGTGGAATGAACTGAGTTGGTTGGGCACTGGCATTCATGATGTGGGGGGTACTTCGAAAGGAGGCCAAATAGTATTGTTCACTCAGAACTTCTGGCTGAAGACGCTTGAAAACACTTCAGTCTTATGGGATATTCCCGGAGTCGCCGCCTCCTGTTAGTTGCCTGGTTGTCACACCATTCTCGACTGGATTTGGTAGGGTTACAGAGCTTTCCTCTGATCCATTGGTTGTGACGCTGTTTAGCTCTGTCTTTAGCCTGATGCTTTTGATATTTAGCTTGCAGGTAGCCCTGTGTAGTTTCACTAGGTTGTTACCTAATTCTAAGGTATGCCTGGTGCTGCTCCTACACTCCCTTTACACTCCCCATTGAACCAGGGTTGATCTGTCTTGGTGACCAAGGAGTAAGGAATATGCTGTGGTGATGGTATACAATTCTGCTGTTGCTGATGGCTCACGGTGCCTCATGGATGCCTCGTTTTGGGCTGCTAGATCTGTCCTTAGTCTGTCTCACTTAGCACAGTGGTGGCACCATAGTACATGATTGAGGGTATCCTCGCTGTGGAGATGAAACGTTGTCTTTACAAGGAATCCTGCCCGTGCTATCGTTGACAGATGTGTCTGCGACAGGTAGTTTGGTGAGGATGAGGTCAAGTAGCTTACTTCCTCATGTTGATTCCCTCACTACCTGATGCAGGCTCAGTCTGGCAGCGACATCCTTCAGGACTCGGTCATCTCGGTTAGTCTTTGCCGTTGCTTCCCTCAGAGCTTTCTCTAAATGATATTCAACACCCCATCCACCACCCTAAACATTCACTCCCTTCACCACCGGCGCAGTGTGGCTGCAGTGTGTACCATCCACAGGATGCACTGCAGCAACTCGCCAAGGCTTCTTCGACAGCACCTGCCAAACCCGCGACCTCTGCCACCTAGAAGGACAAGGGCAGCAGGCACATGGGAACAACACCACCTGCACGTTCCCCTCCAAGTCACACACCATCCCGACTTGGAAATATATCGCCGTTCCTTCATTGTCGCTGGGTCAAAATCCTGTAACTCCCTTCCTAACAGCACTGTGGGAGAACCTTCACCACATGGACTGCAGCGGTTCAAGAAGATGGCTCACCACCACCTTCTCAAGGGCAATTGGGGACGGGCAATAAATGCTGGCCTTGCCAGCGACGCCCACATCCTATGAACAAATAAAAAAAAAAACATGGAGTAGTATTGATTCATCAGTTGAGGGGGGCAGGAAGTATTGATCAGCAGGAGGTTTCTTGACATTGTTTGACCTGAAGCCATGAGACTTTGTGGGATCTGGAGTCAATTTTGAGGACTCCCAGAGCCAAATCTGTCTGACAGTAAACCAGTGTGTCCCCACCTCTCGTGGGACAGGAGATACCCAGGGATGGTGATGGAGTATGGGATGTTGGCTGATAGATATTCTTCTGTGAGTGCAACTATGTCAGGCTGTTGCCGATTTAGGCTGGACAACAGCTCTCCCAACTTGGACACCAGTCCCAAATGTCAGTGAGGAGGACTTTTCAGGGTCAACTGGGCTGAGATTGCCTTTGTCTTGTCCTGATATAATGCCTTTCGCATTGCTGTTAGGTTTGTCTCTCTTTCCCCCCCCCCCCTTATTTTTGACTTTGGTAGCAATTGCAAGTGGTTTGCTAGGCCACTTCGGTAGCAATTAAGAGTCAGCCACATAATGCGGGACAGAAGTCACGTGTAGGCCAGATTGGGTAGGGGTAGCAGGCTCCCTTCCCTTAAAGATATTAGAAGATTTCATGCTCATTTTCCTGGTGCCAGTGCCCAAGTTACCAGATTTATTGAATTAAATTTCACAACTTGACATCGTGAGATTTGAACTCATGACCCCTGGGTTGATAGTCCAGTACCAGTTAACTGTTTCAGTTTGTGGACTGTGTGGAGGCTTAAAATATTCAGTCCACACTTGTGTGCATTGAGGTGTTTTTCAAAAAACAAAATGAAATAAATCTGTACGGGGCTATAATAGTGCCTTTTAATTCATACATACGTCTGCCAGACCAGTCCCTCTCACACTGTTGCTGGCCTATTATTGTTAAATGCTATTTGACTGTAGATGGTCAGAGCCAAGGCCAATCTGCCCTCAGCTGACATTTACACAGCATACTTCCAGCATGGATCACTGCACAGTGATTAGGAGCAAGAACCCTTACCCCCAACCCCAAGGACACTAAGGCTGATTGTAGAGAAATCATTCGCCACAGATCTGAATTGTACCTGGGACCTTCCTGCTTTGTATGACCCAGATACTCACTGAATAAACTTCCTGAGCCATTCGTGGAGCTCATTCCCTTGCATATGTTTTTTTAAAAGTCCTGCCCCTATAAATTGCAAATTCCTTAAATTCTGAACCTGTGATGCTTGTGTTTTAGCAATTCTGATATCTCATAGACATTCTTCCCTGTGAAATCTACTCACACCAACATACCACAAATCATCTTCATGAATATAAAAAGGGGGAAAAAGTACCTTTTTAAATGTTAAATACAAAATAATGGCTGATCATAAGATTAATTAGATGTGTGTTTGGGAGGTTGTTGATTTAGGATCTTGTATGCCCATCTATGATTATGCCTGTGGTACACAAACTGGCCCCAAAGCATTTAGGGACTGCATGGTTTCCATATTCACTCTTAATCCTCTGCTATTCTCATTCCCTTTGAACTGACTATTTAACGTTCTATTTGAACTCTTTACCCATATAGATTTGGAGCTGGATCTGTGCCGTCACGTGTATGGACAGCACTTGGCCAAAGAAGTGATTGTCAATGCCATGGAACAGTTTATGGAAAACCGCAATCCACTGAAGCCCCTTGTATTATCGTTCCATGGCTGGTCAGGGACTGGGAAAAGCTATGTCACCTCATTGTTAATGAGACACTTGTACCGGGATGGGATGAAAAGCTCTTATGTGCACCAGTTTGTACCCACCTTGCACTTTCCCCATGCCAGCCATGTCGAGGAATACAAGGTAAGGCTTTTCTTTGTGAGAGGAAAAAATACATTCATATTTAACTGATCGTCTTTTTGGTAAGAAAACCCTGGCCTTTAATCTCATATCTTAGGTACATTGTTAGATTTTAAGCCCTTTTACTTATGGGGCTGTACTGATTTTAAAAAAAAAAGCTTGTGCAGTTTGAAGGATTTGGTCTTACAAAAAAAGTTAGCTATTCATTGGTCTGAGAGGGGAAAATCTAAGTGAATGTGAGGACTGATACTGTTTGATAGTGCAGTTGTGTTGCAGGTACTCTGTTCAAGATTGATATCTGATTTACAGCAGTTCTGAGTTATACTGCTGGCTCCATGCCATTCTCTGGTCAGACTAGCAGAGCTCTGCAAATGTGCACTTGCACACATTAACATTTGCCCATGCGCACAGAGCTCTGCTTACAAGCATCCAAATGCAAATTATATTTTAATGATACCAAAGAGCAACTGGGATAGTCTGTGGTCTGGCTGGAGCGGTTTAATAGTTTGCTTTGGGTCCATTGCAGTAATACTTCGGCTTGTGTAAAGCCGAAGCAGTCTGAGACTATCTGTTTGAGGTGGTCTTTCCTGGCTTGCTAAAATGCAATGTGCTGTCATTTCGGCAACTTCAGTCTTTACGCCCTAGTTTATACTGCAGTTTTTGCATCAATATGATGTGAAAACTGCATTGCATTGAAGCAAAAGCTGCACCGTAACTGGGCCACTGGAGAAAAGATCTGTCATTGTTGAATAAGCTTTTCCCTTAACAACTTAAGTTACTGTGGCAGAATGTGTACTTTGAGGAATTAGCCTCATCAGACAGCTAGTAATTTCCATTATGCACAACATCATGTCTCAAAATCATTGCCTTGCTCCCGTTCCAAGATTGATTTTATGGGCTCAATTTTAAAAGGGTGGCGGGATGGCAGCGGGGGAGGGGAGGGTCAATGGGCATGCGGCAAACCCGAATAATAAAAATGTACCGTTTCCCATATGATCGCAAGTTAATTGGTGGCCCTTAACGTGGCTTCCGGGTTTGCCGACCGACGCCAGCCTGATTGACAGACTGGCTGCCACAGGAGCTGCACATCCGAGAGGGGGAGAAAGAGAGAGAGAGAGAGAGAGAGAGACCTCATCGGCTGCTGCAAGAGAGAGCGGGGGAGGGAACAAAGATCGGGGGGGAGACGAAGATGGGGGTGGGTGGACATTTGGTGGGGGGGGGGGGGGAGACCTTGGAGAGACATGGGAGGGGGGGGGAGACCTTGGAGAGACATGGGAGGGGGGGGGAGGCCTTGGAGAGACATGGGAGGGGGGGGGGGGAGGCCTTGGAGAGACATGGGAGGGGGGGGGGGAGGCCTTGGAGAGACATGGGAGGGGGGGGGGGGGAGGCCTTGGAGAGACATGGGAGGGGGGTGGGAGGCCTTGGAGAGACATGGGAGGGGGGGGGAGGCCTTGGAGAGACATGGGAGGGGGGGGAGGCCTCGGAGAGACATGGGAGGGGGGGGAGGCCTCGGAGAGACATGGGAGGGGGGGGGAGGCCTCGGAGAGACATGGGTTGGGGGGGAGACCTCGGAGAGACGTGGGGGGGGAAAGACCTCGGAGAGACGTGGGGGGGTGGGGGGGGGAAAGACCTCGGAGAGACGTGGGGGGGTGGGGGGGGGGAAAGACCTCGGAGAGACGTGGGGGGGTGGGGGGGGGGAAAGACCTCGGAGAGACGTGGGGGGGTGGGGGGGGGAAGACCTCGGAGAGACGTGGGGGGGTGGGGGGGGGGAAAGACCTCGGAGAGACGTGGGGGGGTGGGGGGGGGGAAAGACCTCGGAGAGACGTGGGGGGGTGGGGGGGGGGAAAGACCTCGGAGAGACGTGGGGGGGTGGGGGGGGGGAAAGACCTCGGAGAGACGTGGGGGGGTGGGGGGGGGGGAAAGACCTCGGAGAGACGTGGGGGGGTGGGGGGGGGGAAAGACCTCGGAGAGACGTGGGGGGGTGGGGGGGGGGAAAGACCTCGGAGAGACGTGGGGGGGTGGGGGGGGGGAAAGACCTCGGAGAGACGTGGGGGGGTGGGGGGGGGGAAAGACCTCGGAGAGACGTGGGGGGGTGGGGGGGGGGAAAGACCTCGGAGAGACGTGGGGGGGTGGGGGGGGGGAAAGACCTCGGAGAGACGTGGGGGGGTGGGGGGGGGGAAAGACCTCGGAGAGACGTGGGGGGGTGGGGGGGGGAAAGACCTCGGAGAGACGTGGGGGGGTGGGGGGGGGAAAGACCTCGGAGAGACGTGGGGGGGTGGGGGGGGGAAAGACCTCGGAGAGACGTGGGGGGGTGGGGGGGGGAAAGACCTCGGAGAGACGTGGGGGGGTGGGGGGGGGAAAGACCTCGGAGAGACGTGGGGGGGGGAAAGACCTCGGAGAGACGTGGGGGGGGGAAAGACCTCGGAGAGACGTGGGGGGGGGAAAGACCTCGGAGAGACGTGGGGGGGGAAAGACCTCGGAGAGACGTGGGGGGGGAAAGACCTCGGAGAGACGTGGGGGGGGAAAGACCTCGGAGAGACGTGGGGGGGGAAAGACCTCGGAGAGACTTGGGGGGGGAAAGACCTCGGAGAGACGTGGGGGGGTGGGGGGGGAAAGACCTCGGAGAGACGTGGGGGGGGGAAGACCTCGGAGAGACGGGGGGGGGGGGAAGACCTCAGAGAGACGTTGGTGTGGGGAGGGGGGGGGGGGAAGACCTCAGAGAGACGTTGGTGTGGGGAGGGGGGGGGGGGAAGACCTCAGAGAGACGTTGGTGGGGGGGGGGGGTGGGGAGACCTCCAGAGAGACGTTGGTGGGGGGGGGGGGGGGTGGGGAGACCTCCAGAGAGACGTTGGTGGGGGGGGGGTGGGGAGACCTCCAGAGAGACGCTGGTTGGGGGGGGGGGGGGGAGACCTCAGAGAGACGTTGGTGGGGGGGGGGGGGGGGAGGCCTCAGAGAGACGTTGGTGGGGGCGGGGGGAGACCTCAGAGAGACGTTGGTGGGGGGGGGGAGACCTCAGAGAGACGTTGGTGGGGGGGGGGGGGGGGGGAGACCTCAGAGAGACGTTGGTGGGGGGGGGGGGAGACCTCAGAGAGACGTTGGTGGGGGGGGGGGGGGGGGGGAGACTCCGGAGAGACGTCTGAGGGGAGTGGGGGGAGACGTCGGAGCAGAGGGGCGCAGGTAACTTTGTTTGAAAGGTAGGTTTATTTATTCTTTTATGTTGTGAGATTTTATTTAATTTTTGTAGTTTATTTTTGCCTGATCCGGCCCTTCATGCCTGGTTTCCAGGCTTGAATCAGAAGCCATGGGAAAGCCGCCCAGGTAAGTTGAAAATAGTTCTAACTAGCTATAATTTAAGAAATAAACTACCTTAAGGACCTCAATGAGGTACATTTGCTTGTTTAAATATCGTCCTGCCGGCTTTAATTGCCAGCGGGACTTCCAGGTTCGGGAATGACGGACGCACCCACATGCGTCTTTGTGAGACGCGGGTTGGAGCTGGGTTCGTTTCTGGCTCCGGATTTTCCTGATTTTCGTTGCCCCCCACCTTCAACGCACCCATGCTTCCATTTTAAAACTGAGGCCCATATCTCTCTAGACCTACCCATTTCTGATAATTGGTTTATCGCTAAGAGAGAACATGCAGATAAGAGTTACATTCTCTGGATCTAAATTGGATTTCATTTTGAAGGTGCACATGATGTCACTTGCAACATGCTCCCGATCACTAATTTGATCGGCTTTGAATGGTGGCATCTTTTCCAAATAGTTCAACTCAGTTTCTTTCATTTGAATGTCAACCTGGGATGTATGTAACTTTGCCATTGTAAAGTTCTTTCAACTGACAATCAACCTTCCTTTATATTAGGGTGTTTAGTGTTTCTGTTGCAATCTGAATAAAACACTGGTGATACACATTGCTCATGTGGTTTCTTTATATTTTTCTTATCTTTTCAGGAGCAGTTGAAAAGTTGGATCAGTGGTAACCTGAGTGACTGCAGCAGATCAGTGTTTATATTTGATGAAATGGATAAAATGCACCCAGGTTTAATTGATGCTATCAAGCCCTTCTTGGGCTATTCACATGTTATGTATGGGACAAATTATCGAAAGGCGATATTTATTTTTGTAAGGTAAGTAATGGGAGATTACAGCGGACACAATTTCTGGGCCTTCTTTCATAATATTCTAATGCACAAGCACACAGGCAGTGCATTAGTTAAAGTGTTAAGCTGTTGGATTTGGAACTGGGAACCAGAGTTCAGATTCTGACATTTGTTCTGTGGCTTCCAGTGGAAGGTGTTGCATCTGACTGGAGGGGAGAGTCTGTAGGCTAATCAAGGAATTGTGCATCCTCCTGATTTAGTAGAACTAAATGGTTGGATGAAGGAAAAACTAATTCCTGGCCATGCGCATGAAATGTGTGGTTAGGAAATCCTTTTTCAGACAAGCTTCAAATTATATTTAATTTTTTAAAAAATGCCCTTTTAATGCACATTGATCAGTTTGTATAAGACTGGATAGAGCTCCCTACCAATGTATCTGAACTCTAATCTGCAAAGATCACTGACTGTATCAATGTAACAATTTTTTGTCTCCACACTGATCTTTAAGGCCACCATACTTAAAGTGAGGGACATTTTCGGATGTGAACTCCATGTACACTGGAAACTAAAAGATCACTCACTGCCTGTGCTTACACCTAAACCTTTCTTTAAATAGCTGTTCAACGTATGAGATTTCTTCCTCCCTGTCTTGGCTGAATTTAGACACAGTTAAGTTATGAGGAGGATGTTTTCAAAACAACCTTCACCGCCCCCCTCTATTCCTTTTAACCGTTTTGACATCCACCTGATTATTTTACTAACTTGTCCATTCTCACGAGAGAATGTTGCTTATGTATCCATGGTGACGGGCAGTGTGTACTGTGTAAATTCTGGCCCTGTGTTCCCATACCCTTTGGGAAGGGGTTGCATGGAGATTAGGCCTTCCCCCAAAGAAGAAAGGCAAAACTGGAAGAAGCGCCCGTGCTGCCACTGTGCATTTCCTAACACTTGACTTAGAGCAGCATTAGAGGAGGTTTCTGAGCAGATAAAACTATAAGTTGGAAGATGGAAAGATTGGAGGAAATAAATGTTGGTGTAACAGACAGAATTAGAGGGATTTCAAAAAATTACAGCAAATATTAAAAATGAACGATTGCTATCCTATTTCAAAATGTAGTCTTCTATACACACTGAATGCATTTGGAAACTGCCATACAAGATATGAAAATATTCATTTCAGGGTTACAGAAGAGGCATGACCCTGGTTGCAAAGGGCTGAAGGCTTTATATACTAGAGGTCATTTTGTGATCTGTTGCGGATCTTCTTTAGCACTCAGTTTGTTCAGTGTATGTTTTGTTCTTTCCTTGGGCTACAGTCTCTTGGTGTTACATTAGGGTTGTATCCTCTTAATTTACTGAATACCTCTGAGAGCAGTAGGCTTCAGTATTCCATATCCATATAACGTAATTGTAGAGTTTGTTTCAAATATTATCATCTAAATAATCGTATTTGGTCTTGTTTTACCCCCTGTAAAATATATCTTTACATTTATTTTCAATTGGCAAAAGTGAAGTATGTATGGATTTTTAAAAAATATACAAGTCATACAGTGTCAACTGACCGTGATCTTGTATTAATATCACTAATTTTAGTGCACTGTCTTACACTTGATTGCAATCCTCAATTGCTATCCATTGTGAAAACTGCTTAGAGTAACATAATCTTTTAGATCGATGGAAAAGTAATTTTTAAGTCTTTAGAAACAGAGTAAAGGCTGTTGAACATCTTTCTGCAGAATCATGAAGAAACTGTTATGATAAGAGATATAAATGTAGCATCTGAAGAAAGTGGAACTTGACAGTCACCTAGCAACAGTGAATAGCAAACTGCTCAGTGGCTTTACCATAAATGACTGATATCTGTGTAATATGTAGATGTTGATGGCAGAGTTCACTCAACTCACTGTCTCATATGTATACAATTATGTCTCATAACCAGCAATGCAGGAGGCGAGCAGATAAACCTGTTGGTGCTAGATTTTTGGAGGAATCGAAAGGACAGGGAGGATATTCAGTTGGGAGATTTGGAGTCCAAAATATCCATGGCAGTTTTCAATAACAAACACAGTAAGTCTTATTTATTTCCTGAGAAGAATGTTCAAATAAGCTGCTGGTATTGTTGATGTATTTTCTTCAGTTGAAAGTATATGGCCTCCCCGAGCGCTATCGTTATAGAACTAGGCCTGTAAAGGCATTGTGTTAAAGGGCTTGGCACTGCAGTTACAATATCTGCCTGTTACAAGAAAACCAATAATAAGTAAGGTTACTGGTGCAGCTGTTATGCTCTGAAAATGTGTGTCTTGCCACTGGTACCCAGAACGATTCTCTCTCTGCTCCCAGCAACCACTGAGTGCAAATTCTGAGATCCCTGCCCTTGTTCCAGTTGTTTCTTGCTGAACAATGTTGGCGCAGAATTGTTGAGCTGGAGTCCGAGGTGCAGACATTGCAATGCATCGGGGAGGGAGGAGAGTTACCTGGACACTTTGACCCAGGATGCAGTCACACCCCTTAGGTTAGGTAGTGGTATAGATTTGGTTAGTGGTCAGGGACAGGAGGATGTGACTGCGAGTCAGGCAGGTAAGGGGACCCCAGATGCAAAGTTGGAGGAAGCTCAGCCTTTGTTCTTGTCCAATAGGTATGAGCTACTTGCTACCTGTGTGGATGACAACAAAGACTGCAGGGAGGATGGGCAAATTGACCATGGCACCATGATACAAGAGGCCATTCAAGTGGGGGGAGCAAAAAGGAATGTGGTAGTGTTAGGGGATAGTATAGGATAGATAGTGTTCTCTGCAGCCGCCACTGGGTGTCCCGAAGGCTGTGTTGCCTGCATGGTACCAGGGTTGAGGACATCTCCTCACTGCTGGAGAAGAACTTGGAGCATGAAGGGGAGAATCCAGTTGTGGGGGTCCACGTAGGAACCAATGACATAGGTCGAACTAGGAATGAAGTTCTGCTGAAGGAGTTTGAGGAGCTAGGGTCCAAATTAAAAATTCTGAAGGACAAAATTAGTCTCCACTTGGAGAAGCAAGGATTAATCAGGGATAGTCAACATGGCTTTGTCAAGGGAAGATCATGTCTGACTAATTTGATTGAATTTTTTGAGGGGGTGACTAGGAGTGTGGATGAGGGTAACGCAGTGGATGTGGTATACATGGATTTCAGTAAGGCCTTCGATAAAGTCCCGCACAGGAGACTGGTCAAGAAGGTACGAGCCCATGGAATCCAGGGTGCCTTGGCACTTTGGATACAAAACTGGCTTAGTGGCAGAAGGCAGAGGGTGATGGTCGAAGGTTGTTTTTGTGACTGGAAGCCTGTGGCCAGTGGGGTACCACAGGGATCGGTGCTGGGTCCCTTGCTGTTTGTGGTCTACATTAATGACTTGGATATGAATGTAAAAGGTATGATCAGTAAGTTCGCTGATGATACAAAAATTGGTAGGGTGGTAAATAGCGAGGAGGATAGCCTCAGTCTGCAGGACGATATAGATGGGTTGGTCAGATGGGCGGAACAGTGGCAAATGGAATTTAACCCGGAAAAGTGCGAGGTGATGCACTTTGGAGGGACTAACAAGGCAAGGGAATACACAATGAATGGGAGGACCCTAGGCAAGACAGAGGGTCAGAGGGATCTTGGTGTGCAAGTTCACAGATCCCTGAAGGCGGCGGAACAGGTAGATAAGGTGGTAAAGAAGGCATATGGGATACTTGCCTTTATTAGCCGAGGCATAGAATATAAGAGCAAGGAGGTTATGATGGAGCTGTATAAAACACTGGTTAGGCCACAGCTGGAGTACTGTGTGCAGTTCTGGTCGCCGCACTACAGGAAGGATGTGATCGCTTTGGAGAGGGTGCAGAGGAGATTCACCAGGATGTTACCAGGGCTGGAGCGCTTCAGCTATGAAGAGAGACTGGGAAGATTGGGTTTGTTTTCCTTGGAGCAGAGGAGGTTGAGGGGGGACATGATTGAGGTGTACAAAATTATGAGGGGCACAGATAGGATGGATACTAAGGAGCTTTTTCCCTTCGTTGAGGGTACTATAACAAGGGGACATAGATTCAAGGTAAAAGGCGGGAGGTTTAGAGGGGATTTGAGAGAGAACTTTTTCACCCAGAGGGTGGTTGGAGTCTGGAACTCACTGCCTGAAAGGGTTGTGGAGGCAGGAACCCTCACAACATTCAAGAAGCATTTGGATGAGCACTTGAAATGCCATAGCATACAAGGCTACGGACCAAATGCTGGAATATGGGATTAGAGTAGACAGGGCTGATGGCCGGCGCGGACACGATGGGCTGAAGGGCCTCTATCCGTGCTGTATAACTCTATGACTAAGAACCTCAAAGGTAATAATCTCTGGATTACAACCTGAGCCATGTGCAAATTGGCATAGGGTCAAACAGATTAGATGGTTAAATACGCGGCTGCGAGTGGTGTGGGAAGCAGGGGTTTCAATTCATCTTACACTGGCACCAGTGCTGGGGAAAGAGGGAGCTGTTCTGTTGGGACGGAGTCCACTTAAACCAGGCTGGGACCAGTGTCCTGGCGAATTGAATAACTAGGGCAGTAGACAGGGCTTTAAACTAATAAGAGGGTTCAGGTAAGGGTAAATTTATAAGTCTAAAGAGAAAAGTCAAGGCTATAGACCAGAGTAGTGATTTGGGTGAAAACGAGCAGAGTATGTCAGGAAGGGACAGAGAGTTTAACAAAGGTGATAGGGCAATAGTGACTAAGGTCACATCAGGGGGAAAAAAAGTTAAATTGTAACTTTATCTGAATGCACAAAGAATGCGTAACAAGACAGATGAATTAATGGCACAAATAGAGATAAATGGGCTTGATCTAGTACTGAGCCATTACTGAGATGTGGTTGCAGGGTGACCAAGGTTGGGAACTAAACATTCCAGGGTACTTGACTTTTAGAAAAGATAGGCAAAAATGGAAAAGAAGAGGGCAACCCTGATATTAAAGGATGAGATGAAGGCAGTAGTGAGAAAGGATCTGAGCTCAGAAAATCAGGATGTAGAATCCTGATGGGTGGAGATAAGAAATAACAAGGGGCAGAAAACACTGGTGGGAGTAGTTTATAGGCCCCCTAACAGTAGTTACAGTGTTGGACAGAGTATAAATCAGGAAATTAGAGGAGCATGTAACAAGGGTAATGCAATAATCGTAGGGGACTTTAATCTTCATATAGACTTGGCAAACCAAATAGGCAAAAGTAGTTTGCGGGGCGAGTTCATGGAATGCATCTGAGACAGTTTTCTAGAACAGTATGTCGAGGAATCAATTAGGGAACAGGCTATTTTAGATTTAGTATTGTGTAAACAGACAGGGTTAATTAGTAATCTTATAATAAATGATCCTCTGGGGAAGAGTGATCGAATTTCATATTGAGTTTGAGAGTCTTTTGAGGGTATAACTAGCAGGTTAGATAAGGGGGAACCAGTGGATGTAGTATATTTCGATTTTCAAAAGGCATTCGATAAGATGCCACACAAGGTTGTTACAGAAGATTAGGGCTCATGGGATTGGGGGTAATATACTAGCATGGATTGAGGATTGGTTAACGGACAGAAAACAGAGCGTAGGAATAAACCTGTCATTTTCGGGTTGGCAGTTTGTAACTAGTGGGGTGCCCCGAGGATCAGTGCTTGGGCCTCCACAGTTCACAATATATATCAGTGACTTAGATGAGGGGACCGAGTGTAATGTATCCAAGTTTGCTGACGATACAAAGCTAGGTGGGAAAGTAGGACGCAAAGAGTCTGCAAAGGGATATAGACAGGTTAAGTGAGCGGGTGAGAAGATGGCAGATGGAGTATAATGTGGGGAAATGTGAAATTATCCACTTTGGTAGGAAGAATAGAAAAGCAGAATATTTTTTAAAAGGTGAAAGACTAAGAAATGTTGGTAGTCGGAGGCAATTGGGTGTCATTGTACACGAATTACAGAAAGTTAACATGCAGGTACAGCAAGCAATTAGGAAGGCTAATGATATGTTAGCCTTTATTGCAAGAGGGTTGGAGTATAAGAGCAAGGAGGTCTTGCTGCAATTATATTGTTCCTCAGGGCAGTGTCCTAGGCCCAACCATCTTCAGCTGCTTTATCAATGACCTTCCCTCCATCATAAGGTCAGAAATGGGGATGTTCGCTGATGATTGCACAGTGTTCAGTTCCATTCGCAACCCCTCAGATAATGAAGCAGTCCGAGCCTGCATGCAGCAAGACCTGGACAACATCCAGGATTGGGCTGATAAGTGGCAAGTAACATTCACGCCAGACAAGTGCCAGGCAATGACCATCTCCAACAAGAGAGTCTAACCACCTCCCCTTGACATTCAATGACGTTACCATCGCCGAATCCCCCACCATCAACATCTTGGGGGTCACCATTGACCAGAAACTTAACTGGACCAGCCACATAAATACTGTGGCTACAAGAGCAGGTCAGAGGCTGGGTATTCTGCGGCGAGTGACTCACCTCCTGATTCCCCAAAGCCTTTCCACCATCTACAAGGCACAGGTTAGGAGTGTGTTGGAATACTCTCCACTTGCCTGGGTGAGTGCAGCTCCAACAACACTCAAGAAGCTCGACACCATCCAGGACAAAGCAGCCCGCTTGATTGGCACCCCATCCACCACCCTAAACATTCACTCCCTTCACCACCGGCGCACCGTAGCTGCAGTGTGTACCATCCACAGGATGCACTGCAGCAACTCGCCAAGGCTTCTTTGACAGCACCTCCTAATCCCGTGATCTCTACCATCTAGAAGGACAAGGGCAGCAGGCACATGGGAACAACACCACCTGCACGTTCCCCTCCAAGTCACACACCATCCCGACTTGGAAATATATCGCCGTTCCTTCATCGTCGCTGGGTCAAAATCCTGGAACTCCCTTCCTAACAGCACTGTGGGAGAACCGTCACCACACGGACTGCAGCAGTTCAAGAAGGCGGTTCACCACCATCTTCTCAAGGGCAATTAGAGATGGGCAATAAATGCTGGCCTTGCCAGCGACACCCACATCCCATGAACAAATTTTAAAAAAAATGTAGGGCTCTGGTGAGACCACACCTGGAGTACTATACAGTTTTGGTCGCCTTACCTAAGGAAGGATATACTTGCCCTAGAGAGGGGTGCAATGAAGGTTCACTAGATTGATTTCTGGGATGAGAGGGTTGTCCTATGAGGAGAGATTATTGTGTAGAATGGGTCTACATTCTCTGGAGTTTAGAAGAATGAGAGGTGATCTCATTGAAACGTATAAAATTTTTAGAGGGCTTGATAGGGTAGATGCTGAGATGCTGAGAGGCTGCTTCCCCTGGCTGGACAGTCTAGAACCATGGGTCATAGTGTCAGGATAAGGGCTCGGCCATTTAGGACCGAGATAAGGAAAAATTTCTTTGCTCAGAGGGTTGTGAATCCTAGGAATTCTCTACCCCAGAGGGCTGTGGATGCTCAGTCATTGAGTATATTCAAGACTGAGATTGATAAATTTTTGGACACTAAGGGAATCAAGGGATATGGGGATAGGGCGGGAAAGTGGAGTTGAGGTAGAAGATCAGCCATGATCTTACTAAATGGCGGAGCAGGCTCAAGGGACCATATGGCCTACTCCTGCTCCTGTTTCTCATGTTTTTATGTTCTAATGTTTGAAAGCCACCTAATACCCAAGAGGTGGAGAAAAACTTTTGTGACCTTGTGTTTACCATGCACAACTGTTTCCAATGGAGAGTATGATACAATTCCACTGTTTTGATTGTGCAATTCCCAATCATATTAGTTGGGTGGTCACAGTTACACAATTGTGATGAAATACTGTACAAATGTTCTTGCTTTGTACTCCGACAAATCAAGAACATTTGCTTTGTACTTGCTTTGTCAGAGTACAAAGCAAGAACATTTGTACAGTATGTCATTGATGTTTCCTGGGTCGGATGTAGGCTAGTCCTGATAGATCCCCTACTCTAGTGCACTCATAACCTACATCACCAGGATGGGTTTTAATGCGAGGGAGACCAAAAATGCCAAATCACCAACAGGGAGAAGCAGTGCTGCAAATTGTGGCTGCATAGATGGTGATGGTTAGGAGGGTGTGTGCTTCATACTGAAAGTGTTCTGTCTTTAATAAATCTCAGATTTTGTTTATTTTTAACGTGAAAATATTTGACAACGGCAAAGTGAAAACACATTTTTTGTGAAATTAAATTTTTTTTACAATATTTTTCAAACTTGTAATTAGGATCAGTATAACTATATAGGTTCAAGTGAGAAATCCACACTGACAGCTAAAGAGCTGTATCGCCTTACAACACCGGCACTGCATAAGGATGTATGCAGTAGGGTGAAAATGAAGTGTTTCATAATTATTATACTGAATGTGACAGTGGATTCCAAGACCTCTGGTACCTATTCTATGTATCTGGGCTTTCCAGTTTTTGCTAAAGCAAAACGCCCAATTTAACCCCCCGCCCGATTTGAAAATAGTTTGTGTTTATTTTATATCGTTGTTAAAAACACGTAAACATGCTTAGCGCTTCCACGAGCTTTCGGAGATGACAATAGGGTCAACTTTGTTCAAGTTCATGACACTCCCAAGTCCTGTTTCCCACACTGGACATGCTGCTCGTGTGATCAACTAATGCCACTGACCAACATCCGGTGATGGTCATTTAAAAATCTCAAGGTCACTAATTACTCCTGTAAACTCCTTGTTGGTTAGGTATTGGTGTAATTACACCGCTGCTTGTTATGTTTGTGGAAAGCACTGACATAACACGGATTTTGGTGTAACCAAAAAATAGTTTAAAATTACGAGAAACCCTATAATTGGCCGAATGGATTTTTTAATTTGTCTTTCAAGTCTTGTTTGCCCCACTAACTTGCATTCCTATATTTGTTTACAGGTGGATTCTGGAATTCCGACATTATAAATGAAGAGCTTGTTGATTATTTTGTACCATTTCTACCCTTGAAGCTCAAGCATGTCAAGGATTGTGTGAGAAGCGAGATGCTCTCCAGAGGCATAAAACCTAGAAATGATATAATCACAGAAGTGGCCAACTCCATGAACTTTATCCCAGAGGATGAGAAATTATTTTCTCAAACAGGCTGCAAAACTGTGTCTGCCAAATTGGACTTTTGCTTGTAACTTCAAGCGAATCTCTTTGTTTAAATGTTTGTGTAAGAAAGTGCAATTGTATATCTGTGAGTAGCATTGTTTCTTGGGGGAGGATCTGATTAATGTTGCTAGCTTAAGTAATTTACTTTTATATTTGATGATTTACAATTAGCTTTCGGATTAGTGTCCTGTTTTAGGGATATAAATTGTTGGACCAGAAAAAGAAAATAATTTAATTTACTGGACATTTTTTTTAAGAAGTATTTAATATATCCAAATATTTAATTGTTTCAGAAAGTAATTGAAAATCAGAATATCCTGTGTCATTGAGTCTGGGAGTAACACCGGTGCACTTTGAATATAAAATGGTATTAGTTCAGGATGAGTTTACGCAGACTTTCAGGAGTGGAAAGTGAAAGAAGGACTTCCACTTATGTCCCCAGGATCTTTCAACGTGCTATACAACCAATGGATTATTTTTAAAGTGCAGTCAGTGCGGTTAAGCGGGCAAACATGGCAGCCAAGTTGTGCACAGCCGTGTTTGCCTGCATTTAAAAAAAAGTGACTGCACTTCAAATGAATGGATGACCAGATAATAGATAAACAAAAAACTGGAAATCTGAAACAAAAACAGAAAATGCTGGAAACAAACAGCAGAACAGTCAGCATCTGTAGAAGCAACAGACAAGTGAAGCATTTTGCGGTGTAACCCTGATCAGATAATCTGTTTTTGATGGTGGTGAAGTGAGGGATATTGGCCACAACATTGCAGGAACTCCCTGCTCTTCAGATGGCGGCATGGGATCTATTACCCTGTCTCAAGTGGACGTATCCGTTTAATGCCTCATCCAAAGGTAGATAGATAGATGGATGAATACAGAGTTCACCCCTAGTAGTTATCTTTTCGAATCCCACAGATGGACAGAGGATTTGACTTCTAACCCCAGTCACAAAATCATGAGCGTGTGCCCCAGGGCTGCCTCTAATGCAAAAGCTCTGGCGAAAGGTCTTTGACCTGAAACGTTAACTCTGTTTCTTTCTCCACAGATGCTGCCTGACTTGCTGAGCTTTTCCAGCATTTTCTGTTTTTATTTCTGCCTCTAATGCAGTTACATACGAAAATGATGGGCAGGAACAGTCCAGCTGGTCAGTCAAGCCTGCCCCACACTCACGATGCCTGGAGCAGTTGGGTCAGTTTTGCCAGTTCTCAAGTCACCAATAATTAAGTATTTTGTGATGGAGGGTGGACGGGAGTGGTGTGAGGAGGGAGGAATGTTGAGATTCTTGCTGCCAAAACATTGACGCAGACCATATAAAAATCTACATCCTGCAAAGAGACAATTTTTGAAATACAATTGACCACATTTTACAACACAGGGTCTGAGAGATAAAATGGTTGAGCATTTTTTTTGGTACAAAGTGTATATTTTATGATCAGTTTGATATCTATGTTATAAGGCTTGATTTTTCAAATTTAACTTTGCACACCTGCATGCACTCAAAGTGGACGTGGGATTCTGAACATGAAGGATTTTTATGCTGTAAAGCTGTTAAATAGAGAAAAATGGATACTTGCCAGTGGTTACAAGGCAGTAATGTCATTGGGAATCACCTACATGGTTTCTAACCACCATCTGAACCATTGAGATAAAGTTACTGCCTAGAAATCATTCCCACCTAGCATTTTTCATAATTATACACTGATGAGGGCAGTATTACTTCTTTTCCTTTGACCAGTGTTGGGTGTGGTGGCAGAGATTGGTCAAGGTACTATGCACAGTTGACCTCCACCTTTTGACGATCGGATGGAATCACTGTAAATTAAATAACAACAACTTGTACTTGTATAGCACTTTTTATACAGCAAAGCTTCCCAGATGCTTCACAAGAGGGATTGGACACTGGGCAGGAATTAGGGAAGTAACTGAAAGCACGGTTGAAGAGCGAGGTTTTGAGGAGATTTTTTTGACGTTTGGAAGAGATGTGGCGAGGGGTTGAGCAAGCTGATCCCACAATACACCTTACCACTCCAGGGCACTGTGCAATAAGTTGCCATGTGTTTTTAGTTCCTCCTGTAGGCCAGCCAAGATGGGAAATTGCAGTTACGAGTTTGTAGCTGACCACTCTGGCATGAATCCCTGAGGTGCTTTGTCTTAAATCTTAACACAAATACTCCGTGGTTTTCCTCACCAAAAAATCCTAGGTGTTAGTTCTTAAGTCAGGTGGACTTTCCATTCCAGATTGCTACAAAACTCATCTTGCCACCCAGTATTGGAAGATCGACTCTGCAGATCAGATTGGTATTGCAAATTATTTCAAAATGTTTATTTTAAAAATGCAGTTCCACTGAAATTATGATCTTTTGATGTTCGTGAAACTGCGATAACCCTAATTTTTTGCTTTAGTCAACCCTCAGTGCCCTAGTAAATTCTGGCTGATGTGAAATTCCTCAACCATTTCCCCTCTGGCTTCTAGAAGTGGATCTGTCTTCTTTCACTATACATGACAGGCAGGATTGAACAGCCTCTTTTCCGATCCAAAAACCGGACTAGCTGACACTCCTTTATCCGGTTAAACGGTGAAGGAAACACTTGTTGCTGTTTCATGGTTTGACTGGGGGAGTGGGTTGTGTAATAATCACAACCAAACCAAACATTTCAAGGCTCAAGCTCACGGTTGGCATTTCTGAATCTTCCAAGTTTCAAATCTGGATTTCTGCTTTTCTGTGAATTGACAATTTTATTTGACACAAAACGATACAAAATACAAACTTGAACTTAGGTTCTCACTGATATTGTATGTTTGCTGATTTCTAAAACTTTTTTTTGATACTTTAATGTTCAAAACTTTTTTTTTGACTGAAAGAGTCCATATCAACAAGAGAAATCAGTAAAAACTGATACTGTAAGTATTTTTCTGTCCTTTTAATATAAATTTTGTAAACATGTTTACAAGTAATTTATAAATTGTGAACATGCTGCAGTTTTATAAAAATGTTAAAATGGCAATTTCTGTTTTATTTTTGAAGAAAACTATGGGATCTTGGAAGGTACAGCACAGAAGGAGGCCATTCGGCCCATTGTGTTCATGCCAGCCGAAAAAGAGCTATCCAGCTTAATCCCACTTTCCAGCACTTGGTCCATAGCCCTGTAGGTTACAGCACTTCAAGTACACATCCAAGAACTTTTTAAATGAGTTGAGGGTTTCTGCCTCTACCACCCTTTCAGGCAGTGAGTTCCAGACCCCCACCACCCACTGGGTGAAAATATTTCTCCTCAGCTCCCGTCTAATCCTTCTACCAATCACTTTAAATCTATCTACCCTGGTCACTGACCCCTTTGCTAAGGGAAATAGGTCTTCCCTATCCACTCTATCTAGTCCCATCATAATTTTATATACCTCAATTAAATCTCCCCTCAGTCTCCTTTGTTCCAAAGAAAACAACCCGAGCCTATCCAATCTTTTCTCATAGCTAAAATTCTCCAGCCCTGGCAACATGCTCCTAAATCTCCTGTGTACCCTCTCTAGTGCAATCACATCTTTCCTGTAATATGGTGACCAAAACTGTGCACAGTACTCAAGTTGTGGCCTAACCAATGTTTTATACAGTTCTAGCATAACTTCCCTGCGCTTATATTCTATGCCTCGGCTAATAAAGGAAAGTATCCCGTACGCCTTTTTAACCACCTTATCTAACTGTCCTGCTACCTTCAGGGATCTGTGGACATGCACTCCAATGTCCCTTTGTTCCTCTACACCTCTCAGTATCCTCCCATTTATTGTGTACTTGTTTGCTTTTCCCAAATGCATTGCCTCACACTTCTCTGGATTGAATTCCATTTGCTACTTTTCTGCCCACCTGACCAGTCCACTGATATCTTCCTGTAGTCTACAGCTTTCCTCCTCACTCAACCACACAGCCAATTTTTGTATCATCTGCAAACTTCTTGGTCAAGCCCCCCACATTCAAGTCCAAATCATTAATGTATACCACAAAAAGCAAGGGACCTAGTACTGAGCCTTGCGGGACCCCACAGGAAACAGCCTTCCAGTCGCAAAATCACCCGTCAACCATTACCCTTTGCTTCCTGCCACTGAGCCAATTTTGGATCCAAATAGCCACTTTCCCTTGGATTCCATGGGCTGCATTTGTACAGTTCCTAATCTCAGTTCAGAACTGGTGCAAGAATCTGGATTGGCATATTTGGAGTCACCAGTTCCTGTTTCTGTTTGTACTGTGGGACAATCTCGTGGATGTGAGGGAAAAAAATGTGATGACAACAGAAAAAGTCTGCCTGCCTTCTGTGTGTTGTTGCACATGGGAGTTTATAAACTGCCACCCTGTTTCAACAACATTCTAGACTGGAGAGGAATCATAGAATGATACAGCACAGAAGGAGGCCATTCGGCCCATGGTGCCAGTGCCGGCTCTTTGGTTGAGCAATCCAATTAGTCCCACTCCCCTGCCCTGTCCCCATAGCCATGTAATTTTTTTCCCTTCAAGTATTTATCCAATTCCCTTTTGACAGTTACTATTGAATTTGCTCCCATCACCCTTTCAGGCAGTGCATTCCAGATCATAACAACTCCCTACGTAAAAAAAAATGCTTCCTCATGTTGCCTCTGGTTCTTTTGCCAATCGCTTTAAATCTGTGTCCTCTGGCTACCAACCCTTCTGCCACTGGAAATAGAGTTTCACTGGAGAAACTATCAAAACCTTTAATGATTTTGAACAACCTATCAAATCTCCCCTTAACCTCTGCTCTAAGGAGAACAACCCCAGCTTCTCCAGTCTCTCCCCATACGTGAAATCCCTGATACCATTCTAGTAAATCTCTTCTGCACCTTCTCCAATGCCTTGAATTCCTTCCTAAAGTGTGGTGCCCAGAGAGAGAAGCATTTCTGAAAATAAGTATTAGAGTACTAAAACCACTTAGACAGGAGGGTGGGAAATTGTGGGAGCTGGTGGTTTATTGGGTATGGAATTGTTTGGTGATAGGAATATGCCAAAATCTATAGAGCCTGGAACTTTGCATTTTAGGACTTCAGAATAATAAAAACTTGCAGATCCGTGTGGCGTTGATGGATGATCTGGAGCACATGTGAGGTTTGGCTGATAACCTGGTCTGCCCCTTTAAGGCCACGGTTCCAAAAAGGAAAATCCAGTTAATTGTAGCTACTTACAAACAACTGAGGATGATCGGAAGGTCTTAGTAAATTTCAGGCTCCAGGATAATGGCTGGCTTTTTAAAAATTGTTTTACCTCTAACAGTGTGCTGGCTGCTGTGTGTTGGATGTGTCCTAGCCATAAGACTCATGTTGTGAATGCACTAAATTTATGATGTTTACAGTTCAACAGGTCTTTTTTTCCTCTCAATTACCAGAGAAAGATTTATCAGTTGACATCCTGTACGTTGTTTGTACACCTTGTTAGATTGGGTATTGTTTTTTTTGGGGGGGGGGGGAAGGATTAATTGAAGTATTAAAAAAGACAGTTTTGAAAGTCAGGAAATATATAATTATTTCTCCAGTTCACACTGCACACGATCCTGGAAATGGAAATGCATTAATACATCCCTAGTTTCATGGAATTATATTTGTGGATGAGTTGCCTTTATCTGATTGGGTTTGTTTAAATCCTTCTCAGTGAAAATAGATCACCTCTCAAGTAACAGTGTAATGCTGCTTTTTCAATAAAAAAGACTATATAAGTATTTCATCACAATTTTGTAATTATGTTCACATTGAATGTATAGTGCAGCACAAGCACACTTAAGGTTTAAATATTTATTTAATCTATAGTCTATTAACAAAAGTTAACATTACCATTTTATTAAATTGGCTAATTGAATTGACCGATTGAAGAAGAAGCAATGAAAGGTAACTTGCATTACTTAAGTCCTGCCTGGAGGGAGCTAAATTTCTTCCAGTTGTATGGCTTGCTTTGTGATGCGTCTTCTGAATTTTGGGAAGCATTGTCTGCGAGAATCATGCTAATCCTTGGTCTATTAGCCAGCAAGGGTTTCCTATTATGAAGAGACTTTCTGATTTCTAGAGTTATCTGTATCAACATAGAAAAATGTATCATCCGTTAGGAGTAAGTACAGGCTACAGACACTGCACATTAAACAACATGCTTCTACTCATGGAAAAGACCTGTTCTGAAATGACTTCATTTTCACTTAAGAGGATCAGGAGGTTCTGGATGAGCTCTTAGGCTAGCCTGCCTGAAGTCATCATTCCCAATATTGGTTTCAATAGAGCTGCTCCTGGGAACTCCCTGCAGGTGATGTCACTGAGTGAACCAGCAGGGAGAAGCGGACCTAATCCAGAAGATCTTTGTGCAGGTAAACATTGATGGACAAGCTATCAACCATGGAGGTCATCACAGCAAACTCTCATCCTGTTCTCACCTGACATCCATATACTTTCCAGAGGGACTCACCAAATGGTGATCAGGAGGGGGGATCCGGGCTAATTATTCCCCTCAGTAGCCAAGGGGAAACGTCAATTGTAGTACCCCTAATTACGCCTTGGTTGAGATGAGCTAGCAAAGTATAGACCAGGAATTGAACCTAGTACCTTGCGGCCCATGTGACTTGTTCTCACTCGTGACCATAGAGGGAAGCGTGAATACGCTGTTAAGGGTTAATGACCCTTTTGTGGCCAATGGTAGCTATTTCCACAATTGCTAAGTTGTGATAAGACTAGTTCTCTTTTCTCAGAGTGACTGTTCTAATTGTCCTTACCCTTTTCTTTCTGGCTACAATTTCTTCATACAGGTCTGTTTCGTTTATGCAAGGTGCGAAACCACTTTTTGCTTTCTTTGCTTCTTTTTTTGTGCCAAAGATCTCATTGGTCTGATGCTTTGGTTGTATTCGAATGGTCTGTCTGCATGTACACAGAATAAAGTGTTAAAGCTCCAATTAATTTACTTCCTCATTTCTGAGTTAGGAAGTTTAATCACAGTTTTCTTTCTTCAGTAACCCTGTCAGAACTGTAAATTCCCCTTTTGCTTGTTACTATTTCATGTATGTCTGCAATATGAAGAACATATTCTGGAAATACAGGTAAAACAATGAAGTTCAAATTTCAGTCAATTCTAAATGAGAAATGTAAAATGAAAATATTGCTTAAAATATGCTTAACTTATTTCTTCATTATGATGTCATGGACATAACAGCCATTATGCAGTAAATTTTAAAAGGATTTTATTTGTATATTAGATAACAGAATGTAAGGAATGAGAAAACGTAATTCAGTCCAGCAGACCAAATCTTTTCAAAGATACTGTACAATTTGCCCTATTGTATTGTAGATGCTACTCAATTTTAACCTCCCGAGAGAAGGTAATCACAGTTGAATATATAGGAAAATAAAGCTCTCTGAAATGTCTCCCTAATCCCCAAAGTTACTTACTGGAACTGCAGAATATCAGCCTGATATTACAACCTACACTATTAAACACTGAGCGCTTGCATTTTACAAGTGAACTTCCTATGGTCCAAGCAGCACAGCACAGGAACTGTTGTGTTCTCTAGACTACTTATCTATCTTGGGTATTTTTCAATGTTAGTTAATATATTTTTTAAAATAATTGATGTAGTCCCTCAAAGCACTTGCTTTTTAAGTGCAGTGACTATTGTTATGTAAGCAAACACAGAAGCCATTCTTTAACAGCAATGTCCCACAAACAGCAAACATCATGAATGATTGTTTAATCTTTTTTTGTGACATTGTTTGAGAGAGGAATGTTGGTCGGGACAGAGGGAGAACTCCCTGCGTTCTATGGTGCAATGGGATCACCAGAAAAGGTAGCTAGGACCTTAATTTTAAAGTCTCATTCAAAGGACAGCATCTTTAATTATACAGCACTCCCTCAATTCTGCATTGGAGTGTCTGTTTACAACACCTTGTGACCCAGAGGTAAGAGTGATACCAAATAAGCCAAGCTGGCACACCTTCAGATGCCATTAATAGTTTTGCTGGGAGTCTACTACTCTGGGGAATAAATAAATTCTTCTAATTTCCAATGTTTCTTGAACCTTGATAATTTTGTACTCCTATATTCTGTAATAGGACATGATGCAACAAGAAGCAACAGTAATGTGGACCAATGTCTCACAAATGTGATCCATGTTGGTAATGAGAATTGAAAAGAAAGTCTGCATTCAGATGGCACCTTTCACATCCTCTGGATGCTCCAAAGTGCAACACAGACAGTTAATTACTTTTAAAGTGTAGTCACAGTTGTTATGTGGGCAAATGCGGCAGCCAATTTATGCACAGCACGGTTTCACAAACAGCATATGAGATAAATGACTAATTCATCTGTTCATGGTGGTGGTGTTGAGGGATAAATATTGGCCAGGACACCTCAACTGCTCTTGTTCAGATAGTGCCATGGGATCTCTTTTCGCCCACCTGAACAGGCAGATGAGCCTCAGTTTAACATTTCAGAAGCGGCACTCCTGGCGATGCAGCACTCCACTGAATTATCATTCTAAATTATGTGCTCAAGTCTGTAGTGAAACTTGAACCCACAGCCTTCTGACTCAGGCAACAGTGCTGCCACTGAGCCAAGCCGACAGAATCGGACATGAAATTTTGAACAAATTTTACTGAGATGCCAAAGGGCAAAACAGATTCCCCCTTTATAAATGTTTCAATAGCCCTGTGAGAGAGAATGAAACTGAGACTGTTTTGTTGACTTGTATCACTGTACTAATTATTTATTACAGACACTCTTCTATATACATAACTATATTTGCAACTTTGTCTGGAAGAAGTTGAAGACCTTGTTATCAGGTGCTTACATGGATCTTCACAATTAGCGGCCGAACAAAAATACCTCTGGTCAGTGGGGAGAAGTAAAGAATCCAGCAGTTATATGCTGGTGAAAGTGACTTTTTGATTTAGGAAGAAGTGTTTTATTGGAATCAAGAAGTCAAGGGAGGAAGGAGATATGTATAATATTTTCAGCATGATGGTATTGCACATTTTATAATGCATGAGGAATTTTTATTCCCCATTTAAAAAAAAAATCAGTTGAATTTGCGAAAACTTTGCTCCATAAAGCAGAGCAATAGTGTTTGATGAAAATATTAAGCCACTGCAGGCTGAAAAGTTACAGTTGGTTAATCAGACATTGTAACGTGTGTACGGTGTGTACAAAAGTTTGATACACCTGATAAAGCTGACTAGTTTAGGGGAGTAAAAACACCCATTGGCAGGACGTTTCAAATCTTAGTTGTTCCAATTTACATTAAACAATTCGTGGGAGTGGCTTCAGAGCTGAAAATATATATATTTATATTTTTAAGTTTAATCTTTGTATCGAGATATTTCACCTGTGTTCGTTTTGCTGTAAAGCTGGTGATTGGTGGGAAGGAGTTACAAATCGCGGCGAGGAAGGGGTTTGAAATACATCCCTGCACCCAAGATAGAACATGTACACCCGTAGTATCAGAATCTGGTGGCACTAGAAGGAATTAGGGTAACCATGTGATGATCAGAATCCAGTGGCTCTAGAAGGAATTAGGGTAACCATGTGATGAGTACCCAATAGGAAGACTTGAAGTAAGATGGGTCCAATTTGATACACATGGCGCTATCAACCCCAATAGAAACGTATTATTACAAAAGGGAATTGCCAATGCAGTTGTTACTGCCCTGTTTGATATAAACATAGAACAAGATAAGAAGCCCAATACATTTAACAATGTTAGAACACAGTCTTCAAGTGACTGATATCCGCATTTAAGGAACGGGTAGGGAAGAGTTCATTTCCAAAATACCTTATTATCTGGGAGGGGAACGATGTCAGTAGTTTGCAGTTTGCCAAACGGAAATTAGACCATGGGAGGATTTCTCTGAATTGTTCAAACCAGCGTTTTTACTCCCAGCATGAATTACATTATCCTACAGGAAATCCCTGCTAGAAAGCAATAGCCTGTGCACTTAATATCCATGTAATGTAATGACTAAAGCATCTGTAGGTACAGTAGTGTTTATGGTATTGAACTAGCAACCCAGAGGTTGTGGGTTCAAATCCCACCAGGTTAAGTTGTGAAATTAAACTCAAAAATCTGGTAATTTGTGGGCTAACACTCGAAAATGATAGTGAAAACAGCTGGATTGTTATAAAAAACCCAACTCGATCACTAGGGTCCTTAAGGGTAGGGAACCTGGCCTATGTGTGACTTCTGTCCCCCCTTTCGTGGATGACTCTTAATGCTCTTGGGGGAGTAAATACTGCCTTGCCAGTGTCACCCAAGAACAAATCAATAAAAAACCTTCACACATGTTCAATTAGGGATCATGAAACTTCACAGACTGACACTATCTAAGCTCTTAATAACGATCTATATGAATAATTAATTTGAATCAAATGCAAAAATTTATATAAGATGTAATTTGACATTGTTCCCATCGCATGGCCGAGTTGAGGAAGATGCAAGACGACAGTAGGGAATAAGTGACTAGCATCAGTGAAAGGTTGGACCAGGGCCCGTAGTGCAGGGCAACAGCATGGTTGAAAAAAAGCCAAGATCAATCAAATAGCGATTTGGTTACACCAAACTTGGATTTCAAAAGCCTAAAGATTGTAGGATGAATGGAAGATTGAGAGAGGTGAGGGGTTCCATAGTGTTGAGATGCTGAGGAAGAATGAATTTGAGTAGGAAACAGTGCAATGATTCCAGCTCAATGACGATGCAGGGGAGAGGAAGAGCACACAGAAGTGTATTTGGAGCTCTGGAATAACTTCAATCTACTTGTAACCATTATGAAACCCAGTGTCGTACCTTTGCTGAAATACTTTCATGGCACAAGATGCACAGACATGGAGGTTAGCATTTAACTTTGCTCTTGTAGATTCGACAACCTTACTGGCCATAATCTCATCCATAGATTTTCCAGGGAAGAGGTGCATTAGAAGGGGAATAATCTAAAGAGAAGAAAATATAGAGAGGAATTAACCTATTTACTGCCATAAATTTATATGGATAGATTCAAACAAAGGAAGAGCATTAACCAAGATTTAAATTCACATATCTGCCTTTCTACAGTCAATGCAATTTCCTAATGTGAATGAACAACAGATCCAGTTCAAGAAGGAATTTACTAGAATTATTTAAATATTCAGAATCAGAACAGAGGTCTGTTCAGTTTTAGATATTACACATTTTTAAAAGTCCACAGGCAAGCCCTCACTCCCTATGAACCAAAACATGACCTTATGGGCAATAAATTGGTCTGCATTGCACTCGTTTTAGCACTACATGGCCGCCTAATGACCTAAAAATGGCGTCCGGAATGCGTGGGCACACTACTCGCGTGATGTGCACCGGACGTCATCTTGGTAAAGGCATTCGCGCACGCGCAGATAATGAACGCCAGCAGCATGTACAGTTGGGAGAATATGCGGTAGATCAGTGTGTAATGCTGATTTAAAGGGACAGATGCAATTTTGGAACTCAACGCTCCAGCCAACGCACTGTCTTAACCTCGCACAGCTAAACAGGTTCTAAGTGGCATGGAGGACCCCCCACCAGCACAATTTAAAGGGATCATGCAGGATTTACAGGTTAGCTGCTGGATTATTGCTTCTGGCTGCTGATGCATTTGTACCTGTTTTTGGAGGTCTCCTATGCTTGAATACTAGGACTAGGGAACATAGCCTAAAAATTATAGCCAGGACTTGCAGGAGTGAAGTTAGGAAATGCTTCTACACGCAAAGGGTGGTAGAAGTTTGGAACGCTCTTCTGCAAATGGTAGTTGATGCTAGCTGAACAGTTAATTTTAAACCTGAGATTGATAGATTTTTGTTAACCAAAGGTATTAAGGGATTATGGAGCTAAGGCAGGTATTTGGAGTTAGGTCACAGATCAACCATGATCTCATTGAATGGAGGAACAGGCTCGAGGGGCTAATTGGCCTACTCCTGTTTCTATCTTCCTATGTTCCTATAATAAAGTTTCAATATTCTACAGGGAGTGGGCTGGCTACTGATAGGCAACCAGCATGTGCACTGGCAGAGTGGCAGAGGTGGGACAGGAATGCTGTTATCCTGAGAGATGACAGCAGGTTCATGTTCCATGGAGCCACTGCCACTTGCTGCCTCCTGTTATGCGCCAACTTCTTCTGCAAGAAAGCGGGACATGTGTCGGTGTCCTGCAAGATGTTTGGGTGATGTGCCACCCAAGGTTGAATAGCTGCCAGTGTGAGTGACCTGTGAGTTGTGGGTGTGCGGTTTGCAACAGTGGTAATATGTGAGGGCGAGAGGAAGCATCTGATTGAAAGAATTTGTTGGTATGTGGGTGATGGGGGTTATAGTGTATGGAGCAGTGGATGTGGCCGGTGGTGCAGTTGGTAGGCGGTGCCATTTGACGGTTGACCTCACTCACCTTGACCACTCGTGTCAAAGCATTGAACTTCTTACTGCACAGCACCATTGTTGTGGCAGCTATGGCAGCTAAAATGAGGCTTTGCGATATTGATGATAATGTGAAATGGGTGGAAAATAATCTTTAAATGCTAACTAATATGAGGCTACCAGTGTAACCGCAAGGCATTATGGGAAAATGTTGTAACTTGTGTGTCAAGATTGGAAAAAGCAGGCTAAAGTGTCTTTTAAGTAAGTCAATCACAAGCGCAGTGTCAGCATAGGTCAGCAAGTTAACCAAAATAACAGTGAAAAAACAAGTTTTATCAAAACTTAAAACAGGAGCTGTTATTATGAGACGTTGAGTCAGTTACAATTACTGCTAACCGTTGCACGATGTGGTCAAAGGGGGGTGGGTGCAAAAGTTGTTTGTACACCTGTATGAAGCTGTGACTCTGTATGTACTCTGAGAGACGTTGGTGGCGGATTGCTATAACGTGCTCCCCTGCACGCTTGAGAATAAAATCTCTGTACGACTCTCCTGACTCAGGCGTGGTACTTCGTAGCAAGCGGTCCGCACGACATAGTGCGCGGAAGACCCCTACAACAATTGGCATAGTCGGCAGGATCTCTGGTGATTGGTGCCGTGTTTCAGTCCATCTCGGGTGAGTAAGACTTGTTTTGCTAACCCTTGACGGAACGGTATGGGTAAAACCCATCTCGGAGATCTGAAACCTAAGTGCCACGAGAGTGCAGGCAAGAGACCGTGACACAGTGTTGTGGACGCACAACGGGCCTAGGGAGTCTTGGCATATTTGTGTGGTTCGGGAACGTAGTCGCCGAACGCAACGTTTTACTACTCGTGACGTACTTCGGAATTGACGGTTTTGATATAACCGAGAATATGTCGGCTGGTAAAGAGTTGAAAGACGTGCCGGACGGGTCTATAACTCAAATGCTATTGGATAAACATAAGAAATTACTTAAAAATGGAGAAAGAGGGATGGGATGAGAACTGGGAACCAGGCAGGCACAAAGAATGGTGGGATACACGGAAAAAGGACAAGGAAGACACAGGGGTAGCAATCCTGTGTCAGTGTTATAAACAAGTGAGCGAAACGTGTAAACAAAAGATGAGACAGGTTGAAGAAGATAAAGTAATAATTGAAAACTTAGAGACCAGACTTAAGGACGTAGAGACTAAACGAGCCAAAGTAGAGAAGGGAAAGGAGGTTATGGAATATGAATCACGCGGCTTGCGATTAAAACAAAGTAAGGCCCCTCAGCCTAAATTATTACTGAGTTATTATAAGGCCAGGGACGATGTTAACTGGCCCAGTCTAGGAGAGGAAGCCGCCGAGTATAACTGCGAAAACAGCTGGTCTGATCAGCTGCCGTCATACGCAGATCAGGGCCGACGGCACCAGTGGCCCCTATTAGTATTCAGAATGTACCCGCACAAGGAGGCAATGGCGCATACGTTACCGAAACCCACACCCCATTTACCCCAGGGGTTCCACAACAGCCCTGCGATCTTCCACCAGGTAATGCACCGGGCAATAGAAAAGGTTGACTTGGACCCATATGATAGCACCAATACAGGGGCTAGTAAAGGAGGGAACCCACCTCTTGAAAGGGTGGAATGGGGACCTGAACAGGAAAGAGCATACACTGTCATAAAACGAGCCCTCCTGACCGCACCAGCACTGGGGCTACCCGATATGGAAAAACCCTTTCACTTACACTGTGATATTGACGAGGTGCGCTACAATGCGGTCCTAACTCAAACTCATGGTGATAGGAGATGACCAGTAGCTTACTACTCGACCCAACAGTCAACCGTAGCGGCCGGGCTCAGACGCTGAGTAGCAGCACTAGATTGTGCCGCGTGGGCGGTGCGAGTCTGTGAGCCCACAGTCGTGGCAGGGCGGTTGATCTTACACACCCAACATACGCTAGTGGAGTTATTAAACACAGGGAGGTTAAGAACGGTGTCAAGTAGCAGGAGAGCAGCATAGGAAGCAGTACTAATACCCAAAGATAAGTCCGTAATGATTGTAAAGGACACAGGAATTAACCCCGCGTCAGGTATTGTGACAGAAGGAGAGGAACATACATGCAGGACTGAGGTAGAGCAGGAGCAGAGTTGTGGCGTTAAGGATATGCCACTAGAAGGAAAGGTGATCAATCTGTTTGTGGACGGGTCGTGACGGTTTGTAGACTGCATACCACACACAGGGTGGGCGGTTGTGTTACAGGATGGCACACAGGTGTGCTCAGGGAGACTGGAGGGGCGACAATCAGCCCAAGTAGCAGAAATAGCGGCTTTAACAAAGGCTTTAGAATGGGCCAAAGACAAGAGAGTAAACATCTTTACGGAGAGCCGATAGTACACGACTATATGGCTGCATAGGCACGTAGAGGCTTTCTCACCTCGGAGTGGGGGGATAATATTAAACATACATGCCTCATTATGGACCTAGTGAAGGCCTCCCAAATGCCCCTTGAGGCAGCCGTTGTAAAGGTTTGAGCCCATCAGAAGATTATAGATTGGATCCAAAAGGGCAACCAACATGCAGATGAGGCAGCTAAAGATGCAGGCATAACCACCAGACCCGAGGGTTGTTCCCCAGTATTAGGATGGCCTGATATTAAAGAAGATGGGTCATGGGAAGAATGTTGGGGGCACATGGAGACTTTGGCTGATGGGAGTAAAAGGTGAGAATGGTGACAGATCAATGTCCCCAACATAATGGACTATGATGTCATAGGCCCAGAGGAATGTGATATCTCCAAGTTACTTGGGGACTCTAGTCCAGTAGAAAAACAAGAATGGAAACAGAAAGGAGCCAAACCGGGCTTCCCCGACGGCATCTGGAAGGGACCGGATGGTAGGGTAGTCGCCCCATAATGTATTCGACAAAATATTATGAACATTTACCACGGTGAGGCCCATCGGGGTAGGGATGCCATGCTCCATCACATTCGTAAGGATTGGTGGTGGCCAGGCATGGGTAGAGATGTAGCAAAATTTTGCCAACAATGATAATATGTGCACAACACAACCTGGGAAGGCCAATCAAAGTAAAGATGGGTAATCAACCCCGGCCCAGAGGCCCATGGGAGAACCTACAAATCGGCTTTACTGGACTATTAGTGAACAGCCATGGCAGGACGTATTGTCCAGTAATCATGGATCACTTTACTAGGTGGGTAGAAGCATTCCCGACTCAGGATTGCACAGCAGATACGGTAGCAAAGATATTAGTAACTGAGGTAACACCACGATAGGACATGCCGTTAGAAATAGACTCGGATCAAGGGACACACTTCACAGGTAAGGTGTTAAAACTGACCTGCAAATTATTAGGAATACAGCAGCGTTTCCACATATCGTACCACCCGCAGAGTACAGGAATGGTGGAGCGAATGAATCGAACATTGAAAACCTCCATAGCTAAAGCCATACAAGAGACAGGCAAAGGATGGGTGGACGTACTGCTATTCATCCTCATGAGATTAAGAGCTACCCCAAACAGGGTGACCGGGTTAAGCCCGTACGAGCTTATGACTGGGAGGGCTATCTGTGATCACCACTGATGTGATCACAGATACCGGACCCCTCAAGGATAGAATTAGGAAATATGTTGTTGAGTTGTGCAACTACTTAAAGGACCAAAGGAAAGCTGCTAGGGAACAGACACATAATGCGGATCTCGAACGACAAAAGGGGCCGCCCGATCAGGTGCCTGCTGTTGGCTCCTCGATGATGTATAGGGACACACCGGAAAAACCAGGTTTCGCTCCGAGGTGGCAGGGACCCTTTCAAGTGCTGATGACCAGTGACACATGTGTATGTTTGAATATGAATAAACAAGGGGAAAGATGGAAACATTGGTCGCAGGTTAAGGCACAAGTGGGGACTAACAAAGACAAACCATCTGTTTCCTCCTACAGAGTGAACAGGGCAACGAGTAGGTGCCTGAACTACTGAACGAACCAACACTCTAACACTCTTTCTCTCCTTGCGTTCCTCTGTGTTGATTTGTGCTAATGTGTTAAATATGAAACTGTTTATTGTCATTTGCGGTTAATCAGTGTCTTCAGCGGAGCGGCGTGGGGGTCCCCAAACCTGATCCTGAGTCTGGTCCTAACATGTCCCGGAGGCCGCGGAGGTAGCAGGCATAGATCCCTTATGCCAAGTAGGTTCCAGATACATGCCCCCAATGTGACAGATGGGGCAGTACTGGTCTATCCATATGAACATGGTGGATGGACAATATTTGACCCAAAACTTGGTTGGGCCATTGACCGAAACAGTAGAACTGGTGCAACTTGGCGGCTGAACGGCGGTGGGGGAGAGCTCCTGAGTGAGGGGGTCTCTGGGACCGGAGTGGTAACACTCTATGGCTGGGGGGCCGGTATGCAAACGATGTTTGTAGTACATTTGGGAACTGGGTGGTGGAACAAACAAGAGAAAACCTAGCCCAGATAAAGGAGGGCAAGGTGCCCCTATGGATTTGTAACAAACAGCTGATTGATTTACCTAGCCAGCGTGGGAAGCTGACTGGATGCCAACTTAGAGGAATGGTGCGGGTATACCCCACACAGCTGGAATGTAGGATAGGCCAGGGAGGGCTACTGGGACTGGTCTTAGCCATACCGGTTATGGCTCCACAAACAACTCAGCCCCGAGAAGTATATCAAATCCAGAATATAGGGCTCATCAAGAACAGAATGTTTATAGCTTACCTCAAAGTATTGCCATATGCTGTAACATACAAGGATAGTCTGATAGGGACTAGATTGGTGGGATGTGTGACATGACATGGAATAACCGTCTGTCCACACAAAATAAGTTTTGACCCGCTTGCTGGGTGTGAGTTTAATGTAACAAGCGAGGGAATCAATTGTACCATGGAAGTTATCAAAGCTGACCTGAAGCCGACTCAGGCCGCTTATGTGAACAAGGGGGAATACTGTGTCACCACTAACCAGAAAACTTTTGAGTACGCAGACTTAACATGTGAGATCCCCAGTCCGGGATTCTGTTTCACACCGGAGATACCAGTGAGAATTGGACACGAGGAGTTGGTGGACATACATCGACGAGAATCCACCTCAATACAAGTGTCTGAAGAGCTAAAGGAGGAACTGCCGGACTACATCAACGTATTTGGGTATGAAGTGCCCCCGTTACCAGAACATCTGGTGGACATGCGCAAGAAGTTTGCGACATCCCAGAAGATGTACTACATGCTCCAACAGAAGAACAAGAACATCAAGAAGGACATTGAGACAATTAAGGTCACCACGTGGTGGGATGACCTATGGGACTGGGGACTAAACATCCAGATCCATCCATGGATCAGGTTAATCTCACGTATTGGTTGTGGTACAACTGTTGTTTGTATTGATTCTCCTGTGTATGGCTTGTAACAAGTATAAACGGGCGAAGGCTATAAAACAAGAAGGCACGACCCGCACAAAATAATTTAGAAAAGGAGGGAATAGTGTAGGGTCTTCTTGGACCAGATTAATAGGATCAGGCAAAACCATAAGAGTCCTAATGTATAGGGAGGTGAACCTTATGACTACCGATTGGCGATCAGAAAGGCATAGGGGAAACGTCCAGGGGTTTGCCATCCGGGGTCAGACCCAGGGCCAAAAGGAAGGATTATTGTGCCAGCTATGGCAGCTAAAATGAGGATTTGCGATATTAATGATAATGTGAAATGGGTAGAAAATAATCTTTAAATGCATACTATTATGAGGCTACCAGTGTAACTGCAAGGCATAACGGAAAAATGTTGTAACTTGTATGTCAAGATTGGAAAAAGCAGGCTAAAGTGTCTTGTAAGTAAGTCAATCACAAGTGCAGTGTCAGCAAGTTAACCAAAATAACTGTGAAAAACAAGTTTTATCAAAACTTAAAACAGGAGCTGTTATTATGAGACGTTGAGTCAGTTACGATTACTGCTAACCGTTGCACTATGTGGTCAAAGGGGGGTGGGTGCAAAAGTTGTTTGTACACCTGTATGAAGCTGTGACTCTGTATGTACTCTGAGAGACGTTGGTGGCGTATTGCCATAACGTGCTCCCCTGCATGCTTGAGAATAAAATCTCTGTACGACTCTCCTGACTCAGGCGTGGTACTTTGTAGCGAGCGGTTCGCACGACGTAGTGCGCGGAAGACCCCTACAACAACCACGTTCATGTTCCAGCACGCCTGGCATTAACTTTGTCTCCCACTGCCTCGGGAGTAAATGTCTGGAGGGCCTCTTGCCCCACTGTGGATATAGGATGCCCCTCCTTCTGTTCACCTCTTGCACCAAGACCTCATCATCAGAGAACCTTGATGCACGCTCTCTCGCAGGCCTGGTACAAACTCAGATCAGCGGATTGGTGAGGTCTGGCGTGCAGATTGGAGGATGTGGGATTTAGTATTGTGCAACCATTATTCAATGTTTTAACATAACTCAACAGTTTGTAAACATAGGGACGGGATCTGCATTTGTGTTTTGCGTGTGTGATGTCTGATCTCTGTTCAGATTCTGTGCGGACCCGTATCTTATATTTTGCAAATAAGAGGTGCAGGCTGCTTTTACGTGGTGCTAGCCACAAATGTTACGTGCTGCCTGCATCTCACCGACCAGGCGTGGGTTAATCGCGCACCGCAACCCCCGTGCCCGGTTTCGGGGTTATCCAATATAACCCCCGACGTGTCTAAAATCTTGTTGTTTTTATAAAATGTTTTTTCTGGGCAGTTGGCTAAAAGCAGCTGTATGTATGTGAGGGGATGGAGTACATCTACATTCCTGTGTGATATATAGATTCTGCTTCAAAGGGAGTGCTCAACATTCAGCCCATTGAGCCTGCTTCTCCAATTTTGTTAGTCATGGCAGTTCTATCTTTTAATTACATTTCCTCCTATCCTTTAATACCGTTATTTCCCAAATAAGTATCTATCTCCCGACTGGGGCAGTGCATTTCACATTCTCACAGAGTGAAGAAGTTTTTCCTGGTTTAATTTTTAATCTCTGACCTCTTTTAATGAGGATTGCTTAACAAGTGATGGAAGAAACAATGGCAAGAGAAATAGTTAATATTAATCAGCAAGCTATCATACTCTCAATAGCCTTTATAATTACCTCAGCGGGTCCTGCAAGCCACTCTTTTGTATTTTGACTGTATCCGAAGGTGTATGAATTGCTTTGCTGTTTTCTGAGAGACAACCCTGATACCTGCAAAATCTAATTTGTTTGATGGGCTTGTCACTACAAGAGGTGTTTAACTTTAGGTGAACTCTGATTACTTGTGAACAATCTCTATCGTCTTTTGTATCAGATGAAAAGAGAAGGATATAATACAGGAAGACTAACAAAGGATTCCTTTACGTCGAGGAGATGAGGTCCAAGTTGTTTAAAATACAACAGAGAAGTGTTAAAGGAGTCTTCACTTGTTTGTTTTAATCTTGTTTCTGTTAATTTTCTTCATTATAAATTTGATTCATAGTTTTCAGTCTGAGTCTTGTGGTACGTTAACGTGGTATTTGCTGTTGGTTGGACAGGCTGGGAGAGTATGGAGAGATACTGTATTATTTCCGGTAAATACCTTAACAGTAAAACTGGTTAATTGTTTACCCTGTAGCCTGATATCCCAAAATACTTTACACATAGGTCATGTTTCGGTTCATAGGGAGAAACTTGCTTGTGGAAGTTGACTTCTGCATTGGACACAAGACCAAAATATCTGGAGCAAGCTGTAACCTTAAAATAGTTAAATAAATAAAAGCCTAATTTCAGTGGTGTACTTAGAATTTTTCAAATAAAACACAGGAAATAGATAAAGATTGGAACAAGAATAGACTATTTACCAATCAAGCATGATGTCTTTTTTAAAAAATAAGTTGTACTTTACAATATCAATTTGACATGAACAAATTATGAAAACTACAAAAACCAACGTGAGTGTTAGAAAGGAAGACTTGTGTTAATACGGTGCCTTATCATGTCTCTGAGAAATGTCCCAGAGCTGTTCACAGGAATTACTTTTGAAGTCCACTCACTGTTGTTATGCAGGCAATTGTAAACAATTTTACAACACCAAGTTATAGTCCAGCAATTTTATTTTAAATTCACAAGCTTTCGGAGGCTTCCTCCTTCGTCAGGTGAACGATGTGAAGGAGGAAGCCTCCGAAAGCTTGTGAATTTAAAATAAAATTGCTGGACTATAACTTGGTGTTGTAAAATTGTTTACAATTGTCAACCCCAGTCCATCACCGGCATCTCCACGTTATGCAGGCAAACCTGGAAGCCATTTTGCAGACAGCATGGTCTTTTTTTAAAACAGTGCTATGGAATGTTGAACATCTACCTTAACAATTGTAAACAATTTTACAACACCAAGTTATAGTCCAACAATATTATTTGAAATTCACAAGCTTTCGGAGGCTTCCCCCTTCCTCAGGTGAATGTGGAAATGAAATCCTCGAACCTCTCGCATTTATAAATCATAGAACAATACCTGGTGATTACAGATAGTCTTTCCAACTGCCCGTTGCCAAGGCAATCACAGTGTGCAGACAGAGAGGTGTTACCTACAAGGCCACCGAATATACAAACAACCAAAAAAAACCAGAGAGAGAGGCAGAAACATAGAAACATCCGGAAGGAAGAGAAAGACAGCAAACGACCCGTTATATTAAAAACAGATAACATTTGTTCGCTGGTGGGGTTACGTGTAGCGTGACATGAACCCAAGATCCCAGTTGAGGCCGTCCTCATGGGTGCGGAATGTCTACCTTAACAGATATTACAGCCCCCGATAATAACAGGGAGGCGGGAAGGGAGTGGGAGGGTGGTTTAGCGGCTAGGAAATCCAATATTATGGATTTCCCGGAGGTCCTGCCAAATGTAACAACGGGACCGGTGTTAAATTTTTCCAATCGGTTTCCCGCCCGCAGCCAGCTAGATTGAGAGGCCGGCTGGCTGAAGGGCGGGAAAGCCTGCGGCACTAGGCCGCAGCCGGAGAGCAAAGAGGAGGGAGGGAGAGAGAGATCGTGGGTAGTGGAGAACATCGTGGGGGGGGGGGGGGGGGGGGGGGTGCGGAGAGAAGATTGCGGGCTGGGAGGAGAGGATTGGGGGGGGTGGTCCAATGCCGGGAGGAGATCGGCGGGGGGAAGTTGGAAGTTGGAATCGAAGGTCAGTGGTGGAGTTGGAACTGGAGATCGGGTGGGGGGGTGGGGGGGGAGTTGGAATTGGAGGTCGGGGGGAGTTGGACAGCGGATGTAGGGGGTGGGGGGAGTTGGACATCGGAGGTCGGGGGCGGGGGGAGTTGGACAGTTGGGCACTGGAGGTCTGATCGTGGCGGGGGTCGGCTGATTGAAGGGTCTGATCGCGGGCTGGTTTACAGGGTAGCTTTGTGGGCCAGGATGAAGCAGTCCTGCTCCTCCTGGCCAGAAGCAGTGCTGGAAAGGCACTTACCTGTTCCATCCAGCTGTTCTCGCCTCCCTTCAGCTGCCAGGTTTCCTGAGGCCCGGAAAACCCGGCCCCCAGGAATTAAATGCAAAACAGAGGTTAAATTTGAGGCAAGCATCCCCATTAAAATATTTTAAAGACGGACCCACCTCCGGAGAGCAGGTTAATCGTTGGGCCCCCAACCCACCTTCGTTAAAACTGGAAGTGGGCGGGTTGGGGTCGGGTTTCCGACTTTTAAATTTTAACCCCCGCCCGAACTGGGGGGTTAAAATTCCCCCAACAGGGTCTGTAGTTTAATATATCATCTGAAGGAGGGGCACCTACAGCAGTGCAGCACTCCCTCAGTACAGCCCTGGAATATCCACCTTCATTCTGTACTCAGGTGCTGGTGTGAGGCTGGAGCCCACAACCTTCTGATCAGAGTTGAGAGTGCTCAACAGCAGGGGGATTTTCCCCGGTGTCATGTGCAATATTTATCACTCAACCAACATCACTAAAAAAAACAGATTATCTGGCCATTATCACATTGTTGTTTGTGGGACCTTGCTGTGCGCAAGTTGGCTGCTGCATTTCCTACATTACAATAGTGAAGTGCTTTGGGATGTCCTGAGGTCATGAAAGAAAGGCGCTATATAAATGCAAGTCTTTCTTTTTACCAACTGTTGGACTATAACCTGGTGTTGTAAGATTCCTTACATTTGTACACCCCAGTCCATCACCGGCATCTCCACATCATTTTTACCAGCTAGGCCAAGCTACTGAATGATGTCCATGAGTGGTTTAGAAAATTGTAATTTCATCATCATCAGCTAATGGTATTAGGATGCTGATGATGATGAAATTACAATTTTCTAAACCACTCATGGACATCATTCAGTAGCTTGGCCTAGCTGATCTGAATTTTTACCTGTTTGTTTCTTATATCCAACAACAATGACGTGATTGCATCTTCCTGGGATTCTGTCACATTCCTCAGAATCTCTCGTGTTTTAGCCCTGTGCAGGTAGTACTGGGACACACGTGGATTGTTCTTAATGGCACTGGTAAAATGCTTCTCAGCCTGCTGGTAGTTCCTGGTTCAAAAAAAAATGAAGGGAAATGTAATCAGTTTAAAATAAAATGCCTGATCCAGGGATCTTTAATTCTGTTCCAAGATGCAAAGAAATGTTCATCAACATGAGAAAAGGGGGAATGGTAGCTGCATTACCTTTGATAGATTTACATTGCAAGTAACTTGAGATTGCACCTTGCTTTTACTAACTGCAAAGTGGAAAACATTTCACCTGGCAACCTGATCACTACATGCACAGAAGGGACATTCATCATATTGGCGAAGGGAAAATACTGCTACCTGTTCTGATATTCCATAAGTCCTTTCTCGTTGTTTAATGCAGCGATGCGGATCTGTATTCGCCAATCCTGAGGATCCAAGTCGTGAGCTTGCTCATAGTCTAATAATGCAAAGTCCAGCCTCCCTTGCTTGAGGAAACAATCTGAATGAAAATTAAATCAGAACTCTCGTTATGACGGTCTATATGTAAGGTCATGCAGATTGATTGTAAACTTAATTGTTCCACCAAATTCTAATGCTTACTACATGGTTAGATACAAGGGATGTTCCCATTTCAGGCACTCAGTGTCAGCATTGTGCAGGTACAACACAATTTAAGTGCAGAGTGAACATCTATCTTCTTTGTCTTTATCCCCAAGCACAGAAGATTCAGCAGGAACTGGCTTCACGCTGACCAAACTTATTTCAGTTAGGAACCTTACAGACATCGGACAAAGCCAACATTCATGCTATTGATCTGGGCTGGATTTGAACGTAGGTTCAAAAGCTGAAAGGACAGTAAGCTCTAACTAGTTCCTCGCTGTTTCCAAAAATGAATTGACAAGCATGTGAACGATTAATTATTTCCTTATTACGAACCTGTAAGTACAGCCATAGTACAAACCTTTCACCTTAGGGTTCACTACAGGTTTTGAAGGAACAAATATCTCAGGTAGCTCTAAAGGTCCGAATGAAATGATTTTATGGCAGTTTTAATTAGGGGGTAACAATTCTGTTTTTGTGTTCCCAGGGCATGCCGGAAGCACATTGCGAAATTATTTACTGCCAGCCCGTGGTTTTCCAACCATCAGTTTTAACAGAGGGGGGAGAATCTTGGACCCAGGTGGTGCAATTTAGCCAAAGTGGAATTTTTATCCCCTAGTTCCAAGTGGGCATGAATTCACAGGGAAAAAAACACACCTAATTCAGCACTAGTTAAACAATCTAAGTTGGAGAAGGTTGCAGTGGAAATGGAAATGTTACACAAGTGCAGTGGGATGCTCTTCTGAAACTGGAGTCAAATTGGAGGGAGCTTTATGCTGCATCTACCTCAACTCAATCTATACCTGAACTAAAAACAGAAAATGCTGGAAATACTCAGCAGGTCAGGCAGCATCTGTGGAGAGAGAAACAGAACTGAAAGAGTAAATATTTAACAGTTTTTAAGCAAGTACAGAGCCAGGGAAAGGGGGAGGCGAAAGAGAGGAGGAACGATCAAATGGGAAGGTCTGTGATAGGGTGAAGGGCAGGAGTGATTAAATGACAAAAGCGATGATGGTGCAAGGCAGGGAGAGTGGAAATATGACAAGTAAAGAAACAAAAGATGGGTCTAGAAACCTGAACTGGGAGTGTTTGATGTTGCACTGGGCGTGCATGGTTACCAGAGACTAATGAGCAGCAGTTACCAGGGAAACATGTGCATGATTACCAGAGTCTAATGAGCAGCGGTTACACCCTGGACAAATGATAAGGAGACTCTTCACAACCTTTATGTTCTCATGAACTAATGCCAATCTTCAAAAGCATCACTCGCAAAACAGTCACATAATCACTTTTGTCCATTCAGATTGCTAGAAAGCGACATTTAACTTTGGAAACTGTCAGTTAAAATCATCGAATTTTGTAGCACAGAACGAGGCTATTTGGCCCATCGTGTTAGTACTGGCACAATAGTTCCATTGCCGTGCCTGGAAAATTTCCCCATAGCTGTATCAATTTTCTTGTTCAAATATTCAAATAATTTTGCCCTGTTTATCTTATGAAAACTGTTCATAATTTTGAATACCTCCACCAGATCTCTCCTAACCTTCTCCATTCTAATGAAAAGAATCTCAGTTTCTCTAGCCTCCTCGTAATTAAAGCCTCTCATCCCTGCGTATTAACCTAGTGAATTTCTTCTGTACCCTCTCCATGGCTTTGATATTTTTCATAAAGGAAGGCCCCCAAAAATGCAGCCTAGCCAACGATTTGTATAAAATTCGCATTACCTTTTTTCTTTTGTACTCTACACCCCTATTTATAAGACGTAGGATCCCATATGTTTTTTATTACAGTTTTATCAATGTGTCCTTCCACTTTTGAAGAATTGTGTTTCTGAGCCCTTAAGTCTCCTCTGCTACTTTTAAAGTTTTACCATTTAGTGCATATTTTCTCTCCTTATTCCTTCTCCCAAAATGTAACATCTCACTTTTCTCTACATTAAATTTAATCTAACATCTATCTCCTGAAGTTGCTTATAGTTAACCATTTTCTCCAGGGCGTGGGGGAGTGGGATGAGAGGGCTGGGGAGAGGAGTGAAAGGTGATCAGGGAGGGGAATCTGGAGAAAATGCAGAGAAACTATCTCAGAGAGTAGACAAGCAAATTTTCAGCTGGGTGGGAGGTGGAGAAGCCGTCCTGTAATTAATATCAGTGGGGTATTGGGTGAGGGTTCTAGGAACATGCTAAACTCATTCATGGGGCGGGGAGGGGCATGGAGGGTCTGGTACACAATATTAGTGTGAGGGAGACCGGGAATGTTGCAAAAAGTTAAAGCCATTACAAATAATCTTGTAGGCGATCAGTTGGAGTGAACTGGGGGAAAGTACCCAAGGCAATAACAAGATGTTAAAGGGCAACTAGGGCAAGAATAAGAATAAGGCAAGAATAAAAGAAAAGACTATCTTTTATTCTTATTTCTGAATAAAAAATGAATAAACCTCTTCGCTGTGCAAAAGTACGCGTTCTATATATAAAATATATATCACATACACATTATTACGTAAAAGTGCTAAAAGTACATATGTGGGAGCAATTTCAAACTGTTTCTAATCTCGTGGTTCAGTTGTTTGGAATTCACTCCTGCTTCACATTTACATTTATGTCATCCAGATCCCTTGGTTGGAATCCTGCCTTGCTGTTACTCTTAGGACTCCATTATTTGGTGTTTAATCACTACCTTTATATAGTGATGTGCTGACTGTACAAATACTCACTAAATTCTTTAAAATCAGTAGTACCAAACACATCCTAAAAATGCAATACTGCATGCTGCAGAAATTCAATATACTGATGGCTACTTGGGTCAAAGGTAAAGAAGTGTTATGAGTATCATGAACATAGTCAGGCGGACTTTTAACTGATTGAAGGATCCAGCGAGCATTTTGTGCCCTGTTAATTTTAGGTCCTCTATTTCTTAGACAGTAATTTGTGTGATCATCCAATATTTGTAAACTATACATTTCATTTCAATTACGTGTCTGTTCTTATGTTGTACATGTCGTTGCATTTTCACCGAGCTAACCACGTAGCCAAATTATTTTCATCTGTGTAGCAACAGCCTTTGAGATAATACAACTGATGGTCTTTGTCTTCAGAAGATGTTAAAATAACTTAAAGTGACAAACTGACATTTTGACAGAAGTGGTATTTGGTTTCTGTTA
Source organism: Heptranchias perlo (assembly GCF_035084215.1). NCBI lineage: Eukaryota > Metazoa > Chordata > Chondrichthyes > Hexanchiformes > Hexanchidae > Heptranchias > Heptranchias perlo. Next base: position 26,250,788 of record NC_090355.1, read on the forward strand.
TTTCCAGAAACTGTGAGAATCATAAATGGAAATAACAAGCTACTTACAATAGGATGACAAAAGATTTGCTCTTTAATGTAATTCTGTTTCTTGACTGGACAGACTGGCATATTCTGAAACAGTTCATGAAAGCTCTGCAGAGGCAGACCACTGTTAACCATATTCTCCCTTAGTGCAAGTGTCATCTGGCATGTGTTAGAAGACAGCTAAAATAATCCTTACCCCCTCGGTTAATGTACAATCCCTTTTCCCGCTTCTCTCCCCTTATAGCCAGGTTTAAGAGAAGAATCGCTTCCTCGAAAAACCCTTTGCGGTAGCAATGCACTGCAAAGTCATTGTAGGTCAGAAGGAGTTGTCTCTGAGTCTCCAGGTAGGTGTCACTCTGCTCCTTGCTGCTTATTTTGTCCAAGACAAAGAGGTAGTCATCAATGGCTGCATTGAAATTCTTGAGTCTTCTACACAGGGTCCCCCTGAAGATTGAAACCAAAATAAAATTAAGGACTGTGTAGTGCAGGGGGAGGAATTTTTAAAAAAAAACTAAAACCAGACTGTTGATTTAATATGGGCATATGAGATTAAATCTTTTTCTCAGTGTTCTAAGTAAAAAGAGCTTGGGCTATATAAACCAATGGACATCAGCACAAAACTTACCATAATTCTATACTCCATTCATTTCCACGAATTCATTACTATGAGTTGGAGAGATCATAAGGATAGATAGTGTGTGAAATCGATGTGAGGTTAGTGGAGTAGGGACTGCTGTACTAAAGCTTGGATTGCTACCAATAACTGGTGAAAATCGTAATTATGGCCGTCCGGCATCACCATTGGGCAGCCCAAGTTACAACACTGTCAGAAACCAAAATAAAGAGAAACTATTTCCTCTGATGGGAAATCAAGAACGAGGGGGCATAATCTTAAATAAGAGCCAGGCCATTGAGGAGAGAAATCAGAAAGCATTTTTCTACACAAAGGGTAGTAGAAATCTGGAATTCTCTCCCCCAAAAGTCTGTGGATGATGGGATAATTGGAGCTTTCAAGAATGAGATCGATAGATTTTTGTTAGATACGGGTATCAAGGGAGCTAAGGCAGGTACATGGAGTTGAGGTACAGATCATCCATCATCTAATTGAATGGCGGAGCAGGCTCGAGGGGCTGAACGGCCTACTCCTGTTCCTATGCTCCTACACTCAACATGAAACTCTCTTTAAAGAAAGGAAAACAGGAAAAACTTGGAGGGAAAAACTATCATCTAAATATGAGTCTCTTTTGAGGAAGTGCATTGATCAACATTGATCACTTGACCATTCCAAATTCTTTCTCTTGCTTTCCAACATTGGCCAAACGTATTCATGTGTCTGTTCTGTGATTCCCCTTTTGTGCAATGGCATTTTTGGGTCTATGATTAGTTTTTGGGACAATGTAACTGAAATATCTTGTCATTGGATTCTGGTAACTGCTTAACTGGCTCCTGGTAACTGTTTGGATTATTTCCATGGTAACTGCTGCTCATTGCTTTTGAGTGCAGTGTTCGGTCTGTGACAATGTGACTAAAACATTTTTATCTCTCATTTGTCCATGGTAACTGCTGCTCACGGTGCCTAGTAACCATAACAAGGAATGATAGCACAATCACAAAGTGACATTGCAAAGAACTCATTGTTCTTGTGTTACAAAAGAAAAGCCGTTCAAAAATGATCATCAGTGTCATAAACAGAACATAAATTCTGAGGAGAAGATTTAACATTTTAACCCTATTATTATAAAATTATAATAAAGAGATATATGTAATAAAGACAAGTAATCAATGAAATATGAGGAAATATATCAATGTATACTTTTCATTTGTCACGGGAAATTAAATTTAAAAATGCACATTCCTATTCGAGCCTATGCAGCACATTTACTCTTCTACTCTGGCATTTATCTTATTGACCTATTATGACAGATGTAATGGTTTATGGTCTGAACTTGTTATAGACAAACTCAGTGCTTTAACTAATTCCCTGTCTATTCTACTTCTCAGTCAAAAACTGTATTCCTTGCTGGTAACTGCATCTGGGGGTTATTGTTGGTTGTACCTGAAGACATAATAGCCTGCTTCATTGGGATTATTGTTGATAGCCTCATTGATGTTATCCAGTGCACCATTCAGTTTGCCCGTCATAGCCTTGTTCACAGCTCGTGCCTTTGCCTCCTCAGCTCTGTGCGTTAGTCTAGCCATTAGTAATACTGCCTCCTGATTGGACGGATCCAAAGCCAGGGCACTACTGACATCGCGGTAACAATCAGCTATCTGTTGATGGGGGGTGGTGGGGGAGAGAAACAATAAATCACATTACATAAATGATACATTAAAAACACGATTCAAAAATACTGGGTCTATGAATTTCCACGTTTAGGGTAGACGCAGGTCGTTGTGGGATAAACAGGTAAGAACATAAGAGAACAAGAACATTTAAAGGCATAGCAAAAATCTATTTGCTTCAAACAAGACTATGCATTTATACAATGAATCCCATATATCTGTCTTCCCATCATATCCTAATTACCTGATACTCTGATCCTACAGAATTTTTGAAACCAGAAAGCCATTAGGTTGTTTCCCGTGGCTGGAGAGTCTAGAACTAGGGGGTCATAGTCTCAGGATAAGGGGTCGACCATTTAGGACCGAGATGAAGAAAAATTTCTTCACTCAGAGGGTTGTGAACCTTTGGTATTCTGTACCCCTGAAGGCTGTGGATGCTCAGTCGTTGAGTACATTCAAGACTGAGACCGATAGATTTTTGGACTCCAGGGGAATCAAGGGATATGGGGATAGGGCAGGAAGGTAGAGTTGAGGTAGTAGATCAGCCATGATCTTATTGAATGGAGGAGCAGGCTCGAGGGGCTGTGTGGCCACTCCTGCTCCTATTTCTTATGTTCTTATGTTTATCCCGCAAGCAAGCAAGAACTTGTGATTCAAGGAGTTACAACGATCCTTACAAATGGAATATACTGTGTTTCCGACTTGATTTTCTGTCAGTACCAGAAAATTCTAAATAGTTTTACCTTTATTATTGTTAAAGATGAAGTTGATTCATCTTAAATATTACAAAGGAAGGTATCCAATCATTTACTGGTGTCTCTGCTTCTCTTTATTGGTGAAGGTATCAAATCTTTCCACTTTCTCCACTCTGTCTCTGATCTCTCTGTGCCGTGCAGTACTTGTGGCTGAGAAGATAAGCAAGTGACCTGCTGACAAGCTTCCACCACTATCCCTCTGAACTGGCTGCTGGAAAACACTCAAGAGGCAACCTTTCTCTAATTTTCTCCATCTTCAGCCTAACCCCTCAGGAATGCAGCTACGACCAACTCGACGATATGAAATTGAACTTGCAACCTTCTCCCCACCCCCAATGTTGGAATAAAGCATACGTTGATGCTGCACATCCCACATTATCTCCCTCCGTTTTATGATTTAGGACAGCCAGTCAGAGGCCTTGAGAAGGCCCTTTTCAGCGGCATCCCCTTCTTTCAATGCTCTCAATTTTAATTCTTTTCCAAAGCTACACTCCCTTTTATTTTTTTTTGTCTTTTATTTTGCTCATTGTGTGTTGAACCTCGGTGCTTTTCTCCCTGTTTTGGAGAAGAAATAGAAAGAACACATACAAAATCTATGTAAGGAGTCTTACAACACCAGGTTATAGTCCAACAGCTTTATTTTAAATCACAAGCTTTCGGAGCTTTCCTCCTTCGTCAGGTGAGTGCAGGGTTCCACAAATGCACCGCATATATCATCACAGAACAATGCCTGGTGATTACAGATAATCCTTCCAACTACCCGTCACCACACCTCGGACGAGGGGCAACCACAGCAATCAAAGGAGTGGATGGTGTTCGGACAGGGGAACATTACACCCGAGACCACCGAATACACAAGCGGTCAGATTACAAAGACGGAGAGAGAGAGAGAGAGAGACACCCGAAAGGCAGAGAGAGAGAGAGAATGACCAGTTGTATTAAAAACAGATAACTTTTTTTTCCCTGGTTTGGTTACATGTAGCGTGACATGAACCCAAGATCCCGGTTGAGGCCGTCCTCATGGGTGCGGAACTTGGCTATCAATTTCTGCTTGACGATTTTGCGTTGTCGTGTGTCTCGAAGGCCGCCTTGGAGAACGCTTACCCGAAGATCGGAGGCTGAATGTCCTTGACTGATGAAGTGTTCCCCGACTGGGAGGGAACCCTCCTATCTGGCGATTGTTGCGCGGTGTCGGTTCATCCGTTGTCGCAGTGTCTGCATGGTCTCGCCAATGTACCATGCTCCGGGGCATCCTTTCCTGCAACGTATGAGGTAGACAATGTTGGCCGAGTCACAGGAGTATGAACCATGTACCTGGTGGGTGGTGTCCTCTCGTGTGATGGTGGTATCTGTGTCGATGATTTGGCATGTCTTGCAGAGGTTGCCGTGGCAGGGTTGTGTGGTGTCGTGGACGCTGTTCTCCTGAGAGCTGGGTAATTTGCTGCGAACGATGGTCTGTTTGAGGTTAGGTGGCTGTTTGAAGGCGAGTAGTGGAGGTGTGGGGATGGCCTTAGCGAGGTGTTCGTCGTCATCGATGACATGTTGAAGGCTGCGGAGAACACGGCGTAGTTTCTCCACTCCAGGGAAGTACTGGACGACGAAGGGTACTCTGTTGGTTGTGTCCCGTGTTTGTCTTCTGACGAGGTCTATGCGATTTTTCGCTGTGGCCCGTCGGAACTGTCGATCGACGAGTCAAGCGTCATATGCCGTTCTTACGAGGGCGTCTTTCAGCGTCTGTAGGTGTCCATCGCATTCCTCCTCGTCTGAGCAGATCCTGTGTATTCGCAGGGCCTGTCCATAGGGGATGGCCTCTTTGACGTGGTTAGGGTGGAAGCTGGAAAAATGGAGCATCGTGAGGTTGTCCGTGGGCTTGCGGTAGAGTGAGGTGCTGAGGTGCCCGTCTTTGATGGAGATTCGTGTGTCCAAGAATGAAACTGATTCTGAGGAGTAGTCCATGGTGAGTTTGATGGTGGGATGGAACTTGTTGATGTTATCGTGTAGTCTCTTCAGTGATTCTTTGCCGTGGGTCCATAGGAAGAAAATGTCGTCGATGTATCTGGCGTATAGTGTTGGTTGGAGGTCCTGTGCAGTGAAGAAGTCGTGCTCGAACTTGTGCATGAAAATGTTGGCGTATTGGGGTGCGAATTTGGTCCCCAAACACTCGGAACAGCCATGGGGACCAAATTCGCACCCTAATACGCCAACATTTTCATGCACAAGTTCGAGCACGACTTCTTCACTGCACAGGACCTCCAACCAACGCTATACACCAGATACATCGACGGCATTTTCTTCCTATGGACCCACGGCGAAGAATCACTGAAGAGACTACATGATAACATCAACAAGTTCCATCCCACCATCAAACTCACCATGGACTACTCCTCAGAATCGGTTTCATTCTTGGACACACGAATCTCCATCAAAGACGGGCGCCTCAGCACCTCACTCTACCGCAAGCCCACGGACAACCTCACGACGCTCCACTTTTCCAGCTTCCACCCTAACCACGTCAAAGAGGCCATCCCCTATGGACAAGCCCTGCGAATACACAGAGTCTGCTCAGACGAGGAGGAACGCGATGGACACCTACAGACGCTGAAAGACGCCCTCGTAAGAACGGGATATGACGCTTGACTCATCGATCGACAGTTCCGACGGGCCACAGCGAAAAATCGCATAGACCTCGTCGGAAGACAAACACGGGACACAACCAACAGAGTACCCTTCGTCTTCCAGTACTTCCCCGGAGCGGAGAAACTACGCCATGTTCTCCGCAGCCTTCAACATGTCATCGATGACGACGAACACCTCGCTAAGGCCATCCCCACACCTCCACTACTCGCCTTCAAACAGCCACCTAACCTCAAACAGACCATCGTTCGCAGCAAATTACCCAGCTCTCAGGAGAACAGCGTCCACGACACCACACAACCCTGCCATGGCAACCTCTGCAAGACATGCCAGATCATCGACACAGATACCACCATCACACGAGAGGACACCACCCACCAGGTACAAGGTTCATACTCCTGTGACTCGGCCAACGTTGTCTACCTCATACGTTGCAGGAAAGGATGCCGCGGAGCTTGGTACATTGGCGAGACCATGCAGACACTGCGACAACGGATTAACGGACACCGCACAACAATCGCCAGACAGGAGGGTTCCCTCCCAGTCGGGGAACACTTCATCAGTCAAGGACATTCAGCCTCCGATCTTCGGGTAAGCGTTCTCCAAGGCGGCCTTCGAGACACACGACAACGCAAAATCGTCAAGCAGAAATTGATAGCCAAGTTCTGCACCCATGAGGACGGCCTCAACCGGGATCTTGGGTTCATGTCACACCACATGTAACCTTACCAGGGAAAAAAAAGTTATCTGTTTTTAATACAACTGGTCATTCTCTCTCTCTCTCTGCCTTTCGGGTGTCTCTCTCTCTCTCTCTCTCTGTCTTTGTAATCTGACCGCTTGTGTATTCGGTGGTCTTGGGTGTAATGTTCCCCTGTCCGAACACCATCCACTCCTTTGATTGCTGTGGTTGCCTCTCGTCCGAGGTGTGGTGACGGGCAGTTGGAAGGATTATCTGTAATCACCAGGCATTGTTCTGTGACGATATATGCGGTGCATTTGTGGAACCCTGCACTCACCTGACGAAGGAGGAAAGCTCCGAAAGCTTGTGATTTAAAATAAAGCTGTTGGACTATAACCTGGTGTTGTAAGACTCCTTACATTTGTCCACCCCAGTCCATCACCGCATCTCCACATCATACAAAATCTAGATAGGTTTGTAAGCACAAATGTTTATTTAGTATAAGGGATCAGCTTGTGATTTTTAAGGCATAGCTGCACTGTGTGTAACTAACCAAGAATCTATCTCTGCAATTTCTTTCTGTAAGAAGAAAAAGGTTGTAAACATAAAAAGATACCAAGACCAATAATATAAAACATTAAAAAGTAATCCACCAATAGAAAGGGAGGAGATAATTGATAAACTAATCAAACTAGAGAGGATAAAACCCCTGGTCCGGATGCATTGCATCCACACATATTAAAAGAAGTTAGGGAAGAAATAGCAGAGGCACTATTACATATATATAAACATTCATTCGAAAAGGGAATAGTGCCAGAGGACTGACAGAGCTATTGTTATTCCTGTATTTAAAAAGATAGAACCAGTCCAGGGAACTATAGACCAGTTAGCTTAATGTTAGTGATAGGAGAGATAATGGAATCTTTACTCAAAGATGTAATAGAAAAACATCTAGAAAATGAAAATATAATAAAGAATAGTCAGCATGGATTTCAGAAGGAAAGGTCATGCTTGACCAACTTTCTTGAATTCTTTGAAGGAGTAACAGAAAGAGTAGACAAGGGAAATGTAGTAGATTTTAAAATTCTCATCCTTGTTTCAAATCCTTCCATGGCCTAGCCCCTCCCTATCTCTGTAACCTCCTCCAGCCCTACAACCCTCTGAGATCTCTGCGCTCCTCCAATTTTTGCCTCTTGTGCATCCCCGGTTTTAATTGCTCCACCATTGGCAGCCATGCCGTCAGCTGCCTAGGCCCTAAGTTCTGGAATTCCCTCCCTAAACCTGTCCGCCTCTCTCTCCTCCTTTAAGACGCTCCTTAAAACCTACCTCTTTGACCAAGCTTTTGGTCACTAGTCCTAATATCTCCTTATGTGGCTCGGTGTTAAGTTTTGTCTGATAATACTCCTGTGAAGAGCCTTGGGCTGTTTTACTACGTGGAAGGTGCTGTATAAATGCAAGTTGTTGTTGTTGTAGATGTTATATATTTGGATTTTTGATAAGGTACCACATTTTCGACTCATGACCAAGGTCAGAGCATATGGGGTCAGGGGACAGGTAGCAGAATGTATGGCAAGCTGGCTACAAAACAGACAACAGAAAGTAGGGGTTAAGGGTGGCTACTCAGACTGGTAAAAGGTGGGAAGTGGTGTTACACGGGGATTGGTACTGGGAACACTGTTGTTCACAATTTACATCAACGATTTGGACTTGAGAATCGGAAGTACAATTTCAAAATTTGCAGACAACACCAAATTGGGGGGCGTAGTTAATACAAAGAATGCGTCAAAATGCTAGAAGACATTAATAAACTTGCAGAATGGGTGTGTAATTGGCAAATGAATTTTAATATAGATAAGTGTGAGGAGATGCGTTTTGGTAGGAAGAATAAGGAGGCCACATGCTACTTGGATTATAAGAGTCTGAATGGGGTAGAGGAGCTAAGGGATCTCGGGGTACAGGTACGCAAATCACTAAAAGTAGCAACACAAGTTAATAAGGCCATAAAAAAGGCAAACCAAGTACTGGGGTTCATTTCTAGAGGGATAGAATTGAAAAGCAGAGAAGTTATGTTAAACTTGTATAGAACCTTGGTTAGACCACATTTGGAGTATTGTGCACAGTTCTGGTTTCCATATTATAAGAAGGATATAGAGGAATCGGACAAGGTGCAAAAAGATTCACAAGGATGACACCAGAACTGAGAGGATACATTTATCAGGAAATGCTGAACAGGCTGAGGCTCTTTTCTCTAGAAAAGAGAAGGCTGAGGGGTGACCTGATAGAGGTCTTTAAGATAATGAAAGGGTTTGATAGGGTAGACGTAGAGAAGATGTTTCCACTTGTGGGGAGTCTAAAACTAGAGGCCATAAATATAAGAAAGTCACTAATAAATCCAATAAGGAATTCAGGAGAAACTTCTTTACCCAAAGAGGGGTTAGAATGTGGAATGCACTACCACAAGGAGTAGTTGAGGCAATTAGCATAGATGCATTTAAAGGGAAGCTGGATAAGCACATGATGGAGAAAGGAATACAAAGATTCATCGGTTAGGGTTAGATGAAGTAGGGAGAGAGGAGGCTCGTATGGAGCATAAACACTGGCATAGACCAGTTGGGCCAAATGACCTGTTTCTGCGCTGCAGACTCGATGTAACACACTTACTTTGATAAAATGGTCATGCAGTCTCGCCCGAAGGATGTAGAGCTCTGGATTGCTCTTCTCAATCTCAAGTTGATTAGTGACCAATTGGAGACAATCTTCAAGTCTTCCCAATGCAACCAGGGTTACCATACTGGAAAACAAAGCACATAACTTTTTAATTTGTTTAGTGATGTGTGTGTGTGTGTGCGTGCATGTGTTTACAATGGGTGAGGACAGGACTGGACATATATGTATTATCCCGACAGTCAAATAGCTTCCAAACTAACACCACTGTCCAGACTCACACATGAATAATAGCCACTTGAGTGAGGTACCAGAGGGCTGCGAGTGCCCGTGAAACTGTATCCCAGCTTGAGTCAGTGCCTTTGGAAGGGTGTGGGAATTTGGAAGAAGAAAAAATGAATAATAGTGCAGAGTCAGTGTACCTCCATCTTAGAAAAAGTTATAACAGCCACAATGTGTTTTGATCTATTGTATATGCTTTCATAAAACAATATAAATTTATCCCTCTAATCAGAGCAAAAAATAGAGGGATTGTTTGATGCGTAGGTCAATCCTCCCTAAGGTTTCCCTCCGAGGGAAGCACTGGTGAACCCACACTAGTGCAGTACTATCAACTGTTGCTGTCAGCTGTCGCTCCTCTCCTTCTTCACTACGATATTTCAGTGGCAATTCTCCCTCCTAGCTACTGTCCAGACTTCCATTAATTTCAAATTGAAGATGGCCCAGCTGGATAGGACAGGGAGAGGAGATTAAAAATCACCAGTCAGAGTCACGGGTGCAGCTGGAGTGAGAATTTCCATTTAAATATGTGGCGTTACAGTGGGGCAGAGCAACAGCAAATAGGAATGCCCTGAAAGAAGTGAGAAAGAATAGAACGAATGTAGATCTGCGGATACCAGCTGACATAAAGGTGGGAGGAGAGGTGAGGTGAGAGAAGCTTTGTAATTATTCGAGGATCATTGTTTTTATGGGTACAATTTATTTTGGGGGGAAGGGAGGTTGTATATGCATGGGTCACCCTATGTGAAAGTAAACTTCTCCATCACTATTTAATTAACTGAAGTCCAGGGAGTGAACATATCAAAATGATTTGTTATCTGAAATGTGATGAAGTGTCTGAAAGGTTTCAACTTAAGTGGACATTGGTTAAGTGCCTACCCCATTCTCATATAAATCTATTGTGAAGACCAGACTCAAAAAGCATACTTATACTCCATTTATATTGTGAAGCTGCTTTCAATGTTATGCCTAATTCATATTGGAAATCTTTTCTATTTAACATGATAGGAATCTTTATATTACATCATCATCATCACCATCAGTGGTCTGCCAAAGGCAGGTTCTGGCTCAATTCTCCCTTCTCCAAACCACTCTGCCTTGTGTTTCTTTCCTCAATTCTCCGTGATCTCCCATTCTTCAGGTGGTCCAGAAGCAAACTTCATTTCTACCCTCGTTTTTTTCCCTTCCATCCATCCTTCTCATGCCACTTTCATAAGAACATAAGAAATAGGAGCTGGAGTAGGCTAACGGCCCCTCGAACCTGCTCCACCATTCAATACGATCATGGCCAAACATCAACCTCAACTCCACTTTCCTGCCCTATCCCCATATCCGTGGCTTTCCTTAGTGTCCAAATATCCATCGATCTCACTCTTGAATATACTCAATGACTGAGCATCCACAGCCCTCTGGGGTAGAGAATTCCAAAAATTCACAACCCTCTGAGTGAAGAAATTATTCCTCATCTCAGTCCTAAATGGCCGACCCCTTATCTTGAAACTATGACCCCTAGTTCTAGACTCTCCAGCCACGAGAAACAGCCTCTCAGCATCTACCCTGTCAAGCCCTCTAAGAATTTTATACGTTTCAATGAGATCGCCTCTCATTCTTCTAAACGCCAGAGAATATAGGCCCATTCTACTCAATCTCTTCTCACAGGACAACCCTCTCATCCCAAGAATCAACCTAGTGAATCTTCGTTGTACCCCCTCTAAGGCAAGTATATCCTTCCTTAGATAAGGAGACCAAAACTGTACACAGTACTCCAGGTGTGATCTCACCAGAGCCCTATATAATTGCAGCAAGACTTCCTTACTCTTATACTCCAACCCCCTTGTAATAAAGGCTAACGTACCACTTGCCTTCCTAATTGCTTGCTGTACCTACATGGTAACTTTCTATGATTCATGTACAAGGACACCCAAATCCTTCTGACCACCACCAGTCTCTCACCTTTTAAAAAATATTCTGCTTTTCTATTCTTCCTACCAAAGTGGATAATTTCGCATTTCCCCACATTATACTCCATCTGCCACCTTCTTGTCCACTCACTTAGCCTGTTTATATCCCTTCACAGCCTCTCTGCGTCCTCCTCACAGCTTATTTTCCCACCTAGCTTTGTATCGTCAGCAAACTTGGATACATTACACTCGGTCCCCTCATCTAAGTCATTGATATATATAATAGACAGCTAAGGCCCAAGCACTGATCCTTGCGGCACCCCACTTGTTACAACCTGCCAACCTGAAAATAACCCGTTTATTCCTACTCTCTGTTTTCTGTCCGTTAACTAATCCTCTATCTATGCTAAGAAATCACCCCTAATCCCATGAGCCCTAATCTTATGTAACAACCTCTGTGGCACCTTACTGAATGCCTTTTGAAAATCCATATATTCTACATCTACTAGTTCCCTCTTATCTACCCTACTAGTTACACCCTTAAAAAACTCTAATAGATTTGTCAAACACGATTTCCCTTTCATAAAACCATGTTGACTCTGCCTAATCATATTATGATTTTCTAAGTGCCCTGTTACTACCTCCTTAATAATAGATTCAAGTATTTTCCCTACTACTGGTGTCAGGCTAACTGGCCTATAGCTCCCTGTTTTCTCTCTCCCTCCTTTCTTGAATTGCAGGGTTACATTTGCTACCTTCCAATCCATGGGGACTGTTCTAGAGTCTCGGGAATTCAATATCCCATCCTGTCTAATCACATGACCAATCCAATTCATTTGTCTTGTTCTGATAACATCAATCAAATTTACATTCCTCTTGTATCATTGCCAGCACCTCCTCATTACTTTTCTTATCTATCCACTTTACTTTCTCCGTATGTCTCCAAACCTACATCTCAAAGCTCTCTAAACTGCTGACCACTTTCGTCAGCCATGTTCAGCACCACTCCCTATCAAACTCTTCACTAATCAGTTCTGTATTCAGTTGTCCAGTCAATATCCTCTTTCTTCTATGAAATGCAGCTTTTCCTATTGTAATCCTAGCTCTCACCTCCTTGGCACATAATTAAGACTTGAGAATGTACAACTTAAAATTAATTATTGCAGACTTAGTTTCTCTGTTGGAAGGGAATCCACATACATCTGTTTAGCTGAAGCTTGAAGACAGTTTCAAGTGTCTATGTCACCTGCTGTGAGAGCTGAGTCATCCCAACTATACAAGAAAGGTTAGGTGCTAAAATATGTAAGGACGTAATACACAATACTAATAAACTTTTTACGTTCACTGTGTGCCAAGAAGTTGTCATTGTTCGGGAGCTTATTCATTGAGGCGCTAAGTGTTCATTGCCAGCCCAGCTGGGGGTGTGTTTGTTGCAGGCATGTCAGCCAGGTTCATATGATTGTGCTGACTGACAGCTCCACACACAGGCACAGAAATATATTCAGCTGCTTCTCGCCAGTTCAGTGTCCTTTTTGTTCTATTATACTTTAGACCATGTGGAGGTGAGCATGTGAAGGTTGAACCACGCGTGGAAACTTTGTATACAGACACTGATTCAAATTCAGTTATTACAAGACTTAGTGAAACATCAAGTCTTTTATTATTTTGTGAACCAAGGAATTGGGAGTTAATCTAGTCAAATTTGCTGTGTTCATCTTTTGTCACTATTTAATTATTACTTTTAATAAACCCAATTTGTAGATTACAAACTAAGCCACATGGTTTGATAATGATTATTCTTTTTTTCAGAAGACCAGGAGGACATGAGACTAGGAGTAAATCACTGTTAGAAGAACCCTTTACCAGATATTGTGTATTTAAGGTCAAAGTTCAGTTTGTAGGGCGTGGTCTTTCATGCAAAGCACGAGAAATATCCTGTGCAGTCTGAAAATTGTTTATACTGCTGAGAGCTCAGCCCAACCACAACCGTAATAAATTAGTAGACCTGATGGCAAATGGTGCGTTGCTTACGAAGGCAGCTAGAGAAACCACATGCCAGAGCTACGGTCTCTGCCTTCGAGATAAATACGCTGGAGCATATATATTACTGCACTCTTTCTGGAGGCCATGCTCTAAAGTGGCAGATTAATGGCTTTAATTCTCATCCTTACAGAAGATAAAATATTAGCCCTTAATCTACAGAGCCTAGCCAGCACCTCATTTCTATGCATAATTAGCTGTTCTACTGAAAATATGAAACAGTATTTTTCTCAAAACAATGGTGTACCAATGACATACTTGATACTTAGCTATACTTAGCTCTATTTAAAACTGTGACAAAGCGATTCACTGTATTAGGTTTATGCCTAAATCCCAAGATTTCAGCAGCGAACCCAATGAGACAATCAACGATCCGGAACAGCAGACAGAGGGATCTGCGGTACAGCAACCGAAGAAGAAAGAGTCAAACTGGACTCCTCCGGAGGGTCACTGCCCTAAGCTTGACATGTATGCTCAAGCTGTCAGGAGATGTGTCAATGCCAGATTCATCAGCCGCACTCACAAGACAGTCCAGAATGTCACCCGAGCACAACGCAACGCCATCGACGCTCTCAAGACCAACCGCAACATTGTCATCAAACCAGCGGACAAAGGAGGAGCCATCGTCATACAGAACAGAACGGACTATTGCAAAGAAGCATACCGGCAACTGGACAACCAGGAACACTACAGACGGTTACCCGCAGATCCAACCAAAGAACACACCCACCAGCTCAACAAACTGATCAAGACCTTCGATCCAGACCTTCAAAGCATCCTACGCGCTCTCATCCCACGTACTCCCCGCGTGGGAGACTTCTACTGCCTCCCAAAGATACACAAAGCCAACACACCTGGACGTCCTATCGTATCAGGCAACGGAACCCTGTGTGAGAACCTCTCTGGATACGTCGAGGGCATCCTGAAACCCATCGTACAGGGAACCCCCAGCTTCTGTCGCGACACTACAGACTTCCTACAAAAACTCAGCACCCACGGACCAGTTGAACCAGGAACACTTCTCACCACGATGGACGTCTCGGCACTCTACACCAGTATCCCCCACGATGACGGCATCGCTGCAACAGCCTCAGTACTCAACACCAACAACAGCCAATCTCCAGATGCCATCCTACAACTCATCCGCTTCATCCTGGATCACAATGTCTTCACCTTCGATAACCAGTTCTTTACCCAAACACACGGAACAGCCATGGGGACCAAATTCTCACCCCAATCCGCCAATATTTTCATGCACAAGTTCGAGCACGACTTCTTCACTGCACAGGACCTCCAACCAACGCTATACACCAGATACATCGACAACATTTTCTTCCTATGGACCCACGGCGAAGAATCACTGAAGAGACTACACGATAACATCAACAAGTTCCATCCCACCATCAAACTCACCATGGACTACTCCTCAGAATCAGTTTCTTTCTTGGACACACGAATCTCCATCAAAGACGGGCACCTCAGCACCTCACTCTACCGCAAGCCCACGGACAACCTCACGATGCTCCACTTTTCCAGCTTCCACCCTAACCACGTCAAAGAGGCCATCTCCTATGGACAGGCCCTGCGAATATACAGGATCTGCTCAGACGAGGAGGAACGCGATGGACACCTACAGACGCTGAAAGACGCCCTCGTAAGAACGGGATATGACGCTCGACTTGTCGATCGACAGTTCCGACGGGCCACAGCGAAGAATCGCATAGACCTCCAGAGAAGACAAACACGGGATGCAACCAACAGAGTACCCTTCGTTGTCCAGTACTTCCCCGGAGCGGAGAAACTACACCATGTTCTCCTCAGCCTTCAACATGTCATCGATGACGACGAACGCCTCGCTAAGGCCATCCCCACGCCTCCACTACTCGCCTTCAAACAGCCACCCAACCTCAAACAGACCATCGTTCGCAGCAAATTACCCAGCTTTCAGGAGAACAGCGTCCACGACACCACACAACCCTGCCACGGCAACCTCTGCAAGACATGCCAGATCATCGACAGAGATACCACCATCACACGAGAGGACACCACCCACCAGGTACATGGTTCATTCTCCTGTGACTTGGCCAACGTTGCCTACCTCATACGTTGCCGGAAAGGATGCCGCGGAGCATGGTACATTGGCGAGACCATGCAGACACTACGACAACGGATGAACAGACACCGCGCAACAATCGCCAGACAGGAGGGTTCCCTCCCAGTCGGAGAACACTTCAGCAGTCAAGGACATTCAGCCTCCGATCTTCGGGTAAGCGTTCTCCAAGGCGGCCTTCGAAACACACGACAACGCAAAATCGTCGAGCAGAAATTGATAGCCAAGTTCCGCACCCATGAGGACGGCCTCAACCGGGATCTTGGGTTCATGTCACGCTACACGTAACCCCACCAGCGGGAAAAAAAGTTATCTGTTTTTAATACAACTGGACATTCTCTCTCTCTCTCTCTGCCTTTCGGGTCTCATTCTCTCTCTGTCTGTGTAATCTGACCCACTGTGTATTCAGTATACTGGGATGTAATGTTTTCCGTGGCTAACCTGTCTGAACACCAACGACACCTTTGATTGCTGTGATTGTCTCCATGATATGAGATTTTAAAACCGTTCACTCACTCAACTGACGAAGGAGGTAAGCTCTGAAAGCTTGTGATTTTCAAATAAAGCTGTTGGACTATAACCTGGTGTTGTAAGATTCCTTACATAAGCTGATGAAGGCATTAGGGCAGTCAGTTTTTATGTCATGTTCATATGACTATGGTAGTATTATCATTATGCCGTAGATTTTGGCACATTGTCAGCTTACAATGAAGCATAGGCACCTTGAATATGATTACTGGAACGGAATGCAGATGATGAATCACCTTTGCATGTGGTAATGTTGATTTTCAGGTCTCAGCTCTGAAGCTTGCGCAAAAGCCTCTAAAGCATCCGTATACATTTTCAAATCAAGTAGACACTGACCCTGCAGAAAAAAATACATTCAGAACCAGGCAATGCTGATAGAACAAGACTCCTGATAGTGAACCTCATACAATAAAATTGACAGAAAGTCCTAAACTTAGTTCCATATTTAAGTCTTACACAGTCAATGATGGTACAGCTCTTCTGTCTATGACCAACTGTTACGCTATCCATAATAACATTTTTAGGTAAGGTGGGATCTTCAGAAGCTATGTAATATCCTTCCAGCAGCCATGTAAATGTACATTTTCTTATGTCTTAAAAACATGGATCATTCATTCAATGGCATAATTCGTAATTTGACTGCAGAGGGATTTGACGGAGTTCTGAAATCAGTAAACTATTTTGAATTTTAAAATTTATTAAAAATTAGATTAAATAGTATTTACAGCACAGAAACAGGCCATACTTCTCAACGGGTCTGTGCCGGTGTTTATGCTCCACATGAGCCTCCTCCCACCTTACTTCATCTCATCTTAACAACATATCCTTCTATTCCTTTCTCCCTGTGTACTTAGCTAGCTTCCCCTTAAGTGCATCTATGCAATTCGCCTCAACCACTCCATGTGGTAGCGAGTTCCACATTCTAACCACTTTATGAGTAAAGAAGTTTCTCCTGAATTCCTTCTTGGAATTTGTACAGGTAGCATTAAAAAAAACCTGGAAGAGAACATAAACAAAATAAGACATTAAGATGACCAGCAGAAAGGGTAGTTGGACGCACTTGGATGTACAAGGTGTGTGCTATCTGTGGCAGGAGGTCTTCATTTGAGGGATCCAAAGTGCTGGCCATTCTGTAGTTAACGATAGCGGATTGCAAATCCCCAATCTGGACATATGCCTCAGCCCTTCTCACATAAAACTCTGCCTGCAACAAGTAAGGGATTTAAAAAATCAGATTTCAAACTACAATCAATAAGTAGCATTAGTAGCATTGTATAGCCTTACGATAAACATTTTTCAGTTATTCTTTTATGTAATCAATATTTTTATTGCAATTTCACAATACAGCCCACATGTGTTGGTACATCCGATTGAATTGGTCAAAAAATAGGGCAAATGCAGACAAATATATCTGTAGAGCAATATCACTCATGTATTCCATCTTATATAAGTTTTATTATCACAATAGAGTTTGCATTGCATTATTTGCTGGTATTTGTTGGAAGATATCTCTATCTTTCCTTATTACAGGATAATTCCAGTAAGAATGCAGCTGGGATTATATATTTGTTAAGCCAGTTATGTGAAAACAGTGCACTACTGGTTCATATAGGTGTTGAACAAGTCTGTATGTGACCTAAGACTGCAAGTGTTTATTTATCACTGCCATTCTCTTCAAGGTTGGTTCCAACCATAATGTGAACAGCTGGAGAATTGGCTTCGGCCAGTATGGGGTGATACACCTTCTCAACAGACCTAGGAGCTTTTTGGTCAACTTCATATTTATTAGACCTGTAGCATTCTCACAACTAGTCCCAGAGGGAGAACACGGGGCAGTGGAATTAGCTTTGGTTTGCTCCAGCAAAGAGTTGGCACAGACACGATGGGCCAAATTGCCTCTTTCTGTGCTTTAAATCTCTGTGCAGATGTATCTTTGTACTCCAATATACAGTGCCATTATGCCTAATGTTATTAATCAACAAATCTCTAAAACATTATAATATTACTGTTTTGGCAGTCCTGTGCATTTTCATACATTATAGCTAAGAGCATAAAAAAGTAAAAAAGCATGAAATAAGAATAGGCCATTCGCCTCACCAAGACCACTTCTTGCACAGATAATGTACAATATACCAAATCATAGACTCTACCCCAACTATTTCATCTCCTGAGGGAAAGTTATGGCTAAATAATTGCTGAACAATAAAGGTAATAAAGCAAAGTTTCAGAACATTCAATCCATCCTCATTTCCACCATTCAAGCTCGGACTATTGTCCTCCAAAAAGAACATACTCCCCTCTCTTTCTCCCTGCCTTCCTTTAACTTCCGGCCCCATTTCCAGCAGAGAACCATTGTGCCATGTGGAGTTTTTGATACTTTAAGTCAATCCCCATCCATATTAACCTCCAATCACATTCCCACTCAGATATTTATCCAATTCCTCTTTTAACAACAACAACAAACAAACAAACAAACAACAACAACAACTCACATTTATATAGCATCTTTAACATCTTCATCAATGACCTTCCCTCCATCATAAGGTCAGAAATGGGGATGTTCGCTGATGACTGCACAGTGTTCAGTTCCATTCGCAACCCCTCAGATAATGAAGCAGTCCGAGCCTGCATGCAGCAAGACCTGGACAACATCCAGGCTTGGGCTGATAAGTGGCAAGTAACATTCGCGCCAGATAAGTGCCAGGCAATGACCATCTCCAACAAGAGAGTGTCTAACCACCTCCCCTTGACATTCAATGGCATTACCATCGCCGAATCCCCCACCATCAACATCCTGGGGGTCACCATTGACCAGAAACTTAACTGGACCAGCCATATAAATACTGTGGCTACAAGAGCAGGTCAGAGGCTGGGTATTCTGCGGCGAGTGACTCACCTCCTGACTCCCCAAAGCCTTTCCACCATCTACAAAGCACAAGTCAGGAGTGTGATGGAATACTCTCCACTTGCCTGGATGAGCGCAACTCCAACAACACTCAAGAAGCTCGACACCATCCAAGATAAAGCAGCCCGCTTGATTGGCACCCCATCCACCACCCTAAACATTCACTCCCTTCACCACCGGCGCACTGTGGCTGCAGTGTGCACCATCCACAGGATGCACTGCAGCAACTCGCCAAGGCTTCTTCGACAGCACCTCCCAAACCCGCGACCTCTACCACCTAGAAGGACAAGGGCAGCAGGAGCATGGGAACAACACCACCTGCACGTTCCCCTCCAAGTCACACACCATCCCGACTTGGAAATATATCGCCGTTCCTTCATTGTCGCTGGGTCAAAATCCTGGAACTCCCTTCCTAACAGCACTGTGGGAGAACCGTCACCACACGGACTGCAGCAGTTCAAGAAGGCGGCTCACCACCACCTTCTCGAGGGCAATTAGGGATGGGCAATAAATGCCGGCCTTGCCAGCGACGCCCACATCCCGTGAACGAATAAAAAAAAAACGTTTCAAAGCGCTTCACAGGAGCGTCATCAAACAAAATTTGACACCGAGCCACATAAGGAGATATAAGCACAGGTGATCAAAAGCTTGGCCAAAGATGTAGGTTATAAGGAGTATCTTAAAGGAGGGGAGTGGTAGAGAGGTGGAGAGGTTTAGGGAGGGAATTCCAGAGCTTAGGACCTAGGCAGCTGAAGGCACGGCTGCCAATGGTGGAGCGATGGAAATCAGGGATTGTAGGGCTGGAGGAGGTCATAGAGGTAGGGAGGGATGAGGCCATGAATGGGTTCGAAAACAAGGTTGAGAATTTTAAAATTGAGGAGTTGCTGGACCGGGAGCCAATGCAGGTCAACAAGCACCAGGGGATTGTGAACGGGACTTGGTACGAGTTAGGATACAGGCAGCAGAGTTTTGGATGAGCTCAAGTTTATGAAGGGTGGAAGATGGGAGGCCAGCCAGGAGAGCATTGGAATAGTCATGTCTAGAAGTAACAAAGGCATGGATGAGGGTTTCAGCAGCAGATGAGTTGAGGCAGGGGCGGATACTGACGATGTCACAGAGGTGGATGTAGGCGGTTTTGGTGATGGAGCGGACATGTGGTCGGAAGTTCGTCTCAGGGTCAAACAGGACGCCAAGGTTGCGAACAGACTGGTTCAGCCTCAGTCAGTGGCCAAGGAGTCAAAGTTGAGGAACTAAGTTATACAGCTTCAACTGCATTTTCTGGGAGTTTGTTCCACATTTCCACTTCTCCTTAGCAAATAAAAATGTTTCTTCTAATCTCTAGTTTCACTTGAAGTCTGTTAACTTTAAACCAGCACCCTTTGCTTTTGTCTTCATAAAATGCCTTTCAGCACATTAAAGACTTGGATCATGCCCCTTGCAACCTCCCCCCCTCCCCAAATCTTCTTACCATCTGAGGATTGAGATTAATAGCTTTACTAAATGAAATCACAGCTTGCTCCAATTGCTGCATGATAAGTAGAATCTTTCCGTGCTCACAACTGCAAAAACAAGATATGTATGTTAAATGAACGTCCAAGATACAGTATCTTATCTATTCACCACAAACATCTATTGCTTGCCATCTGTATTTTCAAAAATACCACATTTGTACACAGCAAGATCCCACAAACAGTAAATGAGGTAAATAATCAATTAATCTGTTCTTGGTATTGTTGGTTGAGTGATAAATGTTTCCAGGACACAGGAAAAACAATCCTTCTTCAAACAGTGCCATGAGATCTTTTACATCTACCTGAACAGGCAGACAGTGCCTTTGTTTAACGTCAATACTACAATGCACTGTTAGCCTAGTTTATATGCTCAAGTTCATAATGGGAGCTGAATCCAAAACCTGGTGACTCAGAGGCAAGAGTGCTACCACCGAGCCAAGCTGACACAATTAACTTTTAAAATCTTTTAACGATATCATTGGTCACACCAGCAGTTTGAGATCTGACATTATTCTCCATAATTTGCCTATAAATAATCAGCACTGTTTGGACTTCATTTGAATTACAATACCAGACTGGAGTATCTACTAACACATTCCCCTACATCCAGTCCTCTCCTCACTTCCATTCACTTGAAGCTGTCCCCATCTTTTATACCGTATCATGGCCATATAATAGTGGATTCAGCTTTGATCCTGCCATCCTGTTCTCCGCTATACTCTTGTGTTGCCAAGTGCCTCCATACAGTGGTGTGAAAAATCAGAGAAAAGAGGAGAGGGAGATTGAAGAAGGGATAAGGGGGATTGGAATCCCGTCAGGGAAGGCATCTCATCGTTCCATCAAAGACCCTATAGTATATTCAATCACATTCTAAAGTATCAGTGCCTCAAAGAGGTTAGGGTGCCAAAGAATGTTAAAAAACACAAATCTGTTGGGCTTGAGCTAATTCTAATGTGACTTCTTCTACGATGAATTTCAGGGCAACATGAATATTGATTGCTGTAATTTGGAGAACCGGCATTGAGGAAGATCCCATGCATAATGTAAAGCTAGGTGTGATGTTGGGTGACGCCTCCCATAGTCACTGTGGTCTCCGGGAACTTGTTTGTGATTGCCTTTGGGAGCTCGGAGAGGAATTTCCCAGAATCTTTTCCCCCTGAATTGGCCTAGGCTTTTTATCTTTTTTTTGCCTCTCCCAAGAGATCACATGGCTGCTGGTATGTGAGAAGCGTTTGGCACCATGATGTTCAGTTGCAACATGACTGAATGGGACAGGCTCAATAGACCAACTGGTCTTCTTCTGTCTGTCATTTTTGTTTGTATGTCACTTTAACATGTTAGCTGCTTACAATACTGCCCGAAGTGGAGCCCTTCCTTCTCAAATGTCAACTATCTTTAAGTTGTGAGTGGAATAAATGTGAATCTGCTCTAAGGGATCCATTACTGCAGTAAAGTATTGTCACTGAACTATCAACAACAACAACTTGCACTTATATTGTGTCCACAACAGTGACTACACTGCAATAAAGTACTTTTGGCTGTAGAGCGCCTTGGGACGTCCTGAGGTCATGAAAGGCGCTATATAAATGCAAGTCCTTCTTTCTTCAGTAAAACGTCCCAAGGCGCGTTTTCAAACAAAATTTGACACCGAGCCACATAGGAAGATATTAAGACAGGTGAACAAAAGCTTGGTCAAAGAGGTAGGTTTTAAGGAGCATCTTAAAGGAGGAGAGAGAGGTAGAGAGGTTTAGGGAGGAAATTCCAGAGCTTAGGGCCCAGGCAGCTGAAGACACGGCTGTTAATGGTGGAGTGATTAAAACTGGGAATGCACAAGAGGCAAGAATTGGAAGAGCGCAGAGATCTTGGAGGGTTGTAGAGCTGGAGGAGGTTATAGAGATAGGGAGGGGCAAAGCCATGGAGGTATTTGAAAACAAGGATGAGAATTTTAAAATCAAGGCGTTTCCGGACCGGAGGCCAATGTAGGTCAGCGAGCACAAGGGTGATGGGTGAAAACGGGACTTGGTGTGAGTTAGGACATGGGCAGCAGAGTTTTGGATGAGCTCAAGCTTATGGAGGATGTAAGATGGGAGGCCGGCCAGGAGAGCATTGGAATAGTCAAGTCTAGAGGTAACAAAGGCATAGATGAGGGTTTCAGCAGCAGATGAGCTGAGGCAGGGACGGAGACGGGCGATATTATGGAGGTAGAAGTAGGCGGTCTTGCTGATGGCGCGGATATGTGGTCGGAAGCTGATCTCAGTGTCAACCAGGACACCAAGGTTGTGAACGGTCTGGTTCAGCCTCAGACAGTGGCCAGGGAGAGGGATGGAGTCAGCGGTTAGGGAACGGAGTTTGAGGTGGGGACCAAAGACAATGGCTAAGCAGAGAAGTAAAAAAAAAATCACTTATGAAACAAACCATGGACTTCATTAAGGATGACCATGTCTGCTGCTATACTCACTGTTTTTTAGCCCGATCATTTAGTATGACCGAAATGAAGTAATTTTTCTCAACTACATCATCCAGACGAAAAATCCCACTGGATCCAAAGAGATTTTGTCGTGATTTCTCTGTGGCTGCTTCCAGTTGTTCTTCCGATAAAGCTGTGGGAAACACACCATTTTCTGACATGAAGTCACGAATCTGTGGAATGAGAACATTTAATTGTCAAGAGACTTGGGCCAGCCTAGTTAAATAGAACACTGAAAGGGTACGGTTGTATCAGTCTTTGGTTATTGAAACAATTGATGAGGTATTTGAGTACACAGTGCTCTTGCACAAACGTCAAGTAAATCTCATGGGATACAAGGTGAGGTAGCCAATTGGATACAAAATTGGCTTGACGACAGAAGACAGAGGGTGGTTGTAGAGGGTTGTTTTTCAAACTGGATGCCTGTGTCCAGCGGTGTGCCTCAGGGATCGGTGCTGGGTCCGCTGTTATTTGTTATTTATATTAATGATTTGGATGAGAATTTAGGAGGCATGGTTAGTAAGTTTGCAGATGACACCAAGATTGGTGGCATTGTGGACAGTGAAGAAGGTTATCTGGGATTGCAACGGGATCTTGATCAATTGGGCCAGTGGGCCGATGAATGGCAGATGGAGTTTAATTTAGATAAATGTGAGGTGATGCATTTTGGTAGATCGAATCGGGCCAGGACCTACTCCGTTAATGGTAGGGCGTTGGGGAGAGTTATAGAACAAAGAGATCTAGGAGTACAGGTTCATAGCTCCTTGAAAGTGGAGTCACAGGTGGATAGGGTGGTGAAGAAGGCATTCGGCATGCTTGGTTTCATTGGTCAGAACATTGAATGCAGGAGTTGGGATGTCTTGTTGAAGTTGTACAGGGCATTGGTGAGGCCACACTTGGAGTACTGTGTACAGTTCTGGTCACCCTATTATAGAAAGGATATTATTAAACTAGAAAGAGTGCAGAAAAGATTTACTAGGATGCTACCGGGACTTGATGGTTTGACTTACAGGGAGAGGTTAGACAGACTGGGACTTTTTTCCCTGGAGAGTAGGAGGTTAAGGGGTGATCTTATAGAAGTCTATAAAATAATGAGGGGCATAGGTAAGGTCGGTAGTCAAAATCTTTTCCCAAAGGTAGGGGAGTCTATAACGAGGGGGCATAGATTTAAGGTGAGAGGGGAGAGATACAAAAGGGTCCAGAGGGGCAATTTTTTCACTCAAAGGGTGGTGAGTGTCTGGAACGAGCTGCCAGAGGCAGTAGTAGAGGCGGGTACAATTTTGTCTTTTAAAAAGCATTTGGACAGTTACATGGGTAAGATGGGTATAGAGGGATATGGGCCAAGTGCAGGCAATTGGGACTAGCTTAGTGGTATAAACTGGGCGACATGGACATGTTGGGCCGAAGGGCCTGTTTCCATGTTGTAACTTCTATGATTCTATGATTCTATGATTCTAAAGGGCTCTCTCCCATAGCCACTCATTGTGTAGAACGCTGTTAAGCCATTCAGACCAGGGAAATTTCAGGATTGATCACTAATCTTTGCTGAATTATCTGATCTCAGCCGAGATGGTAATGGACTATTACTACTGGCTTCAGTGTCCCTGCGCTAGGAAAGGGGAAAGATAAAATCAGCCAGGGTTTCTGCTCCTGATCACTCTCCAGTGAATGTGCTGGGAAGTGTGCCTGTGAAGAAGTAAGGACACATTAACAGTCAGTTGTGATGCTGCCAACGGGTAAATAGATCGCCGAAACTCATTGTCCAGACTCAGGTGAAAATGGCAACTTAGCAAGGTACTAGAAGGCTGCTGGCTCCCACAAAGCATTATCACATTGCCAATCATAGGTGTCGCTTCTTTCAGGAGAGATGAACAACAACAATTTGCATTTATATAGTGCCTTTAACGTAGTAAAACATCCCAAGGTGCTTCACAGGAGCGTTATCAAACAAAATTTGACACTGAGCCATATAAAGAGATATTAGGTCAGGTGACCAAAGCTCGGTCAAAGAGGTAGGTTTTAAGGAGCATCTTGAAGGAGGAGAAAGAGGTAGAGAGGCGGAGAGGTTTAGGGAAGGAATTCCGGAGCTTAGGGCCTATGCAGCTGAAGGCACGGCCGTCAATGGTGGAGCGATTAAAATCGGAGATGCGCAAGAGACAAGAATTGGAGGAGCGCTGAGATCTGAGGGTGGTAGGGCTGCAGGAGCTTATAGAGATAAGGAGGGCGAGGCCACGGAGGCATTTGAAAACAAGGATGAGAATTTTAAACTTGAGGTGTTGCCGGACTGGGAGCCAATGTAGGTCAGCGAGCACAGGGGTGATGGGTGAATGGGACTTGGTGCAAGTTAGGATACGGGCTGCAGAGTTTGGATGAGCTCAAGTTTATGGAGGGTGAAAGATGGGAGGCCGGCCAGGAGAGCATTGGAATAGTCAAGTCTAGAGGTAACAAAGGCATGGATGAGGGTTTCAGCAGCAGACGAGCTGAGTCAGGGGCAGAGACGAGCCATGTTACGCTGGAAGTAGGCGGTCTTGGTGATGGAGCGGATATGGGGTCAGAAGCTTACCTCTGGGTCAAATAGGACGGCAAGGTTGCGAACGGTCTGGTTCAACCTCAGTCAGTGGACAGGGAGAGCGATGAAGTCGGTGGCTGGGGAACAGAATTTGTGACGGGGTCCGAAGACAATGGCTTCGGTCTTCCCAATATATAGTTGGAAGAAATTTCTGCTCATCCAGTACTTGATGTCAGACAAGCAGCATGACAAATCAGAGGCAGTGGAGGGGCTGAGAGAGGTGGTGGTGAGGTAAAGCTGGGTGTTGTCAGCGTACTTGTGGAACCTGACGTCATGTTTTCGGACGATGTTGCCAAGGGACAGCATGCAGATGAGGGGGCCAAGGATAGATCCTTGTGAAAAATGAAAGCTGGAAAAATGAATGCCTGGGCTGCTGTTAAATGCTTCTTGCAGTTGGCTCAGGAATTGGTGAAGGCCTAAAGGTAAGTTATCTACCGCCTCTGACCCACAGATGGTGCACACCGCAGGTAGAAATTCAGGAGATGCAAACCTTCCCAAATGTAATCATGAGGAAAAAAAATAGATCTCCATGACATTGCTCATGGTGAGTCAAAGGATAAAAACATAGGAATATAGAACAGGAGTAGGCCATTCAGCCCATTGAGCCTGTTCTGTCAATCAATTAGATCATGGCTGATTTGTAACTCAGCTCCATTTACCTGCCTTTGTTCTATATCCCTTGATACCCTTACGTAACGAAAATCTTTCGATTTTAGTCATGAAAATTTCAATTTCCAATTTCAATTTCAATTTCAAAATTTCCCAGCATCCAGAGCATTTTGGGGGAGCGAGTTCCAGATTTCCACTAACCTTTGCGTGAAAAAAAAATTCCTGATTTAATTCCTAAACGGCCAAGCTCTAATTTTAAGATTATACCCCCTTGTTCTGGATTTCCCCACCAGAGGAAATAGTCTCTATTTATCTACCCTATTGAATCCCTTTATCATTTTAAAGACATCGATTAGACCAACCTTCTAAATTCATGGGAATACAAACCAATTTTATGCAACCAGTCCTCATAAGTCAACCCTTTAAGCATTGGTGTCATTCTGCTGAATCTGCGCTGTACCCCCTCTAAAGTGCGATGGCTAAGATCTGAGGAATTAAATGTGATGCTTACAGCAAGTGTGGTGCTATATGAAAAACTTTTAATACATTATAGATTAGTTGCTGGGCTAATTGGATCTATTTGTAGATCTTTTACAATCAAGTGATTATACACAAAATCTCAGACTGTACACAAAATCTCAGGCAGATCTAGGGCTCACAATAATTTGTGTCTTGATCAGAAGTAGTGATGAACCAAGTATAATTTAAATGTAGTTTAACTAATTTCAAGTCATACATCATGTCAGTGATTCAAACTTTAAGAGGTGACCATCTTGTGGAGCCAATCACTGTTGAACTAATTAGTCCATGTCCTATTAAATAGATTGCTGGGTAAAATTTAATTTGCTAAACCATTAAAAACTTTTTTTCTTACCTCATCCAAGCTCTGGGACTGATTTTCTTCCTTCTGTTTCTGCTCCTCAGCTTGCTCCATAAATGTGTTAGTCTCCATTTTATCCTCTGTAACTTGTCCTTTATTAGGCAGGAGATGTGTAGGAATCAGCTACTGCCTAACCTGTAATGCAATCTCAACTACTGAAAAACTGTTGTAAAAAAAAGAGTTCCAAATTTCTACTACTGTGTGAAAAAGTGCTTCCTGATTTCATTCCTAAATGGCTTAGATCTAATTTTCAGATTATGTCCCCTTGTTCTGGATTCACCCACCATAGGAAATAGTCTCCCACTGGTAGCTCCATGGGCTCGGGTCTACTGAAAGACCAGTGCAGCTCTGATCCAGAGGTCCAAGTTCCTGTTTTTTGCAAAATTCTCTATTTGCTGCAGTCAATTACAGGATTGTATTAATTTGTCAGCAATATTCACCTGTTAGAATTCAGCATTAGTTAGAAATGTATGTTTTTTAAAAAATTGATTAATCAATCTATATCTAGTTTATTATAGATTAATCAATCTATATTTATTTTCAATAGATCGAGAGTGGGACAGATCAACAGACTGAATGTTACTTTTCATCACCTACCTCCCACACCGCTTAAGGGCTCCGACTATTGCGAGGAGCCTGAGTAACAAATCTGCAGTTACTCACACAGCGTCTTGTTGCTATGGGTAACCAGGATTCAGAGAGGCCAATGGAAGCCTGTGCGGAGGTAAATGTTAATAATTAAAAACGGAGAAGGCTACAAACACTGAGCGGGTTAAGGCAGCATCTGTAGAGAGAACAAGGTGTGGATCTGGGGTCCACACCCGAAACATACACTTGTCCTGTTCTGCTGCTGCCTCAACTTCCTGAGTCTCTCCTGCACCTTCTGTATTTGTTTCAGATTTTCAGCCTCTGCTGCATTTTTCTTTGAATTATTCATAATGTTGACTCTCTTTGCTATTGTGGCTCAATCTAAATAGAATACAATCATATTCAGAACAAATCAATCAATAATTTGATGATTCCCCATCATTTTAGATTCCAGTCAATGATGAATGGGAAAACTAACACAAGGGCCGAATGCTTTAAAGAGGGGGTACTACAGTGCTTCACACGTTGTTTTGAAATGTTTGTTGTTTTATACGGAGACAAACATCAATCACCTTGACAGTTGTGGAATAAACAAACTCAGCGATTGTTACAGTCGCTCATTTTTCATCCGAAAAGTTCCAACGCCTTTAATATGATTGGTGCGCTGACCACGAAAACGTCATCCTGCTTTCCCTGATTGGCAGGAAAGGCTGTCAATCATAAACTAGTCCCACCAATCCGACCGGCAGCAAACGCCAAGCTGTGATTGGTTCCACTGACCGTACACTTGACCAATCGCTTTACAGGCCTGGCCTGATTGTTACACCGTGTGACCGCACAATGGCCGCTTAACCTCGCGAGATGTTGTCACGTTGCCGAGATGCGCGAAATGTTGAAAGTATTGTCGCGGCGGGTGGCTGGAGATTGGTCAGAGTGACATAAGTGAACTCGATAAACTGAGTGTGTCCCCGACATATCAGGGTTCACTCACCCGGAATAAAATAAAGATTATTTTTTAATTACATCTCACTTGGAAAAAAAAAGACATAACTTAATCCTGCAACACTTCCAGCTCTCAGTGACCCAAAGTGCTTCCACACACCAAGAATCCCACCCCCTCCAGTGCTGCCCTACCCCGACACTGCCACTCCTATCAGCCCCTGATATCCCCTTTCTAGTGATCTCAAACACCAGGACAGACTTTCCCAGTGCTCCCGTAACCCACAACCCTCCTGCCCGGTTCTCCCAGACTTTTGCTCCCTCCAAATGTCTCCATACTTCATGAGTCCTATTCCTAAACCCCAGGACCACCTTCCCAACGCTACCAACCCACAAAGCCCCAACAGTTGTTTGGGGAGTTGTAGGCTTTTGTTCTTATCCAGACTACAAGATAAGAGGGTCCACTAAATGATGTTCCCTTGTTTTTCTTTTCCCTTGTGTATTATGTTTTAAGTGTGGTGGTCAGAGACAGCCTGTGAAGAATTTTGTGTAGAATCTCTCTTTCACTGACATTGTGAGGTTCCACTTTAGTGACATCATGAATGTGGACAATGGGCCGTGGGTAATTACAGGTTTAGAATCTTATAATGCTCTCCACACATGAGCTGAGAAAACCCAGACTTTGCTGAAGAAGTAGAAGATCATGTTTATTTTAAATATATATATATATAAATATCTAGAATGATTTTACTGAAAGAAAGATTCTGCGCAGAATATTTGTAGCCAGACAGCCTCTGACCAACACTTTTAAAACATAAAGCATGGGAACAAAGAAGAATTATGTGACATCAATACGAGTTCAACTATTTATTTCCATTGACTGCTGATTAGGATAATATGGCAATTCAGATGTGTATAGTTCCCATTTAAATGTCGATAACATTTAATTATAGACAACGGGAATCCTGGAACTTTTGAAAGGTATTTTAGAAAGCCACGAAAGAAGGATGAAGTGGAAAAATAATTTCAAAATTAAAACTTTTCCTTATATCTTACAGGCTGGTTTTCCTTCTGGCCCTGCATTTATGACTGTCAGACCAGGAGTACACTGGATGTACACAGTGTATTTTGTTTTATTTATGCTCCGTCAATACACTTATGCTAGTTTGGACTTTAAGTACCATCACACATCTCATCTGGAGTCTTTTCTTCGAGATGTGCGTGACAATTATTCATCTATTACCCATGTTTACAGCATTGGAAAGTCAGTGGAAGGTGGAGTATCTACAAACATAGCGAGATGTATAAATGTATACAATATTGTTCGGTGTGACTAAGGTTTGAATGTGCAATAATAGAGACTAGTAGGTGGGTTCGGACCTGAAATCTTCTGCTTGCCAAGTTACCGCAATGGACAATTGATAAGTGGAAAATGGATGTCAAGTTATGCATTAAATAGCTCCAGATTCTTACTATAAGTAAAATATACAGTCACCAGTCATATTGTACTAACTCAGTAGGTTATACTTAATTCAAAAGGTACAATGTAATTTTGCATTCAGATTATAGTTATAAATCATTAAAGCTTGACTTGCAGTTCACAATATCATTTGAAATCCCTTGATCAGATCACTGCCTCTGTTACTTGTCTATATAATTTATTGTGCATTAGGACGGGAACTGTGGGTTATTGCAATTGGAGAAAACCCGAAGGAACATCACATTGGCATTCCTGAGGTTAAATACATTGGAAATATCCATGGAAATGAGGTAAACTATAATTCATAATGAATGAGCGGGTATGTTTACTGATGATTGATGTGTCATGGGCTTAGACTAAGATTGTGGCCTGCAGTAACATCTTTACTTCAAAATAATAAAGACTACTTATATGTACAGTGAACTCCAAGTACGGTCCACACAACTCTAATAGTGATCATGGTAGTCCAGTAACCCCTGATTATCAAAATATGAGTAAAGCTAGAGCATTTCAAGCAGAAGAAGTCATGTTTGCTGTTCTTTTTTAAATAAATGCAAAGTTCTTTTGCACAGCAGCAAATCTGTCCAAACAATAGAAATTTGCTGAATTTTATCTTTTTTATGGTAGGACTCCTTGGGGTTGATTTTCACTGCCTTCGCCTGGTGTTAATAGGGTGGTCAGGGCCTCAAAATTGGGTTGGTAACTTTACCGCTCTGTGAACACTGGCGATGGGGCCGGTTCCATTTTGAAAGCAGCCTACTGTCAGTTGTCCATAGCACCCACTTGTTTCATGTGATACGCCCCTTTTAATATGAAAATTTTAGATTGGAACTGGTCGGAGCCTATGCCGTGCACACTCTGACCAGTTCCACAGGTGATGGAATCGAAGAGGCCAAGCCAAAGGTAAGTGTTGAATCATTTTTGTGGGCCCCAGAGGAGCAGGTTGTGCTCCTCCAGGGCCCACAAAAATAATCAAGGCCACTGCCACCCCGGCACCTCCACCCTCCGCAATCGCGACGACCCCCCACCCGCAACTTACCTTGCTGGTGGTTGCCCGGGTCCTATCGCG
Source organism: Heptranchias perlo (assembly GCF_035084215.1). Taxonomy (NCBI): domain Eukaryota; kingdom Metazoa; phylum Chordata; class Chondrichthyes; order Hexanchiformes; family Hexanchidae; genus Heptranchias; species Heptranchias perlo. The sequence goes on from NC_090355.1 coordinate 26,281,704, forward strand.
AGGCCACAATTCATCGAGCTGCATCAGGACGCCTGTTTGGTGCCCTGGAGCTCACCTACCAAATTTAAATGGTGCATGGCCATCAAAATCGCAAGGGATTCTTCACTGCGGGAATGGGCGGCCGACCAGCGCGCTCTGCCGGTTGGTCGCCCAAAAATTAAAATCGATCCCCTTCTTTTTTGTTAAAACTAGATTATGTTCTCTCCTCCACCTTCTTCCTCACCCCCACATGCCACAATGCCTCACACCATCCACACTTAAGAGACATACATTTTGTGTGGTAGGTGATGATATATTGGCTTGTAATACTGACCCCGTTATTATATCAAGTATCATACTGACCTGATATCAAGTATTTTGATACAGTCGAGACCAAGTGAATGGAACTCTGATTGACTCCCAGAAAACTTACTTACCTTTTGGTTGAGGGGCGATATCATTGAGGTGTTTAAAATGATAAATGGATTCCATAGGGTAGATACAAACAAACTATTTCCTCCGGTAGGGAATCCAGAATATGGAATACTCTCCACTTGCCTGGATGAATGCAGCTCTAACAAGCTCGACACCATCCAGGACAAAGCAGCCCGCTTCATTGACACCCCATCCACCACCCTAAACATTCACTCCCTTCACCACTGGCACACCGTGGCTGCAGTGTGTACCATCCACAGGATGCACTGCAGCAACTCGCCAAGGCTTCTTCGACAGCACCTCCCAAACCCGCGACCTCTACCACCTAGAAGGACAAGGGTGGCAGGCACATGGGAACAACACCACCTGCACGTTCCCCTCCAAGTCACACACCATCCTGACTTGGAAATATATCGCTGTTCCTTCATCGTCGCTGGGTCAAAATCCTGGAACTCCCTTCCTGACAGCACTGTGGGAGAACCTTCACCACATGGACTGCAGCAGTTCAAGAAGGCGGCTCACCACCACCTTCTCAAGGGCAATTAGGGATGGGCAATAAATGCTGGCCTCGCCAGCGACGGCCACATCCCATGAACGAATAAAAAAAATGGGGGCACATTTAGATCATGGCCGATATGTACCTCAGCTCCATTTCCCCGTCTTTGCTCCATAATCCCTTGATACCCTTACCTAATAAAAATCTATTGGTCTCAGTCTTGAAAATTTCAGTTGACTCAACATCCATGGGGGAAGAGAGTTCCAGATTTCCATTACCCTCTATGTGAAAAAGTGCTTCTTGATTTCATTCCTAAAAAGGCTAGATCTAATGTTAAGATGATGCCCCTTTGTTCTGGATTTCTCCCATCAAAGGAAATAGTTTCTCTGTATCTACCCTATGGAATCCCTTTATCATTTTAGATCATCCTTGTTCCTTCTAAACTCAAGAGAAAACAAACCAAGTTTATGCAAACTATCCTCATAATGTAACCCTTTTGGCTCCAGTATTATTCTGTTTGATATTATGTTTGCCAAGTCTCATTCATTTTCTGTAAATTTCACAGATTTTGCTTTGATTTCACAAAGTTATGAGAAATATCCAAAATCCTACTGATCCTTATAATGCAGATTATTTTTATACTTGGAAGTGCAACCAATACTTTTGCAACTTCTATCTCGTTTAAAATGTAGCAAGTTCACTGTAAGAACCACTTACAGTAAAGAATGTAAATATTTATTACAATTTTTTTTGTTTGGAATGGGGGAAACTGAGGCGATGAGGCTTGACAATCATCTTACTGAAATCAAAGAAATAATGTTGCCTACATACTAGGTTAAACTGCGCGCCATTTCGGAAAACTGGAATGGAGGAGGACTGCTGGCTTTTTCTAGTGCTTAATGGTATGATTTGTGCAGCCCATTGGCAGGGAGGTTCTGCTCCATTTAATCGATTACCTGGTTACAAGTTATGGACACGACCAAAACATCACCAAACTGATCAGTAGCATGAGAATCCATATTCTACCCTCGATGAACCCGGATGGGTTTGAAAATTCGATTGTTGGCAGGTGCTCAGGGACACATGGAAGGTAAAGCTTTATTTAAAGTTCCAAGATGTATATTCCTCCATCTTGCTCCCTTCCCCACTTTGTGACTATATGGCATAGATTTCTAAACTGGGGTCTTCAGACTCCAGGCTGTCAAATGGTCAGCGAGGTCACTAGATATCTGTCTGTATGTCAACATGTTTTTTTTCCTGTATTTTTGATTCAGTAGCGCATCATTTACTACATACTAATTAAAAAGAATTTCTGCAATGATATCATGGTTTCCCTTTGATCGCCTGACACTGTCTTTTGGAAGTGTCAATGTTTGTAGGTGACCCCCCCCCCACAGAGAAAAGTTTGAAAACCATTGCTATATGGCTAAGTAGACATGCCTATGGCTGCATTAAATAGTTAAATGGTTTTGAGAAAGATTAAAGCATCATGTGACGGAAAGATACAGGTAAGCGGACAGAGTATAACATTTAGGATTACAGGCAGACCGTTTTAATTCATGTTCCGTTGGTTTCTGTGTCTAGGGATCAATTGGATTTTTTTCCCCTCATCAAGCGACACCATGGTTTTTTATATGATTAATCTGTTCGCCTCTGCTTCCAAAGTTGACAGATAAATACTAAACATCAGGTTTACATTGTTTTTGACTCTTTATTATGGAAAGTCCATTAACATTTTTCACTTGACTCAGTTGACCCAGATGTACTTCATCACAGGATGGATGCTAATGGATTAAATGGCAGTCCTGATGCACTGTTTAGCTGTGCAAACTCCTGATGTGCTGCTCAGCTGAATGAACTGCCAGTAAGAAAAGAAGTGCTCAATGTTTAAAATAAAAGGCCTGATGCACTGGGCAACTGTTTCTTGCTGAACAGTAACCAGCTGGTGTTACATTCAACAACAACAACTTGCATTTATATAGTGCCTTTAACGTAGTAAAATGTCCCAAGGCACTTTACAGGAGCAATTATCAAGTAAAATTTGACACCGAGCCACATAAAGAGCTGTTGGGACAGGTGATCAAAAGCTTGGTCAAAGAGGTAAGTTTTAAGGAGCGTCTTAAAGGAGGAGAGCGAGGTAGAGAGGTGGAGAGGTTTAGGGAGGGAATTCCAGAGCTTAGGACTTAGGCAGTTGAAGATACGGCTGCCAATGGTGGAGCGATGAAAATCGCAAGAGGCCAGAATTGGAGGAGTGCGGAGATCTTGGAGGGTTGTAGGGCTGGAGGAAGTTACAGAGATAGGGAGGTGCGAGGCCATGGAGGGATTTGAAAACAAGGATGAGAATTTTAAAATCGAGGCATTGCCTCTGCTCTGAGACACGGTTGAGCTTTTCTGCAGTGTAAAGTGCTAGTAAGAGATGAGGTGGTGAGTGTACACAAGATAAAAGATGGAGTTACTTTAACAGCCCTATTGAAATGGACAGTCAGAGGATACAATAAGTGAGTAAATATCAACATAATGAATTGATGTCTCATTAGATTGTTGCTGTGCAACAAAATCGTACTTTCCAATACATATGGATTAACCAGGTCTGACTGTATAAGCAGTTCAGTATCCCTTTAAGAAACATTCTTCTAAAAGATTCTTGTTAGAAAAAAAATATATATATTTTTTTAAAACCCTGATGACCACCATGGAGAAGCACTGCTACAACCTCCCTGTACTTTGTGTACATTTGCAGATATAACAGCAATCAAATGGACTTAAACAGAAATTTTCCTGACCCTTTTGGAAAAAGCGCTGCACCTCTTGAGCCAGAAACTGAGGCAGTGGTACGGTGGATTCATAGTGAGCCATTTGTGTTGTCTGCTAGTCTTCATGGAGGTGCCATAGTGGCTGCTTATCCATATGATAATAACAACCAAGGTGAGATTTTCCTATCAGCACTTTAAACAGTTTGATTTAGTTTAAAATTGTTCTCGACCCCCACCCACCCCATGCACAGTTTGCAGTTTGCACTGGTCTCAGATTCATGACTCGATTTTCATTTAGGGCCCTGCCTAATAGGTGTTTTTAGTCTGAAGTCCCGACAGACTTGTGGAAAACATTGAGATTGGTAGCTGTGCTGAACATGCCAGTTCTCATTGAACACCACCAGTCTTTTGTTTGATCACTGTATGAAGCTTGCAAATTTCTACTCAGCTACAAGTTATAATTTCCTGCTTTTTAAATGATGAAATGTGCCCATAATGACCTTATTCGAATTGGTGGGATGCCATATGAGAGTTTATATCTCCCGTATGACATCTACAGGGCTTGATTTTTTTCAGATGCTGGTTTAAACAGTTAAAGTGTCCCCCTTTCTCCAAAACTGCTGAGTCAATGGGTAAAATGGATTCCACTGGCATAGTACTGAGCCATACAGATCAGGAATGTCCCACATTCAGCCTCTGGTCTTTGCTGAGTTTTTTTATTTCAGCCAAGATAGCAACAGGAGCTTAACAACTGGCCTCAGTGTGCTTCTAAGCTAGAGAGAAGAAAAATCAGCCAAGGTTCCTAGTCTTGATAACTATCCAGTTGGCCCCTTGTTAAAAAGTGCATGTTGGTGAGGACAGGTAAGGACAGGATCAAAACATTTCTATTCAATGGCAGCCAAAACACAAGAAAAGGGATTCTGGTGAACCTTTCCATGCTACATAGATTAAGATTTCTCAAAAGTATGACATTTCCAGCCTTGGCGGGAGCAGGAAGGCTCCATATAGCTGCAGCTTCCCGAAGCACTTGAGCATGAAAATCATCTCTTCTGTTGTAACCAGATTGAAGAAAGAAAAAACAAAATTGCGTTATATAGTGCCTTTCATGATCTCAGGATGTCCCAAAGTGCTTTACAGCCAAGTGACTCAAACAATTGTTGTGTAGTTGGTAGAACCTCAGCCAAAAAAAATACTTGTGGTTTAGTTGATGCATTGAAAATATTCCACTTCATGTTGTTGATTTTGAACAAAAAAAGTTACAGGTAATGACAACCTACATTACTGCATCAACAGTCGATGATTTTTTTTTGAAGCCTGCATGGCTTCTGTAGTAAAGGAAGAAGTTTTAGGCGAATCTAGTTATGGTGGATGAGCTGGAGACATAAATACATTCATAAGGGTCAGACCCAGATTCTCTTCCTGTCAAATACCTGCATGGGGTCATTTTCACTTTGGGCACAGGCAGAGAACGGCTGGTTGCAGATCAGCCGCCCATTATACACCCCGCCCTGATCCACAATATGTTAATCACTGCCATGCCTTGGCTACAAAGGAGATTTAAGCCCAATATGATATTGTAGGTTGTGGATGAGACAAGACAGTAGTATGAAAATATCACTACACAATTTCTGCATGAAAAGGTAGTTTAGAAGCTAATTTAAAGAGTTTGAACGATAAAGCAAAATGAATCGACTTTTGCACCTGAGATGAGTTAACCTTGAGCAGTTATGAGAACTGTGGGATGCTATGAGAGCACTTTCAGTGACTTAGTGCAGACTGTGGGTAAGGGAAAAGATCTAAACACTAGCCCACAGCCCAAGGTCTTTTGGTAAAGCTGAAAACTTTAACGTGGGCATTTGAAAAGGAGTCTGTCAATTTGTCTGACGTTGAAGCCATGCATATCTTGGCAGTGAGAAGACTGCAGAAGGTGATGAATCACCAAGGGATACCAGCAGAATGGCAGCAGAAGAAGCCAGAGATAACAACCTTCTGTACTCTGAAGGAAAAGCTGATGGTGTCAAGAGACAATTGTAACAGTTTGTGGATGAGCTGATCAGCAGCCTGAATGAAAGACTTGAATGTGTGTCAATTCTGAACAGTTTGGGTAATTTTGAATTCCTGTTTGCAAGAGATCACACATGCTGCTTCATATCTGAGCTAGACCCACGTGACACACACAGCAAAATGGCCCGAAATGAATGCCATGTTTGTATGTAGCAGACATTCTATTCATCTCAATATAGCTGGACTGCTTGAAGCTTTGTATGACGTGAAGCTGACAGCCTCTGTGAAATTCCTATTAGAAGTGGCAAACTGTGTTGAAAAAATATTTTCTCATGTTAACATACCAGCAAGCGAAAGCAAGTGCTGGCACCAACTGTTAACAGAGCAGTGGCATTCACAAGAGAGAATCTGAACTCTCAAATTCTAACCACAAGATGACTAAAAACAAGAAAACAGAAGGTTTGTCCAGCCACGAATAGGTGCTGATTTGTGCGTTACTTTGGGGGATTAGGACTGAGGTGCTTGCAGACCTGGGTAACAAATGTCCAAACCGCTTTTGTCAGTGACGACCCTAAATTGGTGTTGCTAACCCTGTTTCCTTCTCGATTGCATTTATTCTCACTTTAAGGTGAGGATTACCACCCCACATCGCTTTCCTCATGATGCCTGCAACAAAAATAGAGATTTCATCTCATGAGAGGTGTATATTGTATATATACTAGAAGATGTACCATGGCATTACTCATGGGAAGTCTCAGTCTGGAGCATGGCTGTGGCATTTAGCTGCTAATCTGCCCTGTGCCTTTAAGGCACTGGTCTAAATAGACAAATCTAGATAACCGTGGCAACTTATAAATTGCTTAGGTCGATCAAAGGAAAGTTGTAGCTGCTTATAAATTTTGGTTCCCAGGTCAATGACTAGAAAATAGGAACAGGAGTAAGCCTTTCAGCCCCTCGAGCTTGCTCCGTCATTCAATTAGATCATGGCTGATCTGTACCTCAAATCCGTTTACCCGCCTTAGCTCCATATCCCAAATTGTAACAGCTCCTCAGTCGGCTGCGTCTGAGTCCCACACCCATACAAGTGCATGCTGACCATTCCTATGAAGTGTGAATATCTTTTTTTAAGTATTAATCCCTGAGGTTGGTGGCTATCCACAGCATGAAGAAAGAGAGAATGGGCGTACGCCCATCTCCTCCCCACCTATATGAACCAACAGCCAGTCCAATGCAGCATGGGCAGTTATATCTATCATTTACTGACCAATCATTCCTTGTATCCTTACCATTGAGCAGCTATATGTCCAGTTGGGAAGGTCATGTGTTCAAGCTCCACTCCAGAGCACACAATCTGGACTGACTTCAATGCAGTACTGAGGGAGTGTTGCACTATTGGAGGTATTATTTTTTGGACGAGATGTTAAACTGCCATCTCACATAAAAGATCCCAAAGAAGGACAGGGGAGTTCTCTTGGTGTTCTGGCTAACATTTATCCCTTAACCAACACAACTAAAACTGGTAATTTATCTTGTTGTTTGTGAGACATTGCTGTGTGCAAATTGGCTGCCGCATTGCCTACATTACAATAGTGACTGCACTTCAAAAGTACTTTGTTAGCTGTGAAGCACTTTGGGATATCCTGAGTACATGAAAGGCACTATATAAATGCAAATTCTTTCTTTCCTGTTGTGCGAACCAAGAGTAGAATGGTGGCAAGCTACTTGATTATGGTGAGAGGGAATCACAGCTGAACCTGATTCTATCTTCACCCAATGTTCACACACTTGCATTTTCTATAGGCTTCACTGAATGGTGATCAGGAACGGGAACCCTAGCAGGTTTTCACCTAGCTATCATTATATTGCAATTATAAAGCTCCAACTGCTGCCTGGTTGAAATGAGCTTACTATGCACAGAGTTAGTAAGGACTCTGAACCTGGTCTGTTTGGCTTGGTATCGCACTGGGTGATGCTTTTATCAGTGAAGCCATTGAGCGAGCTTAAGTAATTTATAATAATTTTTGACTGTCCTGTAATGTTGTATATTTTAGCTGCATTTGTCTGTCTGTTGCCCTTTTGGCAAAATAGGATCAGTTTTTCCTTTTTGAAAAATTTCTGTATAAAGTTTTATTTCTGCCATGACAAAAGACCTAAAGTGAATATTATTGATCGGTCACTTTTGTTATCTTTCACAGGTAGCAACAACTATAGTAGGAGTCCTGATGATGATGTGTTTAAATACTTGGCAAAAATGTATTCCTTTAACCATAAAACCATGTACAGAGGGAATTTGTGCAAGTTGAAATTCCGGGATGGTGTGACGAATGGAGCTAAATGGTACACCATAGCAGGCAAGCCATTAATATAGGAGACGGGCTCATATCACAGACCATCAAACACTCCTGTTCCTTTTTGGATATTTCCAACCATTTTTAGTCTTCGCATTTTTAAGTTTCATAGTTAACATTGTTAAAGTGGTGTAAAATAGCCCTGGTTTTGACTCACACCACACAATATTAATGTTAGGTAATGTCACAGTGCTCAAGGGCATAGGGATTATAAGTAACAAAGCCCATAACACAAGATGCAGAATCTCATGGGTTATCTCATGGGAATCTTATTTTATTCCGAGTTTTCTTTATCTTCAACCTACTTTTCCCATTTTTTTTAACTGATTCATTCTCCTCTCCCTGGCTTTTCCTCAACCAGACACTACCATTTCCAAGCCATGCAGAGTGGTCATGTAACCTCCTATCAAACCTTTAACTATTCTGCTGCGCAGCTGGTTGCTGAGAGGTTCTGCAAGGTGACTCTCTTACTGTTTTATGTATCTTTTCTCCTGCTCTGTGAGAGAATACTTGGCCAAGATCCTGAACTCATCATGGGAGTGGCTGTGATGTCAACCTGTATCTTTCCACTAGGAATTTGGTACCAGCCCATTATAACCTCTGGGCTTCCAGATTCTAGCACATAACCAGTTTTGAAGCTCAGTGCTACCAATTTGGTGTTTGAAACTTGTACAAGGATTATAAGTGAATTGATAATTCAGTTATCACTGAATAACAATGATATGTTGATAGGATGAGATGATGTAAGGTGGGAGGAGACTTGTGTAGAGCATAAACACGACATCGACCTGTTGGACCGAATGGCCTGTTTCTGTGCTGTAAATACTATGTAACGCTGTATACTACTATGTAGTTCCATGGACATTCCCTCTGCTAAAACCTTCCCAAGCCTACAACAATTGGCACCAACTCAGGAATCTTACACAAAGACCAAAGCAATAATGAATGTAGAAAATGGAAATATTGGTATAGTGAGTTGGTGTTGAGAAGGAAGGAGTATAAGGTGATATCTTCATGCCATATATCTGTACTAAATGTGACCTGGGAGTGTTTGATGCTGACATTGTCTCAAGAGAGAAAGTGAAGATCCCTCACTTCAATGGGCATAAAAAAAAATCACATAAAAAACCAAAAACATCACTCTGAGCTCACTATCTCTTGATGTTTTAATATTATCCGTTGCTTTGCAGTGCTTCCATCTTATACTCCCACTTGCACAGCTGGATCAGATATAACTATGTCTGCAGAGCATGTTGGAAAGCCTGTGCAAAGCAATTTGCATGTGAAGATTTAGCACGTGTCTTGGCTTCAGATTCGTCAGTCTGACAGTTTTCAATATCTCTCACTAGGTGGTATGCAAGACTACAATTATGTGTGGGGCCAGTGCTTCGAGCTGACAATAGAACTGTCTTGTTGCAAATACCCATCAGCAGCACACCTGCCACATTTCTGGGAACAGAACAGAGTTGCACTTATCTTCTTTATCAAGCACGTCCATTTAGGTACATATATATATTGCTGTATGTCTTAAAGGCTGTGGGACATGTTTTCTGAATATGGCTTTCCGCCAGCGCCCCCATTGGAAAATTCTCAAGACTTTTCGTCCATGGATTTGAATGGGTGGAAAACTGTAGCTAGCTTGCTCACGATCATTTGGAATGCGCTGTCGGCAGACGAGGGGGGATGAAATAGGACTTGGGGGGGGGGGGGGGGGACACAAAACAGGCGGTGTCGCATTGGTCGCCCCTTATACGCCTCGCTCGATATTCAGTTCCATTGACTTCAATAGCGCTGAATTTCGGGCGTGTCGTACAACAGTTGGAAAATGCGATTCCGCCTGTTTTGTGTCCCCGCCCAAGCCCAATTTCACCCCCCTATGGTCTCCCTCCATTGGTGCGGCATTCAGAAAATAAAGTGGAATCAGCACGGAAGGGAAATCAGGCAGGTTCCGTTATGAGCTTGTGATTGTCCCTGGCCAGTTTTCTGCTCTGTGCTATGTGTAGGTGATACTTTGTACACATGCAGTGAAGACAAAAATTTACCTGAATAACTCCGACTCCGGCTAGGAGTAATATGCACTAGCAGGAAACTTATTGCATCAAATGTAAATCACCACCATTCTGCATTAAGAACCATTGATAAGTCCAAATTTGGCATTATTAGTAGTTGGCGTTAAAATAACATCAAAACATTAGGGCAACTAAGACCTTTTTTTAACAGGGCAGTATGCCTGGAACAGCACTAAAACTGTCAGTTGAGGCTGTTAAGCAGTGTTATCGCTGCTTTCCATCTGCTTTAACACCAACCTCCACTGGCACTAGTAGCGGAAGACTAGTGGAAGAAATTGGTGCTGCATTTGAATTAGGCCAGTTGAACTGAGAGCCCAGTACTGCATACCTCTTAAAGGGCACTGTCATCTGTTGAAGTATGTTGCAATAAGTTCATAAAGATTATTCAATAATCCAGGTAATATTATTTTAATAATATACACAAAGTTGGTCAGGGGTTGGTCGATGGGTTATATATATCCCGATACTGTATTTTTAAAAAATTTTCTTTGTCAGGGCCAAATGCTTTTATTTAGGTATTGTTAAAGTTTGACACTTTTTTTAGATTGTCAATTCTAGAGGTCAAATTGTTCTAATAATGTGAATACCGATGTTGATCGAGTAAATAAGGAGAAATTGTTTTCAGTGGCAGAGGGTTGGTAACCAGAGGGAACAGATTTAAGGTGATCGGCAAAAGAACCAGAGGCGACATGAGGAAACATTTTTTTATGCAGCTTTCAAAAGGGAATTGGATAAATACTTGATGGGAAAAAATTTACAGGGCTATGGGGAAAGAGCAGGGGAGTGGGATTATTGGATAGCTCTTTCAAAGAGCCGGCACAGGCACAATGGGCCAAATGGCCTCCTCCTGTGCTGTACTATACAATGATACTATGATAAAGCCGCAGTTAAAATTGCAGAGAGAGAAAATTTTATGAGTAAAAGCATTTGTATGATCACATCACTGACAGTCATTTCTAATCTCCATTGTTGAATTTGGATATTATAATTATTTTATATAGATTTTTTGTTTGTCACTTTCAAAGCATCTTTAAAATAACAAATACTATTTTTCCACTCACACCACAAACATCTTTTCAAAAATGTGGAAGCAGTGGTTTAGAATATGAAAGACTGAAAGCAGAGACGCCTCTTTGTAAGCTTAGCTATTGACTTGAAATTTACACAATAGAAGACCAGATCGCAGCAATTTATAAATAGTAATGCACTTCACCTTTACCTTCCAGGATTAAAGGGCAGAGTTCTGGATGAAAGGGGAAATCCCATTTCCAAAGCAATTGTAAACATTTTTGGCAGGAGTAATCTCATCCCATTCCAAACCAATTATTTGGGAGAATACTACAGGCTTCTAATACCTGGGGAATATGTACTTAAGGTAAGGCATGTTGGGTGGGTGGGGGACTAGATTTCTTACCCTTTGACAGTGAATGGGTTGAAACTCTACATGTATTTAGAAAGCTGTCACTGCCTTAATATCATAAAACCTGTTTTGTTTGTGGCTGTGAGTGTGGGTATATATGATTGTCAAGGTGGAGGAGGAATAAGGTGCTGAGAATAGATGGATTAATTACACACCTGAAGGTACAGTCCTCCTAATTTTTCAAATGAAATTCTCTGCTACATATTCTGCATGGCTACTAAAACCAGGCGAGCGCAGTCCCACCCCGCTGGACAACGGAGGAGAGGCGTTGGAGGAGGATGGTGTGGTCAACCGTGTCAAACATCTCAAGGCACTTAACAGGCATGATATCAGACAAAATTTGACACCGATCCACATAAGGAAATATTAGGACAGGTGGCCAAAACATGGGTTATTACATCCATATATAACACTTTCAAGTTTCATATAGGCCTCCTTGCTGGGTGTAGTAGTTCAATGGAGATGGTTGAGGTCTTGGATTACTCCACAGACCATGTGGTCTTGGCCTTTGCCACTTATAAAACTTTTGAGTGACTGCTTTGCAATAAGCCATAATAATCTTGATGATCTAAGGAGACAACTGCCCCAGGGAATTATATCTGATTGAAAGGCCACAGATACAGGAATTCAAATGCAATTCCTGGAATATGTTTCTATGCCAAATCATGAGAAACTAGCCTATTTTTTTATAATATCTATTGGTCCTCTTTTCCAACTGTGGTGTGCTCATTAGGATCAACAGATTAACTACATTTTTGAAAATTAAAATAAAAATGACAGGTAATCCGTGCTTTGGTTTCTTACACATTTATTTTGTTTCCTCTTTATACTTCGGAATTAATTATCACATCAAATCAATTTTCATTAACCAACGGAATAACGGGCCAGAAATTGCTCCCGAAATAACGGAGGTGTTCAACAGCGCTCTCCGTTTTTAGTGGTGAATTGAAGGGGCAAGTTCCTGCGTTTGAACATGTGCAGTAAAACGTGGAAATCATGAACTTGCTCCTAGTGGTTCGTTGGCTATATTCAGCTTTGAATTAAAGGGCCATCACATGCTGCAATCAGAGAAACCATTGAAAAAGTGCCAACTTGCTTATCTGCCCAGCTGGAAAGTAACTAATTACGCCACCAAACAGGTACACTTAAAAATACTAGGTCTAAACTAAGTTTTAAAAGCATGGTTAGTTTTAATAACTTCCAAACAACTAAAAATTAACTTTTACAAATGAGGAGTCTCATGTTATTCTTTATTTTAATAGTCTTTGGTCATTAAAAAAAATTAAAAATTAAAAAATTAAAAAGTATTTTTTTACTTTTCTCTTCTGTCTCTTTAATTGAATTCAATTATTTCTTTGGCTTTTTATATAAAAAAAATAAAATTTGTATTTACAATGACATCCAGAATACTAACTTTAAATGAATGAAGTCTGCTTGCCTGCTTGAGCAATGCCGCCTGAATCTGTGGGCGTGACTTCGCTTCCTGACAGATTTTGTGGACATGTCTTCTCCTCACAGACATTTCCAGCTGCCGGCAACTCACGCTGCGCAGAGGCTGGGTTAATAGCGCACATTTTGTTTAAAGTTCAAATTCAAGCAATTGGACACCACAGAGCCTGCAGTAAGTATTTTCGTTAATTAAATTCACAGGAGCTGCGGTGAGCGTTGCCTCACCACTCTGCGCGATTTCTGGCCCAACGTTTTAATAATTTCAAAAACAATTTTTGGGAAACAACCTGGTAACAATTTCATTTTCAGTTTTTTAAAATCTGTCTAAGAACTATATATTATATATTTCTAAAGGTGGGACTCCCCACCTTTCTTTCCTTGACTCTTTCTTTGGTCTCCTCATCATGGCCTATACGTAATGAACCATGCAGGTGACGTACTCCGAGCTGTCTGCCAATACTACTGGCAGGTTGGAGAAATGAGACAGAATCTTCCTGCACCATTTTCTTCCCTTCCTCCAATGGGGAAAAAGCTGGCCTCCACTCAGGGCCTCCGCCACAGGGGCATGGCTGAAACTGGGGTCACCCTCGGCTGCTCTTGTATACCCCCTAACATCCAGTTATAGAGTGGCGCTGCGAAGTGGGTGGGAGTAGGATTCCTGCCTGTTCTTGTTTTTCAGGAAGTTATATGATGTAGGAAGGCTAAAGGAAGAAAAATGGAAAAATAATAAAATTACTTAAAAAAAAACTTGAACTGAATCGAACACAGAAATGAAAAGCAATCACTTTAAATTCAATGAAACAAATATTCTATTTCCACATTTTAAAAACTGAATGTACATCACAGATTTTGTCAGTTACTTATTTGGTAAGTACCTTGATTTTAACCATAAAATGGGGGACAGGACGGCCCATTGAGTTACCACACCATCCTTTTTCCTCTAGGTCTTGGCTTTGAAGCCAGTCCAGACTGATGGGATGAAGGTTCTTTCGATCTGTTGACTGCAATGGCCCTACATGAAATAAGTTTGGACATCTCAAACCAATTTTTAGTGGGCATGGGCCTATAGCTCCAAACCGTTTCTAAGGCACTAAATTGGCAATTCATTCAGAAGGGCCACGAGGATGGCTGATACAGGAAATGAAAGGAAGGTAACACAGGTGGAGTGCAGGCCATTGTTCTGATGTTGAGGTTAAAGCATAATGTCTATGCACAGTAGAGAGTGCTTTTTCCTTCACCTATACTGAACCTCAGAGTGTTTTATGTTGACACTGGGTAGCCAGACTGGAAAACTGTTTTATTTTCTAGGGCTAACATACCTGACTTGGATGATCACAAAAAATAGAGGGGCTTTAAAATCACGTATTTTGTTTGTCATTCAAATTTAACAACACTTTCTATTCTTAGACCGCTGTAGTTTCTGAATCCACATGTTGAGATTGGTAACCACAGAAGTAGTTCTATTACAACTGATGAAACTACCTTACGGAGCAATCCTCACATTACTAATTTGCAGAATTATTAAAATTCATGTCTTTCTACAGGTTGAAGCAGAAGGGTTTAATCCTTTGGACAAGACAGTGGATGTGTTTGACACTATAAACGTCTATTCTGCTGCAGTTTATGACTTTGTACTTCAGCGATCAAAATGAAGCCCTTGAAAATAGAATAATCTTTGATCTAGTATAGAACATGGATTTGTATTAGTACTGACTGATTTTAAAAGCTCCAATGCTCCATAAATTCTAAAATTAGAGCTGGGGCACAATCATAAGAAAGAAAGGAGCATGGAAAAGAATATTAGTAACAATACACTGAACCTAGCAAATGTCACTTAGTATAAATATAGGTAGCATGTCTTCCTATAGAAATACACATATTTGCGTAAACAAGGATGTGGAGAATTGTATAATGATACAGGTGAATGTAAAATGTTTTGAGGATCTGTCTCCTCATCGTTAACCTGGAACAGAATGAAAATTTCATTAAAAGAACGTTCAGAAAAAAAATTCAAAGTACTCATCTTTTTAATTAATTATCACAAAAATTTAAAAAGTCAGATGCTTGAATCTTTTTTACTTAACACTGATGCTTTTTTTGGATGTTTTGTAAACCGTGGCATCATATGCACTCATGACTCCATCTAGGGCTCCTTTATTGTGGTTATAGCTGAATAAACTACCAGCAATTGCTTGCAGAAGGGACACTGATTCTTAATTTTTATTGAAAATGTAATTTTTGGATCAGCTAACTCATCCATAGATTTTGAGAATATCCTAACTCATTTCTGGGCTAGAATTCTAGAATAGTTTGGTCTCCGAAGTGAGCTGAGGAGACAAAAAAGGAAAACAATTCCATTAAAATATCACTAGATTCATATGACAGAATGATCCCTGCCAAGATACATTTGGCTACCATATATTTTATTTTGGGAATTTCCAAGGTGTCATAGGAACATTACAAACAGGAATAGGCCATTCAGCCCCTCGGGCCTGCTCCACCATTCAGTTAGATCATGGCTGATTTGCACCTCAACTCCATTTTCCCACCTTTGCTCCATATCCCTTGATACCCTTACCTAACAAAAATCTATCTTTCTCAATCTTGAAAGCTCCCATTGTTCTAGCATCCACAGCCTTTTGGGGGAGACAGTTCCAAATTTCTACCACCCTTTGTGTGAAAAAAGTGCTTCCTGATTTCGCTCCTGAATGGTCTAGCTCTAATTTTATGATTATGTCACCTTGTTCTTGATTCCCCCACCAGAGGAAATAGTTTCTCTACATCTACCCTATCAAATCCTTTTAAGACCTCGATCAGATCACCCCTCAATCTCCTATAATCACGGGAATGCAAGTTCATGCAACTTGTCCTCATAATTTAACCCTCTAAGCCTCAGTATCATTCAATAGTGTAACCAGTTACCCAGTAGTATCCTGAACCAAGAGTTGAGCTGTATATAACACCCTCAAACCATTCCCATGAATAGTACCATCTACATTGAGATGGATATACATGACAAGGATATACTTGCTTTAGAGGCATTGCAGCAAAGGTTCATTAGGTTAATTCCTGGGATGAGAGGGTTGTCCTATGAGGCGAGGTTGAGTAGAATGGGCTATACTCTCTGGAATTTAGAAAAATGAGAGGTGATCTAATTGAAACATATAAGATTATGAGGGGGCTTGACAGGGTACATGCTGAGAGGTTGTTTCCCACGGCTGGAGATTCTAGAACTAGGGGGCATAGTTGCAGGATAAGGGGTCGGCCATTTAAGACTGAGATGAGGAGGAATTTCTTCACTCAGAGGGTTGTGAATCTTTGGAATTCTCTACCCCAGAGGGCTTTGTATGCTGAGTCATTGAATATATTCAGGGCTGAGATAGATAGATTTTTGGACTCTAGGGGAATCAAGGGATATGGGGATCAGGCAGGAAAGTGGAGTTGAGGTTGAAGATCAGCCATGATCTGATCGAATGGCGGAGCAGGCTCGAGGGGCCATGTGGCCTACTCCTGCTCTCATTCCTTATGTTCTTATGTACATTTAAATGTAAGAGTGCCCAACCCTGTGTAACAGGACAGATTTTTTTTTATTTGACTGAGCAAAAATATTCAGAGAGAATTTGAAGAAGAAAATCAAAATCTAAAATTCAAAAATGAGGAAATTGGTACAGCAGTGATGAGAGCCAAGGGGAGTGCTAAGAAGTTTGAATAACAGAGCTAGAGAACTAGATTAGAAAATCCAGATGCAAGTTCCTTAAGTAGAGATACCAACTGTATCAAAACAACAGATGACTTACCAAATCATTGGAGGAATTACCCAACCACAGGAGCTTAACGTGGCACTTCAATCAGTTTTATTGAAGAGTCAGATATGTCACAGCTCCAATCCAGTCAACAAACAACACAAAGCTATTCAATGGACCACAGCCTCCCATGTGTGAATGAGAGAGACAAGATGTCGCTGAATATGCCAATTAGTGGAAGCGATAGAGACAACAGTGGCATTCGTATAAAGAAAACTATCCATGTAACATCTGTTTAAATAAAATATTTCAGCTTAGACCCCAAATATAGAATCAGAGCAGTCCCTCAGCTGTAGCTTGCATCTGGACTCTTCCTTTGATTCTTTAATTTCTTTGGTCAATTTTTGCTCTTTGTCCTCTGACATTTCAGGAATAATGCAACAGAAGTGCATGGTGAAAGAGTATTTAAATTAAGATTAAGAGTATTAATTTGGCAGCATGAAACTGCACACTACAGAGAAAGTAAAATTTTAGCGCTATAGGAAGAAGGTAAAAAAGATAATTTCAAATTGTTAGAATATCATTTTGTCTCAGATGTTCCTATAATACCCATTATTGAACAGGAATTTTCTATCAACAGCAATGGATATGGGATTCAAAGAGTAGTGTACAAAAGGGTTTGAGAGTTTTTGGATACTTGTTTCAGAGGGCATACTTTAGTGCTGTATGATATTAGTTACAAACATGTTAATGCCTGTCCACTATTTAAACACAGGCTCTAACCCTCTTAAAATGGGTTACAGGTTTTGTCAGAATAGCGGTCAAAGGAAATTTATACCAAAGTGATAATTAACACGTTTGTTACTAATCACACATCACAATTTCAAGATATAAGTTATTCAAATACAGAATATGATCTATCTATTCACATTTTAATGTTTGTTCAAATCAGATATTATAGTAATATCAATTTACAAAATGAGACATACGCTGCTGCCTTTCACATGTTTATTGAGGTCACCAAACAAACTAGTTCAGAATACTAAAATTCCTGCAACACTTTCCTTGAAATGACATTGGAAGAGATGATGACACTCAGGTTTCTGGGAATGGAAATTGGACACACCCATCACTTAGATAATGCGGCTCTTTGCATTTCACATCTGTAACAGAGTGAAGGATCTTTAGGTTAAAATTTTGCACAGATTCTACTCCACATCTAACACTGTCCACAGGATAAACATATAACTAACGGCGATGCAGATGGAGGAATATACTGATATATTTTGTGAATATATCCAAAACTCCAAAACCTCTTTCTGGGAAAAGAACTGAAGGTGCTAAACCCAAGTGATAAGGCAGAACTTTTATTACAGACATGTCGACTCATGCTTTCTTTGAAGCTATAACATCCTTTTCCCTGCTAGTAACTACTGTGCATGATGTCACTGAGTACTGCGTTGAACTCATCCTCCATGTCACAGTTGAGATTACCTTGGGAATTATGTCATGGAGGGTGTGCTCTACACAGGAAATACCAGACTTCACAGATGTTTGTTAGCCCAGCATGTCTAACTATAAGATGTTCTACCCAAAGGGCTGGTAACATGTTAGACAAAAAAAATGAAGTGAAGGCTAATTTCAACTCTTGGATTTAGTTCCCTTTAATGTTTTCTACTCAAAAGGGATGAAATTTGTTTGGCTGTATCTGAAAGAAATGACAGATATTCCTGCAGGAACGAGCAGAATCAGAGAAAAGATCTTAGTCCAAAAAGGAAAAAAAGCAAAAAGTGAATAATATAATGAAAGTACTGATTTCCCCAAATTGGTTGCGGTTCTCTTTAAACCTGAATAACCACTTGTAAAGTGGTCCTCATGAACCCTGTATATGTTGTTATTATGTTGATTTCAAATTTGATCAGGTTGATAGACTCTTTAACCAACTGTCTCACTGTGGAAACCTACCTTATTCCATTAGACAAGCTCACTTGTGCTCTAAAATTTAAGAAAAAATGATCTTTCTTTCAAACATTTATTTCAAGTTATTGCAGTTCTAAAGTTGTGGTTGTGCTTCGTAGTCAAGTTCTTAATCAACAAACTCTATTGCATGCATTCAGATTCAGGCAAATTGTCAATGACAGCATCAAGTTGCTCACAAAATGAATAACATTTGTCCTCCAGGAAACTGGAAAGACTTGTACAAAAGCTGCATTTGGAATTATTTTTAAAATATTAACACCGTTCATCTTGTATCACAAAACACATGATACATTTATATAACAGTACTTAAAATTATCAGGATGTGGAGATGCCGGTGATGGACTGGGGTTTACAATTGTAAACAATTTTACAACACCAAGTTATCATTTCCACATTCACCTGAGGAAGGAGGAAGCCTCCGAAAGCTTGTGAATTTCAAGTAAAATTGTTGGACTATAACTTGGTGTTGTAAAATTGTTTACAATTATCAGAGAAGCAGTACAAATGGAAGGCACTCCTGCAAGGCTTTGACAAAGTACAAGTTACTCTGTAACATGATTTAAAAAGGATTGTTGGTGTCTCTAACTAACTCCTGAAGCTGTAAAAATTATGGCAGCCATTAATTTTCAGGCTGTTGGGACTTTCCAATCACCAACAAGCGATTTCTCTGGCAGCGGACAAAGTATCAAGTCCACTCCTTTTTAAGAGGAGACCAATGCACTGTTCTGCAAGGCTTATTAAATTCATACATTTACATAATTATGAAGACAAGCAGCAACAGTTTTATGCCACTGCTGGCTCCCACAGGTTGCTGGGCACTGCTGAATGTTTGCATGTTACAGATAGGTACCAAAAGTCAATCCAAGGAGTTACATCAATTATAATTCCCTCAATTTTCAGGTTGTTTGCATTGCTCACAAAACCTTTGCATGTTGAATGTACAATGCTTGGAGTCATGACATGATTTCTTTGTCTTTAGCCAGTCCTATGTGCTTGTGTTGATTGAGTGGGTTAACCAACTCCAAGGCTGGTAGTTCACAAATAATGGCTTTATGACTGCACAATACAACCCACAATACCACAAGTAGGCACACAAAACAACACAATCCATCAGACAGAACACACACGGGCCATGAGTTTCCATGCAGGTTGTCCTGCTCGTCTGTCATAGCTTTGACAGAAGAGCTGAGGAAACTACAGAAAAGGCGCAAACAACATTTATGGCCATTTTTCCGGAATTTCCGCAGCTCTTCCTCCAAAATTACAGTGGATAAGCGGGAGAACCAGCACGGGGTGGGAGTGGGGGGAGGGTGGTTCAGTGAGGATTGGAAGAGTTTTAGAAACCAGCAAAGGATGACTGAAAAATTGATAGAACGAGAGAAAATAGAATATGAAAGTAAACTAGCAAGAAATATAAAAACGGATTGTAAGAGCTTCTACAAGTATGTAAAAAGGAGGAGAGTAGCAAAAGTAAAGGTTAATCCCTTAGAGGCTGAAACAGGAAAAATTATAATGGGGAATCAGGAAATGGCAAATGCGTTAAACAAATATTTTGTATCTGTCTTCACAGTAGAAGGCACAAAAAACATACCAGAAATAGTGGGGAACCAAGGCTCTAATGAGAGTGAGGAACTAAAGTAATTAATATCAGTAGAGAAAAAGTACTTGAGAAGTTAATGGGACTAAAAGCTGATAAATCCCCTGGACCTGATGGCCTACATCCGAGGGTTCTAAAAGAGGTGGCTGCAGAGATAGTGGATGCATTGGTTATGATCTTCCAAAATTCCCTAGATTCTAGAACGGTCCCAGCGGATTGGAAGGTAGAAAATGTGACCCCACTATTCAAGAAAGGAGAGAGAGAGAAAACACGGAACTACAGGCCAGTTAGCCTGACATCAGCCGTCGGGAAAATGCTGGAATCCATTATTAAGGAAGTGATAACAGGGCACTTAGAAAATCATAATATGATTAGGCAGAGACAACGTGGTTTTATGAAAGGGAAATCATTTTTGAAAAACCTATTATAGGTTTTGAGGATGTAACTAACAGGGTAGATAAAGGGGAACCAGTGGATGCCACATATTTGGATTTTCAAAAGGCATTCGATAAGGTGCCACATAAAAGGTTATTACACAAGATAAGGGCTCATGGGGTTGGGGGTAACATATTCCTATGGATAGAGGATTGGTTAACAGGCAGAAAACAAAGAGTAGGGATAAACGGGTCATTTTCAGGTTGGCAGGCTGTAACTAGTGGGGCGCCGCAAGGATCGGTGCTTGGGCCTCAGCTATTTACAATCTATATTAATGACTTTGATGAAGGGACCAAGTGTAATGTATCCAAGTTTGCTGATGATACAAAGCTTGGTGGGAAAGTAAGCTGTGAGTAGGACATGAAGGGCTCAATTTTGAAATGGCTGGTTGGCAGCGGGGGAGGGGAGGTGGTGAAGATGCATGTGGCAAACCTGAATAAAAAAAACTTAACATTTCCGACGCGATCGCAATGTAATTGATGGTGATTAAAGTTCTTTCTGGGTTTCGCGCTCGGCAGCCAGCCGACAGGAGCTGCAACGCTGAGGTGGGAGGGGAGAGAGAGAGAGCGAGACGTCATCCGGTGCTTAAACGGAAGATTGGGGGGGGGGGGGGTAGTGGAAGCTCGGGGGGAGAGTGGAAGATCGGGGTGGGGGGGAAGAGTGGACGATCGGGGTGGGGGGGAGAGGGGGACATCGGACATTGGAGCAGGGTGGAAAGGTAGGTTGATTTTGTGTTTTAACTTTGTGCAATGGTTTCTTATTTAATTTATTTCGTTTCTTTTTGCCTGATCCGGCCCTTCGAATCAGAAGTCATGGGAAAGCCACCCAGGTAAGTTAAAAATCGTTCTAACTACATAATATGTCACAAGTGAAATGCCTTAAGTACATTTGGTTCTTAAGCTGGCAGGACTTCCGGATTCAGGATGCCCGCGCACACACGGGTGCGTCTGTGGGAAACTTGGAAGTCGGCGGGTTGGAGCCGGCTTCCGAACCCGTTCTGCATTTCTGCAATTTTCGCAACCTTCCCCCCCCTACCCCGCCGCCCCCAATGCACCCGTAACTTAGGTCTAAAATTGAGCCCAAAGAGTCTGCAAAGGGAAATAGACAGGTTAAGTGAATGGGCAAGAAGGTGGCAGATGGAGTATAAAGTGGGGAAATGTGAGGTTATTCACTTTGGTAGGAAGAATAGAAAAACAGAATATTTTTTAAATGGTGAGAAACTATTAAATATTAGTGTTCAGAGAGACTTGGGTATCCTCGTACGAGAAACACAAAGAGTTAGCATGCAGGTACAGCAAGCAATTAGGAAAGCAAATGGAATGTTGGCCTTTATTGCAAGAGGGTTGGAGTACAAAAGTAAGGAAGCCTTACTACAATTGCACAAGGCTTTGGTGAGACCTCACCTGGAGTACTGTGTATAGTTTTGGTCTCCTTATCTAAAGAACGATATATTTGCCTTAGAGGCAGTGCAGCGAAGGTTCATTAGATTAATTCCTGGGATGAGAAGGTTGTCCTGAGGCGAGGTTGAGTAGAATGGGCCTATACTCTCTGGAGTTTAGAAGAATGAGAGGTGATCATAATATAAGATTTTGAGGGGGGTGACAGGGTAGATGCTGAGGGGTTGTTTCCCATGGCTGGAGAGTCTAGAACTAGGGGGCATAGTCTCAGGATAAGGGGTCGGCCATTTACGACTGAGATGAGGAGGAATTTCTTCACTCAGAAGGTTGTGAATCTTTGGAATTCTCTATCCCAGAGGGCTGTGGATGCTGAGTCATTGAATATATTTAAGGCTGAGATAGATAGATATCTGGACACTAGGGGATTCAAGGAATATGGGGATCAGGCAGGAAAGTGAAGTTGAGATAGAAGATCAGCCATGATCTTATTGAATGGTGGAGCAGTCTCGAGGGGGCCATGTGGCCTACTTCTTCTCCTATTTCTTATGTGTCTTATAAGTATAAACTAGCCAAAGTGCAAAGAATCTTTCTGGTTTTGCTGCACGTTGCACAACCCTGCCACTCAGGCGGACCTTCATTTAGAAATCAATGAGGAATGGCCCTGAGTGACGGCTATGGAGGATGAAGGAATCGATTGGCCTGTACTATTCGAGGATGAGCTACCATTGGCATGGAGTGGGTGGAGGCTCACAATAACACACTCTGACCTATCCTAGTTAAGGATACAGCCCCATGCTAATGTGAGGTGAACCATCCACTTTTTCCTGCACATACAAGTACATCTATACTCACTGAACTTACAGAGCATGATATAGAGGTAGAATCAGATATCTCCCCTTTTTATTGATCTGAAAGACCATCTGTATTTTATAATCGCACCTATCACCACCCCCAGCACCTGAAAATTGTTATGGTATTCAATAATAATTTATGTTGTTCTAATCATTGAAATTGTGCATGCCTTATAAATATATAAATAACTGCTTTCTTCCATAGGACCCGTGCATTTCCCACTGAATCCCCAGTTATTTGTGAATGTGGGGACCTGGACCACTGGTGGAAGGCGCCACATTTAATTGCGGACATAAGATTTGGAGTTGGAATGGTGTACCAGGGTACAGACTGCCTCGAATAATCCTCATAGACGGTGCCATACCTTTGAATGGGCCTTATTTGGATACTTGAATGAGGTTCTCCAACATCAAGGTCAGGTTGCTGACATGAAGCCCAACACCTGGCTCTGATATACTAAGCTTGGGTTTCCGGTCCTCTGGTACAGTGCCTCTGCCCCTGGATATTAACAATCTAGCTGAGGATGGATTGCTGGATCTCCACAAATCCTGAAAACCTTCATGAATGTTAGACTGCAATATTTTCTCATGATCTGCCAGCTGCAACCACAGATTTGTTTGGAGAGTTGATTTTATATATTTTGAATAGATCCGTTTACGTTTCAAGACCTCTGGTTGCAGATGTAATTTCCTCTGCACTGTACTGCAGTGCATTAAGTGGGCAGACCGACACATGTGTTTTGGGGGGTGGTGGGGGGGGGGGTTCCATTCTTCCTGATCTCTCATCAATCATACTATGTTGGCTGGCACTGTAGATATTCTGTTGTAGCTTCAACTTTGAAGAATGGCTCACTAAGTTCTATACTACCTGCTCATCATTAGCGCCTCAATCCTGTGATGCCTATGATCTTGCACAACCTCTTCGACCACAAGCATCATCGGTGATGGGTAAGTGCTCACATAGTGCAAGTGTCTCAGGATTTATGCCTGCTGAAGTATGCTTGGAAACATTTTGTTTCAGTCTACAATAGTGCAGTATGTTGTTTTGAGTGTTCCTTGGCTCCAGGTGGTTCAGATTCATTTATGGAGAGGAGAGTATCATGTCAGTTTCACAACAGTGCCATCAGTGGAATTAATGGATAGTTATTGCCAAGAGTTATTGTATAACATAATGCATGACATCCGCATTGCTGCTATTGTACTTTTCTATTAATAGATCTCCAGTTTCTGATTGTATCAATGTTCTAGAAGGCATCACAAAATGGAGAAGATTTTTACTACAGTCAGTAGTGGAGCCTCTGTCACTTCCTCCACTGATTCCAGGAAGATTAGCTATAACGTTTTGCTCATAGCTGATAGCTACTGGTGTTTTCCTCTTGTGGACTTTCTGGCATGGTGTTGAATACAATATTTTCTTTAGCTGTCATGGAAATGTCTCCCTTACTCCTTTTGTTTGTAGATATTGTAATCTCCTCCCAGATCTCTTTCTGACAATTTGGGAGGATGGAGTGCAGACCCAACTACTGCTACCCCCTTGGGATTTTCCTCCTCCACAATTAGGTTGACATCCTGCCTTTTTGGTTTTCAGTGACATTGATGTTGATCAGCTCTGCAGTTTAATTACTGCCTGGTCACTTAGAGGGGCAATGTGCCTCATTTCCTGTAGAGAGAGAAACGGAGTTAACGTTCTGATGAAAGGTCATCGACCTGAAACTTTAAATCTGTTTCTCTCTCCACAAATGCTGCCTGACCTTCTGAGTATTTTCCAGCATCTTCTGTTTTTTATTTCAGATTTCCAGCATCTGCAGTATTATCCTTTTGTACCTCATTTCCTGCTTGGTAAGATGCAAAACTGATTATTGCAGCTTTGTGCCGATTGGGAGCCTTAACTTAAATTGGAAAATTTGCCCAAAAAGCAGAAGTGAAAAATGCAACAGAACTAATAACTTTCAGATAAAGAAATTTTTTTCTGGAAACTATTCAATCCCATCTATACTGCATTTGACTTATTGCTAACATTATCACAATTATTTATCTTTTTGTAAATTTTCTCCTCAAAATGAGGGCTATCAGGGCAGATGGATTGTTTTTTCCCACCCTTTTGTTGTTGTTTTCTCATCTTTACAGTCACAGGCTGATTAGGCCGCGATGTGAATGCTCCTTCCATGGTCATGGCCATTTTTATACCAGCCGATACAGTGATTAGTTCCATACGGCGGGAGGGATTTATGGGCTCCCACAACCCATATGATGAGGGGTGGGGGGTCACCGACAACCACCGGCTGAGAGTATCCCGCTGGATGTCAACCCAGAATTCAGAGCCAGAGCTCCAGTCTCCACTCACCGGGAATGTATGGAGTGGAGTTCAAACCCTACAACTTCTGACTCAGTGGTGGGAATGCTACCACTAAACCCAAAGGCTTATTTGCATTAAGTATCTGTATCAAAGTGGGTACAATGCAGATAAGATGCAGAATAAAGCTCTGTTCCAATAATGCACCTCAATCTATTAACCTCTGATGCTTATCGCCTTACTACAAGGGCTATGAGTATTAGGGAGATATTTGATGATATTTACAATCAAAAGGCATTAGACAGATCACAAACCCATGGATCTGTGTTCATTTTTAAAAGTGACATACTTCAAAATGAATGAAACCTAACATTTTCAATTCCCAAACATCAGGTTTGGGTAAGACTACAGTTTTGTACTGTGGACCTATCTCTTATAGGAAGTGGATAGATCTGCAGTGACACACAATGCACACCATCTCTGAGATACTATTTAAACACTATTTGCACCTTACATTCCACAAAATTTTCATTTTCTTACAGTATGTCACAGTAAATGTTTAATACTTTGAGAATGCTTGAACAAATCCAAACTACAATGCTTTTATTGACATTTATTTTGTTCCAGAAATAAATTTGTTTCAATTTACCAATGAATTAATTAAACACAATGCAACTCATTTCTCTGGATACACATTCCATATTAAATACACAAACAAAATTTTTAAGTAACACATTTTGTAGGAGTTATAGCACTAACTTCCCAACCAGGCAGACTGTCACTCAAATCCACCTGACAGATGGGTACAATTTCATCAGTTCTCCTCTAAGCCACAAATCAGAGTGCCTTCAAGGACAGGCTTTTGACCTCACTCCATCATAGTTCTACCTTGTTAGCTAATCCATGTAGGATCATGATTTTGCCCATATTTTGGACCACTCTAGTTGAGCTGAAATAATTAAATACTGTTCAGAGAAAATGTGTTCTTGGTTGTTTCTATCAGTTTGGAATTGAGGGGAAACCAATAAAATTTTAAGCACAAAAGTGGATATCATTAGCAAGTCTCTAAACAACAATGTATTTTTTACTAATTTTCTTTGTTTCTTTCCCGAAAGTGGGAACTTATGCTGGGAAACTGCTCAACAGATGCTGGCAGCCTTCTAGTGCCTCACTCAAATGGCCATGCGTGGGCCCAGAGATTGAGTGTTAGTAGGCTATTCAAACATACGGGCCAGCAGAGCTCAATCCTGGCCTCACCCAATGTTCACAGATGTGTGCTTTCCATCAGGAGTCACTGGATAGCAATCAGAAGCAGGGACGCTGGCTAATATTTCTCCTACCAAGCTCAGTGTGGCTGAAGGCAATTGTAATAGCCCACCATCAATATCCTGGTTGAGGTCAGCTAACTCAGCATAGTTCAAGAATTGAAGGCAGGACCTCCTGGTCTGTATGTTTCAGTATCAATACAGCACTATATCTGGCTACTGAGGCAATGGCAGAGAACTAGGTGTCAGCCATGGTTCAGTGGTAGCTTTCTTGCCTCTGAGTTAGCAGGTTGTGGGTTCAAGTCCCATTCCAGGGACTTAAGCACAAAATCTAGGCTGACACTCCAGTGCAGTACTGAGGGAGTGCTGCATTGTCAGAGGTGCCGTTTTTCAGATGAGCTATTAAACCCAGGCCCTGTTTGCCCTCTCAGGTGGACGTAAAAGATCCCATGGTGCTATACAAAGAAGAACAGGTGAGTTTGTCCTGGTCAATATTTATCCCTCAACCAACATCACGAAAAAAAATTAACTGGTCATTATCACATTGCTGTATGCAAATTGGCTGCTGTGTTTCCTACATTACAACAGTGACTACACTTCAAAAGTACTTAATTGACTGTAAAGCACTTTAGGATATCCTGAGGTTATGAAAAGTGTTATATAAATGCAAGTCTTTCTTTTTCTTTTTTAGTGAAAGTCAAACATCAAGGACCTGTTTTGAAAAAAATTTGGAAAATGTGTAGTGCAGAAATCCAGTAACAACTCATTCAGTTTATTTCGAATGCAGGAAATATTTTTCCAAATTGGAAGGGCTGCAACTAATTAATAATGGCTACCGAAGGTCATCGAAACAATAGGTAAGCTCTAACGATGGTGCTGAGTGGGAGGTTTGTGTATTGCAAGGGCTCAGAGACCATTGGTTTTACCAGGTGGTATCCACGGTTCATTTGACATTAACAAATTATTTTTCTGTTTGGTGGATCTTTTCCACTTCATGGATTTGATTTCACAATCCTCCATCTGCATTGGAACAGTTTGTGCGCTGCTCTCTTTGTTCTCTGCTGTTTTCGCATTCTTGTTGCACTGAGCTGACATTTCATACCTGTTATTTCTTGCAGCTTCATACTGGGCTGTTTCGATGACGCCAATACCTTCTTTTATGAAATCGAGAGCAATTGGCAAGATGCTGATCACAGCACCATAGTGGTGCTTTGCTTCATCACAGCTCAGGTGGTTCACTTCATCATGGGGATATCTGTGTCAAAATAAAATTTGCACTGAAACTTACCGCACAATAAGTTTACTGCAGCAAAGTTAGTCATGAGATTTTGATTACTGTATATAATCTTTATCCCAAATTAGAAGCTATGACTCCTGGTTGCTATGCAAGGCACTAAAAACAGAATTGGGCACAAAGTCCCCTCAAAAATTAATTGCTGCTTTGCTTTCACAGGGTGTGAAATTAGTGTGGTTCGTTCATGAATCTCAAATAGACTATGGTGAGAAATGGGATCCAGGCCAATATTTAACTAATTAGTTACAGCTTCCATTTTTGCTCTAGTTAATTATGGAGTTAGTCAGATGCAGAATTACTACTGACACCCATGGAGCCAAAACCCCGTGTCACAAGGGTAATCCACTGTAACCATTCTTATTGTATTCACGTAAACCCACATGTTCTGCTTGTTCACAGTTTTCATATTTCTCCCATTGTTAAGAAAATGGTTATACAAAATTAATTGCAGTGAGGTTTTTTTTTCTTGTCAAAGCAGTGCTGCAATAACACCAGAGGTGTTAGGCATAGTGATTTATAGGTGACAATATGGAAACAAAATTCACGTAAGGGGAAATTGTCAGTGGCCGGACACTAGAGTAATTGAATATATAATAAGCCATGGAAAAGGTACCAAAGCTTACTATTAATGTCACATAATAGATGCTCTGCTAAACATCATTCAGTTGTGAGGCGATCATCTTATCTGTGTTTGGTGCATGGACTACTGGCATTTCACGTATATACATAAAAAGCAAGTCAAGAAACCATCGATTCTGTGAACTAGTGTTATGGTTTGATGGTTGCACCCTATTTCTAGAGATTCCATGGCTGTTATTATTTATAATATATACTGTTTCGATTTTATGTGGGTGTTTTATTCTGTTTTTAGTTGGATTTCCTGTCTGCCGTGGTTGTCAATACTGACAGCAACTGTCAGTGTACGCTGTGCCCTTAATGTGCGATGATGCTCACACAAGAGGATTAATGATTGTGATGCTATTACTGCAAGTTCATTGAGAAGCAATCTGCATTTAATAAACTGGAGATTAAATATCCACTGTTTTTTGTAAGAAAATGCCCCAAGAGATTTGAAAATAAGATCTGCTCACATTCTTTATGGCACGGCTTGGAAAATTACGCATTTTTGGGACGACTGAAAATACATCACGGTAACAAATCCATCAAATTTTCCAAATATATAAGTCACTGCTGACATTTCAAAGGTTTTGAAACTGGATTCTTTTGTCTATTTAATCAGCGCTCATATCAACATATCCGTCCACACATTTCAGGTGACTTGGAAAAATACCATTAATTGACAAAATGCAATAAGCTTACAGAGGGATACATCATTCAAGATTATTATGGAACAATTCTATTGCAAAAGTGTGAAGTCATGCCTCACAACTGCCACCTGACACTGTTTAGAACTGTTTATATTTTGATTGAAGGAACAAGATACAATCTGACATAAGTTTAAAAAAAAGAGATGGTTTTGATCTTCCAGAATTCCCTAGATTCTGGAATGGTCCCAGTGGATTGTAAGGTTGCAAATGTAACCCTGCTACTCAAGAAAGGAGGGAGAGAGAAAACAGAGAACTACAGGCCAGTTAGCCTGACATCAGTGGTAGGGAAAATGCTGGAATCTATTATTAAGGAGATATTAACAGGGCATTTAGAAAATCATAATATGATTAGGCAGAGTCAACACGGTTTTATGAAAGGGAATCCTTGTTTGACAAATCTATTAGAGTTTTTTTGATGGTGTAACTATCAGGGTAGATAAGAGGGAACCAGTGGATGTATTATATTTGGATTTTCAAAAGGCATTCAATAAGGTGCCACACAAGAGGTTGTTACACAAGATTAGGGCTCATGGGATTGTGGGTAATATATTAACATAGATTGAGGATTAGTTAATGGACAGAAAACAGAGAGTGGGAATAAAAAGGCCATTTTCGGGTTGGCAGGTTGTAACTAGTGGGGTGCCGCAAGGATCAGTGCTTGGGTCTCAGCTATTTACAATATATATCAATGACTTTGATGAGGGGACCGAGTGTAATGTATTCAAGTTGGCTGACAATACAAAGCTAGGTGGGATAGTAAGCTGTAAGGAGGACTCAATGGGATATAGACAGATTAAGTGAGTGGGTGAGAAGGTGGTAGATGGTGTATAATGTGGGGAAATGTGAAATTATCCACTTTGGTAGGAAGAATAGAAAAGCAGAATATTTTTTAAAAGATGAGAGACTAAGAAATGTTGGTATTGAGAAGGATTTGGGTGTCCTTGAAGACGAATCACAGAAAGTTAACATGCAGGTACAACAAGCAATTAAGAAGGCAAATGGTATGTTAGCTTTTATTGCAAGGGGGTTGGAGTATAAGAGTAAGGAAGTCTTGCTGCAATTATATAGGGTCTGGTGAAACCATACCTGTACTGCGTACAATTTTGGTCTCCTTACCTAAGGAAGGATATACTTGCCTTAGAGGGGGTGCAATGAAGGTTCACTAGATTGATTGCTGGGATGAAAGGGTTGTCCTGTGAGGAGAGATTGAGTAGAATGGGCCTATATTCTCTGGAGTTTAGAAGAATGAGAGGTGATCTCATTGAAATGTATAAAATTTTTAGAGGGCTTGACAGGGTAAATGCTGAGAGGTTGTTTTCCCTGGGTGGGGAGTCTAGAACTAGGGGTCATAGCCATTTAAGACCGAGATGAGGAAACATTTTTTCACTCGGGGGCATGAATCTTTGGAATTCTCTATCCCAGAGTGCTGTGGATGCTCAGTCATTGAGTTTATTCAAGACTGAGATCGATAGATTTTTGGACACTAAGAGAATCAAAGGATATGGAGATAGGGTGGGAAAGTAGAGTTGGGGTAAAGGATCAGCCATGATCTTATTGAATGGCGGAGCAGGCTCGAGGGGACATATGGCCTACACCTGCTCCTATTTTTTATGTTCTTATGTTCTTATTTTACTTATTTCACGTGTGTGTTTAATAAGGGCAAGATGTTTTACTTGGTACTGGTAAGCAGCAAGCATATAAAGTTAAGGTATTATTTCACACATGTGAGTTATTCATTTACACTCTCACAGATGTTAAAGCTGCTGCTTTGCTTAGGCATCAGTTCAGCAAAAAAAAAAATTATCTGCAGGGGGTACCAAAGACTATAGCCCCGATTTTATCTAAGAACAGGAATCGAGCTGATGAGGGTCATGGCGAACATCATGGCGAACGTCAACTCCCCCCCTCCACCCACCCACCGGAGGTCGACAGCTTGAGGCCTGGGTGATTTTAACTTCCGGGCCTTATAAATATGCTGCCAGTCAGCTGCCCACCTGTAACAGGCAGAAGCAACAGCTGGGTGGGAGCACAATTTCGGGTGGCAGGAGGCTGCCGGCTGGCACCAAAGGAACAGTCGCGGGCAACAAGGTAAGTTGCAGGGAGGAGGTTTCTAGAAGGTCTCACTGGATGGGGGTGGCCAGGGCTTATCAGAAGTTATAGAGGCTTCCATTCCAGGTGGCTTGCCTAAACACCCTTTATGCTCTCCATTAAAAGTTGTGCTGATACTAGAATGGTACCAGGGATGAGAGACTTCAGTTATGTGGAGAGACTAGAGAAGCTGGGATTGTTCTCTTTAGAACAGAGAAGTTAAAGGGGAGATATAATAGAGGTATTCAAAATTATGAATGGTTAGAGTAAATAAGGAGAAACTGTTTCCCCTGGCAAAAGGGTCGGTAACCAGAGAACACAGATTTAAGGTAATTGGCAAAAGAGCCAGAGGAGAGATGAGGAGACATTTTTTTTTAAAACAGGACTTCTGCCGTACTTCTAGCAGAGGAATGGGACCAGCTGCAAGGAAATTCCCGGCCATAGTGTGGGAATGGAGCCACATGTAGGTCAGACCAGGTAGGGATGACAGGTTCCTTCCCTGAAGGACGTAAGTGAACCATTGAGTATTTACAACAATCCAACATGGTAATTTTTTTCCTGGTGAAGATGTATTAAATTCAATTTCACCAATCAACTTTCAGTAAACCTGTGAATGACATACTGTTTGAAGTACCATGTGGTTTTTTTTGCAAACAGTGGGACAGTTGACTTGACCTTCATGGCCTGATAGATACAGCAGAAATACCTGGCACTCAGCATCCATTAATATTACAAAGGCTTTTCATACCATTAGTAGAGAAGGACTTTGATAACAGCTGAACAAGTTTTGCTATCCTGATAAGATCATTAACATAATCAGGCAACTCACTGATAACATGATGAGTACAGAAATTGCTGATGGCGACACCAGGACTTGACCACAATCTAAATTGTAACTCCAGAGCAATGCTGGGGTAGTAATGCATTGTCATTTTTTGGGATCAAATGTTAAACTGAGGCCAGCTTGTTACTGTGGTTTAGGTAGATGCTGAAGATCCCAAGGCACTTTTCATAGAAGAGTAGAGAGTTCTCCTGATAGCCTGCCCAACACTCCTCCCTCAGCCAACACCATAAAAAACAGATTAGTCATTCATCTCATTGCTACTTGTGGGATCAGCTGTGTGCATAATGATTACCATGTTTGCCTACATTAACAGTCACGGCACTTCAATGTAATTCATTTGTGAAATGCTTTGAAATGTTTGTAAAGGCATAATAAGGTGCCAATATAAATGCAAATCTTTCTTTTCTCTATAGCAAATGACGTCAAGCAAGGTCTCGTACTTTCCCTGAGCTTTTTCACAGCAATGCTGGGTGATGCTGTAAGAGATTTGAACAAGGACATTTACATATATTTTCTTTTTTTTATTATTCGTTCATGGGATGTGGGCATCGCTGGCAAGGCCAGCATTTATTGCCCATCCCTAATTGCCCTTGAGAAGGTAGTGGTGAGCCGCCTTCTTGAACCGCTGCAGTCCGTGGTGAAGGTTCTCCCACAGTGCTGTTAAGTAGGGAGTTCCATGATTTTGACCCAGCGACGATGAAGGAACAGCGATATTTTTCCAAGTCTGGATAGTGTGTGACTTGGAGTGGAACGTGCAGGTGGTGTTGTTTCCATGTGCCTGATGCCCTTGTCCTTCTAGGTGGTAGAGGTCGCGGGTTTGGGAGGTGCTGTCGAAGAAGCCTTGGCGCTTTGCTGTAGTTCATCCTGTGGATGGTACACACTGCAGCCATGGTGCGCCAATGGTGAAGGGAGTGAATGTTTAGGGTGGTGGATGGGGTGTCAATCAAGCGGGCTGCTTTGTCCTGGATGGTGTCGAGTTTCTTGAGTGTTGTTGGAGCTGCACTCATCCAGGCAAGTGGAGAGTATTCCATCACACTCCTGACTTGTGCCTTGTAAACGGTGGAAAGGCATTGGGGAGTCAGGAGGTGAGTCACTCGCCACAGAATATCCAGCCTCTGACCTGCTCTTTTAGCCACTGTATTTATGTGGCTGGTCCAATTAAGTTTCTGGTCAATGTGACCCCCAGGATGTTGATGGTGGGGGATTCGGCAATGGTAATGCCGTTGAATGTCAAGGGGAGGTGGTTAGACTCTCTCTTGTTGGAGATGGTCATTGCCTGGCACTTGTCTGGTGCGAATGTTACTTGCCACTTATTAGCCCAAGCCTGGATGTTGTCCTGGTCTTGCTGCATGCGGACACAGACTGCTTCATTATCTGAGGGGTTGAAAATGGAACTGAACACTGTGCAATCATCAGCGAACATCCCCATTTTCTGACCTTATGATGGAGGGAAGGTCATTGATGAAGCAGCTGAAGATGGTTGGGCCTAGGACACTGCCCTGAGGAACTCCTGCAGCAATGTCCCGGGCTGAGAAGATTGGCCTCCAACAACACTACCAACTTCCTTTGTGCTAGGTATGACTCCAGCCACTGGAGAGTTTTCCCCCTGATTCCCATTGACTTCAATTTTACTAGGACTCCTTGGTGCCACTCTCGGTCAAATGCTGCCTTGATGTCAAGGGCAGTCACCCTCACCTCACCAATTCAGCTCTTTTGTCCATGTTTGGACCAAGGCTGTAATGAGGTCTGGAGCCGAGTGGTCCCGGCGGAACCCAAACTGAGCATCAGGGAGCAGGTTATTGGTGAGTAAGTGCCGCTTAATAGCACTGTCGACGACGCCTTCCATCACTTTGCTGATGATTGAGAATAGACTGATGGGATGGTAATTGGCCAGATTGGGTTTGTCCTGCTTTTTGTGGACTGGGCAATTTTCCACATTTCAGGCAGATGGCAGGATTTTCAACACTAGCTGAACTAAGATGCATTTGCGAACTTTTATTTGCTGATGAGTGCACTATATTTACGCATTCTGAAATTGATCCACAGCATATTATGAATTGCTTTGTTTGGTTGACCTTGCCTTATTGGTTGAAAATCTCCATAAAAAGGACTAAAATTATACACTAAACTGTGATCCATCAACTTTAGAACAAACCCAAGATTGTGATGGGGCAACAAAGTTGAATGCTGTAGATAGTTTTACATACCTCGGTAGTGATGCAGTTGAATCAAGAAATCAACAGCCACATGAAAAGGTCAATGAATGCAGGTTGTGTTTAGAACCAATGAAGCTTGAAGCTAAGAAGACAGCCGAAGTTTTGGGTGCACAATGCAAATGTGCTCACTACCTTTCCAAATAGTTGCAAAACCTTAAGTCTTCACCATCAGCATGTGAAGCAGCAAGAAGCATCAAAAGCATTTACAATCTCTTGTGAAAATTAAGTGGCATGAAAAACAGAGTGATAAACACCAAAGTGCTACAGTGTACCAACATGACTAGCATCAAAGTCATGGCTATACAGGTGAAACTCTGGTGGGCTGTAGGTGATTTCTGCATGGTATCACAAAGTTATATTCTATAGCATGTGATGGCAGGAAAGAGGACAGTAGAGAGTCAGAGGAAACTTTTCAAAGTTAACTTGAAGCAAACATCTAAGGAACATAATGCTCATCCAGAAACCTGGGGAAACTGAACATTACACAGTCTAGAAATGTGAAGCATGACAGCACTAACTTTGAAGCAAACAAAGTGTTAACAGCAGAAGAAAAGAATTATTGCAGAAAAGTCATCAGGCATAAGTTGGCAAATGGATAACAATGAACATTCAATACATGTAGCTGTCAATGTGCTTGACACGTTCGTCTATGAATCACTTCCACAAAAACTGTAGACTTTGACTCTTTCTAATGCTTCTGTCTCAGCATTTTGAAGTGATATATTTATAGACTGGTATGAATGGTAACATCACATGTAAGAGTTGTGAAGGCAGGATGTCAGTTGCACATCTCATGATCTATAGTATAATAAATCATCACACTCAGTCTCTGTTACACTGCAGGTGCCAGGTAGTCTATATGCAAACTTCTGTGCTACTCTTTCATCTGATTGCTTTTTTACAAATATGAAATATAAGCCAATCAACTATGAGCTGTGAGGGAAATGTACTAAAAAAATGCAGTATCTGAACCAATGAAGTCACTAATTTTTTTCCCCCAAAATCCTTTTGGCTGCAACAAATCAGAATAAATATTTGCCTGCCATTTTTCATTCTCAAAGTCAAATAGCCAGAACTCAAAATAAGGTTTCCAAATATAATAAAAACATTAAAAATCACATACTTCGCAGTACATGATTTAAACTTACCTATATAATTGTCCTTTGTGTCTTTGAGTACCTTCATTAACATTTTTCTCTTGGAGGACTCAGCTTCTCTCAAAAGCTTTGGCTTCTACTCAATATTTTTCCTAGCACTATCACTCCATCAGCTGAAAAGAATTGTTAACTTGTTCCTGCAAATCCCAGGATGCCGTAGTCGGATGGTGTTCAGCATTTAAAATTGTCCAGTATGCATCAGTATGATTCCCTTTGTGCAACAACTAGAAACATGTCTATCCTCAGGCTATAATAGTATTTATGTGTTTGTTTTACCAAGTCATTTGAAAATGAGCTGGAGCATTGGAACAGTAAAATCTGGCGGTGACAAAGGCATGGGTGAGAATTTTAGTAGCCGAAGGGCTGAGGTAGGGTGGAGGCAGGCGTAGTTATGGAGGTGGAAGTAGGCGGACAGAAGGACAGTGAATTCAGGGGAGAGAGGACAAGGGGAGCTGAGATGGAGATTGAAATCACCAAGGATGAGGAATCACTCAGAGCAGAGGCTGATGGAGGAAAAAAGGGAAATATCTTGGGGGAGAAAAATGAGGGAAAGACTTGGGGTGTGGGAGAAAACAAGGATTTCAAAGGAGAGATGTGAGGAATGGAACAAGGTGAGGTGCTTGATGGAGGAGAAGGTACCAGAACAGATAAGAGCCACAAGCCATCACTGCAGTTTGGGAAGGGAATGTAGCCAAAAATATAGCCAGGCGGGAAGTTTCAGTAAGGGGAAAGGTGTTGCCACCCATAAGCTGAATTTCAGTCAAAGCCAAAATGTCAGATCAAATCATGTACAATAAGGTTGTGGATGACAAGGGCCTTGTTTGCAAGTGAAAGGATATTTCGAAGGGAAATACGGAAAGGGACAGTGATTGCTGATCCACTGGCAGAGTCCAATAAGGAAGTGGCGGATGGTGTGAGTGGGACAGGAAGAAGGTTACCAAGGTTAACACAAGTGGGCCTGCTGGGAGGAAAGGTGAGCGAAAGAGACAGATGGGGCAGTTGGTCATAGGAATGCAGCGAGGATTGCCTTAGTGGACCCT
This sequence comes from Heptranchias perlo, assembly GCF_035084215.1. Taxonomy (NCBI): domain Eukaryota; kingdom Metazoa; phylum Chordata; class Chondrichthyes; order Hexanchiformes; family Hexanchidae; genus Heptranchias; species Heptranchias perlo. Next base: position 26,318,185 of record NC_090355.1, read on the forward strand.
TCAGAGAACGCCAAGAGAGGCAGAGTGTAGCTATGGGCTTATTCAATGGAAATTCAAGCCTGGGACAGTGGTAGGAGAGTAGGAAGCCAGATGAATAATAATGATGGATTGGGGTAGGGATTAAGAGGGCAAGTTACTCAAAAGGCAAAATGAAAGGTGGTATGACGGGTGACAGGAAGGGGAGGAGACAGCAGAGAAGGCCCTAAGTACGGCAAGAGAAAAAAAAGGGAGATGGAAGGATTGGGTGTTAATTGTATCCATGTGATTTATATCAATTAGTGTTAATTGTATTCAGGTGGTGAGTATCAATTGGGAACTCTTGTATCCATTTATATTGGAGCTGATCTAGGGTGTGGTGTGGGTGTCATGTGGAGCTCTGTGAATAAAGGCTTAGAAGCAACTGAAGACCAGGCTTTAGTGTTCTATCCATCACCACCTGGTTATCCAATTTATAACATTGGGCTTGGATCTGGAACAGCAGCCAAATATATATGCAAAGTATGTTTTTGTTGGACATGGGTAAGGTACTGCCAAGATTTTGACACTTGCAGGGGTTATCTGGTCTAATTTTCTGAAGTTTAAACTATGCCAAAGTTTTTGACTATTATCAATGTTCTATGTAGAAATCGGTCAGATAAACCCAGCTATGGGGTCATGAACTACTGATCTGAGGTAAGTGAATTTCAGTAAATGGGTTTGGGATATAACTTGTGACCTTTCAGTTTTAAGTGAAACATTTAACTGCTTGAGCTACTGGATCACACCAAGACAAGGCTTTCTTTAGCAAAATTGTGTATCATTGTGAAGTTAGGTTGACTACATTGATGCAAGCCTTATAGTAATATTACTGCTTACTTGGCTCGGATCTTAGACATGTCATGGTTGCAGCTGAGAAGGACTTTGCACTTCTCCAGTATATCATCAGATGAGCATGCATTGGGATTTGAATCCTGGAGTTTACTACAGAACTGACTTAGGTCTTTGCAAAGATCTAGGAACATGATCAGGACTCGCTTGTCAGTTGCATTGTTACAGTAGTGGTCCAGGTAATTTTGAACCTACATAGAGAAAAGTTAAAATAAAAATTTAAATTGATCTAATGACATCAGTTAACAATGTAAAAGAAGTTTTACCATTATTGATGACTTGTCTCCACATCATTTCTAGTATTTAGACAGTAACAATTAAATAACTGAGAAGAGCACTTTCTACAGTATATTTCCTACTTCCCCTTTCTTTTGTGTTCCTATGTCACAGACTGTCTGTAGCTCAGATGACAGGTATGTACCTTCATTCTAGGCCACCAGCCTGCTCCTAGGCCTCTACCAATGTGCTTGTGAAAGCAGCTGACTAGAGCTACACAAGAGTAGACAATGATGATGATGCCTCCCTGACTTTCTATGCCTTCCAGAGAGAGCGAGAAAGTACCTGGTGTCATCAATGGCAGTTCGGCGGAGACTTAGGGGTTTACAGATGTTAACCATGTCCACTGTTGTGTGCTGTCTTAGAGTTCCATTGTATAACATTAATTAAATAATATAAAAGGTACTGTGTATTTAATCATTATTCATCACAGAAAGATTGCATTATTTCCAGAAAACCCATAATTTTTAAGCTTTTGCCATTTTTGAGTCTAATATGAAATGGTACATATTTGTTGAATTTTGTGCTCACCAGTGTGAGGAGTGTCACTGCTGGAAATATAATACTCCCAGATCAGAAACAGCATAAGCCAGCTGCAGAGTAAAGTTTCCTTAATTTTGTTCCAACAAAGGAGGCAGATTTCTTCTGGTCATTAAGTGCTAGTGATGTCATTAATATTGTGTTCACTTTTTAAAAAATTTGTTCATGAGATGTGGGCGTCACTGGCAAGGCCAGCATTTATTGCCCATCCCTAATTGCCCTTGAGAAGGTGGTGGTGAGCTGCCTTCTTGAACCACTGTAGTCCATGTGGTGAAGGTTCTCCCACAGTGCTAGTTGGTAGGGAGTTCCAGGATTTTGATCCAGTGACTATGAAGGAACAGCGATATATTTCCAAGTCGGGATGGTGTGTGACTTGGAGGGGAACGTGCAAGTGGTGTTGTTCCCATGTGCCTGCTACCCTTGTCCTTCTAGGCGGTAGAGGTTACAGGTTTGGGAGGTGCTGTCAAAGAAGCCTTGTCGAGTTGCTGCAGTGCATTCTGTAGATGGTACACACTGCAGCCACGGTGCGCCGGTGGTGAAGGGAGTGAATGTTTAGGGTGGTGGATGGGATAGCAACCAAGCGGGCTACTTTGTCCTGGATGGTGTCGAGCTTCTTGAGTGTTGTTAGAGCTGCACTGACCCTAGCAAAATCATAAAAGTGATCTAAAATAACACATTCACTGCTTTGCTAGAACAGTGATCAAAGGAAAGCTTCCTGCTATGATGTTGCTCATAATCAGCAACCAGAGGCAATCCAGCCTGCTTTAATTCCCAGAAGAGTACACCCCATACTGCAGCAGTGCTCATGTTTCTATTTCTCATGCCAGCTATCCCTTTGGCCCCAATGAGTGAGACCACCAATAATACATTTGTTGGATTGGAGGCCAATTTTATTCTGTGGATCACTGCATAAACATCCCTTGTTACTGGCAGGGAGAGGGCAACTTTATCTAATCATTCCAGACTCGAGTGAAAACCTCAACCACATATGAAAAGACAGTGTCACCCTAATGACCAGTGATATTACATGATAAATGGCCCAAAGGCTTCACCACAAAATGCAGTAATTAAAAAATTGCTTTGATAAAATGGGCATTGGAAAAAGCTATGGTTTTGCACTTTTTAGCCATTGTTTTATATTGGAAATTGAATGCTCACTTGTGTAATTAACTCATGGTGCCACCTTTCAACGAGTTAGGAAAGATAAATATATATGATACAGGGATGGCATAACGAGGTATGTGATTTTTTTTTGTACAGTCATAGGGAGAGACAAGAGAAACTGGGGTTGTGCTCCTTGGTTTAGCGAAGAGGGTGGAAATATGGATCACAATTCCTTAAGAAAGGAGAGTATCTGCTGAGGTTCCAGCCCAAAACTTTACCCCTATTTCCAAGGATGATCCAGCCACCAAAGTTGATATAATTGAAGGTCTGCATTCCAAGCATAGAATGCTGCTTAGAGGTATGTGGATTACCTTTGCATTGTTGAGATGTTTGATGTTTGCAGAGCTACAAATCACTGGTTAGGCTTCAGCTGGAGTATAGTGTCCAATTTTGGGCACCACATTTTAGAAAGGATGTCAAGGCCTTGGAGAGGGTGCAAAGGAGATTTACTAGAATGGTACCAGGGCTGAGGGACTTTAGCTCTGTGGAGATGCTAGAGAAGCTGCTATTGTTCTTTAGAGCAGAGTAGGTTAAGGGGCGATTTAATAGGTTTTCAAATTTATTAAGGGTTTTGATAGAGTAGATAGGGAGACTCTGTTTCCACTGGCAGGAAGGTCAATAAACAGATTTAAAATAACTGACAAAAGAACTGGGGGTGGGGGGAGAGGAGGAAAATATTTTTTACGCAGCAAGTTATGATCTGGTATGCACTGCTTGACAAGGTGGTGGAAGCAGATTCAAAAATAACTTTCAAAAAGGGAGTTGGATATATATTTGAAAAGGAAAAAATTGCAGGGCCATGGGGAAAGAGCAGAGGAGTGGGGCTAATTGGCTAGCTCTTTCAAAGAACTGGCACAGGCACAATGGATTTAATGGTCTCCTCCTATATGATTCTATTATTCTACACCCAGAAGTCACATTAAATAAGCATGTTAGATAATCTACATTATCCATGTTGTCCAGAATTTTGAAAATCTGGTTCATGTTCCTTCAACCATCTTTTTCAGTTCTTCCAGTCCCTCCTGAAATCATCCTCGTCATTCTTCCGCATCAACAATCTCTTGAAGATAGGGTTCCCAAAATAACACACAATATTCCAAATGTGGACTTATCAATGAGCTATACAGAATTAAAATGAAACTACTTTACATTTGAGTTACTGATTTGAATGACATCTGAAACTATATCAGGGTTAAATGGGACATGCATTATAGATATATAGTAAGTGGAAGTTCTTCCATGTTTAAATATAGATTAGATACAGATCTAAATGTATTAATTGATTTTTCAATGGAAACAATCAAAAAATAGCCCCGTTAATACAGTTCTGATTTAAGCAGAATCCTCTTTTGAGTACCTATAATATAATAAGCACATATAGTTAGTTACCTGTGAAAGGGTAGTCACAGATCTGGTCTTGTCATGGGCATTCTCACGTGTATGGTCCAGAGCTGCAATAAATGTGAATTGTTGCTGTTTGAAGAGTGCATAGCGTTGTTCCAGATCTCGCAGGGTAGCCTTCAGCTCATTCATGGCTTTTAAGGAAGCAGATAAAAGCCATCAGTTTAGATCAGAACATAAGAAATAGGAGCATGATCCCTTGAGCCTGCTCTGCCACTCAATAAGATCATGGCTGATCTTCAACCTCATCTCCACTTTCCCGTCCGATCCCCATATCCCTTGATTCTCTTAGAGTCCTAAAATCTATCGATGTCATTTTTGAATGACTGAGTATCCACAGCCCTCTGGGGTAGAGAATTCCAAAGATTCACAACCAGCTGAGTGAAGAAATTTCTCCTCATCTCAGTCCTAAATAGCTGACCTCTTATCTTGAAACTATGCCCCCTTTCTTGACTCACCAGCCAGGGGAAACAATCTCTCAGCATCTACCCTGTCAAGCCCTCTCAGAATCTTATATGTTTCAAAGTGATCACCTCTCATTCTTTTAAACTCCAGAGAGTATAGGCCCATTCTACTCAGACAACCCTCTCATCCCAGGAATCAATCTAGTGAACCTTTGTTGCACCGCCTCTAAGGCAAGTATATCCTTCCTTAGGTAAGGAGACCAAAATTGTACACAGTACTCCAGGTGTGGTCTCACCAAAGCCCTGTAGAATTGCAGCAAGACTTCCTTACTCTTGTACTCCAACCCTCTTGCAATAAAGGCCAACATACCATTTGCCTTCCTAATTGCTTGCTGTACCTGCATTTTAACTGTGTTGCGTGCACAAGGCCACCCAAATCCCTCTGACCAATATTTAATAGTTTCTCATCATTTAAAAAATATTCTGTTTCTATTTTTCCTTCTAAAGTGAATAACCTCACATTTCCTCACATTGTACTCCATCTGCCACCTTCTTGCCCACTCACTTAACCTGTCTATATCCCTTTGCAGACTGTGTCCTCATGACAGCTTACTTTCCCAGCTAGCTTTGTATCATCAGCAAACTTTGATACATTACACTCGGTCCCTTCATCTAAGTCATTAATATAGATTATAAATAGCTGAGGCCCAAGCACTGTTCTGATGGAAATCCATGAGCTAAGTGAGTCACAACAAACTTTTACAGTTCAGATGCTGTAACAAATGTAACACCAAAGGAGTAAACCTAAAGGGCTATGAATAAGAACATGAAATTTGAAACTTGAAAGCTGCAACAGTTTGGTCAGAAAGTTCAGATACAAAGCTAGCTGGGAAAGTAAGCTGTCAAGAGGACACAGAGTCTGCAAAGGGATATAGACAGGTTAAGTGAGTGGGCCATTGTATACCGAGGGGCTGCAATCAGGGAAAAACCCCTCGGGCATAATGTAAAATTCAAATTGATGTAATGTACCTGTAATTAATCTGTAACCAATAATCTGTATTGACTGTAATGCAATGAGGCACCCTAGAGTGTCATGAACTGTAATTATGTACAATGTGTTAATTGAACTCTCCTTGATGTAACCTGCAAATTGTATAATCTGTAGTGTATGTTTGGAATGTGATATGACAACTGTATTGTATGTATTGCTGCAAATTTTATGAATAAAGTATATTTTTTGAAAAAAAAGTTCACCACTTTGCCCTTAGCGAAGAGCCTGATAGTTGTCCTAGAAATTCTCCTCCGAACACACAATCCTGATTTACTTTCTGCTGCTGCTAAGCTTTATTCATTTATTCCTCCCCTATTTAATTTGATAGATACGAGTAGATGTCCTGTGACATCATTCACAGGAATTGCAGGAATTGGAATGCATCTTTTGAGGTTAACTACTGCTCCATTGCAAGATAAACATGAGATTGGTTAATCCAATGCTGTAATACAACACATTTACTGTAGCAATGAATCATATGATTGATTTGAGGTAAAAAAAAATTATATAGCATATTGATATTTCAAGATACGGCCTTAGATGTAATATTTGTAATAGTATTTACCTACCATTTACAAAACATTTTCACAATGCAAGAATCTTTGGGAACATAGGAACAGGAGTAGGCCATTCAACCCCTCGAGCCTGCTCGACCATTCATTTAGATCATGGCTGATTTATGCCTCAACTCCATTTACCCACCGTAGCTCCATATCCCTTGATACCCTTACCTTAAAAAAAAATCTACCGATCTCAGTCTTGAAAGCTCCAATTGTCCCAGCATCCACAGCCTTTTGGGGCAGAAAATTCTAGATTTCTACTACCCTTTGTGACAAAGTGCTTCCTTATTTCCCTCCTAAATGGCCGTGCTCTAATTTTAAGACTAAGTCCCCTCATTCCTGATCCTCCCCCCCCACCCCCATCAGAAGAAATAGTTCTTTGTATCTTCCCTAGCGAATCCTCAATCAGATCACCCTTCGATCTTCTATACTCAAGGGAATACAAGCCAAGTTTATGCAACCTGTCCTCGTAATTTTACCCTCTAAGCCCCGGTATCATTCTGGTGAATCTGCGTGGCACAGCCTTCAAGGCCAATCTATGCTTTCTGAGGGGTGGTGCCCAAAATTGAGCTGAATGCAGCACTCTAGATAAGGTCTGACCGAGGCTCAATATAACTGAAGCATAACTTCCGCCCCAAAAGTATTTATCTCAAGGGGCTAGATTACAAACATTCCATTAGCCTTTTTGATTGCTTTTTGTACCTGTCTACTAGCTTTAAATGATTTGTGTACTTGGACTCCCAAATCTCTTTGCTCCTCTACAGTTCCTAGTTTCTCATCATTTAGAAAATACTCTGATTTATCTTTCTTGAATCCAAAGTGGATGACCTCACATGCCCACATTAAACTCCATCTGCCATTGTTTTGCCCAGTCATTTAATCTGCCTATGTCCCTTTGCAACTTCCTGCTCCCATCTGCATTACTTACTGTCCCTCCTAATTAAATGTTTTTTCTCTTCCCTTCTGAAAACATCTTATATCATTATTTATATTATAACATTTTATATTTTGCTTTAACTCCCACAGTGAATTTGAAGTATTTGTTTAAGATTCAAGTGTTTTATTTACTTATTTGAGTCCCTCCTCCTTCTCAATTATTCTTTTTTCTAAGTTATATACATGATTATAGAAGATATCATCACCACCCCCACCTCATTACTTCTCACCATGGATTTGTAATTCTTGCTGAAGCTGTCAATAGTGTACAGTATCCAGGGAGGTTTTCCCTCTAAGACTCCAATGACCGAATACCTGAACAGGTGATCATTCACCACATCCATGTTTGGCTGACTGACTCACTAGTTAGGCCACAATGTCCAAACTATCTGAAACATTTGTCCCTATTCCCCCTCAGCAGCATAGAAAACACATCCCTAATAACATCATTAGCTCAGATTGTTTCCTTTAAAAGCTCAAACTGTATAAACACTTAAAAAAAACGTATTTTTCCACCACTCGTTCATATTTGTAAATGAATTGCCTGGGTCATCACAGTACACGTTGGGCTTAACATAAGCAAGTTGAAAACTACAACTCCCATAATACATTTCTTTCTCTCTCTAGCTCACACAATAGAAGGCGTCATTTTCACTTTGGGCGCGTGCGGAAATCTGTCAGTTGCGGATTGTCAGTGGAAAGGAAAATTGGGTGAGGTGTACATTGGGTGGCGGATCAGCAAATACCAGTTTTCCGTCATGATCTCATGATGCTCTGGCCATCATTGTGTGGGGCAGGCTTGATGGACCAGCTGGTCTTTTCCTGCCCGTCAATTTCATATGTTCATCTGCACCCAAAGTGGAAATTAGCCCCCCAGAATTTCCCTACAGGAACTGAAAACTCCCATCTCCCATGCCCATGTGACATTTCCAATTCAAGTCCCAGGGTCCAGATAGAAGGGCTGGCCTAAGTGGAGGAAACTTCTTGTAAACATTTCCAATAACCAATTCTGTGGGTAATATTTAGTGAGATGTGTACATTTTTTATGTTCATTATGTTATACATGTTATTTCAAGCTGTGTGCACTGGCCTGAGGGAAGAATAAAAATGGCAGCTGATAGAGGAAACTAATTCAGTTTTGTGGTACTTGATGGTTAGAATGGCAGTTTTGAAAAAAGATTGAGGGGTTTGATTGCTGGTTACTTTTCGCTGATGTTTCATTGATTTACATTTCATCAACTCAATATTTACAAACATAAGAATTAAGAGCAGGAGTAGGCCATTTGATAAGATCATGGCTGACCTGATTGTGACCTCAACCCTACTTTCCCGTCTACCTACTGTAACCTTTGACTCCCTTGTTAATCAGGAGTCTATCCAACTCAGCCTTAAAAATAGTCAATGACCCTGCCTCCACCGCTCTCTGGGGAAGGGAGTGCCACAGACTCACGACCCTCTGAGAAAATATTTCTCCTCATCTCCGTTTTAAATGGGAGACCCCTTATTTTTAAACTGTGGCCCCTAGTTTTAGTCTCTCCCACAAGGGGAAACATCCTCTCAGCATCTATCCCTTCTAGTCTCCTCAGGATCTTATATGTTTCGATACGATCATGTCTCATTCTTCGAAACTCCAATGTATACAGGCCCAATTGTCCAACCTTTCATCATAAGATAACCCTCTCATCCCAGGAATCAGTCGAGTGAACCTTCTCTGAACCGCCTCCAAAGCAATTATGTCTTTTCTTAAAAAAGGAGACTGAAACTGCACACAGTATTCTAGATGTGGTCTCACCAATGCCCTGTACAACTGTAGCAAAACATCTCTACTTTTATATTCCATTCCCCTTGCAATAAATGACAACATTCCATTTGCCTCCCTAATCACTTACTGTACCTGCATACTAACTTTTTAAATCATGTACTAGGACACCCAAATCCCTCTGTACCTGATTTCTGCAACCTCTCTCCTTTTAAATAATATACTGCTTTTTTATTCCTCCTGCCAAAGTGGACAAGTTCACATTTTTCCACATTATATTCCATCTGCCAAATTTTTGCCCACTCACTTAACCTATCTATATCCCTTTGCAGACTTCTTATGACCGTTTCACAACTTACTTTCCTACCTACCTTTGTGTCATCAGCAAATTTAGGAACCATACATTCAGTCCTTTCATCCAAGTCATTGATATAGAGATTGGTAACTTAACAGACAAGTAGTTCTATTGGAGCCAATTATGACTTTTTGACCTAAGAACATGTGATGCTTTGGTGATACTTCTGAGGTCACACTTTGAAGTGTAAGACTTTACAAAGGTGTAATGGGACAGATATAATTAAAAGCTTCTCATGTAATATATATGGATAAAATCCAGAAATATCAGGTTGTATAAATGTGTGATAGTGTTACATTAAAATGCTAAAAACGAATCCCAATTGATTATATGGTGTTTGCTCTGCAGTGAATTCTCTGTGTGTTACTTCGGTGGATATCCAAGTGAACAGTTTACAAGTCAGCTTCAAATCATATTAAATGCAAGTAAGAACTTGTGCTCATCTAACAACCCATTGTGCTGCTTGAATGGTATTATAAGTCATGATGCCATGATCAACTGCAAACTTAAGGGGAAGGGGGAGTGAAACTCAGGTATTAACTTTGCACAGCGCTCCTACATGCCCTACTGTAACGTACTGCTATAAAGCTGATGTTTTCCATATGGAGCAATCTTTTACATAGCGTAAACAATGAAGGTATTATTGCAATTTCATATTACAGTTTCGCATTCATCATTTGTAAACATGTTAAAGTTGTAGTTGTCCCATTTATTACGTGGTTTGCAAGATTTTAGTAATAAAAAGGAGATGGATCAAAGTTGAGGATCGAGGGAAAAACCGTGCAACAAAACAAATGATACCTTACATAATAAATAAATTTCACAACGCTCCGTCCCTCTTTCAGGTGAGACAAATCGAATTTGCTTTTGTATTTGGCAAATGTAAATTAGTCACTTACACCGAGTATGACATTTATTTGCGTTTACCACACTAATCTTCAGTCTGGGTTTAAACATGGAAAGTATTTTTTTTTAAAAACTAACTCGATTAAATGTCAGTAAAAAATGATAAAACTGATGGAGTATGCTAATGATCTGAATGTATTAACCTAAAGATTGTTTACTAATACAATACAGATTTGCAATGCAAATAATTGTATATATAATTTCACCTTAACATTGCATCATTAATAATGAAACAATAGCCTACCTCAAACCTTGAACGGATCCCGGATTATTCACAAATCCTTATTTCAGTCCGTTGCGTTGTGTTCTGGTTGGATTTTTTTCTTCCCAACTTGGCTAGTTTGTTACGTTAACTAGAAACAATTTCAGCTGCCACTATACTGCACTTAGTGACCATTGTTTACCTCCATTACCTAGCAACTGGGCTGAACCAAAACACGTAATTCACGTTAACTATCTCACTCACGTATATATATATATATATAATCTCCATATTAACCAGTGGGTCTCCTAAGGCATTAATCGCGGTTAAATACTATTGAAAATTTGGCCTGTATGAAGATGGTGTTATAGTAATTTTACTGATTTTATTTTTTGTCTTTGTTTTATGTATTACTTTCCTTCTGTCCCCTCTGCAAAGATTGTTCTTTTTATTTTATCTTGGCTTATATTGTCTTTTTAAATTTGATCTCTAAGCATGGTTGATGCTGGCAAGGCCACATTTATTGCCGATCCCTATTTACCCTGAGAAGTTGATGGTGGGTCACCTTCTCAAACCATTGCTGTCATGATGGTCTAAAGTATGGAGTTCCAAGATTTTGACAGTGACCTTGAAAGAATAATGGTAGATGTCCACGTCAGGATGGTGTGTGACTTGGAGATGGACTTTGTTGGCTATTGTTTAACACCCCCAAGCCCCATTCTAACTACCTCTCTGAGATGCCCTCTCTTCTCCTAACCTTTGTACCGTGACTGTCGATGATTTCAATCTAAATGTCAAATCCTGTAAGCTCCCTCTCTTCCGACTTCATTGCCCTTGTGTCCTCTATCAATCTCACCATATAAATTCCCTCACCTATATCCTTGGCCACTCCTTTGACCTCACCATCGCTCATGGTCTCTCTTTACTCAAGTCTAGATCTCTAACAAGGGTATCTCTGACTACTTTATTACTGCAATCTCCTGCACCCCCCCCCCAACTTCAAACACCACATACGAAGAGCTCATTGGATGTTTCTGTCTCCGAAACCATTTGTGTAGCTGCCTTCTTTGCTTTCTACCACCTCCTCTGTCATCCATCCACCCTAGCCCTGAACCCTTGTCTTTCTGAAATCTTTCACCTAGCCCTCTCCAAGCTTATTTTGTCCATGACACCCAACTCTAAACTCTCTTCCCACTCAATTCCTGACCACAACTCCCCACCCTGGACCCTAGTTTCCTCTGCTCAGGCACCATCCCTCTCCCCTTAAACCCATAATCATCTCACTTCTCAAAAAAAAAATCTACCCTCTGACCATCCATCCCCTCCAACTGTCAAGCCTCTCCAATCTCCCTTTCTAAGATTCAGATTACATCACAAACCTATGAGAATAAATGGTTTATTAATGCTATCCTAACCCCAATTTAAAATCACATATAGTGTAATGGATGGTTAGAAGAAACAAGACTAGTCTTGGACTTTAGATGACATCATAAACCATGAAAGCATGTGGAATTTTTACAATTATTTTTCATTTATATACTGTCTTGTCACATCTCAAATGTTTTGAGGCACTTCACTTGCAATAAATTGTGTTACTTAGCCTAACATCACTTGAACCCTGAGAAACTGTTTACAATGGTCCTGAGAATGACAACAAAGTGGAATGGGATGAAGCTCAAAAGATGAAGATCAATGGACATATCAAACTATTTCACTCAGAAGGTTATGAATGTTTGGAATGAGTGCTCCAGAGACATTAGTGAGGCTGATAATATCATAATTTTAAAAAGGGAGTTGGACAGACATTTGGTCAGAAAATCAATTGAAGGATGTCGGTTGTGAACTTTGTATTCTCTGCTGGAACTCTGGGGCCGGCCAGGTGGACCAAAATGGTCTTTTCTTCTGTACATGCCTATGTACTATAGGAATGATCTAGTGCCTAACTCTCAAAATTTACTACATTAAAGTTTTAACCGCATTGGTATATAGACATGCTACAACTAACAGCATTAGGGATATCAATGGAATGGGAAAAAGGTTGGATTCCACAAAGGGTGCAGCAGAGCAACTGAGGACCCTGATCCCCGAGTAAGGGTATGGCCCTTTTAAGCGACCTCACCTTTAAGAAGTAATTAAGGCTGGAGTGGGTGGAGACCTTCCAGAGTCAGATGAGAGTTAAAAGGGAGCTCCCTGAACATAGCTAAAAGAGGAAGCTGGGGTTGGTTTGGAATTTGAGACCTGTAATGGAGCTGATGAGCTGGAACTCTGGGGCCAGCCAGATGGACCAAAAAAATGAGCTGAACAGCAGTTGTAAGGTAGCTGCAGACAGCTGAAAGAGCCTGGGACTGGGAAAGTGTACTAGGTGTTACCGAAGGTATGGTGTATTGGGACAGTGTACTAGGTGTTGTCAAAGGTGACTTTGTGTTGAGTGAATTAAAAGAAATGTGGTATGAAGTATGAATTGGTCAAGGACCATTGTTTGTCGAATGAAGTTATGAGATGGTCGGGCTCCGACAAGGGGGAGGGGGGTTCTGGTTCACCAGGTACCACCCAGGTGGCAAAGTTGAAAATGACCCCCAGTGAGTTTAAAGATTTTTGAAACTCAGCATTCTGATAACACTGTACTAATTATTCATCCTCCAGAGATGATTAGTATAGTATTAGCTTTGTATGTAGAACATCTGCTGCAGCAATATCAATATATGTTAAACAGGAAGCCAACTATAAATGAAAAATAAATTATTTTCTCATGACTTAGTTATTGTGTACATATTCTGAAATTATTTTCTAAGACCACAATAAAGTGTCACAAATTAACCAAACCTGCAGACATCAGGTCATGTACAGTGTCTGTCGTCTGTCTCAATAGGCCAGGCCTGATAACATTGTTTTCTTACCAACAACATCTATAAACTAATGTCTACTGGCAAAAAGTATTGTTTCTATGTGACATCTAAGTAGGTGGGAAAAGATGACTAAATAACGAATGGCCATCTTTTGTTATATTTCTGACAAGCCAAGCAAGGCATATGACATGAAAAATATAACACTAAATGCTGAGCACATCAGTATTAATCAGTACTCTTAACTAGAAAAGAAAAAAAATTACATATTAAAGTTTTTTTTCTCCTTAAATGCCAACTTTCAATAGGGTAAGTAAATATTTGACTTAGGCAGCAGCAGCTGTGCAAGTGGACATTCTTCACATGTAAGTCTACATAGGTGAGGGTTGGTAGGCTATTCAATCATGAAGATTATCACCGCTGAGTCCCATCATGTCCTTATCCAATATCTACATGCACATTTTATAGCAGGGGTCACTGGATGAGGATTAGGAGAAGGAAACCTATCTGACTGCCACTCTGTCCTCCCCCTCACACTAGGTCAGAAGGCTTGAATTGCTCACCATAGATGTCCATTAGGTGACATAGTGACCCTTACACACTCAATCTCCATCTATAAGTGCTTTTACCTTACAAAAACCTATACATATTATGTAGCTGCATGTTTATATACATATATCATCACACCCATTATGTGATCTATGCTAAGAAGAAATATGTAGTACCACATGTCATAGTAAAGGAAATTTGGCTCTTTTTGCTTTCTTTTGCAAGGATATTAATAGCTGAGAGAGAACTGTTACAGGTGGCAGACCCAAAACCTCTCGCCCTCTCCCTTGATCCCTTAAGGGTACCAAGGGAAATGGATTAAAGGTGAGTAAATGGAGTTAAGGTACAGATCAGCCATTATATATTTGAATGGAGGAACAGGATCGAGGGACTGAATGGCCTATTCCTGTTACTATGAGTTCATTATAGCTTTCTAATTCTCTTCCCTCGCATTTTATATTACCCTGCATTCACTGTCAGTGAAACTATGAAACAATTATGTAATTCCTACACAAATGACATTAATTCCACAGGAAACCATTCTAACCTCTCTTCCTTTTTTCTCTCAATGTGCCAGAGGAAGAGACCACCCCACCACATCACAATGTAAAACACAACATTATTCTGATGCTAAAGCTCAAAAGGTGTGTCTCTTTAAGACTACAGGATGTAATTGCTCTATATTTTTGAACTCAATGCTCATATCAATTAGGAGTCAGACTTGCTTTTATCAAAAAATTATGATTGCTAAAGTAAATTAGGAACTATTGACTCCTGTGTCAATATTTTCTGTGGCTTGGAGAACTTCTTTGTAGGATGGAAATGGCAGGGCTTCCTTCTCTTTTTAATATATCTTTAGTGGATACTCAATTTGCATATAGAAAAGTGCGATGCCCATGTTTGACATGCATTCAGCTGCCTAGGCCCAAAGCTCTGGCATTCCCTTCCTAAACTTCTCCTCTCTACACCTCTCTCCTCCTTTAAGACGCTCCTTAAAACCTACCTCTTTGACCAAGCTTTTGGTCACTTGTCCTAATATCACCTTATGTGGCTCGGTGTCAAATTTGATTGGTAACGTTCCTGTGAAGCGTCTTGGGATGTTTTATTACGTTGGAGGTGCTATATAAATGCAAGTTGTTGTTGCATTAGATGGACTATTTTCTGCAAAAATAAATAATTTAACAATCTATTTTTCACTTCCTTTTGCTGCACTATTTTCAATATATAATTAGATAAAATATTACTTCCATGCATCACCTTAATGTGCTACATCATCTTTGAACACAGAATTGCATTTTTCATGATTATGTTCTTCCCACAACCTCTTAGTGTTAGAGAGCTGAACAGCGCCATCTTGTGGGGCCAGGTGAAATTTTCACTGGTTAGGTTTGCTTTGTTTTGTAATATGTTACACAATTTTATATATATATATATATTTTTAAAGGTAATCTTTAGCTTAATGACAATCCATTTGTACACAGCAGAACTTTTCAGTGGATTAAGTATTAATTTGTTGCAGAAATAGAAAATGCAGGATATGCACATGAGGGCCATCAGAATTTGAGAAAAGACAAGTTAATGTTTTGGGAGGAATGCTTTATCAGAACTGACTCAAGACAAGTGAGCCTCTTAGTAGGGCTGGCCAAAACAAGAGGGAAGGGAGGACAACAGGTAAAGATCAAGGTATGCTAACTTTTATGATTCAAGTTTCTCCCAACACTCTTTACTAGGTACACAGCAAAAATTCAGTTTCCATAATTGGGCCCCCTATCTCCTATGTTGTAAATGGGATAGTGTACTGCAGGACTAACCAAATGCTTCTGTCCATTCTGAAAAGCAAAAGACACTACACTGCCAGACTCTAGCATTAAGGCTAAAATTTAGTCAAATTTACTTACAAGGAATATGATTACACAGCAAGTAACCATGACTACAATATTTGATTTACACAATGCTTAAACTGCTCTGAAATAAGAGGTCAAAATCTTAGCAATTACATCCAGAACCTTTCAACTAACACTCTGATGAATGCAGATGGGTACTTAATTATTGGAACCCCTCCCACTGCTGTGACACAAACAGGTAGGCGAAAAGGGAACTGAACATCCTAGGACTGCTATCCAGAGATATTCTTGTCTTCCTTGATGTCATGTCAATTAGAGGTCAGACTGGATCTAAGGTTAATTGGTTGAGTGTGATACTTAAAACATGACGGACAGCAAGTGCATACTAGACGCACCATTTTTATAATTATACTAGCAGACGACCTTTGGGGTGCTCATGGTGTTTTATAACAATAGGAGTGTTATGCAATGCAATACACAACATGTTATCAGGGTCAATGATTTTTGGTGGATGAATAAGTAAAACTGCATTTTTATCACATGGCATTCTGGGATTTTTACTGGTATTTTTGGTAATGAACGTCATGATTCTATCTACTCGTCTGTGAAAATTGTAAACAAGCGGCCTTGATTATTTATTATATGTTCCTTTACTTACGCAATCTGTTTTACCTCATCTTTTTTAAAATCTATGGTTCAAAGCAAGACCTTAGGCAACATGTACTGTACTGGAGGTAGGCATCTTGGGTTTTGCAGAACTGGTGTGGGTGTCCTGGAGCTTGGCAACACTGCAGCAGGGTTGATAGTTTTCATCTGAAAGAAAGAACTTGCATTTAAATAGTGCCTTTCACATCCCCCGTCTGTCTAAAATGCTTCACAGCCAATTAAGTATTTTTGAAGTGTAGTCACTGTTGTAATAATGCAGGCAAATGTTGCAGGCAATTTGAGCACAGTAAGGTCCCACAAACAGAAATTAGATAAATGACCAGAAAATCTGTTTTAGTAGTGTTTTGTTGAGGATAAATGTTGGATACAGTTTTGGTTACATCGAGTCTATAGCACAGAAACAAGTCGCTGGTCAATGCATTCATCAGAGACTTAGTTGAAAGGTTCTGGATGGAATTGCTAAGATTTTGACCTCTTGTTTCAGAGCAGTTTAAGCATCCTGTAAATTAGATATTATAGTCATGGTTACCGGCCCAACTGGTCTATGCGGGCGTTCATGTTCCACAGGAGCCTCCTCCCACCCCTCTTCATCTAACCCTATCAGGATATCCTTCTGTTCCTTTTTCCCTCATGTCTTTATCTAGTTTCCCCTTTTAAATGCATCTATGCTATTTGTCTCAACTACTCCTTGTGGTAGCGCGTTCCACATTCTTACCATTCGGGTCTACAAGGAGGTGATGAGGGGGCGGACATATGAGGAGAGGTTGAGTAGATTGGGACTCTACTCATTGGAGTTCAGAAGAATGAGAGGCGATCTTATTGAAACATATAAGATTGTGAAGGGTCTTGATCGGGTGGATGCAGTAAGGATGTTCCCAAAGATGGGTGAAACTAGAACTAGGGGGCATAATCTTAGAATAAGGGGCTGCTCTTTCAAAACTGAGATGAGGAGAAACTTCTTCACTCAGAGGGTGGTAGGTCTGTGGAATTTGCTGCCCCAGGAAGCTGTGGAAGCTACATCATTAGATAAATTTAAAACAGAAATAGACAGTTTCCTAGAAGTAAAGGGAATTAGGGGTTATGGGGAGCGGGCAGGAAATTGGACATGAAGCTGAGTTCGGATCGGTCAATGCCCTGTGGGTGGCGGAGAGGGCCCAGGGGCTATGTGGCCGGGTCCTGCTCCGACTTCTTGTGTTCTTTAGATTTGTGGTTGGGATCAGATCAGCCATGATCTTATTGAATGGCGGAGCAGGCTCGAGGGGCCGATTGGCCTACTCCTGCTCCAATTTCTTATGTTCTTATGTTCTTAAAATTGCCTTCCCTTGTTTTTCCACATAGCTGCATCAATTAGAATATTTTCGATCTGAAAATATGTACAAAGCACAGCCCGTCCATAATTAGTCCTTATCTTTATGAAATGGTTGCCTTAAAAGGTTTTAAAATTCAATTCCATATCAATAATGTTTACCCTTTTGTTTTGTTGCAAAGGTGTCAGTGTGTGAACTCCTGTAACTCCGAACGCTCTGTTTGAACTTTGTTGCCCCGGCTGCAGGTCGTCATCTGGTTCCCTTGGTAACGCGGCCTTCAACTGAAACGGGCGGTTGGCGTTTCGGTGAAGAAGAAAACATAAATACAATAACGGTAGAACTGGGCGGTCTCCACCGCTTCGTGCACCCTTAATTGAAGGGTCTTGTCTCCACGTGTGTATTTTATTTTTAAAATCTAAAGAAATGGACGCAAGACATAAGCGATTGCGGATTTCACCGGAGCTCGGTGTCTACGCGGAGAAACACGGAGTATTTCAGACGCTGCAGGTAAACAGCGCCAGTGCTTGTCATTTATTATCAAATCAATGTCATTATAGATCTTATACGTATGGTGGTTTTCCCTGAAATTAAAAAGATTCGGCTTGTTCCGTTGTTGTGGGTAAATGTTTGCTATTACGTAGGTGCTAAGTTGCTGCAGTGGATATCAAAAAACAACATCGTCTCACTCCTTTTAGTTTAAACATAGAACCTATTTTGCTGCATCTCGCTTCTGAAAATAAACGTAGCTCCGTGCGTTTTGAATGGATTGGTGATCTGAGTCACTCACCAGTCTCACTCAGTATTTGATCACCGGTCTCATTCAGGATTAGCATTTTGCCAATATTAACTGCAGCTCTGGAAAAGTTTCAAGTAAGATCTATATCTGTCTAAAAGTCTGGTGACCACTGTTCCTCCTTCACACTTCAAAATGTCAAAAGTAAAAAAAATCATTCCGGCTGGATGTTTCTGACCTGAAGCGAGGAATTTACAAACACACGCGCGTCTAGTGACAACAGCGTTGTCAATGGCAGTTTCTAATCCTAATCATTAACTCCCAATCCTAAACCCAACCCCAAAACACAGTAACGCGATGCAGAATCCGCTGCGGTGTCAATAGTCTTGTGAAATCATGCATGATACAGGTCGGCTGCGTTGTCAGTGGTCACTCAGTTAAGATAAATTGCAAATCCATTTAAAGGTATGGAGCTGTGATTCATTTTTTCATGGTGTGAGCTACCAAAAAAGAGTCTCACTCTAATTGGGAGGGGAAACTTGATCGATCTGTTAGCACAGAAAATTTACAGCACAGAAGGAGGCCATTCTGCCCATTGTGTCCTCGCAGGCGGAAAATGAGCCACCTTTCCAGCAATTGGTCCATAGCCTTGTAGACTATGGCACTTTAGGTGCATATCCAGGTACTTTTTAAATGTTATGAGGGTTTCTGCCTTAACCTCCTTTCAGCCAGTGAGTTCCACACCCCCACCACCCTCTGGATGAAAACAATTTTCCTCAGCTCCCCTCTAATCCTTCTACCAATCACTTTAAATCTATGCCCCCTGGTTATTGACCTCACTGCTAAGGGAAATAGGTCCTTCCTGTCCACTCTATCTCGGCCTCTCATAATTTTATACACCTCAATTAAATCACCCCTCAGCCTCCTCTGTTCCCATCTTTCCTCACAGCTAAAATTCTCCAGTCCTGGCAACATCCTCGTAAATCTCGTCTGTACCCTCTAGTGCAATTACATCTTTCCTGTAATGTGGTGACCAGGACTGTATGCAGTACTCAAAGCTGCGGCCTAACTGGTGTTTTATACAGTTGTAGCATAACCTCCCTGCTCTTATCCTATGCCTTGGCTAATAAAAGAAAGTATCCATATGCCTTTTTAACCACCTTATCTACCTGTCCTGCTACCTTCAGGGATCTGTGGACATGCACTCCAAGGTCTCTCAGTATCCTCCCATTTATTGTGTATTTCCTTGTTTGAACTTCCCAAATGCATTACCTCACACTCCTCTGGATTGAATTCCATTTGGCACTTTCCTGTCCACCTGACCAGTTCATTGATATCTTCCTGCCGCCTACCGCTTTCCTCCTCACTATCAATCTCACGACCAATATTTGTATCTTCTGCAAACTTCTTAATCACGCCCCCTACATTTAAGTCGAAATCATTAATATATACCACAAAAAGCAAGAGACCTAGTACTGAGCCCTGCGGAACCCCACTGGAAACAGCCTTCCAGTCACAAAAATACCCGTCGACCATTACCCTTTGCTTCCTGTCACTGAGCCAATTTTGGATCCAACTTGCCACTTTCCCTCGGATCCCATGGGCTTGTACTTTTTTGACCAGTCTGCCATGTGGGACCTTGTTAAAAGCCTTGCTAAAAATCCATATATACTACATCAAATGCACTACTCTCATCGACCCTCCTTGTTACCTCCTCAAAAAAATTCAATCAAGTTAGGCAGACACGACCTGCCCTTAACAAATCCATGTTGACTGTCCTTGATTAATCTGTGTCTTTCTAAATGACGGTTTATCCTGTCCCTCAGAATCGATTCCAATAACTTGCCCACCACTGAGGTGAGACTGACTGGCCTTTAATTACTCAGTCTATCCCTCTATCCTTTTTAAACAACGGTACAACGTTAGCAGTCCTGCAGTCCTCCCCTACCACCTGTATCCAGGGAGGATTGGAAAATTATGGTTAGAGCCTCCGCTATTTCCTCCCTTGCTTCTTTTAACAGCCTGGGATACATTTCATCCAGGCCTGGTGATTTATCTACTTTCAAAGATACTAATCCCCTTAATACTTCCCCTCTCACTATGTTTATCCCATCCAATATTTCGCTCTCTTCCTCCTTAACTACAATGTCTGCATCATCCCTCTCTTTTTTGTGAAGGCAGACGCAAAGTATTCATTAAGAACCATACTAACATCTTCCGCTGCCACACGTAGGTTATTTTTTTGGTCTGTAATAGGCTCTGCTCTTTCCTTAGTTATCCTCTTGCTCTTAATCATAGAAAGGTTACAGCACTGAAGGAGGCCATTCGGCCCATCGAGTCCACGCCAGCTCTAAGCGAGAGCAATCCAGCTAGTCCCACTCCCCTGCCCTATCCCCGTAGCCCTGCAAATTTTTTCCTTTCAAGTACTTATCCGGTTCCCTTTTGAAGGCCACGATTGAATCTACCTTCACCACTCCCTCGGGCAGTGCATTCCAGATCCTAACCACTCATTGTGTAAATAAGTTTTTCCTCGTGTCACCTTTTGGTTCTTTTGCCAATAACCGTAAATCTATGTCCTCTGGTTCTTGACCCATCTGCCAATGGGAACAGTTTCTCTCTCTCTACTCTGTCTAGACCCTTCATGATTTTGAATACCTCTATCAAATCTCCTCGCAACCGTCTCTGTTCCAAGGAGAACAAACCCAGCTTCTCCGGTCTGTCCACGTAACTAAAGTCTCTCATCCCTGGAATCATTCTAGTAAATCTCTTCTGCATCCTCTCTAAGGCCTTTACATCTTTCCTAAAGTGCGGTGCTCAGAACTGGACACAGTACGCCAGTTGTGGCCGAATCAGTGTTTTATAAAAGTTCATTATGACTTCCATACTTTTGTACTCAGTGCCTCTATTTATAAAGCCCAGGATCCCGTATGCTTTTTTAAACAGCTTTCTCAACCTGCCCTGCCACCTTCAATGATTTGTGCACATATACCCCCAGATCTCTTTGCACCTGTACCCCTTTTAGAGTTAGTTGTGCCCTCTAGTTCATATTGCCTCTTCTCATTCTTCCTACTGAAATGTATCACTTCGCATTTTTCTGCGTTAAATTTCATCTGCCATGTATCCGCCCATGCCACCCGCCTCTTGAAGTCTATCACTTTATTCCATGGGCCACAATCTTGATGATAAGCCTACCATGCAGCACTTTATCAAATGCCTTTTGAAAGTCCATATTCATCACATCAACTGCATTGCCCTCATCTACCCTCTCTGTTACTATAATGTATTTGTAAAAAAACTTTCGTTTTTCCTTGATTTTTACTTGCCAATATTTTTTCATGCCTTCTCTTTGCTTTCCTAATTTCCCTTTTTAATTTCACCCCTGCACTTTCTATATGCCTCTAGGCTTTCTGTGGTATTGAGCTCTCTGTGTCTGACATAAGCTTTCCTTTTTTGCCTTATCTTACCCTGTATGCTCTTTGACATCCAAAGGGCTCTAGATTTGGCAGTCCTAACTTTTTCATTGTGGGAACATGTTTACTCTGAACCCCTTGAATGCTTGCCACTGCTCTGACATTGATTTACCTTCAAGTAGCTGTTTCCAGTACATCTTTGCTAAATCACTTCTCAGCTTAGTAAAATTGGCCTTTCCCCAATTGAGAACTTTAACTCCATTTCTATCTTTGTCCTTTTCCATAACTATGCTAAATCTAACTGAATTATGATCACTACCACCAAAATGCTCTCCCACTGATACTCCTTCCATCTGCCCAGCTTCATTTCCTAAACTAAATCCAGAACTGCCCCCTCTCTAGTTGGGCTTGCTATGTACTGGCTAAAGTTCCCCTGAATGGAATTTAAGAATTTTTTACCCTCTATACCCTTCAAACTGTTTGTATCCCAGTTAACATTAGGGTAGTTGAAATCCCCTACTATTACTGCCCTATTCTTTTCGAACTTCTCAAATTTGCCTCCATATTTGCTCTTCTATCTCCCTCTGACATTTTGGGGGTCTATAGTACACTGCCAGTAGTGTGATTGCCTGTTTTTTGTTCCTTAGCTCAACCCATATGGCCTCATTTGATGATCGTTCTAACATACCATCCCTCCTCACAGCTGTAATTGTTTCTTTAATCTTAATTGCCACCCCCACTCCTTTTTTATTCCCCCTCTCTATCTCATCTGAAAACCCTGGAATCAAGAATGTTGAGCTGCCATTCCTGCCCCTCTTTAAGCCATATTTCTGTAATAGCTAAAATATCATACTGCCACGTGTCTGTCTGTGCCCTCAGCTCATCTGCCTTATTCACTATACTGCTTGCATTGAGGTATATACCTTTAAGCACTGCCAAACTCCTATGTTTATTTTCTAACCTTTGTTTCCTCTGCTTTCCAAACTCACTTACTAATTTCCTGCCTTCCATTTCCAGTTCTGCTTCTCTCCCATCTGTTCTCCACCTCCCAGACAAAAGCAAAGGCAGACATCAAGTAGTGGAAGTATTTCCATATTATATCGTCTGATCTTCTGCAATGAAATTGCCCAACTTTATATTTTTGAGTAGTGTAGAAAATACAAAATACATGGAAATGTTCTGCACAAATTATGATTTAGGGTTTTGGATATTTCTAATGAAACATGAATGAAGATTAGCTATGCTTTATTAAAGGGGCACAGCACAACTGTTTTTGCTATAGTTACAGTTCTGCTAATTGGCTTTGCTTATGTTTAGAAGAAAATATGATATGGGAAATGGTGTTTGAACCCATCAGGTCTATTTGATCCACAGACCATTTTGTGGTGGAAACAACATTGACTCAGGATTGTATAATATTTAGGTAGAACAAATATAGCTGATCACGTGACAGTAATTTGATGTCATGAGATGACACCAAATAATTTTGGAAATTGGACTAAAAGGTAGGATCATTTTAGCTCAATGTAAGTGTTTTTATTGTATGATGTAATAGTAAATGTTTTTTGTATAGATTGAACTGAACAGGTAAATCTATTGTATCCTTTAAACTAAAGTTAAATGTGATTGATTCATATGAGTGTTAAAATGACAGTATAAAGATGTTGAGTTGGCAGAGGAAAGAGTTCATTTTTGGACTGTGGAAGGAATTAAATTGATGTTTTAAATAGTCTTCTTCCAAATTTACATATGTTCTTATCCTTGAAGATTTATATATCTGAATATCCCCTCCTGTCATTTGGGACCAGGCATGTAGAATATCATTCCCAGTCTAGAAGCAGGTGGGACAGTTTCTCTTGATGTTTAAGAAGGTCAACAAGAGCATTATTTGTTGCTTTCATATTTGTGGGGAAGTGTCTTTACTCCACTTGCCACCTCCCCTATGAAATTACTGAGTTGGAAATCGTAGGTTTGAATCTATATCTTATCACTCTGTTAGTATTCCTGTGTGCAGCACTACCCAGCTGCCACCATAATAATGAAATATAGACTGCCAGGCTCATTGTGAAATTAGGCTTGAAAAGTTTAATATACATTTCAACTAAACAAAAAATATTGTATATTTGCATGTTTTAGTGCACTTAATGATCAACCAACATTTCATTTGACAACAGAGATTTCATACAAACCTGTTTCTCTATTGAGAACCAGATTTGGTTGAGTTCATAATTGTACGAAGCAGCTAGTAAAGTTTTTGCATTTGTAATAATTGGAGGTTGCCAGGAAGAGGAGTTGAGGCCAAGAAGCTGGACTGATTTAAGAAATGAATAGATGCTGTAATGAGAAGATAGTAGGGTTGGTCTTTGGGAAAGGAAGTAATCAAATAGGCTGAAGGGCCCACTTCATCTGAATCGATCTTGTGATCTTGGGATTGAAAACATGACTAGCTGAACCTATTTATTGCAAAAATGACTTCTTCAATCTTTTTCAGCTTGGCACTGCACTTGTGCCTAATTCCTGCATACAATACATAGCTATGGACAAAGCTAATAGTGCAAGATGTGTAAGTGAGGGCTATCAGCAGGAAGTGTAACCTTTTTTTTTAAAACTTATTTTTTTATGTCCTTCAGAGAATGTTGCAGTGTCTGCTAGTGGATAGACCAGACGATCCCATTCAGTATATGATAGATCATTTTAAAAAAGAAAATGATGAAGGTAAGGACACAATTTTTCATCTCAGTGGAAATGTTTTTCAGGCTTTTTCAACATTTTAGCATAGGACTAATTGTGTTGTGATAAGCTGCAAGCATTAGAAAGTCTTGTCAAAGAGAAAACTAAAATTGCCAGAGTATCATAGCTGGGCATTGTGGATTGGACTAACCAGAGTTAGACCTCCTGGTTGAGGATGTTGAGGGAAAAGAGGGAAGGGGAAAAAGATCACTTTCTTTATAAATCATTGTCACTCCTGACCTAAGACCATACTTTGTTCCAAAATCCAGTGGCTGCAATGATTTATATCTTATTGTAAACAAATCTTGTTCCCGTTTCCATTAATTTATGATTCTATGATTTATCATTTTAGGAGAAAACATTTTTAAAAATTATTTTACTTTAACTTTATATGTAACTTTAAATGGTGTGATCAGAATTTGTTGTCAGATTGTGTCATTTTAAGAACCCCAGTTAATGCCTTTCAGTTCCATAACAGTGTCATTTTGAGGATCCCTATATCATTTGAGGGAAAGGACAGAACTTATAGACTTAAAATAAACATTGAAACACTTTTGAAAATTTGGTTACAAATAAAACTACTTATAAATATTCTCTTCTTGTGTTTCAGTGTCTTTATTTTAAAACTGATGTGTGCACTACTTGTGTATACCTGCACACCAGTATAACAGCTGTGTGCAAAATGTAGTGTCTGAAAAATGTGGCTGCAGTCTTGTCAGTTAGAAATCTACAAAGGAAGTAATCCAATTATAGAATGATTTTGTTTCCTTTTATTGGAAAAATATGACCTAGGGCAAGTATAGCTTTTTTTTGTATGGAATAAACAATTACAATAGCCCAAGGCAGTGTTTCCCCAAACAAGAGTTTGACCTCGTGTTAATAAAAGAATCATTCTGCTTTTCACTGATCCCTTAGCTGGAGAATCTGTGCAAAGGCTTGAATCACCTGAGGATTTATTCTTACAGATGAGATTAGACAATCCTCAAAAGAGTCTTGTCTGCCAAAGAAAAATCTGCTTTGAAGTAGTTTGAAAGAAATTTACTGACGATGGCGCTAGAGCTTGTTTTGTGCTGATTGTATTGAGTTTAAATAATTCATTGTTTTCTGTATTTACTTTGAACATTGGATATTGGATTTAGTTATGTTATCCCTGTTGTACCCATGTGAGTTCTGCGTTAAAATAAATTCCAAGATAATATTTTGTGGAACCTTTAAAAATCCTATACATTGCTAGGTATCCTTTGTGATGCTTCAAAGTTCTCTGTTGCTTGTAAAAATTTAACTATGGGTGAATGCTGTCACTGTTAAGTGCTCACCTGTAGAGCATTGTCATTGTCTTTCTTTACAAATATCTATCGATCAATCGGCAGGCTGTATTTGTTGGGTTAGATGCAGCTGACTTTGAGACTTGTTGCAACCTTCAACAGTTTTCCACCATGTGCGGAATTTAAATCTAATCAGACCAAATTAAAAATCTCAGCACAGTTTTTATGACACGAGGAAAATTAATGTTAGATTTATGATATTATAAATACTTGGAGTTGTGAGACAATGACTTTCGTCATTGCCAAGTTGCCCATATTTAAAGAGGATGACAAAACACTCACAGGTAGTTACAGACTAATTAATCTTGCATCCATTTTTACTGTGTTTTACTGATAAGCACTGGTGCTATCCAAAAAACCACTTATTTTGATGCAACCTTATTTTAGTTCTTAAAATATATTAATTCCATAAATAATTTCCATGGAATTCTTGCTGTTGTTATCTATTTTTAAAAATGTAGTTTGTTGGGGAGGCAAAAATGATTTGAGAACCTGGAAAGCTTCGTGATCTCAAAGAATGGACATGAAGAATAGAAATTTAAAATTTGGAAAACAGTAGGCCAGGTCATGATTAGTGCAACGCTATAGGGAAAAGTTTAATAAAAGATGTTAACATCTATCAGAGAGCTGGGAACCAGCTTCTAACTGCATTGTGGCAGAATGTGAAGGATGCTTTTGGCAGATGTTAGGGCACCAACTAAACAGAGTTTAGTAGAACTGCTAGAAAGATAGTTGTAAATATGTCACACATTGGTGCCAACAGAAGGTGAGAATAACCAGAGGTGGTGATTGACAAAATAAATCTGGTTTGAGTAATGTTGATTGTGCTGGTAATTAAATATGATGTGGAGATGCCGGTGATGGACTGGGGTTGACAATTGTAAGCAATTTTACAACACCAAGTTATAGTCCAACGATTTTATTTGAAATTTATAAGCTTTCGGAGGCTTCCTCCTTCCTCAAATTTTACCTGAGGAAGGAGGAAGCCTCTGAAAGCTTGTAAATTTCAAATAAAATCGTTGGACTATAATTTGGTGTTGTAAAATTGTTTACAGTTGGTAATTAAATAGATTAAGGAAAACTCCTAGAGGATGGAGTTGTTTGGTTTAATTTCGGGCTTGGTAGACGCCTGTAACTCAAACAAAAGTACTGTGATACCTGCCTTAAAAGCCAACTTTATAGAGTGACCACTTTATATCTAATCTCAACATTAAGTAATTCAGAAGTGAATCTGTATGAGGGAGCTGATAAAAATCCATTTCAAACTACACTTACACTACAGCTGTAGAATTGCTCTCCCTTTGCACCAACACTAAGAATTTAGAGTGTAAATCCAGAGTCGGGTGCAACCTGACACTGGAGTGAAATGGAGTTAGACTCCCTCTTCCAGGAGTTACAGTACAACATTGGCATCCGTGCAAGGTAAAACCACTTTGCACCAATGCTGCAGTTGTACTGTGAAAACAGACATGGACTAGTTTTATTGTATGACACAAAATAGGCTCCTTTATTTCATAAATTGAGGTATATAATAATGAATTATATAATAATGAATAGGAACTAGTATGTTCATTTAAGTGATATGACAGGCTGCACGATTTACTCTAGCTTGGCATAATTTTATACAAAACAAGCATTGGGAAGGAATTGTAATATTTATCTTTGATTTTTTGATGTCTTTGTTTAATATTTTTAAAAAATGAATTGAATTTAATTTTCTTCTAAATGTTTCATAGTTCCCCGGATTTTTCTGCTGGGTCCACCTGTCACAGGCAAGCTTACCGTTGTAAGTGCATTCTAGATTTAAATTTTGTTAAAGAGGAAAATCTTGTAACTAGGGATGAACAAAGCTTTTTTTAAATTTAACTTCCAGAGGAGTGATGTTAGCTGTTAATGTGTTTGTGTTGCCTGATATTTTTGTACACCTTATTGCTATATCAAAGTTATACTATAGAATGGAAGTGGCTATTTGATATATATTCTTATGAAATTTGTTGACCTATAATTTGTTACTTTTTATAGGCTTTTGCTTCACTGTGTCAATATTGAAAGATTATTTAAATAGTAGCTTTAGTAATTGGACCCAAGATTCCTTAGTGGAATATTTCCTTTAATGTAATTTATTTGATCTACTTCCCCAACCGAAAGGAGTGCTATTTTTACTAATTTAGTGCTGTTTTGTGGTATTTTAAAGATTTTGTAATTTCTTTACATAAATGTGACCCATATTGCTGTTATAACATTCACAGTTAACCTGTTAGGGCTGAGCGTGCAATCCAAATAATTTGCATTTCCTCATTTGAAGTTTGCATTACTTGTTAACTCAACTCTGTCAGTGTAGCTTTATTGGTTTTAAGAGAGAAAATGAATTAAATGCAGCTTAAAAATATTGTCAGCACGTTACAGACCACTAAAATGGTTGTAATAATCAGTATCAAATCTGCGTGATGTGAAGTTAAATTGCTGCATAATTGGCTTAAAAATTAAAAGGTAGAATGTTGCAGCTGATAATGAAATGGTATGAAGATTGTTTCTGGCATATATCAGGGGTAAATTAAAGTATTTAGTACAGTAGGGATTTTTTTATTACCCTGTGTTTAAAATGTTGTTTTCACTCCCCCCTCCCCCCAATTATCTGCCCATTTTCCTTTGGAGAGTCTCTGTGGACCTTTTGCCAGTCAATAAGGGCTGGACTTGGGCCTAAGGCATTTTCATGTTCCTAAAAATTCTAATGTTCATTGTTCACTAAACTAGATGTTAGCTCATTCTATAAAGTTAAGAATCTTGTATGTGCATATTGGTTGCTGCCCTGAATCAGAGCACTCTCAAATCTCTACTTCCCTACTTTGTTTCTTGCCATCTCCTGTCTTTTTCTCCATCTTACTTATTTCTTCCCACTCACCAAATTCCACTCTGGCTCCATCTGCAGTTTCTTCATTTCCAAATTCCACTTTCTGATTCTCCAGGCTCCTATCCATCCTACGTGTGCTCACTGCTTCCCATTGTTCCAGCTTGGGCATCCACTGATGTGCCAATCGAGGCATATATCACCAGTATTGTCCCAGAAGCCACCTAAACTGTTCTGTTATCCCCTTTGTGTTTTCTTTGCCAACCTTCTTTGGGCATATCATCTTCAACCTCCTTCCTATTCACCTCATATCTTCTTTCTCCAATGTCACCTCAAATTGCCTCCCATCTCTTCTGTCCTTTCGGCCAAATCAAAATTGATCCCATGCTCCCCACTTCATTTTTCCCTTCAAAATGTCTGCTGCTTCGGAAATAACTCGCTTCCCAGTCACAACATCATTGTGAAGGAGCGCGTTGGCGTTATCAGCCTTAGAAACTTGGGTTGACAATGACAGTCTTTACCCTCTTGCTAAGGTTGCTTCTCCTGAGTTTTTATTCCCCTGTGTCTTCTCCCATCCCTAACTGCTGTGATGGTAGCGTAGCTGTCTTCTCCAAATTCCACCTTGGCCTTTACCCCTATACATCTGGCCCGTGTTCTGCAATTGGATACATAATTCTTTACCACCCTGCCCAATCCTCCCTTTAGAATCCACCACCTCTTTTGTTCCCCCTTCCCCTGCCCCCCACCCCCAACCCCTAGGTCCTTTTCTCACTGAAATCGCATCCCACCCGATTAGCTTCCATCTCTGCACTGAACAACTCCTGATTCTTGGTGATTTCAAACTCCTTTAAAGTCATCTTTCCTAACTTCCACAGAATTTCTCTCCCTTCTCACATCCCTCATCATCCTCCACGTTGATTCCCCACCCACACATGATCACCCCGTTGACCTTGTGATTGGACAGACCTCAAAACGCTTGAGGTGCTCATCTCTGAGAGAGCATTCTCAGACTCCTTTTTTATACACATCCCATGACGGCACAAGGCCACTCCACTTTCTAACCTTGGAAAAAATAAGCCGCACCTTCCCAAACTCCTTCTCAGGCTCTCCACTTATCAAGATATTGATGCCTTTGCTGATCTCCTCCATAACTGCCTAGCCTCTACCTTCAATGACCTCATCCTCATTAGATCTTGGCCAGACTCTCTCACATTATTCTTGTTGGTACAACAGTAGCCTCAAATCCACAGATTGTAAATTTGAACATATCTGGAGTGTGACCTGCCTGGCAATTCATCGCAGACTAGTGTACAGATATGTGGTAAGTCAGTTCAGTGCAGAGAAATGTGAAGTAGTACATATTTGGGGAGGGGGGGAAAGAACAGTGAAAGGCAGTATTCCTTGAATAATAAGATTCTTAAGAGTGGAGGAACGGAGAGATCTAGAAATGCAGCTCTATGGGTCTTTAAATGGGGGATTCTGAGTTTCATTAATTGACTATAAATACAGGACATCATGTTGAATTTGTATAAGACATTGGTTAGGTCATAGTTGGAGTAGTTCTGGGCACTACGATAAGAAGGGCATCAGGACCATTGCAAGGGTACCATGACGATTCATTTAAATTAGATCAGAATTGAGAGATTGTAGTAACAAAGAAAAGCTTGAAAAATGGAGACTTTCACTGGAATATAGAATATTAAAAGGAAATCTATTAGAAATTTTTAACATTATGAAAGTTTTTGACAAGATAAGCAGTGAAATATTGTTTCCACTAGTTGTCAAATTGGTTGAAGGTGGGCAAAAACTGAAGATCACCATTAGAAAATTAAGGAATATTAGACAATTTCACACATTTGAATGTGGAATGTGGCTGAGACAATTAGATAAACATTGGTTTTGGCCCTTTTTCAGGCCCAAAATAAGGCGCGAGGCTCAACCGAAATTAGGCCTTGGGTCTCATTTTAATAATATAGGCAAGCTGCTGGCACGTGTTGTGCCTCCAAAGGCAGCTCGTCTGAAACAAGAGATGAAATTTGGGACTACTGGCTTGCTGGTAGCGGCCCTCAGGTAAATCCTGGTGGGAGTGCTGTGGAGCTGGGATGAGTACTCCTGCTCCTCCCTGCTGCATAGGAAGGCAAGTTTTTTTTTCAAAAAAAAAGAGAAAATACTTACTTTTTGGTGACAGGCTGCTCCTTAGTCAACAGTAATCCCACCAAAACTTGAGTGGAGCAAGCCCAACGCCTGCTCAGGAGGTCTTTAAATGGGAGTTAGACCTCTTATTACCATATGCAAGGAGCCAAACGGCTGTTTAAGGCAGCCACCTGGGATTCCTGAGAATTGTTTGAGGCCAATATGGTGTCAGATATATTTCAGGTGACCTTGGAGTGCATGTCATAGCTCTGCAAAATTGCTGATTTTTGCCCCCATTTTCTGCCTGGAAAACTGGTGCAATGAGGAACAATTTCTACCCCAGAGTTTATAACCTCATTTTAAAATTAAATTAGATAACTATTTGAAAAGGAAAGGGGGGAGAAAGATCAAATAAATTGGATTAGAGTGGATAACTTCAGTTGAAGAGCTAGAACTGCCACTGGGCTGCATGGTCTCTTTCTGTGCTGTAATTTTTGATTCTATCATTCATGCTGTTCTTAGTTTCATGTGAGAAAGTTTGCAACTCAGTGGCCTACAGTTTCTAGCATTGTTCCTTTTCCCTTTCTTAAAAGTATGTACTATATTAGTCATTTTTCACTCCTTGATATTTCCCCTGCTGTTTAGTATAAATATTGACACTTCTGCTAGAAATGCTCCACTTACATTCTCATTCATCAGAAGCCCAATTGTCTAAATTTTCTTCCTGCTATGAATATAACAAAAAGCCAAATGTCTTCTTTCTTCTTTCTTTCATAATTTGCTTTTTGATTTCTAATTTGCAACTTAATAATTTGTTTCTGAATTTATACTCAATCTTATTTTTATATTTCCATAGTGTTAAACAATCATTCAAAAATAGGGAATTTGACACATTTTTCTTTCTGTCTCAATGGAGGGGTTAAAGGCAAAAGCAATGGGAGCTGGAATTCACTGAGTCTTAATCATCCAAAGACAATATTTATATAGATGTACTTTGGAAATTTTTTATCAGTGATGTTATAGTGTTGCCCCAAATCTTTGAAAATCTCTACGGCATGGTATAGTATAGCCAATTCTTAAAGCTTTAACCTTAAGCTACCGTCTGGCATTATTCCCAGGTGTGAGATTTTGCTTTATACTTTTTACCAGGCCAAGTTGCTGTGTGACCGGATCAGTACCAACCTTCTTACTTTGGACAATATGCTAGCAGATGCAAAATCTGAGTTTGCTAACGAAATTCACAGATTAAACATGGAAAATGAGGTACAGTAATAGAGCTTAAGCTGCTGTTTTGTGATATGTTGCATGAAGCCAATTCAAACATGTACGTGGTCTGTTCCATGTTGCCAAATAGCAGATGTTAGAAATTGATGATCACAACAGAAAAACTGCCAGCAATATGTATACTTATACATGTGGAAATAGGTGCCTGCAAAAGGAATCTTCAAGCTTAAATGACTAATGAGAAATATCTTCTCCAGTTTTTTTTGGCCTATTTTTCTCCTAAAGGTGATAACGAGGCATATGGTTTTATAAGCACTCCAACCCTCAGAAGTCTCATCTGTGTCTTTTCTTAATGCACAGACAGAAAAAGGGTGCGCTATTTGATCTTTGGGACTGCCACAAGTGAGCATGATTGTATCCTTACTTGACATGCACACAGATGTACTTGTTCTGGATCGCAGTTAGGTGTACAAATTCTGGCTGATATCCTTCACCTCTCCCTTTCTTACCCCAGGAATGCTGATGCCACTTGTAGCGTTCCAACTAATGACCAAGTTGAATCACTACAGACCATGGTTATGAATCAACTTGCATTTTGCATCAAATGCTGTTCAGAGACCTGGAAGCAGACATCTAGTTCATTCTCTTGGCAAAACTGAATTGCTCCTCCATGTATGTTTGCAGTTTATTGCGATATTGACATCCTTTCTGCTTTTCTCATACATTGCATCCGATGAATCCAGGTTCAATTGGAGCAATTGAGAAAGTTTGGTCTTATTTCATTTTTAAAAAATAATAAATACTGCCCATTTAAATTAATTTAAGTAACGCCATAGTTTGAAACTAGATGAAAATAAGTGGAGTGCTAATTAGAGGAATAAAACTCTGCTCAAGGGAGATGACAGCTCTGGAAAAATGATTGTAGTGCAGCTCCTTAAAGAGCAGCAGGGGCATTAATTATCTTTAGTATACTAGCTCTTGACTTGAAAAATTGTATTTGTGTCAGACTGTAATGATACCCTTTTCTGGGCTTTAAAGTTTTGGTTGGCCGAAGCTTTTCTAACATTAATTTTGACCATGGGGAGATATGGTCAGTTCAGTACAGGAATTAGATCAGAGTTGATGCAGAGAATCCTTTCACAAATAATGATTTGAAACAGGAAGAGAATAATTTAAATGTTGCTTCAAAGTTGATTACTACTACAACAACAACCTGCATTTATATTGCATAGAAAAACGCCCCAAGGGGTTTGCTTCACAAAGGCATAAACTAAAAAATTACAACTGTTAATTTACAGGGCAGTTAAGTTGTACTGCTTGTGGGCACATTCACGCATCATGTAGTTATTGTTTTGAAGGACATTGCTGTGGCTTACTAGCTAGTACTTCAGATTTGAATTTGAGTATTTTGTGATTCAAGATACTTTAGTATAGTACAGTTCTCATTTGCTCAAATGAAAGGAGTAACATTAACCCTATGGTACTGTACTTTTGTGAAGGTAGTCCTCAGTATTGCTCTATTCAAGTTTATTTTCCTATATATTGATCTGTATGGCAATGGGCATTGGATGAATCCTGTTTATAGGAATTGTATGCATAAATTTGGGAAGGTTGTAGGAGAAGAGCAACTTCTGGAAGGAATACAAACTCTTAGGCTTTGCTGTGCATTTTCACCAGGCATGTTTAGCCTCTCAACGGTTGTGTATTGTGTGCACTGTTGACTTTTTGCACATCATCGTAAGCTGGAAGGGAGCAATGGTTAGTGTCGCTGATTGCTCCAAAATTGCCATCAATCTCACTGTGTAACACAATGACCTGTTTGCAGTGGGACAATTAAACTTTGTTCTTTCCTGTTCCTCAATTGAAAGATAACATTCTAAAGTCAAAATTAGTATTTTATTGGCTCCCCGAAACTCTTAAAATTGTTAACTGAACTTCTTTCCATGGTCAGTGTTAGATGCAGTGGAATAAAAGTCAACTTTGCAAGGCAATAAATTCAATTACTTTAAGATTATGTATGCACTTTGTTAAAATTTAATTTACTTTTTCATGACTGAATACATTATCAATTAATCTTTGCTTTAATCCTTAAGAAACTGTAATATTACATTAGCATCAACAATGTAGAGACCTTTACAATTAGATGGCAAATTAATTCACATTTTAAATGGAGAAAAATTTAAACAAAAGCAACAGTATATTTTTATGTTGCATGTGATCATATCATGACATCATAATTGAGAACAAATAACACTGCCGGGGCCGGTGGAGGGACGAGACATTCAAGATGATCCAGGAACCAATCTCAAATAAGTGCAGTTTGCAATTAAAATGATTTCTGTTCTATTGTTTATCATTTGAATTATACTTTTTTTAGCTAACGTGTTGTATAAATAGGATACACGATGAAGACAGAAGAAATAATTTATATCCCACTTATAGAACTGACTATCACTCTGGTTAGTTTGTTCATTCATTGCATATAAATTGATCCTTGCAGATATTCTTAGTGTATCCTCAATGTCCTGGAAGTTACAGTACTGTAGATCCAGTTGGTAGACATGAATCGTAACCATTTTGGACATTCTTACTAATTTTTTTCCTCCAGATTTTTTTAAAAACCCGAACTCAACTTTGAAAGATCGCTTGTCATAGCAGGACTACACGAAGTGAGTCTGTAACTTTCATAACCTCTGTCAATGTGACACTTCAAAGGGATGCAGCAGACACTGGCTGCTGCAGCAAGCAGCGTGATCCACCACAAACAAGACAGTGAGACTAAAAGCAGTGAGTCCATACTCCCACTGCGATGGACCATGGGTCTCGAGCCAAACCACCCCTGGGACCCAGTAACTGTCAAAAAAAAGTGCCTGCCGATTTTCTTCACTTTTCTCCTTCAGCCTAATCATGTAGGGGCTTTGGAATTCCTTTTGAACTTCGCTCTGAATATTCACCCTCTCATCTCTTTGCAATTCTCTTTTGCTTTGCAGGAAATTCCCAATACACTATGGGCAAAGCTGATCCTAGAATGGCTGTCAAAAACGGACTGCATCAAACGGGTAGGAATCGCTCCTGTAGGAATAGTCAAAGAGCAATTACACAGCATGCACACGTACTTGGTATTCAGCAGCGGAATGAGTTCAGGCAGAGGCTGATTGCTCTGTCGAACAGCAGTGGGGGAGTTTGAAAGTTTATTAAGAGGATAAAGTGCAGGATGAGTGTGTGCATATGCTAATCTGATAGTTGAGTGTTGATCAAAGACTAAACACAGAATCCAACTGATTGCCTGGAGCAGTATTCAGGGCTGGGATGGGCTATGTCACCCAGAAACCAGACAAAATAGTCAAATAGAAACCGTACAGTCAGTTTCTGTTTAGTGAGTAAGCCATTTGCAGTACAATTTTATTTAGCGTGACTATTTACTTGTTAGCATATACACTGTAATGCGTACTAAAATGTGCAACAAAACACACATTCTTACAGTTAGGAAAACAATTATACAGCTATAGTTCAATAATTCTATTTTATTTTAAATTTATTTTCTTAACTTCAACATGCTGTTTTTCTGACTGTCCAAAACAGGACAGTAGTTGAGTCGGCCAAGGTGAGTAGGTACCTCCCACTTCAGGATTATACTTTGAATGAATTCCAGTTAACTACATAATGGCCGAGAAATTTGTTGGCGTTGTGTCTGTTTGACAAGCTTAAAACTGGCACCTAAGTATCCAATATGGCAGGCAGTGTACGCGCACACATTCTGCAGCGGAAGTGCACTGCATATTGGTGAGGGCTCCTGTATGGGCATCTAGGGCCTGCACCTGAAACAGGTATTGGACCCTTTACATATGCTTAAGGTCCCCTTTACAAAATTGGTTAGCAACTGACCATGCATGCTGTAGTTAGTATTCTCGGGCACTTGGCAGCCGAACCTATGATCCTTAAAGAGTTCGGTAAAGGCTGCCTCCCGAAACGTAAGTTGTAACATTTTAAACTTACCTTATTGTGGGGCCGGGAGGAGCTAGGTCACTTCGCCTAACTCCAAATTAAAGTTGTGGGCCGCTGCTGGCCATCGCTCAACACCCCCTCCTGATTGCCTCCCTCCACCGCCAACCCCCACCCCGCTTACCACCTCAATAGGTGTCCGAGCCGGCCAATCTCCATCCTTCCCGAGACCGGTCAACTGCCTTTTGAGTCTTCAGCTCACTGTTAATAAACAAATGAGTGTGGTGCACCAGGACTGTGCACTAATTCAGACCAATTCAGTTTTTTGGCCAATATGTTTAACTTGGGGTATAAGAAATGTAATATTGAGTTTCAGGTCATACTTTAGCTGTTGTAGTATTAGATTCTGCTTCGGGTTTGGGATGAAAGTTCCCTCACTTTTACTGGTACCTGTTTGGTTCCAGCCAATGTACAGTTTTAAAAAAAATTGCATTTCATTCATGCTGTTATATTGGTGAGGTATTGGTATTGTTTTCAGAGTGCAGTGACTGGACGGTGTGAAGTTGTTTGTGCCACTAACAAGAAATTGAAGTCTGCAAGTCCAGGAATCTTGGACAATTTTAACCCCCAAAATCGGGTGGGTTGGGGGCAGATGGGAAGTTGAAATAACAGAAATTTGCAGCGCAACCGCAACCTGGCTCCAACACACCCACTTCCGGGTTTAATGGAAGTGGGCTGGAAGTCAGGTTGGGGGTGGGTCGGAGGTGGGTCGGAGGTGGGTCGGGGGGGGGAGGGGGCGGGTGAGCAACCTGTTTTCAGGAGGTGTGTCAGTCAGTAAAATCTTTTAAGGAGCCTGCGTGCCTCCACTTTACTGAAATTTTTATTTTTACCCCATGGAGGCCGGCTTTCCAATGCCGCGGGATTCCCAACAGGTAAGAGGAGGTGAGACGGGCTGGATTCATGAGGTAAGTGCACTTAAATCACTGCTTGTGGGCCAAAAGGAGCAGGAATGTTTCTCTGGCTCCCACAAGCTAACCTCTTTACAGACCCCATGATCGGACCTGCGATGCCTGACTTCCCCCCTTCCCCCACCCCCCCCCTCCCCACCGGAATGAGCAACTCCCCGCATCTACCACCCCCCCCCCCGCCCCCCCCAACGATCTCTGACTGCTTGCCCCCCTGCAATCTTTGACTGCTCACCCCCCCACAATGTCTGAATCCCACATCCTCTGTGATCTCCACCTCCCACCGCGATCGGCCCCCAACACCCCACCGCACCCCCCCCACCCCTCCCCAAACTTCCTTCCGACTTAACTTCCTTCACCAGTTGCTTTCCTGCCCGACAGGCAGGCAGCCTGTCAATCAATTTGACTACTGGGCGGGAAACCTTTTTTGAAAAATTTTAAAACTGGTTCTACCATTAGATTTGTTAGGAATCTGCAACCCCCACCCCCAACTTCCCTGCTCCAAGTTATTATTGAGGCCCATGTGTATGCACTGCACATTGTCACATCCATAATGCCAGTGTTTGTGACATAATGCACTCTGAACCAATATTCTCCCTGTTTTGCATTTATATTACAGATGATGTGCAGCACTAGCAGTGGAAATCTAGCTGTTCTAGGTTCTCTGCCAGTGCTGTTTCGGAGATTGAGCGGAACTAGCAACATTATACTTCACATTTAGCTCCTGTATGATGGATAGCACAGAAACAAGCCATTCAGTCCAACAAGTCTATGCTGGTGTTTATGCTCCACATGAATCTCCTCCCACCTTACTTCATCTAACCCTATTAGCATATCCTTCTAGTCCTTTCTCCCTCATGTGCAATATAGCTTTCCCTTAAATGCATCCGTGCTATTTGCCTCAACTAATCCTTGTGGTAGCGTGTTCCACATTCTTACCACTCTTTGGGTAAAGATGTTTCTCCTGAATTCCCCATTTGACTTATTGCTAACTATCTTCTATTTATAGCTCCTAGTTTTGGTCTACCCCACAAGTGGAAACATCTCTACGTCTACCCCATCAAATCCCTTCATAATTTTAAAGACTTCTATTAGGTCAGCCCTCAGCATTCTCTTTTCTAGAGAAAAGAGCTTCAGCCTTTCTGCTATGCTGCTGCTCCAATGCAGTGCTGAGGGTGTGATACATTATCAGAGTTGCTGTCCTTTGGATGAGTTGTTAAACCAAGGATGCATATGCCTGTTCCAGTGGTTCTGGTGGATGTTAAAGATCCCACAACACTATTCAAAGAAGAGCAAGGAGTTCTTGCCAACATTCTTCCTGTAATCAAATCCATCCAAAAACAGATTAACTGATCATTGGTCCCACTGCTGTTTTTGGAATCTTGGTGTCCACAAAATAACTGCTACATTTGCCCACACAATAGTCACTGTGTATTTCAAAAGTAATTTTTTTCATTTATGCAGAGAGAAACTTGGTATGTTCCACATTCTAACCACTCTCTGAGTAAAGAAGTTTCTCCTGAATTCCTTATTGGATTTTTGGTGACTATCTTATATTTATGGTCCCTAGTTGCTGCATAAGACAATGTAAAACCAATCCCAATTATGTGCGATAAGAAGTAGCAATGTTTTTAAAGTTGATTATTTTATGGGCATGCAAACATCAGACTGGAGACTTATGGACTTCTTCCACATGTTAAATACATTCCTATTAGGAGTAAAATGTGTGTGTCAAAAGCTTGGGTTGCATTGATAGAGAAGTTAGGGCAAAAATAAGGCCATTGTAAATGTGATGGGGATAATACAGAAGAAAGCAATGGCAAATATAAAAAGTATAGCAGGAATGCGAGGAATAATATCAGCATTTATTGTTGATACCAAATTAGGAGGCGTGGCAATCTGTGGGGATGATAGCAGAAGGACATAGGCAAGTTAGTGGAATGGACAGATAGGTGGCATTGGTGAAATAGCGATAGGTGGAAGAAATTGAAGTACTGCAATTTGTGAAAAAAGAGTGAAAGGAAATATGCAGATATTTAGATCTTTAAAGGTGGGAGTCTGGGTTTAAAAGGTCATTACAAAGGCAAATAAGATATTGGGATTTTTTTTTCAGTCTGGGCACCCCATTATAGGGATTCTTAGCCATTGAAAGGGATCAGCAAAGATTTAGTAGAATTATGTCAGGAATGAGAAGTTACAGTTATGAAGAAAATCTTCAAACATTGCTTTTTTCATTGGAATCGAGAATAAGTAGAATCTAAGGTGTTTTCCACATAATGAGGTTTTGAGAGGGTGAATAGTGATCTATTGTTTCCATGGGATTAATGGTTCAATAACAAGAAGATATAGGTTCAGCATTAATCTGTGAAGAATGAAGGGGAAAATTAGAAGTTTTTTTTATCGCAGTGGCTTATTCTAACATGGAGTATTTTACTAGAAGTGACTATTTTGACAGAGAATATAACATCATTTAAAATGGAATTGAATAAATATTTGAAATGAATACAGGGAAAGGCCAAAGAAATGGAATTAAAGTATAAGTAGCCATTTGTACATTATATATATTTTACTATAGTATTTGCTGAAACCGCATGTACTCCCCAATCTCTGAACTGAGTTTTCAACTTAGTTTGTTTTATACCTCTTATTTCATCAGCTGCTCAAGTTAAATTTTGGGTTTAATTTTCCTTCAACAAGAATTTGCATATGTAAGTATGCAGTTAATATAAACAAATTTAATGAGAGTACACAGAATTATTTTTTTAATTAAATTTGATTAATTTAACACTGGTTGGAGTAGCATTTTTGAATTAACATATATAATGAGATTTATTTCCTTTAATTCCATGAGTTTCGTGACTTTTTTCTGCTCAATATAAGCCCTCAAAAACAGAATTACTTAAGATATTGTAAAAAGACACTTACCCTATAGAACCAAATTTAACTAAACTACAAGCAATATTCAGCATCTCGTTTACTGCTAATCATTAATAATAGTGTAAACTTATAAATCCGGCAAGCAATTACAATGATTTTGGTGTCCCATGATAGATTAATATGGGAATTCCAGCCACTTACTGCATATACATATATGGACTCCTAGGTTTAAACAACATGCCCCCAGGACAGCATTAACACCCATTTAAGCTTTCTAAGATTGTATTTCCTGTGTAGGAGAAATTGAGCATTTCTTGTCTGACATTCTGCTGGGTGAGAATTGGGTTGGGCCATTTTTCAGTACATATGTACTTTACATATGTAAATGAGTGGCCTAATGCCTGATTTAAGTCCCTTCACAGAAATTGGGCAGCGATGAGCAAGGCAGGCAGTGGACCTGCCCTGCTCAGTATTCTTCAGTGGTCGCTGTGGCCCAAGCAGCAGCTGCCAACTAAAGGTAAGTTTATTTACACAATTGTTTGTTTTTTAAAAAAAAAACCTTCCTGTAAAGCTAGGAGCAGAAGTGTTAACCCTAACCCTAACACAATCTTTGCGATCTCCTCCATCCCCATTGCCTGCTCCAAGCCCCCTTCTGGGACTTACCTTCTGGCCACTGTCGGCGTGGCAAGTGGCCTGATA
The DNA here is from genome assembly GCF_035084215.1 of Heptranchias perlo. NCBI lineage: Eukaryota > Metazoa > Chordata > Chondrichthyes > Hexanchiformes > Hexanchidae > Heptranchias > Heptranchias perlo. The sequence continues at coordinate 26,358,701 of NC_090355.1, forward strand.
TTCTTCTATGTAAAATGTACAAGCTGCCTGTGGATGTGTGACCGGCGCTGACAGATGCACAGAATTCACGTGTAGAATATAAAATGAGTGGATGAAGGTTAAAGGTGACAAGAAGGGAGAAAGACCAAACAGTATAAAACTGGGGCCATGATAATAGGGTTATATAATGCTTTAGTAAGACATTATCAGAAGTGTTGTGTACCTTTTTGTGGCTGTACAGAGTGCAGAGAAGGGCAACAAGGATGATCCCCTGCCTAAGTTCATTGAGTTATGGAGATAGACTTCTTGCCTTGGGTTTGGATTCACCGCAGAGGTGTTGCCTTAGAAGGGATCTGATTCAGGTATTTAAAATTATTAAGGGCATCAATGATGTATAAGTGGATAGTTTGATTGAATTGGGGGGGCTGGATAGACCTAGGGGCCAGCCATTTAATTTGAGGAAGCGGGGACTGAGGTTGGAGGTGTGGAAGATTTATTTTAATTAGAGATGATCAACCTGTGGAATGCTATTCTAAAGGCGATAGTGAGGACTGATTCCTTGCAGTCCTTCAAGAAGGCATTAGATTAACTTTTTCAAAACTGAGATCATAGCAGAAGGAAGGTAAGATCTTGGATAACAACCAAGGGGCTTGGAGTCTCCCATGCTTGCCTGATTGGCTTTGAGAGGTCTGACTAATTTACAAAGGTTTCTTGAATTAGCTATGGATCTCTTTTTTTTGTCTTTCCCAGGAGGTGGGGATGAGGGGAGGGAAGGGTGGGGACATGGGGATGAATCTAGTGAGAAATAGGGTGAGTGCATATGTGTGTCATGGCCCTTTCTCATCCTAAGTACAGAACATAATATAACATAGCCCTAGAGTCAGTGGCATTGGTAGAGGTAGACATGAATGTCATTGGCAAACATGTAGAAGCTGATGCAGTGCTTGTATATGATGCTACCAAAAGGTAGTAAGTCAATGAAGAATAGGATTGGATCAAAGATGGGGCCATTGGGCACACGAGAGGTGACCATCTGGGGACAGGAGGAGAAACCACTAGAGGAGATGGAGTGGCTGCATTGGGATATGTAGGATTGGAACTATGAGTGTGTATTTCATTGGAGAACTATGAAGAAGAGGTGGTGGACGAGAATGGACTGTGATCTACAATGTTGAAGGTAATGGAGAGATTGAGGAGGGACAGTGACTGGCAATCACAATGGATGTCAGTGAGGTAAGTCCCAGTGCTATAAGCTGGTCAGATATTGTATTGGAGACTCAAAAATAGGAAGTGGTGATGGCATATTTGGTTGGCAATGCCATATTCAAGACCTGGCAGAGAAAGTCAGGTTAGACATAGGGTGGTAGTTTGTGAGGATAAAGGGGTCCAAGGAGGACTTAAAGGAGGTAGGATGTGATGGCTAATAGCTTAAAAGGAGTGGGAACAATATCTGAAGAAAGGAAAAAGTTAGTAATGTTAGCCTATATGAGGCCAAATAGGAGTATTTGGGTTGTCAGGAGCTAGACTGGAATAGGGTGGAGGGAGCAGATGGTGGCTTTCATGGAGGAAAATAGTGAGGAATATAAGAGGATCAGCTGCAGTGTGGGAGAGGGGCGCTAGGAGGAGTTAGGCAGAGGCAACCTTGATTTTAAGAGGCAACATCTAGAAACCTAGGTAAGGATGGGAGGGAGGTCAGAGGAGGTGGTTAGTCACGATGAAGAGGAAGTTTGAGATTGTCCTGAAATAATAAGAGAATCTGGCTCCAAAGAGGAAAAGATATCACTGCTTGAGATGGACAGCCAGATTGGTCATACAGCACATGGAGATGGCTTTGATATTGGGGAAGGGGAGGGGTCTGGATTGCGGGCAGCAACAATGGGGGTGGGATACCATCAGGGACCTGATGGGGATGAGGTCATCGAAGGTGGAGGTAAAGTAATTATTGAGCAGATTGATAGAGGTGCTGAAATCAGTAAGGACGTTGGACCAAAGCAGAGGGAGCTGGAAATTGGAGAGGGTGCTATTGAATGAGTTAGTTTTTTTTTCACAGGGCAGAGAGGCTAGAGGGATTATCAGGAGGTAAGTTAAAGAGGTGAAGAAATGATAGCTTTGTTGGTGATCATAATTTTGTAGATGTAGCAAGGTCAAGGTGTGATAATGGATTATAGGTATGAGAGTTTATTTTGAGGGTGAGGTTCAGGAAAGAGAGAATTGGAAGGAAATAGGGCAAGGTAACTTCAGGAAGGATGCTTGCAGATGACTGCCAATGTGAGGGTGTTTGATTATTAAATTGTGCTTGCTGTGTACTGTAAGCGTAATTTGTTTGTTGTACTGATGCCACAAAAAGCTCAGCAGCAGTTATTAGGAATGAGTTGCTATGGTTACAGCTGGCACTCGCTGTTGCTGAGTGGCAGCACACATCTGTTTGAATTTTTTTCCCAACTTTTGGTGGCTTGTGAGAAAGTAGTTCTGGCAGGTTGTTACTTCATAAAAGTAGAATAAATTTAGTATCTCACATGTAAGGTATTACTGAAGTATTGCAGCTGTATGAGCCATGTGGTTTCAACTGCATGAAGGTATTTTTAGTTAGATAAACTAGTATTGCACTGAAAAGTTGTAAGTTTTATTTGCTCAAGGCTATGCCTTTCTAACATTTTCTGTTTTTATTTCGGATTTTAAGTTTTTGATTATCTTTTTTTAATTCATCTTCACTAAGCTTTCTAAAGTTAATTGCACCATAGCCGTCCATGTGTCATTTTCATGGTTTTTCTAGAAATCACTTGTTCCCTTCCCAAAACAAGAATTAAAAAAAAATGTTTTAAAAAAAAAATTCTGCTTCAGCACATTGATTCAAATAGTCTTGGTTTGCTTGATTAACATTTGGGTTGAAATATAATGAATATTGCTGTAATATGGTAAACACTGTGAATAAATTATTGGGTTATTTATCATAGTCTGAACAGTTGGCATCTGTTTTGTTTAAATGGATTTCCAATGCATTAACTAAATCTAATCACACAAACTATTTGTATTTTTGTACACTGGCACTTTTTAAAAGAACTGTGCTCCAATTTCCAAATGTATAAAATACCTCAGAGCATTGCTAATGGTCTGTGTTGCTTGCTGTGAAATGTTATATTAGACTAAATTCTTAAGTTTATTTAATCATTATTCCACTTGTGCAGATCTGCTGTTCAATGTAAGTATCTTAAATTAACTTTTAGGATCCGTCCATCAGCACGTGATTTCCTTTTGCTTCTATTTGTTTACCTTTGTACTTCCAGAATCAAAATCTACTTTTCCTTTTTGTCTTTAATGTTCTCATGCTCCTGCATTTCCATACTTTGTTTCAGTTATATCCTGTCCTCCTTCTTTGATGTCCTCAGCTAGTCTGTTTAAATTTTAAGCAATTTATTTTGTAATTCCTTACTTTCTCCCTTTACTGTGCTTGACTATTTCTCTCAATCTGTTCATGCAATGGAAGAACAAAAATTATTGGTATCCTTTGTCTAATTCTAGGCTTTTCAATATTGATTAGTTGTTTTATTCCTTTCTTTACTCCTGTTTTTTTATAATCCCATCATTTTCCTTGACTCGTTTACCTTTTTTGCAAACCTTAGGTGGTAACAAGAAAGGTACACGAAATGAGTGATGATACGTAATATCTCAGGATCTGTCTTGCCTAACATTCTCAACTCTTCCAGCCTCCTAAACTGTGGAATTAGTATTAAATGGTTTCTCTGTTCCAAAGACTAACTGTCGAGTGTACATGTTTTTTGTGTTGGTCTTAATCGTTATAGAGGCTTGTTCTGGAGTGTTCCTTTTATGATGCTAGTTTGTCAGTGCCTATACTAATTTTTTGGGGAAAAAATTATATCAGAAAGGAACTATTGCAATAAGGCAGCACAAACTTTTTAACTAACTAATATTTACAAATAATTGAATTGAGTAGGATTAAACAGAAAAATATTCCAGATTCCACAGTTGGAAAGAAAGAACGTCCATTTATATAGCACATTTCATGTTTTTACGATATCCCAAAGTACTTCTCAGCCAGTGCATAACTTTGATGTGTAATCTCTATTGTTACATAGGTAAAATAGGTAAAAGAGACAGGCAATTTGTACACATCAAGGTCTTGCAAACATCAATGAGATAAATAACCATTTAATCTGTTTTGGTCGTTTTGGTTGAGGCACGAATACTGGTGAGGACACCGGAAGAACTTTCTGCTCTTCAGGTTGTGCTAAAGGATCGTTTATGTCTGCCAACTCAGGTGGATGAGGCCTTGATTTAACACCTCATCTGAAAGGGCACTTCCAACAATGCAGCACTGCTTCAGTACTCTACTGAAATATCAGCCTAGATTAAGTCCTGGTGTTCAAGTCCTGGAGTGGAGCTTGTACCCATGACTTTCTGATTCAGAGATTAGTGCTGCCACTGAGCCAAGCTAATAGTTACGCAAACAATCATAAAAGTCAAATAAATGTACTTCACTCTGCTTTGACCTTCAATCAGAAACTTGAAATAGGTGCCATTGGATACCAATACTTTAAAAAAAAACTACAAATGCAAGGAATCCTGTAAATAATGGGCACAAATGCTGTAGCACTGTGTTTGAATATTAAGTGTGTCTGCTGATGGTAGTGTTATCCATGCTATTTGTAGGGTCTTCTAAGGTAAATAATCCATAATACCACTAAAAAAGATGTGAATACATAGTTCTCCCAATATAATGTACTAGAGCACAGGGTTAATTGAGATATAAAAGTGATAACTGATGATTATGTTTTATAAGGTTACTTTTATTAGTCATTTCTCTATTTGCAATTAAGTAGTAAAAGCTTATGACTACTCAAGTAGGGGGATCAAAAGTGACATCTAGTTTACAAGTTACAAAATTCAAATAAATAGACCAACAATTTTCTATATTGGGCTTAAAACTCTTTACTGTATTTTAGATTCTTTATAAAGTCAAATTAATTTGACTGCTATGAGGGAAAAGGGATTTTAAAATATTTTGTAAGAATCTTTTAAGAGAGATCCATGTATTACAATAAAGTAACATTGCAATTTATGGAGTTATTTCAAGTTCATACAAAGTACTTTGGATTTGTGCCATCAGTGACTTTGAGACAAGATTACTGCACTCAATACGATGAAAACTATCAAAAAAGGGGGTTTCTGTTGTTTGACTTTGTTAGACCGGAGTATTTTAATACGTTATTAAAAATAATTGCACTATACTTTTAAGTGTTAGTTTGGCTCAGTGGTAATACTCTCTCCTCTGAGTGAGAAGATTCAGTTCAAGCCCTATTACAGAACTTCAGCACATAATCTGACTGACACTTCAATGCAATACAAGGGAATGCTGCATTCTTGAGGTGCCGTGCTTTGGATGATGCTAACACTGAGGCCCCCGTCTGCCTATTCAGGCGGATATAAAAGATCCCATTCAAAGAATGGGAGCTCTCCCAGTGTCCTAGCCAACATTTATCTCTTAGCCAACATTTATACTTGACCAACACAGCCAAAACAGACCAACTGGTCATTTGTCTCATTTGCTGTTTGTAGCATCTTACAATTTGCTTACATAACAGCACTTCAAAAGTAATTCATTGGCTGTGAAGCTATTTGGGACATCTTGAGGATGAAAGGTACCATATAAATGCAAATTCTTTCTTTAGATTTTGCAACTTTAATTATGCTGTTACTCTCCTTTGTCCTAAGTGGTTTTAAATTTCCAGAATACAGTTCTGACATTTAAATACTCCCATTTTGTAGCATTAGATATAATAATCTGTGTACAAAGTCCTCTGAGACTATTCAAATTTTAAAATAACTCAACTATTTGCTTCAATTTCAACCTAAAAGAATGCATTGTATTGTAGTAAACAGCTAACCATTACTAAAAGTGCTCCTATTTATAATACTATCCATCTATTTTTGAGTTCTGATTTTATTCCTTTGAAGATGGAGAGCTCCTGAAATTTTTATTTCCCTCCCAACAGAGAATCTGAGCTTTAGTTATTTTTTATTAGCTGTAGTGAGCTTTGTTTATTTTTAATAAAATAATCTGGAGCAATGGCTCAAATGTAATTGTCATCTGTTTTCTATAATGCTCAAGAGAGTTTTATATTGGAAAGTTACCTCAAGCATTTGGTAACATTTTCCCACTCACAATCGGACTTTTTTTTAATACATAGTTTGTAATTTTTAAATTATCAAATTGTCTTGGAACCGTGAATCTTCCATAAAGTTACAGTCCACATCAGGACAGACTGAATAAAGATAATAACACCTTTAGACCAGCAAACAGTCTTTCTGCAATGAGTATTCATAATCCCAATTTAGCAATCACGGATCCAGCTGTGACTGGCAGTGCCAAAGATCACATTAATATTTTAACTTAAGGTTTACTTTTAAAATGTAAAAGCAATTACAGGTGATAGTATGGAAGTTTGACTTACTGTTGATTCAACAGTAGTATTTGAGAAAATGTGATTAATGATCAGTCGAAAATGGATAAAATGTACTGTCAAGTGGTATTCAACTGCCGGGAAATTGGTCTGGGGTGAAGTGAGCAGCACGCCTACAACATGTGCCCCAAGAAGGCGGTCCGAGGCTTACTGGAAATTGGGCTTTGGGCCTCATTTCCATAATACCGGGGAGCTGCAGACGCCAATCGGAGTTTTGATACAACTTGCCGGTCGGGGCCCTGGAAAATCCGGCTGATTCAAATACGGAGCTGACCTGCAGGTAAGTCCTGGGGGAGAGGTGAACGGGAGGCAGGCATGTCCAGGCCGGCAGTGGCCCGCACTGTTGCTGTGAAGCTGGGAAGTGCAAATCCGCCCCTCGCGGTTCCATATTAAGGTAAGTTTTTAAAAAAAGTAAAACTTAACTTCTTCGGCAGCCTCCAGCGATCCCTTTAAGCGTCGCTGGTTACATCACTGTATAACCGGAAAACGGAGCAGACTGCACTAAGTAAAATTTAAAAGTTTAATTCAGCTGCTTATACAAAGATTTCAATTACTGTTGAGACGTCAATATTTATCGAATTAAGTTACCCCCAAAAATATTGCAAACTATGTAAAACAATCCTTGCCTCAAACAAGAATCTGTAGGACTTGCATCATTTTATTTGAGAATGATGTAAAATAACTGCATATTTCTGTGTTATGGAAGCAAAAACAGAAGCTTATTCAAATTAATTCCTGATTTCAAAGGAATTATGTGGTTTTGCTTTTCCCCAGGTACATCTGCAGCAGACGTGTTATTAAGCTATGTCAACATTTTGTTGCCTTTATAAGCAATTTATTGTCCCGTAAGGTTTCAAAACCTTATCGGGTTTTGTTAAGCAATTGACTGTGGTGCCTTCAGCTGTCTGGACCCCAAGCACTGAAATTCCCTCCCTAAACCTCTCCCTCCTTTAAGACACTTCTTAAAACCTATCTCTTTGACCAAGCTTTTGGTCACCTGTGCTAATATCTCCTTATATGGCTCGGTGTCAAATTTTGTCCAATGACGCTACTGTAAAGCACCTTGGGACGTTTTACTATGTTAAAGGTGCTATATAAATGCAATGATGTGGAGATGCCGGTGATGGACTGGGGTTGACAATTGTAAACAATTTTACATCACCAAGTTATAGTCCAGCAATTTTATTTGAAATTCACAAGCTTTCGGAGGCTTCCTCCTTCCTCAAGTGAATGTTGTGGACTCCACAACATTCACCTGAGGAAGGAGGAAGCCTCCGAAAGCTTGTGAATTTCAAATAAAATTGCTGGACTATAACTTGGTGATGTAAAATTGTTTACAAATATAAATGCAAGGTGCTGTTGAAAACCTTTATCATCTGAAACGTTGATTTTCTCTTCTAAAATTGTATTCAGAGAACAATGAAAATGGAGAAATGTTCTGTTTTCAGTACAATACTGTAATTCTTTGTGTAGAATAAATTTCAACATTTGGGCATTGTAGATTAGAAAATACATGCATTGTTGAAAGATACAGAATAAACTTGCAATATTGTAAAGGTTAAAAATAGAGTGCACCTGGTAAATGCTGTTAAGATCAAGAAATCATTTGAAGAATTTAACCTTCTGTGGGATATCTTGGCTTGTGGTTGTATGTTGTTACTAATCTAAATGAGCTAAAGTTTCATGTAGCAATTGCTTTACATGCAGGAAAGAGCTAACCCTAAGTATTCAGAAAGTACTTGTAACAGGAAGTAACTGAGCATGCCATATAATTGCAACATATAACTATTGTCCACATTTACATAATTTTCTAAGACAATGTCAATATGTAGTTACTTTTTTAAATACCTTTTTTAACTTTTATCAAATTTTTCATGGTAGGTTAGTACCTGTTTCTTCACTCTGGCCTTTATGCCTATGCTGCTGACAGGATGGGCAAATAGCCTGCTCCCAGACAAGCACCAGTGTCCCTATGTAACTGACTTAACTCTGCCTTCTGATCTTTCTTTCCCTGGCAGGAAAATTAACAGCCTCGGCTTGATATTTCCCGGCTGGTGCAAGTCAGATTGGAAACTGAGCAGCGTGGGAATTGGACCAAAAATCATCTCCCTCTGTGACATGAGGATTAGGGCTCTAATGCAGAGTGACTGTCCTGAATGAATTTAATTATTGCAATCACGAATTTATATATTTTTCCCAAGTTGTTTTATACCCCTTGACTAAGGTCTCCCAACATTACATATCACTCTTTCATGTCGGCAAATGTATGACCAACCTGCCTTTTGGGGTTTTGTTTTTGGTCTTCAGAAGCATTTTCGAAATAAAGCTAGTGTTTGTGTAGTTTCTACCAACAGTATTAGAGCTGGCCACAGGCACTGATCATAAGTGTCAATGGCCTGTAATTATAATTGTTTTTTAATAGACTCTGTCTGGTTTGCTTTTTGTTCCTAGTATGCAATTAACCCCTGATAACTAAATTTGTGTTTGTGCAGTCAGGTGTGAAATCTAGCAAGGATGAATTTTAGTACATTATTGTCTAATGTTGAGTTAGGTCATGTCTGTGTGTTTTATGCTCGTCCATTTGACTCCCAGGATAGCTCTTTTCCCTGTGACATCTGCTCAGTTGCTTGTCCCTCCTCAGTTCCTTTGCTCATGCAGATGTTCTGTCCATAGATCAGTGCCGTGCTTAAGGAGCTCAGAGTACACAGGCTTTTGATGTCTGATAAAAAGAACCAACTCACTGGAGGTAAGGAGAGGATGATCAGAATGCCAATTAACCTTGGCTAAACAAGCTGGAGATCCTTTGTGATACATTGTTCAGTTCATAATCAAGTACAGTTGACAACTATTGCACAACAATAAACCTTACGTGTGTGAAGGTTTCTTTTCCTTGCTTTATCTGGAATGCATGGTAACAATATCTGGTGACAATGAAAAATATATATTTGTTTTACTGACTGACGAAGTGACTGTAAAATGACTCAAAATAGAGACATTCGGTTGACATGTTGGGGGAGATCTTGACCTTTCCACCCGGCAGGAATGGGGTGGTTGGGTAAAATCACTGCAGAGTACAAACATAGAAACGTAGAAAATTTTGTGGCACAGAAGGAGGCCACTCGGCCCGTCATGTTTCTGCCTGTTGAAAAAGAGCTACCCAGCCTAAATCCCACTTTCTAGCACTTGGTCCGTAGTCTTGTAGGTTACGGCACTTCAAGTGCGTAATTGAAGTACCATATAAATGTGATGAGGGCTTCTGCCTCTACTACCCTTTCAGCCAGTGAGTTCCAGACCCCTACCACCCACTGGGTGAAAACATTTTTCCTCAGCTCCCCTCTAATCCTTCTACCAATCACTAAATCTATGCCCCATGGTTATTGACCTCTCTGCTAAGGGAAATAGGTCCTTCCTAGCCACTCTATCTAGGCCACTCATAATTTATACACCTCAATTAAATCTCCCCAAAGCCACCTCTATTCCAAAGAAAACAACCCCAGCCTAACCAATCTTTCCTCATAGCTGAAATTCTCCAGTCCTGGCAACATCCTCATAAATTGCCTCTGTACCCTCTCTAGTGCAGTCACATCTTTCCTGTAACGTGGTGACCGGAACTGTACGCAGTACTCAAGCTGTGGCCTAACTAGTGTTCTATACAGTTGTAGCATAACCTCCCTGCTCTTTTATTCTATGCCTTGGCTAATAAAGACATTCGGTTGACATATTGGGGGAGATCTTGACCTTTCCGCCCGGCAGGAATGGGGTGGTTGGGTAAAAGCACTGCGGAGTACAACCTTTATCATCTGAATCATTGATTTTCTCTTAAATTGTATTCAGAGAACAATGAAAATGGAGAAATGTTCTGTTTTCTGTACAATACTGTAATTCTTTGTGTAGAATAAATTTCTACATTTGGGCATTGTAGATTAGAAAATACATGCATTGTATCCCGTATGCCTTCTTAACCACCTCATCTACCTGTTCTGCTACCTTCAGGGACATGCACACCAAGATCCCTCTGTTCTTCTACACCTCTCAGTATCCTCCCATTTATTGTGTACTCCCTTGCCTAGTTTGACCTCCCCAAATGCATTACCTCACACTTCTCTGGATGGAATTCCATTTGCCACTTTTCTGCCCACCTGACCAGTCCATTGATATCACAAAAAGCCAGAGCCCTAGTACTGAGCCCTGCGGAAACAGCCTTCCAGTCACAAAACCTCCCGTCGACCATTACCCTTCGCTTCCTGCCACTGAGCCAATTTTGGATCCAACTAGCCACTTCCCATGGATCCCATGGGCTTTTACTTTTTGACCAGATTGCCATGTAGGACCTTGTCAAAAGCCTTACTAAAATCCATGTAGACTACATCAAACGCACTACCCTCGTCGACCCTCCTTGTTACCTCCTCAAAAAATTCAATCAAGTTAGTCAGACACGAACTTCCCTTAGCAAATCCATGTTGACTGCTGTATTCTCACCATAGCCGCCATTTTAACTGCAGCTGTTTTTTTAGTCGTCCTAGACGCCCGCCAGAGGTAAACAGGGGCCTCTGAATATACGAAAATCGGATTCCTATGATGCAGGTAGGAAGGACCCTATTTTAATGCAAAAATCACGAAGTCCTGCCCAGTGCCCAATCCACCAATAAAGCCTAGCAGGTTTGGTTTCTCAGATCCACTGAAGTATGTAAAGGGGCACTCACCTGCGGGTAATTGGGTCACAGGATCTATATGCCGTAGTGCTGTTTGAAGTGCCAGGACAGAGTTCAGCTTCCATATCGCTTCTTTCTCACACTTTTTGCCTTGCTTACCTGCAGTAAGCTCTCTGCTTATCATAGGTGCTGCTAATACCAATTTCATTGATGGAGGAAGAAGAGCAGCAGCAACCTCAGTAACCTGCATGAGCAGCAGCTGTTCCTATTCTGATTGAACGTGATCGGGGATACTCATAGGATGAAATACCCAGCACACAAGGTGTACAGGCCAATAGTCAGGTTTTTGGATCTATCTAAATACCAGTGTATTGTGAGGCTGCGCTTCTCCAAGCAGTCTGTTGCAGACCGTTGTAGCTTCCTGCAACAGGACCTGCTGCACCAGGGAGCCATGCTTTGCCAGTGGCTTTCAAATCACCACACCCCTTTACTTATTTGCCACTTGCACATTCCAGTCTGTTGCAGGGGACATCTCCAGCATATCCCAGTCTTCAGTACAATGCTGAGTTAAGCAGGTCACCAATGTCCTGCTCACCAGGGCTAAGCAATACATCATCTTCCCCATTGACCTCAACAGTCAACAAGAGAGAGTTAGAGGATTTGGAGCAGTGGCTGGTTTTCCTTGCGTCTAGAGCGTCATTGCCAACATGTTGACAACAGGGCACCAGTCAACAGCATTTGTGAATAGGAAGAGCTACCACTCCATTAATGTCCAGCTATTCTCCGATCACAGAAACAGGATTATGCACGTTTGTGCAAGGTACCCAGACAGCTGTCATGATGCTTTTATCTTGCGACAGTCAACTATATCCCCAATATTCGACCCTTCACCAACACGGCAGGATGGTTGCTGGGGTAAGAGGTACCCACTGCACACTTGGCCCATGACGCCTGAGCATCACGGGCATAATCAATGCCATGAGACCATCCGGATGATTATTTGAGCACACCATAAGGATGCTGAAGCAGAGGTTCAGATGTCTGGACAGGTCTCCTGTGGGCTTGCTTCGATATTCCCCACATAGAGGGGGTGACTTTAAACCCCAAGAACAGGTGGGTTGGGGGCGGGTGAGAGTTGAAAATAGTTGGTTTTTGGGTCACGACCGCAACCAGGCTTTATTTCCAGGTTTAACGTTGGCATGTAAAAGTAGAGGCTTCCCGCTGGGAATGCAAAGTCCGAAAATTTTGTGGTTGCGACCCAAAAAAACAACTATTTTCAACTCCCTCCTGCCCCCAACCCACCTGTTCTAAGGGTTTAAAATCACCCCAGAGTCCCCCACATCACAGTGGTGTAATGCATACTGCATAACCTTGTCATCAGAGGAGCCTGCATTTAAAGGGAGGCAGAAAAGCAGGAGTCTTCATTGGGTGAAGACGACCAGAGTGAAGGTGAGAAAGCAGCAGAAGAAGGAGGGCCACCTCAACACCTTGCAGTGAGATGTGTGGGATCGGTTAATTGCTTAGCGATTTTGATGACCTGCCCTGAAAACTTACACAAAGCCCCTCTGCATTAACAGTCCTTGTTACATCCTTCACCACTCCCTTTACACCTGCATTAAAAAACACTGAAACCATTTAGCCAACTTCTGTATCAATGACAATGCAGACTCAGAAGCTGCTGTAAAACCACACTGCAGACCAAAGTGCCAATTTAATTCCAAACACAACAGTTGCCTTTTAATTCATTTCTTGCCCATGTTAAGGCTGGTGACTTTGAATCCTGTTGTAAGGGCATGGCTGCAGTGTCCCTGTCAGTCGCCATGCTATGGTAGACTGCGGAGTGTTGATGTCATGTGAGATGATATCACGCAGGCTGGAAGTGGATGGCTCCATACTTTCAGCCATAGTGCTGAAATTCTTTGGCAGTCCTTACAATACTTGGTATAACTGCTTGTGAGAGGCAAACAGTTTTTTTTTCATGGCTGGGCCCCTGAAGTACACATCTCTGTCCTGCTCAGCAGAGTTCTCTCCTGGGCTGTCCCTGCTACGAGTACCTGCTCACTCATGCTGGGTGTTACACCACATATAGACTGCTCTGGCTCACTAACTAACCTAATGTCTATGCTGGTGCTTGGGAGGAATAAAGCGCTTGACGGGGTAGCCGTAGGAGAATTGTCCTCCTCTGAAGTGTCTTCTGCAGGAAGCCCTTGCTGCTGAGAAGGACCTAGACGAAAGAGAAAGGGGATAAGAGTTACGATGTCATGGTGAGGTTGGACATTAGCAGGTGACTGTCTTGAGAATGCAGCTTGAAGTTGTGAAGCTTGCTGAATATTTGCTTAGGTGAATGAAGGGTTACAAGTAATATGCAAACGCCTTATTCAGATAAGCCACCAGCTTCACCTTCCCTGCTGCTCATGGCTTTGTCTGGGCCATTAATCTACAGGACTTTGTGCTCTGCTTGGGTGAGGGCTAAGTTGTTAGTTGCACCTTCCCCTCTCCCTGGAATTATGTGATGTTTTGTCTTGCAGAAAGAGAGGGTAAGAGTTTTTAAGCCGAACATGTTTAGTTTAGCCATCATGTTTCTGCCTTTCTCCTCCAACTGCCCATTTTGAAGGTGACAGCGAGCTGTATTTGGAAGAGCAGGATTCTCATTGGCTAAAAACCAGCTTTAAAGACCCGTGGCAGCCCACTTTTCCCAATTTTGATGCGTAAAAGCAATGTGTATATTCATCTGCAGCTCTCAAAGGACAATATGAATAGCTTTTTACTACACTAAAACAGTACTTCAAATAATCTAGTGAGAGGGACTGAAAGCACAAAGAAACTGAAAGAGAAATGAACACTTTTGTAAGATTATTACCAGAGTATGTGGTTATAGTAAGAATAGATAGTTTCCAAAGCTATTTTGTTTCATTTGTAAACCAATAAATTATTATAGTGGTGCATTTATGAACATAGGTAGTTTTCCAACTTTTCTGTTTGGGGGAACCCCTGCAAATATTGACAGATTCCCAGGGAGCCCCTGTCCTAACTTCCAAAGCAGTGTCAGTTATCCAAAGGAAAACGGGCTATAATTGTAGAAAACGTGTTTTATTTGTATACGGCAAGAGGAGCATCGTACTAGTAAATCAATAATTACAGGAATCTGATGGCATCTAGAAGTCTCATGACCCCAAGAGCTCCTAGGCTTCAGGGATCTGAGTTTGAAAACCTATCCTGTGTGTAAGATTGTAATTACTTCCACACTTTTTTACCTGGCTTTACTTCATGATAGACTGTTAAAGACCTGCTTCTACTATGTTATGACAGGAACATTTTCCAAAACAATTTTAAAACTCCTCCTGGTAAGCTTAAGTAGTTTTTAAAAATCCATGACTCATATGTACATAATCATGTTTGGAATATAACTTTAGAAGCTACACATAAAATAAGCAACATTTCAAAGAAAAAGAATGGTTGGTAATTGTGGCTCAGCCATTGATTTATCAAAATAATTCTTATCCTACTGGGGATACTGTACAGTATTTGTTGAATTGTTTATTTTTTTAATAGAAGAAACCAGTCAGTTTCTACATGAGGGAATAGAAGGTTATGCTGATAGGGTTGGGCCGAATGGCCTGTTTCTGTGCTGTTAATTCTATGTAATACATGAGGGCAAATATGCATGATACAATTCATAAATAAATAATGTTTCTTCCAAGTTTCTACCCTTTGGAGTCCATTTATTCCAAGGAAGGAGTCTCGTGTGTTACAGGATGAGATATATCTTGAATGAATAAATTTAATTTTGTAAGAAAAGCATACTGACGACACATAGCTTGTTTTTGCAAAGAACTATATGGGCTAAGTGGAATTTATTGGGGGGGGGGGGATTTTAACCCCCCAGGATGGGTGTCGGTGGCGGGAGGGGAGGTGGTTAAAAATTCAAAAATGGGAAACCTGATCCCAACCCACCACCAGTTTTAATGGAGGCGGGGGACTAACCTGCTCTCCAGAGATGGGTCCCTAATTTAAATATTTTAATGAGACCGCATGCCTCAAATTTTAGCTGTGTTTTAAATTTAATGGCTGCAGGCCAGGTTTCCCAGGGCTCGGGAAACCCGGCAGTTGGAGGGAGGCAAGAACGGCAAGATCCAACAGGTAAATGCTTTTCCAGCATTGCTTGTGGGCCAGGAGGAGCAGGTGTGCTTCCCCCCCCCCCCCCCCCCCCCCGGCTCACTAGGCAAATCTAATTACGATCGGAACCCCCCCCCCTCCCCAATCTCTCTGGCGCTCCCGACCAATCTCTCCGGTCCCTGACCAATCTCTCCGGCCCCTTCCTTCCCTCCTCCACGCTCCCTGGCTGCAGCCTGGTGTCGCAGGCCTTCTTGCCCAACAGCCAGCCAGCCTCTCAATTTGGCTCGCTGCAGCCAGGAAATGGAGTGCAAAAATTTAAATCAGGCCCTGCCACTAAATTTGGCAGGACCTCTGGCAAACATGTATTTCCAGGTTTCCCGGCCGCTACACCTACCTGTTACCTCCCCACCTCCCCGCCTCCTCGTAAATATCAGAGCCTTTTTACCAGGTTTCTTTACATCCTTATTTCACCATCACTTGTAAAGCAAGTTTCTTCAGAATTGTGAAAAAGCAAAGTGATCTGTGTTTGTCACTACTATGGCATTCAAAACACATTGAAATTTTAATAAAGAGTGCTCTTGAGATAATATTTAGGTCTATAAATGCGGATTTTCAAAGAGTGCAGCCTGGTAATACATTTACATTTACTTTAACAAGGGCATGTGGGAAATGACTATTTTCAGCTCTGTTACTGTATGTAGTCCTAAGAGTGAGTGTTCCATTAGCAAGATGCTCTCATTTGTAACTAACGAGTCTGTGCTTTATGCTGATGGTTTTACTGCTGCTTTGACTCTTATTGCTTTGCTTTTTTCTAGTCATAACATTTTAGTTGGATTTTCTTCCTTTTGCTTTTCATTATATAAATGAAATACACATGAGACTGATTCAATTTAGTGAATTTCTTTTTCATTCTGCAGTCTGAATCTTTAGCAGCTAAATCTGCTGGCAAAGGACTGATGTAAAAGCGATGGAGACATATAATATGTCCTACAAAATATTGTTAAAATGTCTTATTTGAAACTTGAAGAATGTTTGCCTATTTCCATCTGCAAATAGTACAGACATTATTCCACTGCACCTAAGAGTTGCTCTAGAGATCTCCTTGTTCTCACTTTTCCTAGCTTATTATCAACGCTTGCTAAATCATAGGTACAATAACCCTATAAGTTTGAGTTTGGCAGCATGCAGCTGTGATTGTACGAAATAACAATCATAATGTATCCTCACAGATGATATTGAAATAAGAATCAAAAGAAATACAGTTCTGTTTGAACACTGCGACCTGATTTACAGAATTCCCAAATTCAATCAGAGTTGAGTTCAGGCAAGACCGCACAATCCCATTGTATCAATAGAATGATGCTGATATATTCCCCACTTTTCTTTTTCTTTGCATCAATATATTGCAGTCGGAAACATCTTTTTATTTAGAAATCTAAAAAGAATTTAAGAAGAAAAGGGCATTAGAAAAATAAGTCTAGAAGTGACAGAAGCATGGATGAGAGATTCAGTGCCAGAGCTGTGCATGGAGGCAGGCGATGTTGTGGAGGTGGAAATAAACATTCTTGATGATGGATAGGGTGTGAATTTTGAAGCTCAGTTCTAGGTTGAACAGGATGCCAAAGTTTTGCATCGTTTGGTTCACCTGAGAGTGACTGGGCGGGGTGAGGGGGGTGGTGGGTGGAGACCATCAGTGGCAACAGAGTGTTGAATAATTAGAGGTTGAAACCAATGGCTTCTTGATGCTCAGTTGAACAAAGTTTATATTCAGTCATGATTTGATATCGGACAGCTGGTCTAACAGCACGGGGAGATCAAGGGATTTGGTGGAAAGATAGAGCTTGTTGTCATTGGCATAAATTTTGGAGATGACCCTATACCTGTAGATGATGTCATTAAGAATCAGCATGTAGATGAGGAAGGGGAGGAGGCCAAGGATGAATCCTAGGGGACTTCAGAGGTACTGTGCAGCGGTGGGAAGAAAAGCCATTACTGGAGATGCGTTGGCTGCACTTGGACAGGTAGGAATGGAACCATACAAGGGAGAGGAGATGGAGAAGGATGGCACAGTCTATATCAAACACTGCAGAGAGGGCAAGGAGGGAAACCACACATAGGTACAGAGGATGCTGTTTGTGACTTCGGCTAGAGCAGTCTCAGCTCTATGAGAAGGGCAGCGCAGGACAAAAGGGATTCTAATCGACTTTTGGGAGAGTTATGCACAGAGATGGTAGGTAATGACTCATTGAAAGACCTCACAGAGGAATCAGAGATGGCATAATAGTTGGAGAAAATAGATAAATATAAATTTATACCGTAGCTTTAGACAGGGGTACCTTCTGAATTTTTTACCCCACCAAAAGCATGGTGATTATCAAGTGAGGCTGAAGATTAGAAGACATTTTAAAGGAGTAATGAACATGTGGAATAGACTCTCAACAAAAACAGTGAATACTATTCTGATTTAACTCCTTCAGAAACCATTCCTTCAGAACATCAGCCATACTAAGGATTGGCACAGAGGCTTGAAAACTTTCTGAAACAAGACAGTTCATGTGCTCCTGGGAGAATCAATGAGTCATATGTAGAGTATAAGAGGAATAAAAATTGTGGTTAGTAGAATTAGATAAATATTCTGGGGTTTGCTTTTTTACCCTTGGTTTGGGAGAGATTTTACAGAGTTTATTTTCCTGGATATGTACCTATGGTTGGTTTCCCTCCTCAGAAGATTGAGTGGGTTTAGCAGAGTCCATAATGAGCCACATGTACATGTCACTGGCATGGACCAGCTTGCTGGGTTGAATGGCCTTTTCTTGTTCCACATTATTTCTTCTTATGAGACCAAATGAGTCTTACTGTAGACCTGTACTAAACCAGTTTCTTGTTATGAAGTACAGTTGCTGAGTACAAATAAAAAGTGTATAAACAGTACAATGTAGTCCTAATTAATTCAGCTCCCTTTTACTAAAGAAATTAGGTCTATATTTTCCCCCATTTGGTAATTTTAATGAAAGCATAGATGTGACTATAAAGGAGGGAACAACACTTTATATTCAACATTTGCTTTTTCACAAAAAGTATCAAAAAGAGTAAAAGTCCTCCCTCGTTTCATCTTAACATGGATTTGCTCTGAGGGGCAGGTGCTAGAGCAGGTTAGAACTGTAACCTTCCACCTCTAGCATTTGGATTTAAATGCAGCCCAGACTCATGAATAGAAGATTTTTTTTATAAGGTTGCTGAATAAAATGAGTTTGATTGATAAATTTCAATCCAGTTCTTAGTAAGTGTGAGTCCACTAGGGGGCAGGCGGCGGGGGGAGCTCAAGAGAAGCCACAAAGATGGTTGGTGAGTAAAATAGAAACAGTGGGCTACTCTTTTCTAAAGTTGGGGTTAAGATGTACTGCTATTACACATCTGGAGCACTTGATGCTGATGCTAAGTGCAAAGAGTGTCAAAATTACCAATTTCTCAACACTGACATTAACAGGTAGCTAATCTTGCGCTCTTAACAAAGCTGCATTGTATATTTAGTATCATTTAAGTAGTAAATTCTAGCACTGCATACTTCCCTCTCACCCCAATGTTTATATGTAAGGAGTCTTACAACACCAGGTTATAGTCCAACAACTTTATTTGAAATCACAAGCTTTCAGAGCTTTCCTCCTTCGTCAGGTGAGTGTAGGAGGATTTCATAAAGGTACAGCATATATAGTCAGAGAACAATGTCTGGTGATTACAGATAATCTTTCCAACTGCCCGTTATCTCACCTCGGCAGAGATATAATCAAAGCAATCAAAGGACTGGAATGGTGTTCAGACAGAGAAACATTACATACAAGACTACTGAATACACAATCGGTCAGAACACAAAGACAGAGAGAGAGAGAGAGAGAGGGTTAACCCCACCAGCGAAAAAAAGTTATCTGTTTTTAATACAACTGGTCATTCTCTCTCTTTCTCTGCCTTTCGGGTGTATCTCTCTCTCTCTCTCTCTCTCCCTCTCTCTGTCTTTGTGTTCTGACCGATTGTGTATTCAGTAGTCTTGTATGTAATGTTTCTCTGTCTGAACACCATTCCAGTCCTTTGATTGCTTTGATTATATCTCTGCCGAGGTGAGATAACGGGCAGTTGGAAAGATTATCTGTAATCACCAGGCATTGTTCTCTGACTATATATGCTGTACCTTTATGGAATCCTCCTACACTCACCTGACGAAGGAGGAAAGCTCCGAAAGCTTGTGATTTCAAATAAAGCCTTTGGACTATAACCTGGTATGGTAAGACTCCTCACATTTGTCCACCCCAGTCCATCACCGGCATCTCCACATCATGCCCAATGTTTATAACCAACTGCATTTCTGTTTATTTTCTCAGGGTTGGGTCCTGGTGGGTTTTCCCAAAACACGGGAACAGGCACTCGTATTACAGGAAATAGGAATTGCACCAGAACATGTTGGTAAGGTGGCATGGATAGGAATAGCAACGAAAAGCAAAGGTCTTAGAAATTCATCTTAGCAATAGAGCAATTCAGATCATTGTAGCCCAGACAGAATGGTTTAATTCCATATTTTTCCAAGTTATTTAATAGGCTTTAATGCTTTAGATGCAGGCTATAAAAGCATCCTCCTCTCTTCCCTGTGCATGCCCCCCCAAAAAGCCTTAAGTGTACAATGCTGCTCTATTAAAATGTAATCCAGTATTGTGAAATCACATTTCTACTAGCTCTGCTACACTTTGTGATGACATCACATCTTCTTCACCAGTTCTACATGAATTTTAAAACACAAATTAAATTTAGAACACTTTTTTTCTCTCTATCTAGCTAACCACAGATAAAATTGAAAAGCAATATTAGCCTTGCATTTGGCAGAAAATCCTTGTTGATGAGCTGTTTCTTTGAGTTAGGCAATACTATTGTAAATATACCTATACACAAACGTACTGATAAAGACGGATGGAATCAGCACAGTAACAGTCACTTTGGTCTGACTAAAGAGGCTATTGACTTAAAAATGAAAGCTACTAGTTTCTCCATGTGGACATCTACATTAAGAAACATGGTTACAAAAAAGTGGCTAAAATAAAATTGAAAAAGATAGCTGATGCATGGCCCCGATATTTATGGGGAAGTGGGGAGGGGGGGGCTGCTGAAGGTGTAACGACCGGAATTGATGTTGAATTTAACGGCAGGACCTCATTTAAATTTTTTTACTCTGTTTCCTGGCTGCAGCTAGCCAGATTGGGTCGTGCAAATTAAGAGCTTTTGATGCACTGCATTGGATGTTATCTTCAAAGAGTCCCCTATTACATCAGTGCAACATTGCCATCTCCCACCTTGACTATCCTTATGGCTTGTCTGATTGTGACCGACCATTTACTGCCAGTTGTACTGAATTCGAAGCCAGTTTTGTGGAACTTGTGACTGTCGGGAATTGGCTTGAGACTGCCCAAACTGATTTCATTTAGGACCCTTAACAGCTGTCAGATACTTTCA
Source organism: Heptranchias perlo (assembly GCF_035084215.1). Classification (NCBI taxonomy): domain Eukaryota; kingdom Metazoa; phylum Chordata; class Chondrichthyes; order Hexanchiformes; family Hexanchidae; genus Heptranchias; species Heptranchias perlo. Next base: position 26,379,420 of record NC_090355.1, read on the forward strand.
TCCCATCTGCCTGGAGCTGGATTTAAAATCAGGCCAGTGTTAAAACCCACATCATCACCCGGTCTGCTGGACAATGGGTTTACTTTAGCCTTTCAAACTCTTTCTGTATAAACTTTTGTGTTTTAGTTATATGCAAGCATTGTGCCCGCTTAGTGATTGGCTGAATTTGTTTGACGCTGTCCCTGAGTGTGCCAATATCTAAAGGAATTCCAATATACAAAAAGAGGAATAGAAATGAGGAAAGCTGAAAACCTACAGGGAAGTAAATATATGAAAAAATTAATGATCTCCAGGAAGTCTGAGCATGATCAGGGAACACTAAAGTTATAAATATTACATTGTAAGCTTGGATCAGATTGATTCCCAGTACGTATACCGGTAAGAACAAACTTTTTTTTAAAAAGGTGAAAATGTATTGTTGCTTTGTTCTTCGTGTATTTGCACTTGCATGTTCAGGAAAATATACAACAAAAACAACTGGAAAACACAGGAAAAGTGTGATGTACAAAAGTCTGAAGCATGGCCTTAATCAGTTCACAGTTCAAACTTCAGATTGAACAGATGTTCGCTTAAAGTGGCCAAAAGGTCTGTAATTCCAACAGTACTGTAGCTAGCCATAAGATTTCATACTGGATCATATGTATCAGATAACAGTTATAAAATTTATTACATTTCAATTAGAGCAAAAATTAATCTGACACGTAAAAGCATAATAAAAATAATATTTCTTCTAATCTTGAGCAAAATGTTTTTATTCAGCTTGGTCTAATTTTTTTTTAACAGTGATTATGCAAATTTTTCTAGTTTTAAAAGACATCTTAATAATAATTGCATGCCTTCCTTGTCAAATTTTATATTTACAGTTCTTCTTAACGAACTTGTGAAATTGACATTTCGTTAATTACATGACAAATCTGGTAAGGTATAATTATTGGGAATACTTGTCAGAAGAAATAAAAATAGAGGTGTCGGGAAAATTATGCAGAGGAAACCTGGAGATAAAAAGAAAAATTACCTGGTTATTCTATACTTGCCAGTGGGTGGTGTTCTTGCAGTGTTGTACTAGGCAAATCCTTAACTAGTTGAATGTACTGAATGTTTCATTTCAGGTAACTATTTCAGGTAATCATCAGAGTTTGAAAAATTCAAGGGATTTAATAAACATCTTTGAAGCCTCTGTTGAATAAAAAGTTTCAAAGGAACACAAAGCTTTGTCCCAGACCTACTAAACAGAATAATAGATGATGGCAACTTGTGATATGGATTTTTTTCACTCATAAAGTTAAAAAAGAAGAGAGCGAATTTCTGTAGAGTGGATCTTTCACAGATGTAACACAACTCAGTTTTGCACTCGGCAGGGGTCATTTTACAAAATCCCGCTCCTGTGGAAAATCATGGGGTTGTGGGGTGCACATTCCGAAATTCCTGTTATGTTCTCCTGGTGGGTGAGACTGCAATTATGTTAAGTTATGTATTTTATTTTGCAGCTGTTGTCTAAGAGAAAAACATTTTGATATGGCCATGGCATATAATGTCCATTCAAATTCTGTGTCACATCATTATTATCTTTCCTCTGTGTAACACACTGCCTCTACTGCACTCACTATCTCTACTATAAAATAGCAAGCAAAATCATTTTTTAGGACTATCTACCACAGACCATCCCTGAAATCTGTAGAGTTCGATGGACCATAAAAATAGGGGTGGCCCTAGCACCTTACAGTCCACTGAAATATTCATGGGAAACATCTGCTGCCCAAAACTAGTGTCCAGCAGGCCCTCTTGACTCAGTGCGCCCAGACCCCAGACCCCATGCTGAGTTTGGTCCTCACCAAATACGTAGAACCATGATATGATTACACTTACTTGCAGGTACCATACAATTTGTAAAGTAGAATGCATTTTATAATGCATTGCAACCTGAGAAAATGTTTCGTCAAGAAATTTGGAAATACTACAAATAGCTCTCTGTAGGTCGAAGGCAGTAATCCAATTTAAGTCTTCTGTAGGCCGCCTTCTGATAAGACAGATGACTTATCAACTAGAATCAGTGATAATGTAACTCTTTTCTGAGGTGAATTGAAACTAATTGATTCACTACATGGTTTTGCCAAAAGTAGATAGGATTTTTAAAGGGCAATTTTAGCTACCATACACCCGCCTGGATTCAATTTACCAATAGGCAATGTCAACTGTGAGGGAGGAATATGCCTCTATTTGCATATTAATTTTTTTTAAAAGCTGTTTACTGGGCCAGTTTGTGCAAGCTGTTTTCACTCAGGAAGTTTTATTTTGTGATCCAATTAATGAATTTGTGCCTTGTCTATTCAGAAAGTATTACTGATAAATTCTACTGCTCATGTAGGATTTCTTTTTCATTGGCCATTCAATCTTAGATGAGCATATTGAGGACTATTGTCATAGCTTCTTCTCTTTGCTCCATCACAGCCATGAACCCTTCTTTTTCAGGTGCACTACAGCAGTAATACTGCATTTATGGTAACAGCATGAGTATGATGACATTGTACTCACCCCTGCTCTCTACATGTATGGTTGAAACATAGCTTAAGACAAATGTCTGCTCAGACTTTTTAAGCTAATTCATGCCACACACAGTAAGTCTAGAAATCTATGCGATGCCATGCTGCAACAAATTACTTGTAACTCCAGTGTAATATGAAAATGCTCGGGGGGTCCATTGGACCTCCTAGACACTAAAGGCCTAGAAATTCGTTGTAAAATGAGCACCTCAATGTTTAATATGGCGAGCAGCGTATATGCGCACATTCCACCCCTGAAGTGCACCGCCTGCCATATTGGTAAAGGATCCAGTATTGGCTTCCAGGGCTCACACCTGGAACAGACGTTAGGCCCTTTGCATGTGAAAATAGAGGGCCTAATGCCTGTTTTATGACTCCTTCCCGAAATTGGACCTGATCTGCATATTTAAAGAAGGCAGATGCCTTTTCTGCCAGCTCGGAAGAGCAGGTTAAAATGGAAGACGACGTGATCCAGGTAGGTCACCAGGCCAATTTTAACTGTCAACCCACCCCATTTCTGCTGGGTGGATAGGATTAAAATTGCTGCTAAGTTTTTAAAACTAATGAATACAATTTGTCAACAAAAGGTGACTTCTTATGTTTACCTGGTATCTGTAAAATGTCTTTCTAACTACAATCGCTAGTCCTGGGGAGATGCCAAATTGTTCCATCATGCAACTGTACATTGCAGTAACAGCAATAAGTGAATTATATAATTGTATATTAGGGCTCAACTCACTTTGAAGGTGGTGTGAGAGTTTTCTGTGGCTCAAAGTGGGTTCAGTATGGTTTCTGCTCAATTAATGATCCCATTGTAACTGTACAATTGAATATTAACTGCATCTTTTCCATCCATAGTCATACTTGATGCCCCTGATACTGTACTAATAGAGAGAAATCTAGGGAAAAGGATTGACATGATCACAGGAGGTAAGACATATTTATTTATTAACTCTTTATCAAAGGTACACCTTTTACTGCTGTGTAGCCATCTCCATTTCTCTCTTTCTCGCCACCCCCCCCCTCTTATATTTGGTACTTTTTTTACACTGCATTATTTTAACCATAGAAACTGTAATTTTCTATGAGGAAAAACAAATTGTTTTGTTATGCTTCTTCTGTATTACAGTTAATAGGGCATCTTTGTAGGAATATTGTTAGGAATCTTAAAATGGCCTGCATGTTATAGGAAAAAAAAGTTATGGTCTATTTGGTACCCCTAATGCAATGAACACATCTCATTTGTTTGTGCCCTGGGAAGGAGGAGACTTAAGAACACTGAACAATGAGGCTTGAAGGAAGAAAGATAAAAGAAAGGACTTGCATTTATATAGCACCTTCCACATCCTCCAGAAATCCCAAAGCAACTTTACAGCCAATTAAGTACTTTAGAAGTGGAGTTACTGTTGTAATGTGGGCAGCCAATTTTCACACAGCAAGGTTCCGTAAACAGCAATGAGATAAATGATCAGATAATTTTTTGGTGGTGTTGGTTGAGGAATAAATGTTAGATATAGGATCTTTTATGCCCGTAATCTTGGTTCAACAGTTCATCCAAAAGATGGCACCTCCCTCGGTACTGAGCTGAGGTATCAAACTAGATTACGTGCTTAAATTTTTTGAGTGGGGCTTGAGCCCAGAACCTTCGGATTCAGAAGCGAGAACGCTACCACTGAATCAAGGCTGACACTTGCAGGCAGTCATCTGGTTGTTAGTGAAAAAAAAAGAAATTTAATAATTGAAAAGAAGCTGACAAACTCACACTGTCTTTTGTTTCAGTTCATTCCATCATACCAGTTATTTTGCAATTAGTTCACTCTGATTCCTTTGGTATAGGTACAAACACAGGTGTAACTATCAGTTCATTAGCTGCTTACTTAACTTTCATCCCTGTAATTTAGTTATCATCATGGGAATCACATATGGACATTGTCTTAAATGTGGAGCCTAGTTTCAGCTTCTGTTTAGGTATATACATTATTGTCAAAAAGCCCACCCTCTGTCCTCTCTATCAATTGCGCCACCACGAACCTCCCCTTTCTAGCCAATGTCCTCACAGCTCCACACTGAATTTTCTGTTTGAATCCCTTCAGTCTGATTTCTGTTCTACCCGTAGTACTGGTCAAGTCAGTAATTACATCCTTTGTGACCTTGACTGTGGTGCTTTATCCATCCATTTCTTCCTTGAGTTCAACATAGATGACCCCTTCACCTTCCCTCACTGTCTCTCCTCCATGGTCCAGCAATGAGGCACCACACTTTAGTTGCAATCCTACCTGTCCTAATATAGCTAGCACATCACCTGCTATGATTTCTTTCTCCGCTCCTGCAAGTTCACCATGGAAATACCTCAAGCTTTCACCCTTTTCTCTCTCCTACGCCCTATCTACATGCTGCCCCACAACATCATCCATAGGCATGGACTCATCTTCCATATGTATGCTGATGACATCCAGCCTTATCTCTCGACCACCGCACAACTCCACAACCACTGCTTGTCCAATATCATGTCATGGAGAAACCAGAACTTTCTCCAATTTAATACTGGCAAGTATGAACAAATCCTGTTTGACTCGTGCCAAATCACACTCTAACGTCCGATCCCATCCTCTCCCTCAGACTGAACCCATGGGTGTGCAACCTTACTAATGTTCTTTTTGACCCTGATCTAAGCTTCACATCCCATAACCTATCAATCGCCAAGACTGCCATCTCCAGTGCCACTGGATGTTCACCTATGCCATGATCATGTACAGGTTTGAATTCTGCAGTGCTCTTCTCACTAGCCTTCTAAGCTCTACCCTCCATGAACTTCAACTCATTCAAAATTTTGCCATCTGCAATCTTTCCTCGCTATATCTTGCTCGCCTACCGTCTCTGACCTCACTGAGCTCCACGTGCTCTCCATCTCTCAACACTTTGAATTGAAAATACTCCTTATTTACAACTCTCTCCATATCTTTGGAACCTTCCCAGCCCTATATTCCAGTGTGGATCCTCAGTTCAGATCTTCCAGCTCTGGCTTGCTGTGAACTGTCCCTCCCTCTTCCCTTTGCTGAGATGTAACAAAGGCAATTGTGAGTCTTCTTGAGACTTTGTAGCCAGTGAAAGTCTTGAATTAAAATATGATTGCGATTTTGTTTTAAGGTTGAAGAACTTTTACTAAATACTGTCACAATTGAATTATTTGCTATTCATTCAAAAGGAGTAAAAAAAAGGATCTGGTTTTGAGATAAAGAGAAAAACAACTGCAATGTGTGTTAAATTATCTATACCTTCTCTTCTTTTATCTTACACATATTATGCCCTTCCAATGCAACATGAGTGACACAGGCTACTAATTTCTTCAGTCAATAATTCTGCTCCCTGGTCAGCTGTACTCTGTGCCAATTGCTAGTTTTTTCAAATTGAGGGAAGTTAGATTGCACTAGAAGTTGAAATTATGTTGTTTTTTTAAATGAACATATTATCCATTGTCTACCAACTCATTTAATGTAACTATTTTGAATTTATTATGTTCCATCATTTCCTTAATCTTTTATATCTTATGCTTTTTTATGCAATTTGCTGTTTGAGAGATTTTCAACATTGAAATTTGTCTCGTAACTGGGGCATATTAAAGGGTATTTATCATTGTCCCCATTAAAATTAAATTAAAAGTATTTTCAAAGAACTATCTTTGAAACTTGGACTATAAATGCTCAGTTCTGGATATCACTAACTTTTTTTTAATCACTGTCCTTCTAAGTAGGATAAATTATTGTTCTGCAGAAATCTTTTAAGTATTTTTATAGCACTTTTCCTATTATTCATTCGTTTCAGATACTCTTGCATAATTGCACTCCTCCCATCATCAGCTGACCCAAGTGTATGTTATTTATCACCAACTTAGATGTTCAAGTTATTGGTAGAATGTTCTCAGAGAAAGTGTTAATTACTGAATAAGAAAGGCTACTGACACATCTTGATCAGCCCATATATATGTGTAATCAATTAAGTGGTTTTTATATTTTTGCTTTATTGAACAAAGTTGGATTATCGTTCCTTTAAACACAGTAGTTGTTATTTCATATCACACATTAACAATGCGTTTTTCAAATTTTACCTTTGCCTCTATACTTTAGAAATATATCACGTAACCTTCAACTGGCCAACATCCATTAAGGTACAGAAGTGCCTTGAGAAACCTAATGGGATAACAGAGGAAGAGACTGTAAAAAGAATATTGGAATACCGCAGAGTCAGTCATGGGATACTGAATAGCTACAGTAAAAAATACCATATCATTAATGCTGATCAGCCCAGTATTGATGTTCTTTCACAGGGTAAGTAATATTACATCAACTACCTTTTTGTAAGAAAAGCTAGTAAGGGACCATCTGTATTGCTGAGAGCTGTGGTTCTGGTAGCAAGTGAAATCATGAGTGGAACTGTGGATTGCACATCTTTTTATTTCTGAGAATTGGTTTGAAACCCAACCCAGAGATGGGACTCTCCAATATATGCTTTATGAAAGGTTCCTAATTTAAAATGAGTTGGGGCATTCTGTATAAAATCCCTAGTAGGCATGTGTTTGCAACATAAATTAGTAACGTTTTTCAAAGATGCCACAAGAATTTTCTGCCAGTAGAAATCTTGTGTGTGCAGTAGGTAGGGTCCTTCTGGGGTTGGGGTCAAGGTATTTCTTTGGGGTACTGTGAAGCAGAAGCTTTACTCGAGGGCATTAGGTGCAAAAAATCAAGACGTGATCAGTTCATCTCTGCTGACATCTGTTACATTCGATGATCACAAAAACATGAAAAATGCTGAGCTATGAATAAAACGCAGAAAATATATGATTGCACATAAATGGATTATGACATTTCAAAAGTATTATCTACAAACTTGAGGGTAACTGGGGATCCAGACATACAGCGTTAAACTAGCAGTTCCCCAATCTGTGAGTTTTCTTAGCTCTCATGATAGAGCACCGTGTGGCCACAGAGCACTTCCAGAGACTTAGGGAGGGGGGAGGAGTGGTAGAAAAAAATTGGCAGGACCAGTCATATTGGTGCAAACTATACCTCCTCTTGGACCATTGTAAAGTAACAGGAGGCTATGAAGAAGATCTGTGTGGGTGTAAACTTCTCCATGGCTATTATGAATGTTGGTTTGTGTTTTGGCCAGCAGGCAATGTGGTTTTTAAAGCTAGACTGCTCCTGCTGGTTCTTGTTCTTGTTCTTACCCTTCCTCTTCCCCCTCCTCACCTTTTTAAAGTGCCATACTGGAATCTAGCAAAACTGACACAATAAGGATGGTCAACTTTGAATGTAAGCTGAAATTTTGATTCAAATTGACTCTGGCTAGGACGATAGTACCTGACTGTTAGATTTTTCAAACCTTCCGTCCATCTCTACTTTATTTATTTATTTATTTATTTAGTTCAAATAGGAATGTTCCAATGAACAGCAGCTAACTATCACTTCTTTCCACTGCTATACTTCCTTGTTAAAAGTACCAATTAATGATTGAGAGTCAGGAATTAATCCATAATAGTAAACAACTGGAAGAGTTACAGAACATAATTACCAGATGAACAATACTGTCAGATTGATATTAGTTGGATGCATTATAAAAACGTATTTTAAAAAATCCCATTTCAACAAAAAGATATAGAACAAAATTTTCCTTAATCAGATGAAATCATAATTAAGCTCACAGTTCCTGCACAGATCGAGTGTAATTAATTATGGAATAGAGAATTTTGGATACAGTGTTGCTATCCAACTCTTCAACGCTATTCCAGAGTCGAGCTTACTGTGTTGTATCTCACAGCTTAGGGGTGCATTCACAAGTGATGAACTGGATCTGAGTCCATACTTTCCATTACTTTGTTTTACAGGCTTAAACCCCTTCGTTAGGGTTGATTTCACATTCCACACAGTCTCTTTATAGATATCAAAGCGCCAGGAAACATCACAAATTGTTCATAAATATGTATTGTATGTTGTGTCTAAGGAATGGAATGAATTAATGGAGGCTTCTGTTGTTGACCACAGAGATTTTCTCATAAGGCTACTTTTAGCTAAGTGGTTTCCACCAAATTGTGTAGCCCTACCATAACTGTTAATAGCTAGTTTTTTGTGAAGATAGAAGACCTTCCATTTTCTACCTAATATCTCTTGATCTCCCAAGCCATGCCCTGCCAATGATCATGAGAATGGTCAGATTATTTGTTCTAGGCATCCACCAGTCACTACAAAAGTGTATGAAATGGCCCAGAGATGACTACTTTTTCCAACATAAATTAAATTATAGTAAGTTATAAATCTTTACAGAAAGATGGGGACATATAGTCCCTTTTTTTCATCCCACAACAATGTAACAGATTGAAACTCAGTGGATTACGTGGTGCAGTGGGGGGTGGGGCATGGAGGATGGTGGGGGGTAGAGGAGTAGGAGAAGGAGAATCAGACCACATTGGCTAGTGCTACACTTTGGTATTTCAATGTACTGTGCCATCACTCCATTCATTCAATAACTATATCATTTTTATGTTGGACAAAGTACTTAAATAAGGTAATGGTGGTGAAAGTAGCCTCAGAAAATGAAAATTATCTGAAAATTCTACATTTGGATGACTTCTACAAACCTACTCAAATATTAATAAGAGGGAAAACAAAAGAAAAATGTCAGCAACAAATGTCAGCACCGAAACAGTATGTAAAGTCCACTGATCATGAACCCTGTTTCTTTGTGGAGGCCTATCACCTGTCTTATTGTTTGTAGCCATCATATCACTGCAGTGCCGAGCTTTATATTCCCATTTACAAATAGAGAAATCCTGCTGAACAAAAACATGGGAATTTGATGTAGCATTCCATAGATTTCAGTCCTGTTTTTTAGCATAAATTATAATAATTTACAACCGTAAGTTGAAGGATAGGAACACGTAATCTATGTAAACTCATTGTCTATGCAGGATAGTTTTACATGTGTTGCATTATCAAACCATTCAGAATATATGAATTTTGCCACATGCTGTAACTGTGCCCTTGTTTTTTATTAAAACTGTGTTCTGGACTGTCTCATACATGAAAGACCAGAAAACGCAAACAATAAATAGTAAAACGCTTTGATTTTTAAAAAGATTTTAAGCAGAATTTTGCTGGTACTTAGTTTTTTTTAAATCTGAGTTTTTAAAAAATCTGTGCAGTGATGTACTTCAATTTTGCAGTATAATTATTTTTCTCTTAAAAGAAAAACCTAGGGTTATGTAAGTGTGTCTGTTGATCCTGATGCATAATTGTTTGTATTTTGTAAGATGAAATGAATTAAAAAATTTAAAGAAAAATTAAAATTCCACTTGAATCTGATTTCTTTAAAGCTTAGTGCAACTGTGCAAGAAAATCAGCAGGGAATCATTACATCTAATTACTCTGCAGTTAATTACTACAAATGGGGGCGGGGGGAGGAATCCCCTACAAATGGGGCTTAACAGCATTCATACTGCATGAGCTTGCTTGCCTCTAAGTATTATTAGTGTTCAGGGTCACTGCTGATTATTTTTCTATCATTTCTACTCTACACAGTTTTGAGCCATGTCCAAAGCCGACATCGATCCATCGCCCCCTACACACCAAGAATCATTCTCCATGGTCCCCCCGGCAGTGGCAGAAGCCTGCAGGCAGCACTGATTGCTCAAAAATACAGAATTGTTAACGGTGAGTGCTAACTCAGTCGGACTTTGTCTTTATTGAACTCTTGTCTCTCCCTGTTTTTGTCTTGCGTTTTCTGCTGTATAACAGCAGTACATTTGAAACTTTACAATCTGGCAGTAGATACGTGGTAGGTCCATGGCATATTATGGCCTGTTTATATTACAGCACTGCCTCCGGAGACACCAAAACATAAAGCACAAAAATGTGGCTGCCAAATCAGTGCTTGCACGTTTGATTTTCAGTGATGTGTCATAAATATACCTTCTTTGTATTTCTCTCTACAGGAATGTAGGTTGAAATTTTTAGCAAAGAGTCACGCTTGCACAGTTTTATGCAATGATGCCATGTGCCAGTTCAACCAAAGCTGTCAATGATAAACTAGAAAGGAAAAGTGCAAATGCTGGAAATATAAGAGCAGCAATGTCGTGGGATACCATCACCTCCAAGTTCCCCTCCAAGTTACACACCATCCTGACTTGGACATATATCACCGTTCCTTTGTCGTCACTGGGTCAATATTCTGGAATTTCTTATATAACACTATTGTGGATCACCATCTCCACAAGGACTGCAGCAGTTTAAAGAGAAGTGCCATCCACCACCCTCTCAGGGTAACTAGGATCGCCAATTATTGTGGCCTTGCCAGTGGCACTCACATCCCAAGAACAAATGAAAATAGGCGCAGCCAGTCAATCTGTATCTGTAAAGAGAAAAGACAGGTTGTGATGTTTCACCGTCACCAGAACTGATGAAGGGTACACACCCAAAATGGCATAACCTGTCTTTTCTGTTTACAAATGCTGGCTGACCTGTTTTGTATTTCCAATATTTTCTGTTTTTACTGTTAACGATTCCTGCTCGACCATCTCAAACTGTTAATCTATATATTTTGGTGGTTTCATTTTTCTTTCCTGCGACCAGGAGGACAGATGGCCCATTCCTCAGATATCTCTATCAGTGCTGTCAAGGTCTCATATTGGTTAAAGAATCAGGTGGCATACCTGAGGGAAATACAAAGAGACAGATAGTTTTCTATCCCTTTTCTATGCAAGCCATTTGAGACTGGCAAAGTTACAGAACAGAAAGAAGTTTGACAATGAATTTCAGTTGAAACAGGGACTTGGATTTCTGTTTCAATGCAGAGGACAATGCAGCACTCTTGACGTTATAGCTAATGGGCTGCATTACAGTCAAATTAGGTACAGAAAGAGAAATAAAGAGCATGAAGGAATGATTGGATTAAGAAAGAGAGAGAAAAGAGACAGAAAGGAAAAATAAAAAAATAATTTAAAAACCTCTAGGAACAATTTACTACCTGCAGGAATTAGACTCCACGGATTCAATTGTTCCCTTTCTGGACCAGAGAGGTTGAGTGGCATTGCAGGAACATAAATCTCATCATTAAAAGGGCCCTTACATCATTAAATATCAGCCCTATCTTCTTGCAGCGAGCTTAATTCATCTTAACAGCACAATTGTTGCAATTTATTGAAACTCATGGGGAGGTTGCTGGCGAGTTCTGGCGAAGCAGCACAAATCATCCAGCTATTTGTGGCAATTCGAAACTCACGGTGTATCTCTTCCTCGCCACAAGGTTGCTGGGTTTTTTATACACTAATGATGGTGGCTGCATTTAACTCGCCGTTATTTTCCCAACAAATTCCGGGCCATTGTTTATGTGGGATCTTGCTGTGTGCAAAATGCTGCCACAGTTAGCTGCATAACAAAGATTACTACAATTAAATGTAATTTATTTTATGTGAAGTACTTTGAGACGTTTCTGAGAGATGTGATCAGCCATTACATAAGTGCAAGGTTTTCTTGGTTTCGGGTATTTTACTAACCTGATGATTCAAAAGTGATGTAATTTGTAACTTTGTTTATCCTCTCATCCTACATAATTCCATTAGAATCAATTTGCGGCGACCCAATCTGATTGCACTCTCAACGTCTGTATGACTAAGAGTTAGAAATTTACTCGTAAGTCAGTTGACGGCTTTTTTTGTGTTAAATCTGTATTGAAATTCGGATCAAGCTATTTTATACCAACCCAACACAGATCTTTGCAGCCCAGATCTACGCTGAGGGTACAACAAGGATGTTTTTATTTTCTGTGTCATAATATGCAAAGGAAGTAAATAATCCTGACTCTCTACTGAGTAGTTGGAGCAAAACAAATGCAAATTTGCAGCTTATCAATGGGCTTTAAAATTGCCTGTAACTGTTACTTATGAGGTGGAGATGCCGGTGATGGACTGGGGTGGACAAATGTAAGGAATCTTACAACACCAGGTTACAGTCCAACAGTTTTCTGTTTCAACAATATTAACTTGCTTCTTTGCTTTCAGTCTTTACTTTTTAGTGATTTCACCTAAAAACTGGCAAATTTGCCAATTTCTGCAATCTCCCAAAATCTTATGATTCTTATCTGACAAGATTTGGTTTTGTGCACCTTCTTTAGTTGCCAGCTGGGATGGTATCTGGTTTTATCTGCAGTCTTTTTATATTAAAAAGTAAAAATGATAATGTGTCTTTATTTACAGCTCTCTGTGGGTTCCCCATTTACCTGTTGAAATTTCTAGTGGGTCACAATTTTCCTCTTTTTTTCCTATTTGTCATCTTTTTCTCCCTGGTTTTTCCCTTCCCTGTCACATCCAAGTGGCCTCCAGCATCAGCATTATCTAATTTAAGGCCAATGCCTATCAAAAATCAAATATTTAGAATAAACTAGTTTTCGTCTCCCAAATGCTGAAGGAGCGATAGGCGGGGAATTATAGAATGCTTTAGTTTTGTCTGCTGATGAGGAAAATGGCTTATTTGAATGACATTGGTGAAAGGGATGAATGGAAACCATGGGGGTTATACTGGATAAGCCCCGAAAACAGGCGCTGAGATCACGGAGCATGATTAACCCGCGTCTGTTTGTTGCGATACAGGCAGCACGTAAAATTTGTGCTGCCTGCTGATTTAAATGATTGCTGTGTGCAGCCAGCGCTACCTGCGCTGTTCGTTGCCTGCATGCGTCAACAGGGGTCCCGACATATTTCCCAGTGTATATGAGTAAAAACTATGGTGCGTTTCAAAAGAACACCAACTGGTCAGTCAATAAACTGACCTGTCCCATCAGTTGCTGAACACTGCAGTTCACTGTGAATTATGGATGTGCAGTTTGAATCAAGAGCTATGTCCACGTTTCCACTTAATGCACGAGCATACTGCTGAACTACACAATGAAAACAGTGCTTAAAATCAAATCTAACTTGCGCTTTATTTCTGATCATTTATGAGTACGATTGGGGAAGGAAGAAATAGGCTGTGCCCCAAGATCTTTCCGAAAATACCACTCCAAAAATGCCTGGAATATACAAAACTAGTGCTACTTAAAGGCAGCCTATGCCTCTTAAAGGGAAGGTGCACTATGACTGATGGAATTGAATCAGGAAGTGGATTGCTTTGGAAGACGTTTTGTGAAGATGTCTCAACCTGCGAGAGAGTGTGCACGAAGGTTTTCTGATAATGCACTGGAGACCTTAGTGCAAGAGAAGGCGAGAAGGAGGGACATCCTGTAAGTGCAGGGGGGCAGGAGGCAGCGGGAGGAAGTAGTGGCAGAGGTCAATGCCAGGAGCATAGCGCCAAGAACATGGATGCAGTGCAGGAAGAAGTTCAATTATTTGATACAAGTGGTCAAGATGCGTGAGTTCAACTATCAAGTGGCATATCCTACTAAGTGCACCACTAGCCTCATCCACTTCTCCATGCATTACATCCCCCATCACCCACCTACCAACAAACTCTTTCATCAGTACGCAACTCTTCAAATCAGATGTTTCACCTCACCCTCACACATTACCAGTGTTGCAAACCGCACACCGACAACTCACAGGTCACACACACTGGCAGCTTTTCAACCATGACAACCACATCTCCCAAACACTTCCCTCTTTCCTGCAGGAGAAGGTGGTGCATAACAGAAGGCAGCAAGTGGCAGTGGCTCCATGGAACATGAACCTGCTATCCCCTCTGAGTGACAGATTCCTGCTCCCACCCCTGCCACTCTGCAGTGCCCTTGATGTTGCCTGTCAGCTAGCCAGCCCACTCATCGTAGAGTACTGAAACTTGATCCAAGTATAGGAAACTTCCACAAACATGTACAAATGCATCAGCATCAAGTAGAAATAATCCAGCAACTAACCTGTAACTTCTGCATGATCCTTTTAAATAGCACGGGTGGGGAGGGGGGGGCGGTTCTCCATGTCGTTTAAGTCCTGTTCAGCTGTGTGAGGTTAAGACAGTGTGTTGGCTGGAGCGTGGATTTCCAAAATAGCAACGGTCCCTTTAAATCAGCATTGCATACTGATTCACGTCATAATCTCCCTACTCTACATGCTGCTGGCGTTCATTAGGTGCGTGTGCGCAAACACCCTTACCAAGATGGCGACCTGCGCACTTCATGTCGGAAGTGTGCGTACGCATCTTGGACGCCATCTTTAGGGCTTAGGTGTCCGTGTAGCACCTATAAAACGGGCGTTACTTGGCCCAATTTTGCCCCACATAATTTTAAGGGAAATTCTGAAGTAAAAGTCGAGAGAGACATCTAATAAAAAAAACCTGAGGCTTTTAAAAAAAGATGTTAGTCCTGTTTCTGTTCTCAATGGGAAATGTCTCTCTACTGGAGTATGTCATTGTATTTTCTAAGTGAACACTTGTTAAATTTAACATTAAAATATTAATTTTTAGGAAGGTGCATCCACATTTTCTTGAGGCTTACCGCACAAAAAGCTTTGTACTGTTTCTCTGTTATGAAGAAAATATTGTGGAACTGCCAGTGCTGGTGAAAATCTGCTCCATCCCTGTTAAGAGCCTAGGCCTAGATGTTTTTGGAAACACACAGACTTGTTATACTTGAAGGAATATGGGGGTTTAATGTGTGAGATATTGTAGAGCCAATTTATTGTGTTACTTAATTGTTCCTTGCCAGCCTAATGCCTGCTGACTGCATTGTTACTATTTTTTTTCCCCGTATGCTTAATTTTGTTTTGCTATTAAGTAATCATGCACTTTGCAACACTTTCTCGTGGTATTCCAAAACCCCCCTCCCCACGATGGGCGAGAGAGTGTTGTGGGGGGGGTTAAATTGGCAAATATGCAAAACCCAACCCCAACCCGCCGCGAACGCGCCTGCTTCCATTTTAACCGCAGAATAATGGCTTGCACACCCATGCATTAGGAAAATAGCAGCTTTGCACATATTTCTAAAATATCAGCACTAACTTTCACTCAGCATGGTAAAAATATTTGTCTATTAAACAACACAATAAAAGGGAGCTGGATCAGTGCTTGAAAGGAAAAAAACTGCAGGGCTACAGGGATAGGGTTGGACAGTGGGATTAGCTAGATTGCTCTTGCATAGAGCCGGCACGGACTTGATGGGTTAAATGGCCTCCTTCCATGCTGTAACCTTTCTATGATTCTAGAGAGGAGCTGAGAAACATTATTTCACCCAGAGGGTGGTGGGGGTCTGGAACTCACTGCCTGAAAGGGTGGTAGAGGCAGAAACCCTCAACTCATTTAAAAAGTACTTGGATGTGCACTTAAAGTGCCTACAGGGTTATGGACCAAGTGGTGGAAAGTGGGATTAAGCGGGATAGTTCTTTTTCGGCTGGCACGGACACGATGGGCCGAATGGCCGCCTCCTGTTCCATAACTTTCTATGATTCTAGGATGTGTCAGGTTGGACTGAAGTGCTATGGGACATGAGATCAACCACTTTACTTCAAGTAAAGTAAGTCATTGTGGCTTACTGGTTACTAAAATGTACAAAGTTACTATTTTTAATAATGGATACCCAGTTGATTCTATCCAACTTGGATTTAAACTTAGCTGCTGTGCTATCCATTTTTTAAAAGATGTTGTAAATTTAGAATAATGAATGTAAGCAAAGAAAATTTAATAGCATTTATATAGCATCTTCCACCACCTTTTAGGACGTCCCAAATGACTATACAGCCAAAGAACTACCTTTGAAGTATTGTTATTTAGACAAACACAGCAGTCAATTTGTGCTCCAGTTAATTGGTTTTGGTATAGGTTGAGGGATAAATGTTGGCCAGGTCACCAGGAGAATGCCCCTGATCTTCATGAAATTTCAATGGAATTTTTTAAGTCCACTTGAACAAGCAGATGATGCTTGGTTTAACGTCTCATTCGAAAGGTGGCACCTCCGACAGTGCAGCACTCTCAGTACTGCACTGAAGTGTCAGCCTAGATTATGAGCTCAAGTTCAACAGTAGGGCTTGAATCCCGAACCTTCTGACTCAGAAACAAGAGTGGCACCACTTAATATATACAAGAGTTGAATATTTCTTGAGTTAAACATCATTAGAATAAAAATGTATAATTTTAAAATGTTATTTTTGTGCTAAAATACATTTTTAGTATTGATGTGATGTCTTGTTCATTAAGTGGCTATACTTTGATGAAAAGTTTAAAAAGACCATTGGCATAGCAGCTGTGTAGGACAGGAATTAGATACTGATCAAGTGTACATTTGAATGTAACTAACATAAGATGTGCAATCTGAGCAAGAAAGTTTTTACTTTTAAGAGTTTACAGATAAAAGTATTCAGTGAAAAATGATCCATGTAGTACATGTAAACAAAAAATGGTATGTTGTTTTAATTCATATTCATTTATTAAGCATTTATTCATTTGTCTGATTGTTCTATTTCTGGAATTTTGCTTCTAATCATGCCTATAATTAAAAAGAATACTTGTTTTTCCAGTTTCTTGTGGACAGCTACTGAAGGAGGCTGTCGCTGCTGAGACAAGATTCGGCGAAACCATTAAACCCTATGTTGAAAGTAGGCAGCCAGGTAAGGATCCTGACCCCCCTACTGATAGTGTTCTGATATTGAACAAAGGGCAAGATTCAGACACCACCAGAGCTTTTCTCCCTCATTATTAACAGGGAATTCAGGAGACATTGAACAACTGAATATCTCAGAGTGAGATCCATAGGGACTTCCCCTGTACTTCCCTCTAGCCCTTGCTTAGAGCATGTTTGTACTAGCTGAAGGCAGAGAAGGGTTACTGAATAATTTACTAACTGATTAATAGACTCACATGGGTATAATTAGGACAGGCATAGGCAGCAGCTACAGTAACCAGTACAGTGCTTAAGGGAGCTGGAGGCTGCTTTAGCTTCGCCTGAAAGAAAGTTTCTGGGGCGCTGCTGTTTGAAGATGAGTCAGGAGGAGAGCAGAGCCCTTGCTCTTTTGAAGTGGAAATAGGACAGTTTGAATCTGTCAAGTTTAATTTTTCAGAGGTGCAATGGACCCTGTGGTGCAACACACTATCTTTCTTTGTCACAAAAAGTTTTTTTAAATGTTATTTTCCATACGTAAAGTTTATTCTTTAAATATATGAAACAAAGTTTTTTAAAAAAATCATCAGTGGCTAAGTGTCAAATTATATTAATATGTGTTTTTATATCCCATTTCTTACCCTTTATCATCCCTTGCTGATATCTTTCCTCCTCCAGAAGGACTTGTGGGGAGGTCTACAAGCTAATTTATTAAAGTTCAGACATTCAAGGTGGATGAGATGAGCAGCCCTCATTATATTGCCTTTACAGTAAACCATTTTCAAAAGTGCAACAACTTGGAAACTTAAAAAAAATCAAATTTTAAACTTCTTAAAATTCTTTTAATAATTGAATTTAGTTTCACCACTTGAATTTAGTTTTTACCACTTGAATTGTATTCATATATTTTTCATCATAGAATATTACATACATCTTTGGTGCCAAATATCATTTAGTATTAGAATAAAATTTGTTGTTGAGCCTGAACATTTAAAAATGGATTAGTACATCATATAGAGTATTAGTGCATTTCTGATATCCCTGGTTTATAGGGGCAATGACTAATTTTGCCCAGAGATTGCAAGTCAAATGCCCTTATCCAGTTATACATGATCAAATACATTCCCCATATGTATCCTCAAAAGCAGTGACCTGCAATGCTAAAACAAATACTGTTAATTCTCAATTAGTAGATTAAAGAACTATTAACCCAACAATACCCAATGTATCAATTTATAGACATTTAGCTGTTAATTAGTATTCATTACTCTGATGTTCTTGGAGGCAGCTGTGATTTTTTTTGTGTTCTGTATTTGCGCTTGTCAAGGTGAGAAGATGGGGAACGGAACATATAAAATTAATTTTCATACGATTTTACAGACTGGTTTTGATAATACTATCGATTCAATCTGCCAACACTTAAAAAAAAACAAGCAGATCAAAATATCAGACCATTGATTTAGTGGATTCTATGTCTTTTGACTAGCTAGCTAAATATATGTTCTGTTGTATTATCGAGCCCTATAATTCCTCTGAGAGAGTTTGCCAAGTGTGCTGAGTTTGAGGGGCGTTGCATCCTGAGGATTCTTATTCACTGGAAACTTGGTTGAGACAGCTCAAATTTGTTTTAATTTAGGATCCTCAACTGCAATCAGAGAAAGATGGCTTTTATCCAATCAGTGTGGTCAATTTTTACTCCCAGGGCGGAAACGCAGCCTAGCAAATGGCCAGCCCGTTCGGGAGCAGCAGCAGGGAGGCTAGGCCGATTTTAACGGCCAGGCCTTATTAGCATGCTGTCTTCCAACTTCGCAACCAAAACGGCCAGGAAGTCAGTAGGAAGCGGATGCCCAGCCTTTAAAATTGCTGATCACCTGCCGAAATGGCCCCTGGCACAAGGTAAGTGGATCGGGAGCGCTCGGCAGGGGAACTGCAGTTGGAGGGAGATAGCCCGGGGCAGGGGAGACCTAAGGTTTCCTTGTCGAGCCCAGAGGAGCACTCCTGCTCCACAAATAAACATCAAATAAATTTTTAAAAACTTATAGGGCCTCTTCAAGCCCTTGATGCAGCTCCTGGCAGCTACGGCCACCAATGCTCCCCCACTCAGACCTCAGGTAAAAATAACAGTCATGCCCCAAAGATGTGCCCGATATGCAAATTTAAAGAAAGACCCCGTTGGCTTTGGGTCTCTGGGCTGCATTTAAACTGAGCTCCCAGGGATGAAAGGAGTATTGTAATGACCACTATCCAGTGCCAATGTGATTTTAAAAATATAAGTATACTACTTTCTAGATGAATTTATTGTTAGTGTGGTGTATAGGAACATAGGAACAGGAGTAGGCCATTCAGCCCCTCGAGCCTGTTCCGCCATTCAAGTAGATCTTGGCTGAACTGTATATTAACTCCATTTACCTGTCTTGGCTCCAGATCCCTTAATATCCTTGGCTAGCAAAGATCTATCAGTCTCAGATATGCAGAATATGGACCACTGGTTTGCTTTATTTAAAAAAGGCCTCCATTGCCCTTTTCTTCAAATCTCTCATTCTATGCAACAGTCCTTACCTAAGCATGTAATAGGGTGATTATTCCAGATCCCTGCTTATGCCTCTCAAGCTAGCAGCTAAGGGATGCATGTAAACATCATGGAGTGAACAATTTTCCTTCTTTCCTAGCTGGAAGACACCTGGAAGACCTCCTTGTTTATAAAATCAGAGAAATGCCTATGCCTTGAAGAGAATTGGCCAGTGCCCATCTGATTATTCCTTTTTTCCTATAAAAGACAAACGTTAGAAACTCAACATTGATAGGTTGCTGTTACAAATCTTTAAAGCTAAGAGTGCTGCTTTTATTGTCTATTTTCCCTTCCTTTTCTCTGCCATTGTTTGACTTCCATTGGGCTGCTCCCCAACCATATTTTTATTTTTATTTGTTCTCAGGATGTGTGCACCTCTGGTAAAGTTGAATTTATTTCTGATCCCTTGTACAACTGAGTCACTTGGTAGGTCACTTCAGAAGGCATTAGAACCAAACAAGTAGTGTGGACTGGAGTCTTATGGAGGCCAGATCAGGTAGAGGTGGCAGGTTCTCTTCCCAAAAGGACATTAGTGAGCCAGTTGAGTTGTTATGACAATGCAGCAGTTTTCATGATAACTTTTTCTGGTACCAGCTCACAAATTACCAGATTTATTAAATTCAATTTACATTTCGTGACTTTTGGGTTGCTAGTACAGTACCATAACCACTACACTACCATGCCCTAATTTTATAAGAGGTATACTTTTTGATCTGTGATAACCTATAGAAGAGGTTAGACATCTTGATCTGAGATGCCTTCGGTCTTTCAGAACATGCTGAACTGATGACGCAAACCTAGGTCACTATATTCAGTTGCCAGAGAAAATTTCTCAAACTCATCCCTGTCATAACCAGTGAATACAACTATCCCTAAAACTTGCATATCTTCCTAACTTTTCAAATCAGGGCACATATGGTCAGTCCCAACTTTTAAATCAATCAGATTTGAACCTATATTAGCTGCTCAACTATTTACAAAGACCACTTCAAGCTACCCCAATGGTGGTCATTATGGGTAAATTTTACTATATTTATGAACCCAATACTGTAACTGATCACACTGTGAATGTCAACATTTTTGATTTGCTTTCCTTATCTGGGTGGTTGAGGTGGAGGAAGACAAATAGAAAAATGTACAGACAGATTACTGAATTGTAAACTATGAGGGGGGAAGGATCTTAAGGAGGAAAAGAATAAGAATATTAAAGATTAAAATATTTTCCTAAAGTAAAATATTTGTATGGTGTTCAAATGGTAACATTCCTTTTTCTTGATTGGCCAAAGAACTGTCATACTTTTAATCCGTCAAGATATTAGAAATACAAGAACCAACTTTGAGTAATGCATTTATTTTATATCAATTTTACTTCAATTTCATTTTTAAAAAATAAATCAGATTAACATAACTTGACTTTTTTTGTTATACTTTAAAGCTAAAGAGAACATACCAGGCCTGCTTTTTCAAATTTCCCCTCACAATCCAATATACGGTAATCCCTTTCATTTGTACTGAATATAATTCTATACCCATCGGAGTGATGAAGCCACTTAATTAATACCAGTAATCAATATGATGCAAGCCACTGTGTGATCTCCCGTCAATGGGGTAGATCTTTACTTTGTGCAATAGTGTGGCTTCAATGGAAATAAAAATTGGGTGAGATATAAAACGGGCTGCTGACTCGCTATCACCCATTTTACACAATCGGAAAAGTCCAGATCTACCCTAATGATTTCATTTCCATTTAGCTACTGTGATCATCTGCAAAAAATGTTTTTTCTTGTCTAAAATCCATGGATTGTGTAGTCCTGTCTCCACATAAATTCTCTTTGTTTAATCAGCTCGCCACCACTTAACAGACTGTAAGCTAGACATTCATGAGGCAGCCAATTTTATTGTGTTAGTTATATATCTATTAAGCATGCAAGTCCAACGTGTGCAGTAGGAGCAGCATAGTGCACTTGACTGATGAAAGATGTGTTAAAAGATAATGACAAACAGAAAGTTGATCCACTTGAATAAATTGATGTGCACCAAGGATTAAATTTAAGAATGCATATGTGGCATTATTACTGAAATGTTGATGGACTTTATTGTGGTAACTTAATTGGAATAAGCATTAAAACAGAACTTTAAAATAAGTAAGATAGAAAATAAGCAGTGTTCCTCATTTGATCTATTCTAAGCGCCACAGCCTCGGTTGGTATGCTAGTGAGAGTAGCCAAGGAGCAATGGTGTAACACTTGACAAAGGAGTAACACTTGGCAAATTCCAGACCACTGAATCCAAAATTGGCCCCATCGTCGCTCCTGAGCTGATGGACGGGAATTTAGTAGTAGTAGTACATAATGATTAGGTTAGCGAAAGCGTTTGTAGCCATGACCGAATTCTCATTTTTCCGCCTCTCTTTCATCTGATGAAATACTTCATTTATTTAATTGAACTTGTGCTAGTGTACAATAAAGCTACTGCAGCTTTCGTACCCTTTTCATGACAGTGTTTTTATAAGGGCAACCAAATTGCACTCAAGTTAATGGGTGCGGTAGCATAGTGGCTATGTTACTGGACTAATAATCCAGAGAACTTGAGTTCAAATGCCACCATGGCAGTTGAGAATTTTAATTCCGTTTTAAAAAAATAATAATAAATAAATGTGGAATAAAGAGCTCGTACTAGTGACCATGAAGCTGTTGGATTGTCGTAAAAACCCAGCTGGTTCCCCTTGTCCTTTAGGAAAGCAAACCTGCTGTCCTTACCTGGTCTGGCCTATAAGTGGCCTATATGTGACTCCAGTCCCACACCAACGTGCATGACTCTTAACTGCTCTCTGAAGCGGTCTAGCAAGTTACTCAGTTGTAACAAACTGCGAGACAGAAAAACAGGAATCAAACCGGACAGACCGCTTGGCTGTGACCTAGGCATTGAATCAGGATACAACAAAGGAACACCCAGCAAAGCTGACCCTGCAAAACCCAGTCCCTAGATGTTAGACAGGAGGAACTTGCAGGGTCAACTTTGCCAAAGTTTGGAGAGCTGTCCCACAGACTAGTCAAGCAATAGCATGACATAGTCATACTCACAGAATCATATCTAACAGTCAATGTCCCAAATTCCTCCATCACTATCCCTGGGTAAGTCCTGTCCCATGCAAGATAGACCCACCAGAGGTGGGGGCACAGTGGTATGCACTCGGGGGGGGGGGGGGAGGGGCAGAGGGGCGTGGCCCGTGGCCCTGGTAACCATCAACATGAGCAAGGAAACCTTTTGCTGATTACCAACTAACGCCCTCCCTCAGCTGATGAATCAGTACTCCTCCATGCTGAATACCACTTGGAGGAAGCACTGAGGGTAGCAAGGGCACAGAATGTACTCTGGGTGGGAGACTTCAATGCCCATCACCAAGAATGGCTTGACAATACCAACACTGACTGAGCTGGCCAAGTCCTGAAGAACATAGCTGCCAGACTGGACTTGCAGAAAATGGTGAGAGAACTAACACAAGGGAATAATCTACTTGACCCTCTCCTCTACCAATGTACCTGGCATAGATGTGTCTGTCCATGACAACGTTGATAGGCGAGACCACCGCACAGTCCTCGTGGAGACCAAATCCCGACTTCACACAGAGTACATCCTCCATCATGTCGTGTGACACTACCACCATGCTAAGTGGATAGATCTAGCAGCTCAAAACTTTGGTGGGTCTATCTTGCAAGCGACAGGACATACCCAGGGATGGTGATGGAGGAATCTGGGATGTTGGCTATTAGATATGATTCTGTGAGTGTGACTATGTCACACTATTGCTAGGTCAAAACTAGGCATCCATGAGGCTATCAGCAGTAGCAGAATTGTACACCACCACAATCTGTAACCTCATGGCCCAGCATATCCCTCAATCCTCCATCACCATCTAGCCAGATGACCAACACTGGTTCAATGAAGAATGTAGAAGAGCATGCGGGAGCTGCACCAGCTGTGCATGCATGCTAAATAGCAAAAGCAGCATGCTATAGGCAGAGCTAAGCGATCCTACAATCCAATGGATCAGGTCAAAGCTCTGCAACCCTATCACATCCAGTCGTGAATGGTGGTGGACAAGGGCAGGTGGAGACTCCATGAACATCCCCATCCTCAACGATGGCGGAGCCCAGCACATGAATGCAAAAGACAAGACTGAAGCATCATTAGCCAGAAGTGCCGAGTGATGATCCCTTTTGGCCTCCTCCTGTGAACCCCACCATCACAGATGCCAATCTTCAGCTAATTCGATTCAATCCACATGACATCAAGAAATAGCTGAGTGCACTGGACACTTAGACCCCGACAACATCGCAGCTTCAGAACTAGCTTCAGCTCTTAACTAAGCTGTTCCAGTACAGCTACAATACTGACATCTACCCAACAATTGCCCAGGTATGCCATGTCCACAAAAAGCAGGAAAAATCCAACCTGGCTAATTACGCCCAATTATCAGCAAAGGAGTTATCAACAGTGCTATCAAGTGGTACTTATGAATAACCTGCTCACCAATGCTCAGTTTGGGTTCTGCCAGGACCACTTTGTTCCAGACCTCATTACAGCCTTGGTTCAAATATGGACACAAAAGCTGAATTCCAGGGGCGAGGTGAGAGTGACTGTCCTTGACATCAAGGCAGCATTCGAACGAGTATGGCACCAAGGAGCTCCAGTAAAAATAGGTATCAGGGAAAACTCTCCAGCGGCTGGAGCCATACGTGGCACAAAGGAAGATAGTTACGGTTGTTGCAGGCCAATCATATCAGCCCCAAGACATTGCTGCAGGAGTTCCTCAGGGCAGCATCCTAGTCCCAACCATTTTCAGCTGCTTCATCAATGACCTTCCCCCACCCCGCCCCCCCATCATAAGGTCAGAAGTGGGGCTGTTCATTGATTGCAGTGTTCAGCTCCATTCGCAGTCCCTCAGATAATGAAGCATTCCATGTCCGCATGCAGCAAGACCTGGAAAACATACAGGCTCGGGCTAGTAAGTGCCTTTAACATTCACATCACAGAGGCAATGATTATCATCAACAAGGGAGAGCCTAACTAAGGAACCCTTGACATTTAATGGCATTGCCATTGCCGAGTACCCCACCATCAACATCCTGGAAGTCACCGTTGATCAGAAACTCAACTGGCCCAGCCAGTGGCGTGGCTAATAGAGCAGGTCAGAGGCTGGGTATTCTGTGGCGAGTGGCTGACCTCCTGATTCCCAAAAACCTTTCCACCACCTACAAGGCACAAGTCAGGAGTGTGATGGAATACTCTCCACTTGGCTGAATGGGTGCAGCTGCAACAATACTCTAAGCTCGAAACCATCCAAGTCAAAGCAGCCCACTTGATTGGCACTTCATCCACTAACCTAAACATCCGCCCCTTCCACCACTGACGCACCGTGGTCGCAGTGCGTACTGTCTACGGGATGCTTTGTTTTTCAGCAAAGTAGCTATAACACACCATGCAGGACGTGCAATAATAAATATTCCTTGCAAACAGTGCAGTATTTGAATCTGTCTCAGTTTACAACTCAGCCTTCCCATCTCCTGCTATTTTGGCTAAGGACCTCTAACTATTCATCAGTGATAAAAGGTTTCAGTTCCTGTCCCCATATGTGGAAAATGATATGCACAGAAGTCATATGACACACATCACTATGGTTGCTTTAAAATTCTGTGACATACATGAAATGACTGCGTGAGATGTCTTAAGGCACCATTGATAGTCAAAGGTTTAAAAAGCATCAGGGAGACTCAAAGAGCCTTTAATTTAATGGAGTAAGATTGAGTAAACTGTTAAAATTAATGTAAATTGGATTATTGATTGCTGATATAATCCTCTTTCCTGACTAAATTTGATTCTGTGTGCTCTCTTGTGTGTCTGCTCTTTCTTGTTCTCACTCCTTTGTCCCTCAATCTTACTCTGTTTCTTTTCTCAACTGCAAGACTTATCTCTGGTAAGACAGGGTCCTGACAAATACAGTATAAATTACTCAAAATGGCATCTCTCCTTTGTTCAATACAATGGTAAATAAAATGTACAAATCACAGCATTTCATTTATGCAAATGAAAAAAATGTATTTCTTTCCAGTTAATCTATGTTTTGCATCCAAAATATAAACTGTTCATTTGAGGCACAATGGAGCAGATTCCTGTAAAACTTTCTACAGGGGGTTAATGAACTCCTAATCATTAAAAAAAATGCCTATTTTAATAACTTGTTTTGCCACAACTACTAATGTGTAATTAAAATTGCTGTTAAAAGCATTCGCCAGTAGATGGCAGGCAGTATCAAAAATCCTTTATTAAGCATTTGTTGCTGGTAACGCCACTGTCCTTTTTGTTGACTCTCTTTTCAGCACTGATGTGCACAGAGCCATGTTTACACTTGCCCCTTGAATCACTGAGGTTGGGGGCAGGAGGATCACTTTGCATGTGCATTCAAATGTATATATGGAACACCGCTTACCAATCTCCAATTGCTGGTGATATTTTTCAGAGAGCTGATGGTATAGTCAGGACTCTTTTATCATTAAAATGCGAGTGGTCATACAGTGGGCAGTTAGTGTTTGTTTTAACCTTTAAATTTGCTACTTTTGGCGGCCATCGTACTGACTGCCTTTAAACCTGAGCCAATGTCAGCTTGGCTCAATGATAGCACACTCGTTATCCGTTCAAGTCTCATTCCAGGATTGGAGCACATAACCTTGGCTGATACTTCAGTGCAGTACTGAGGGAGTGCTTCATCGATGGAGGGGCTGTCTTTCAGTTGAGATGTTAAATTGAGGCTCTATCCGCCTGTTCAGGTGGACATTAAAGATCCCATGGCACTATTCGAAGAAGAGCTGGGGAGTACTTCATATAGCCTGGCCAACATTTATCCCTCAACCAATACTACTGAAACACAGATTAAAAGGTCATTTATCGCATTGCTGTTTGTAAGACCTTGCTGTATACAAATTAGCTGCCATGTTTGCCTGCAAATCAACAGAGACTACACTTTGATAGTAAATCTTTGAAATGCTTTGGGACATCCTGAGGTTATGAAAGGCCCTACATAAGTACAAGTTCGTTCTTTCTTTCTTTCTTTCTTAATGTGCACCAAGACATTCTCTTTTTGAATTTACTATGAGTGCATTGTCCATTTACTTGTTGGTTTTTATGCTACAACTCTGGCATTGAGATAAGGCATTGATGTCAAAAATGGAAAAGATTTAAAGTAGACAAAATAATTAATAGTACTGAATGATATTGAATCATTCTTACTTCCCTTCTTACTTCTGCATGATAAACTGCAGCTGCTTTCATTATTCCTCTCATCTCTCTCTGCTGTCCCTTCACACTAAAAGCTAACTCTTGTTCCTCATTTTCATGTCAGGTGCTAAAAATGTCAAGGCCCCTATGTCACTTCAGGAAGAGGAAGCCAGCCTTCCTGAAGATGCAACATTACTCAATCTGACCCCAACAAGCAGCTCAGAGAATGGCACCATGCATACTTTAGAAGGTAGCTTGGAGAATGGGTCTTCAATCACAGGACAGAAGTGTGCAGGGAAATAGGACACCACAGGTTCCAGCTCGGCGGAGGGCTCAGCTGCTGACTTCAAGGGCCCAGTCTACCGATAAAGGCTAATGGGCATACACCAGGAAATGCTAGGTGCGCTGTGCAGCCTGCCAGCGAGCTTGCTCGCAATGGCTCAGAGCATGGAGGAGTCCAGCTCCAATCACTCGGGGCTTCATGAAGAGCGGGGAGACCATTCTGTCCAACGTGGAGCGAGTGATCAACTGCATGAACGTGACAGTAGCACTCATCATGGTGGAGCCTATGCTGACAGCGTCAATGATAGCCCACACTGCTGCTATGGAAGATCAGACAGTTGCCATTGGCCCTGGGGGCCAGCGTTGACAGTGTTCTCGTGCAGAACCATAGGAGTGCTGAGGCGCAGTCCCAGGAGAGTTGTCTTGGCTCCACGGGAGAGGTACCTGCTGTCCTCTCTCAGGACAACAGCATGCCTGCTTTCTTGCCACCCAATCCCCTGGCGCCCTTGTAAGTGCCACACAGCCAGCTGGGTCAGACTGCCTCGGCCCATGCTGAGATGCCGCAATCTGCAGCTGGGCCCTTGAGGCCCGCAGCTGCCTGAGGTTGCCCACCACTGCCATGTGAAGTGTCTTCAGTGGAAGCTGCAGCCACTGGGATACACTTCATAGGAGCACTAGGATAGGCAAAAGTGCTCACAAGATAGGCACTAAGGGGTTGTACAGGGGTGATTCTTAATTATTCCTGTTAAATATATACGGAGTTGAGTTGTTGAATTAAATTTCTTTTTTGGACTTAGTGTTGCTGTTAATATTTGTAGTGAATTGAGGACAAGACCCATAAGACTGAAGGAAGGCAATCAGATGATGGTAGTTAAGGATGGTGGTGATAATGATTGCGGGACTGTTGGTGTATTGGGGATGGAAGGGTTGGTTCGCGTGAAGTTGCTCTCTAAGAGCTCGGGCATCTAGGAGTGGTGGCCGATGCTGCTCACGCTCTTCCTCCTGTTTGTGCTGTTCTTCCTCCTCCTGCACTCCTTGCTGCCCAGGTGGTGGTAAGGACAGGTCCTTTATTATCACGAAGTTATGCAGCATGCAGCATACAACCACATACTTGGATACAATACCTATGAAGGTGCCCAATTCAATACGGCGGGGGGCACACTTCTGGTATGGAATGATCATGCGCACGCCACCAGGCGTATTGGACCCTTAAGCGCGCCTGTAAAAGATCCAATTTCTAGGCCCTTGTTTAAACAAATGTTCCGTTATTTTAAGTAACTGAGTTGAGACATTAGATTATAAATGAGACATAATATAATTGGTTTTATGGGTAATTATATCATAACAAATTGAGCTTGAATAGAATGTGATCATATCGGTTGATCATAATTTTAGAAGGAAATATTCACTTGGACACAGATTTTCTCTCTCTACATTCCTGTGGAAAAAATAGATAGGCCGAGAAATGGATTTAAATTACAATGACCTATAAGGATGAATAATAAGAGTCATCAATAACCTCAAGGACAGAGTGGCACCTTACTATTCAAGGTCCTCTTGAGGTTTCATTCATCATGCACCTATAAACCCCAATATAAACCATTTCTATAAT
Source organism: Heptranchias perlo (assembly GCF_035084215.1). Lineage (NCBI taxonomy): Eukaryota > Metazoa > Chordata > Chondrichthyes > Hexanchiformes > Hexanchidae > Heptranchias > Heptranchias perlo. Next base: position 26,408,260 of record NC_090355.1, read on the forward strand.
CCAACCATTTCTATAATCCTTGAGGTTCTTCTACCTTTTAAACCTCACAGGCTATTCTAAATTCCACTTGTATTGTGAATGATAAATAAATGATGAATTGATTGCATCGCAGTGAATGCTAAAGATTACATCATTGTGAAAAATTGAATTGCGAAAGAGTTTCAAAAAGAAAATACATTGAAGTAATGCAACAGACAAAATAATTTTACAGTAATCTGCAGCATTGCATGGGGGAATGTATTAGCAATAGGAGGAAATTAAAAGGTTGTTCTATACTGAGAATTATTCTTCATGATACTTGAATCTATCAGCCATAAATAGAACGTGTATCATCAGTCCTAAATGAGAGCATTTTGTGAATGCGGAAATATAAACTGACTAGGAAGTATGTACTATTCATCGGTACATGTCAACCATCACCTGGATACTGAGTGTGGAATTGGCATCAGACTGGGAAAAGTCTTTGATTCAATTATCTACCCTGTCAAATATGGCATGTGCCATCTAGGGAAGAGACCTTGAGGCAAAAACACAGAGGTGGGATGGAAAAAATAGCAAAATTATTGCTTTCTTCTCATCAAAACTCAGAAATATAACCATGGCCACATTATGTAATAACCGTGTAATTCTGTTTATTTGGGATCTAGTTCCAGATATTATGGTCATGAAATGTATGGCTCAACGGCTAAGTAAGCTGGACTGTTCCACTAGGGGCTGGGTGATGCATGGATTCCCTCAAAATGTGAGACAAGCGGAAGTACTAAAGGACGCAGGATTCATAGCAAATAGGTAAGTCTGTGTAATATAAGATTTTAAATCTTCACATAAGTAATATTGTAACCAGCACATTGTAACATAAGAACATAAGAAATAGGAGCAGGAGTAGGCCATATGGCCCCTCGAGCCTGCTCCACCATTCAATAAGATCGTGGCTGATCTTCGCCCTCAACTTCACTTTCCCGCCTGATCCCCATATCCCTTGATACCCTTAGAGTCCAAAAATCTATCAATCTCAGCCTTGAATATACTCAACGACTGAGCATCCACAGTCCTCTGGGGTAGAGAATTACAAAGATTCACAATCCACTGAGTGAAGAAATTTCTCCTCATCTCAGTCCTAAATGGCCGACCCCTTATCCTCAGACTATGCCCCCTAGTTCTAGACTCTCCAGCCAGGGGAAAGAACCTCTCAGCATCTACCCTGTCAAGCCCTCTCAGAATCTATATGTTTCAATGAGATCACCTCTCATTCTTCTAAACTCCAGAGCATATCGGCCCATTCTACTCAATTTCTCCTCATAGAACAACCCTCTCATCCCAGGAATCAATCTAGTGAACCTTCGTTGCACCGCCTCTAAGGCAACTATATCCTTCCTTAGGTAAGGAGGCCAGAACTGTACACAGTACTCCAGGTGTGGTCTCACCAAAGCCCTGTACAATTGCAGCAAGACTTCCTTACTCTTGTACTGCAAACACTTTGCAGTAAAGGCCAACATACCATTTGCCTTCCTAATTGCTTGCTGTACCTGCATGTTAACTTTCTGTGTTTCGTGTACAAGGACACCCAAATCCCTCTGAACACCAACATTTAATAGTTTCTCACCATTTAAACAACATATTCCTGTTAAAATATTCAACATGTTTCTGTTAAAATATTCTGTTTTTCTATTCTTCCTACCAAAGTGAATAACCTCATATTTGTCCACATTATACTCCATCTGCCACTTTCTTGCCCACTCACTTAACCTGTCTATATCCCTTTTCAGACTCTTTGTGACCTCCTAACAGCTTACTTTCCCACCTAGCTTTGTATCGTCAGCAAACTTGGATACATTACACTTGGTCCCTTCATCTAAGTCATTAATATAGATTGTAAATAGCTGAGGTCCCAGCACTGATCCTTGCAGCACCCCACTGGTAACAGCCTGCCAACCTGAAAATGACCCATTTATTCCTACACTCTCTTCTGTTTGTTAACCAATCCTCTATCTATGCTAATATATTACCCCCAACCTCATCAGACCTTATCTTGTGTAACAGCCTTTCGTGTGGTACTTTATCGAATGCCTTTTGGAAATCCAAATATACTACATCCACTGGTTCCCCTTTATCTACCCTGCTAATTACATCCTCAAAAAACCTTAATAGATAGTATAGGGTTATACGATTCTGACTTTAATATACTACATGATCTACTAGAATCATCATGTGATCTATATAGAATCACTGGTAAATAATAGATTCTTTATTTACAAATATTTAATTAAATTCTGCCACAAAAGGGGGTAGATTTTCCCCTTCAGCACCAGGGCTTAAGAGAATCGCAGGGCAGAAGCTCTAAAATGATACAATTAGTGGTAAGAAACTGTTGTGCAGCTGGTGCCCAATTTTGCAATTAGGGCATCTATCCTGCCAAGCTCTTTCGCCCTAGTGCTGAAGAGGAAAATCTACCCCCACATGATCATATGCCATCCTCACTTCATGTAGGTCCGCAGTGTACAGTAGATATTCTTAGAGTTGTTAGATAATTTGCAGTGCCCCGTCAAGATACTGCCAAACTTGAGAAATGTGGTCCAATTACATTAGTTAGGCTTGAGTGGGTGTTTTTTTTCAAATGGTGGCCTTTGTTAGTTTCCCTGTGTTGAGGATAATGCTTCTACCATAAGGGATTTTGCCTTGTGATATCCGGAAGAATGATCTTTCTATGGTGTAAGCAGTTAATAAAAAAAAATACAGAGAAGTAGATTGAGAGGAAAAGAAATGAGGGAGAGAGTTGGAGAAAGGAGACAAAACAAACCATAGGCCAAGGAATTAAAACTTCTAAAAAAAATTCTTGGAAGTTACAGCAACAGGATGCTGCCCTCCATGGTGGCGTGTCACAGAGTAGTAGAGCATGGGTTTTATTTGAGGTTATATCTCTCACTCTCTCTTTCTTTCTCTCTGTCTCTTTCTCTGTCTCTCTCTCTCTCTGTCTCATACTTACACTGTACACACACATACCATGATGGGGTAGCCTAGCGGATTGGTAAAGCCATATGCAAATTTTAGAAGCTTTCTGATTCTGGATGCTTATTGGGGAATTCCAAGTTTGTGAACTCTACTACTGGTACTAAGATGTATTTGACTGGTATTGAATTTTAAACATTTGGACGTGTCCTAACAGCATTTAGGACAAGAGAAGGAAATTATTGAATTTCCCACTGTTGGGCACTTTCTAGTCATCCAGGACTGGGAAGCTTCTTAATCTGCATATGTTTCCAGATCAGTTTCCATGTTGGCCTGATGTGCTAGTTCCCATTTAATGAATGGAGCGGTACCAGGATGGGCGCTGACTCCCTGAAGATGCTGCCTTCCTGTCTGCCTTTCTGTTGGTGTACGGTTTGACAAGTAAGATTGAGTATCAACAGGCTATTCAACTGCAGAGGAAATTTCAGCTAAATCTAATCCTCTCCTTACCTGCCATCCACAAATGCAGAGTCACTGGATAATAATGAGAAGCGGGAACCCTCACCATTTTCCCCTCCCTAACCCAGAGACTCTGAGGCCAATTGTAATGCTCCTTCTGTTGCCTTGGCTGAAATCCGATAACTCAGCACAGTCCAAGGAGTGAACCTAGGAATGTCCTGGGAATAGCTCAGCTGCTTACTGAATAAACTCACTGATACTTCCTAACAGGTAAGACGTATTCAAATTTTTTCTGAAATAATGTAGGCAGGGGATACTTTGTACAGATATCATCAGTTTCTCTAAACAAGTGACTGTTGATGAGGCTAGTACTGAGAAAGTACACATGAAATTTAATCTAATTAAGTACACATTAAATTTAATCTAACTTCCTTGCACAGGGCTAAATTATTTTTTTCCTGTACTGCCTTATGCCATAACTATCATGAATGCTCGTATTTGCATCAAAGCAAGACTAAAATGATAAAATTAAAGCTGAACTACCAAAACGTTGCTAGTAGGTAGAGTGCTGACTAGTAAGACTAGAAAATCTATGACTACCATTTTACCTGTCAACTTGGACTAAATTCAAGCTCTGTCCAGGGAAATTCACCAGTAGACTTTTGACTGCCTGAGCGCAGGTAAGTGAATTCATCAGTGTGTTGTGTTTGCACAGACTTCAGTATTCTCCAGTGCTGATCCCCACATGGATTACTGAGAACACACAGCAGATTAATAGAAGGTTCAATGGGAAAATGGAGTTGAAATCTCCAGCACAATCTTGGGGCCAGCAAGGTTAATAACCACATTACCAGCTACTCAGTCTTTAGCCATTTCAAGTGGTAGGTGTCGCTCTGCATGCTACCGCCCTATCTTACTCCTCATTAATTGTACTAATACAGCTGTACCTGTCCTCTATCCTTGCCATTTACAAAAAGTTTGTTGGGCATGCGGTGGAATATTCATCGCTCTTTAGTTCTGTGTGCAGAGAAAGCACTTTCATAAGGTGTGATTTTAGAGGATTATTGTGCTGCTTCCACAGTGAAATAGAAAACAGAACAAGCCAGGAACTTGGTTGTGAAATTGTGTCCATTAGAGACAGGGGATTCTGGAATTTCAAATAAGCATATCATGTAAATTCACAACCTCTTCCGTGTGTTTTCCAATTATATTCACCGTACAAACATCACTGACTTTGTCCAAAGCAAAATTTAATCAAATATGCAATTCTGCCTAGGCCTGTTTCTTGGCTTCCTTTCTTGGGGTTGAAGTTCCTCTGAACTATTTTTTTAGCACATTTTAGTCAAACTCTGGTGTGCATTATTTTAATGAAGTTGTTATTTTAAGAGGAAAATGGAATTTAAAATGCCATTTATAATAAGAGTTAAATGTAACAGGTGAATTTTCACTCTAAAAGTTTTGTAAGAGGAAACATCAGCAGGGTAACAGCTTGCATGCCAGCTTGGTGCAGTTGGTAACACTGTTGCTGAGTTAGAAGATTGTGGGTTCAAGCACATTATCTAGGCTGTGCAGTACTGAGGGAGCGCTGTATTGTCAAAGGCCATCTTCCCGATGAGATGTTAAACCGAGACCTTATCTGCCTGCTCAGGTTGACGTACAAGATCTTGTAGCACAATCCAAAAAAAAGGAGGGAATTCTCCCTCTGTCCCGGCCAATATCCTTCACTCAACCAATGCCCCCAAAAGCAGATGATCCGATCATTCAGTCATTCACACATTTTCTGGGATCTTGTGCACAAATTGGCTGCTGCACTTGCCTACATAAAAGCTGTGACTGCACTTTGAAAGTAGTCCATAGGTGTGGCTTTAGGACATCCTGAGGATGATAAGGTGCTATGCAAATGAAAATTCTTTCTTCACCAAAACAAGCATTTGGTAGCACATTCTGGAAATGGCATGTACAGACTTAAATAGATAAGCTGCTGCTACAAATTCCACAATACCGCCTTGTTACAGCTAAACTCGTAGCTTTAACTTTTAACTTTCCAGCCATAAAGCAACATTGTCTCAAGTTAAGGGGCTGACCATTTAGGACCGAGATGAGGAGAAATTTATTTACTCAGAGGGTTGTGAATCTTTGGAATTCTCTACCCCAGAGGGCTGTGGATGCTCAGTCTCAGTATGTTGATTATATTCAAGTCTGAGATCGATGGATATTTGGACACTAAGGGAATCAAGGGAAAGTAGAGTAGAGGTAGAAGATCAGCCATGATCTGATTGAATGGCGGAGCAGGCTCTAGGGTCCTGATGGCTTACTCCTGCTCCTATTTCTTATGTTCTAACATTAATTATGATCATCCAGAAGTCTGTGGTCTTGTAATTGTTTATTCACTAGAATTGCAAAGATAGAATTAATTTACATAAATTATTATTTCAAAATCAGTAACAAGATTTAGAATTTGTGTTATATTACTATGGTACTCAGACCGAACATTTCGTACGTAATTGATTTTCAGTAGCAGTCACTGAGATTCATTTTAAGACTTGAATCTTTGTGTCTGTGTAAAAAAAAAGCACTATTTCATACATTTCAATGTTGACAATGATCTCGCCCTACCAGTTATGTTCAGAGACTTCATTTTGTTACCAAGTTGCATGTAATTTTATAATTCTGATTTAATAATCCTTCTAGTGACTTTGAGTAGTGAGAGTTTGTTTCAGGCACTGAAATCTTTCCAGATTATTTTTTAGGGTTTTTTTTGACAAAATGGGAGTAGTTTTATTAAGTTAGTTGTACATCCTTTACCAAAAAACACTGCTATAAAAAGCTCATGTGAAATCTAGATATAGCAGTACGTTTGAACACCCAGCTTCAAGTCATTTGACCTTGGCAGTTTTCAGGCATGCTCCCAGCAAGCACACTATAGAAGTGGATCACAGTGTCAGCTGATCTCACTGGCACTGGTGGTGGTTGTGGAGAAGTCAGTGGAGAAGACTATTCTACCCCCCACTCTGATGAAAGGAGTATGGTATTGAGAAGATATATGGGGCTGTGAGGGGAGAGAAAGGAAGTCAAATCTGTACATGGGGGTGCAAGGAATATAAATAATAACTCGTGAGAAACTTAAAGCAGCAATTTTTTTATGTACTGAATACCCATGACAGCAAATGAAATATACTTACTCTCTGTCGCAAATAATTAGTAGAAGTAATCAATACTCCCACGTAGGGCATGCATTTCCTGTTATGAATCCTGTCATTTTAGGGTTCGATGCAAGATCCCATCATACATACACAATGATATTTGGTGATTTATTGAATTATAAACCAGATGGTCACATAACTAAATGATGAGTGACTCGTGTAGCCTCAACTCACTAGTGACTTTTTTTTCCTTGACGGCCATTGCCCATCTTGATTATATCACACGTTTACTGCTTCTACGAGCCTGTTTTGTATTTATAAAAGATGCTTTCTGCAGGGGAACATAAAGTTATCTTCAGTGTCAGTGATTTGCTTTAAGGTTATGTGAATATCACTGTTTAATTACAATAGCAATCTTCAAGAAATGATATGTTACAGCAAAGGTTAAATAATTGTATCTGAGAGAAAATCTTGGTGTGACAGAGGTCAGTTTAAATGAAAGTGGTTGTTGGTACACAGGCTCCTGCCTTTTGCTGACACAACCAAACAGAGATCAGGGGTTATAAGTGGGAAGCACCTACCTTGCTCTCTAAATGGACAATCTTGCTGTCAATCATTTAAAAATCCCAGGGCTTTTATTTCTCCAGTTGCCCCCTCAAAATTTGTTGCACATGCCTTAAAAAAAAGGTTCAAGATGCCTTTAAATTGTGTCCCACACAATCCTATTAGATATTATTTTAAAATACTGGCCCTGAGTGTGGCTGCCAGGTAGCATACCTCTCACGTTTTCTGAACTTACAGGACTGTCTTGAAGGTATCCCGCTTTCTTCACTTGAACGGCAAATCCTGATTTTTATCAATTTAGCTTTAGCTCCATTTTTTAAAGTATTTTTTCCCAGTTGTCATTTCTGCCACCCACCTCCAGATCTGCTGCCACCTCCTGCCTGACTCCTGATCTGCTGCTGGATTTCTCGGCAGTTTGTTTTGGTTTTCTCACAGGGGTTGCTATGGCCCTGATCAAAGCCCTTCCATGGTGGTCCCTCCATGGTGGTGCAAGAAGCAGTGTAAAGGTTAGCAAAATGTGGAAATCTCCAACGTCACTACTTTGTAGCACGATGCGCTCACTTTCTATCACATCCTCCACCACTTCAGACCCATTTTCATGTAAGGCAGAAGTTAATGTAAACATTTTGTTGTTTTCTAATTGAATGACCTGTCGAGAGCCAATTTTGCTGCTTAACAACATAGGAACATAGAATCAGGAATAGGCCATTTAACCCCTCGAGCCTGTTCTGCCATTCAGTGAGATCATGGCTGATCTGTGACCTAACTCCATATACCCCCCCTTAGCCCCATTTCCCTTAATACTTTTGGTTTACAAAAATCTATCAATCTCAGATTTAAAATTAACAATTGAGCTAGCATCAACTGCCATTTGCAGAAGAGAGTTCCAAACTTCTATCACCCTTTGCGTGTAGAAGTGTTTCCTAACTTCACTCCTGAAAGTCCAGGCTCTAATTTTTAGGCTATGTCTCCCCAACCAGCGGAAATAGTTTCCCTCTATCTACCCTATCTGTTCCCCTTAATATCTTGAAAACTTCAATCAAATCACTGCTTAATCTTATAAATTCCAGGGAATACAAGCCTAATTTGAGTAATCTCTCCTCATAATTTAATCCTTGGAGTACAGGTATCATTCTAGTAAACCTATGCTGCACTCCCTCCAAAGCCTATATATCCTTCCTAAGGTGCGGTGCCCAGAACTGAACTCAGTACTCCAGATGTGGTCTAACCAGGGCTTTGTATAGCTGTTGCATAACTTCTATCCTCTTGTATTCTAGTCCTCTAGATATAAAGGCCAGCATTCCATTAGCCTTTTTGATTATTTTCTGTACTTGTCCATGACATTTTAATGATCTCTATACATGGATCGCTAAATCTCTTTGGACCTCCACTGTTTCAAGCTTTTCACCATTTAGAAAGTACTCTGATTTATCCTTATTAGATCCAATGTGGATGACCTCACACTTGCCTACATTGAAATCCATTTGCCACAGTTTTGCCCATTCACTTAATCTATTAATATCTCTGTAATTTTATGCTTCCATCTACACTGCTTACAATGCTGCCTATCTTTGTGTCATCGGCAAACTTGGATATGTGGCTCTCTATCCCATCATCTAAGTCATTAATAAATACAGTGAATAGTTGAGGCCCCAACAGAGATCCCTGTGGGACACCACTAGTCACATAATGTGAAAATGCATGTGTGAAGAAACATTAATTTGTATTGCAAAATACAGATCGTTACGACATCAACAGACCAATGCAAAATTTCTCTCTGAACTGGTTGTTTTAATTTAGATGTGATGTGCAAAAATTAATTTTGATTTCTTTTATTTCTCAACTTGAAGCAGACAATAACAAATTGTACTAAGCTTGTATATGAAAGTAATATTGGAAAGGCAAATCGGGCAAACTCTTGCAATACTAGGCATTGATTAAACCATGCAACATTTATTTTCAGAGCACTAGTTGAATCTGGAATGTGATCCCTAAAACACATGTAAAAATACCAGATTCACATTTAATTAAATCTGATTTTGACTTAAGTCAACTTGGGCCCTGATTATTATTATGGAGACATGTTGATGCAGGAAGCTTGAAACTACGTGAATGAATCTGGATGCTCCAGGAAATTTCTGAGAATTGGTGGTGTTCACAAATACAGGTTGCCAAAGAAATCAAAGTGGATGGTAATTGTGCATATGATTTATAAAGTGTGGAACAAAACATTCAAAGTCAGGGGAGTACACACTTCTGGAACATGAGAAGAATTCTGAAATTGAAAATAACCTTTATGAAAACTAAAAGCATCCCTAAGCTAAAAATAAAAGATACAGCATATTATATTAGAGTGTACTGCATTTAAAGTTATGCTTTTTTTAAGGTCCCACACTGTACCGCAGAATTAATAATCACACATTATGTGTGTTTAGTGTGTATTCTTCAGACAGCTGCCCCTCTATTGCAGCCTTGGGATGTAGTCCCCGTCTTCTATTAACAATAATTAGCCTTGTAAGACTAATGGAAGGAGCCTTGTCTAATTGCCCCATTTGAGGGCCCAATTATGCTATTAACATTGTGGGTTAAGCTGATGATGAGAGCATTCATTTGCATAACATTAAGTTAATTGAGCTGGAAGTAGCACTGGATACTGTTAATGATATTGGGATACAGTTTCTGAATGGATAATGATGACCCAAGATGAGGGATTCACCTGACATTTTCATTAATTAACAGCTATCTGATTACCTGAAGTAGCACAATGCACAGTGGAAGACTGCATAACTACAGGCGTTTAGAAATGAACCCACTGCATAGCAGCTTCTTTTAAAGAGAATTTTTTTTATTTACCTGAGGATTTAAAATGTAAAATCAAAAGTGAACAAAATTATGTTTTACTTCAGCCTTGTGATTAAGCTTTGATATTTTGACACTAGTGAAAAAATATTTTAGTTAGTTGGTAATCTTAAATGAAAGCACTAGGCCAGAATCCTGATGGATGGATTGTTATTGCTACAGCATTTCTCTGCATTGAGCTCTGGTGATAAAAAAAAATTCAAAAAATCCATTATTCTAGTTTTTTAAATTCATGTGCATTTACAAATCTGTCTACGTCAGTTTACAGTCTGTCCACACAGTTATTTTACAAATTGATAATTTGTGCATGTATAATGGTTGAGCCCCCCAAGGATCCATTCTTGGTCCCCATGTCTTTCTTGTCCAAATGCTGCTCCCTCAAACATAAGGTCAGCTTCTACGTGTATACTGATGACACCCAGCTCTACCTGTTCACTGTTTCTCAACTCTTCCATGGCGCCTGTGCTATCAGACTGCTTGTCTGACATCTAATCTTGGATGAGCTGTAATTTCCCCCAGGGAAACATTGGGATGACTGAAGCCATTCCCTTCAGACCCTGGCACAAACGCTGTAGGCTTACTACTGATTCCATCCCCTCCCTGGCTGCTGTATCAGACTGAACCAGACTATTTGCAACCTTGGGTGTCCTGTTCAACTCTGACCTTAGTTTCTGAACCCATGTTGTTTCTATCACAAAGCTGACAACAACAGCAATTACTTCCATTTGTATAGCGACTTTAATGTAGATAAACATCCCAAGGCGCTTCACAGAGGCGTAGTCAGATCAAAATTGATGCTTTGCCAAATAAGGAGATTTTAGAAGGGGCGACCAAAAGCTTGGTCAAAGAGGTGGCTTTTGAGGAGGGCCTTAAAGTAGAGGGAGGTGAAGTTAGAGAAATGGAGAGTTCGGAGGGGGAGGGGGGCAGGGGTTGTAGGGCTAGAGGGGTGAGGCCATGAAAGGATTTAAATATAAGAATGAGGATTTTAAATTGGAGGCTTTGGAGAACCGGGAGCCAGTGTAGGTCAGCAGAACAGGGGTGATAGGTGAACGCGACCTGATGCAGGATAGGATACGAACAGAGGCGTTTTGGATAAGCTGGTTTACAGAGGGAGGAGGATGAGAGGCTGGCCAGGAAAGTATTAGAGTCGTCGAGTCTGGAGGTGATAAAGACATATATGAAGGCTTCAGTGGCAGATGGGCTAAGGCAGCAGTGGAGACTGGCGATGCTAGAGCTGGAAGTAGGCAGTCTTTATGACTGACAGGATATGGGGTCAGAATTTCAGCTCAGGGTCAGATAGGAAGCCAAGACTGTGAACAGTCTGGTTCACCCTTAGTCAGTGGCTGTGGAGGGGGATGGAATTGGTGGTGAGGGTACAGTGTTTGCGCCAGAGACTGTTGGCTTCAGTCTTCCCAATGTTTAACTGGAGGAAATTGCGGCTCATCTACAACTGGAGATCGGATAAGCAGTCTGACAACTCTAGAGGCAGGGATCGAGAGTTGGTGGACAGGTAAAGCTGGATGTTGTTGGCGTACATGTGGAAGCTGATGCCATTTCTGGGGATAACTCTGCCAAATGGCAGCATGTAGATGAGGAAGAGGAGATGGCCAACGAAAGCTTATTGAGGGACTCTGGAGGTGATGGTGTGGGGGCAGGAAGAGAAGTTCTTGCTGGAGATGCTTTGGCTATGATCAGATAGGTAAGCGTGGAACCAAGCAAGGGAAATCTGATTGAGTTGGACAAAGGAGGAAAACCTACCTATTTCCACCTTTTGTAATATTGTTTGCATCCACCCCTGCCAATGAAATCCTTATCTGTTCCTTAGTCTCCTCCAGGCTCAACTATTGCAACATCATTAATGCAGATACCATTACCCAGCCAATTTCGTTCACTTCAGATGAAAATGAGGGGGCTGAAATTCGCCATTGGCAACAGTGCAAAGCACCCCTGATCTTTCTGGCTCCACAGAAGTGAAACTATTGATAAGCTTACTCACCATTTTTGAGCGGCCTCCAGTAGTCCCTTTAAGGACCACTGGTGTGGCCACTCAAAACCCAGAACAATTGGGTGGAGCAAGCGTGGCAAAAACTCCACCCATTTACTGACCAATTTTGATCAGGGTCCTACAACTAGCATTAGGAGCCCAATTCACGAATGCAAGGCATTTGTTTAGACAATAAGATAATGGCAGATTTATTAAACGAGTACTTTGTATCCCTTTTCACAGTAGAGGAAGAGGATAAAATACTAGTCATTAGAAGGGAAACTAAAAAGAAATCAAGGGGAGGAACTTATTGGATTCAATATAAGTAAAAAGAATGGTAATGGGGAAAAAATGGGACTTGGGTTAGATAAATCTCCAGGACCTGATGGTTTCCACCCCAGGGTATTAAAAGAAGTAGGTGAGGAAATTGCAGAAGCATTAATCATAATCTTTCAAAGCTTTTTTGATTTGAGAATTGTGCCGTTAGATTGGAAATTTGCTAATGTCACTCCATTATTTAAGAAGGGTGGGAGAGAGAAACCAGGTAACTACAGGCCTGTCAGTTTAACATCAGTTGTGGGGAAACTACTATCAGTCATTAAGGATAGAATGACTGAGCACTTGAGCAAATATGAGCTGACCAGGGAAAGCCAGCATGGCTTTGTTAAGGATAAGTCATGTTTGATTAATTTAGTTGAATTTTTTAAGGAGGTCACTAAGGTAGATAGGGGACTGTCTATGGATGGTATCTATATGGACTTCCAGAAGGAATTTGATAAGGTTCCACACAAAAGATTATTAGTATAAATGAGAGTGCTTGGAACTGGAGGTAACCTTTTGAAAGGTTGGAAATTGGTTGGGCGGTAGGAGGCAGAGAGTGGGGAAAAGGGTAGGTACTCAGATTGACGGGATGTGACAAATGGTGTTCCTCAGGGATCTGTCCTGGGGCCTCAACTTTTCACCATATTTATTAATGACTTGGAAGAAGGAGTAGAGAATTATATATCTTCTGGGGGAGATTGGGTGCAGGAGGTTACGACCCAAAATTCATCCCCCTAACATTGACTTAACTCCCCAAAAAATAGGTGCTACAATGTTGAATTTCTCCCTCTATATGATTAACCAAAACTAAACATGTTTACTGATGCCAGGAAGGAATATACCGAGTTTCTCTCTGCACAAATGAAAGGAATTAATTTTGAAATACAGTGACTATTGTGTGGGCAAATGTAGCAGTTATTTTGTGGACACCACGATCTCACAAACAGCAGTGGGATCAATGATCAGTTAATCTGTTTTTTGATGGATTTGATTGCGGGAGGAATGTTGTCAAGAGTTCCCTGCTCTTCTTTAAATAGTATCGGGGACTTTTAACATCCACCAGAACCATTGGAACAGGCATATGGGTCTTGGTTTAACATCTCATCCAAAGGACGGCAACTCTGACACCCTCAGCACTGCATTGAAGTAGCAGCATAGCAGAAAGGCTGAACAGCCTGGGGCTCTTTTCTCTAGAAAAAAGAAGGCCGAGGGCTGACCAAATAGAGGTCTTTAAAATTATGAAGTGGTTTGATAGGGTAGACGTAGAGATGTTTCCACTTGTGGGCTAGACTAAAACTAGGGGCTATAAATGTAAGATAGTCACCAATAAATCCAATAGGGAATTCAGGATAAACATCTTTACCCAAAGAGTGGTAAGAATGTGGAACTTGCTACCACAAGGAGTAGTTGAGGTGAATAGCATAGATGCATTTAAGGGAAAGCTCGGTAAGCACATGAGGGAGAAAGGAATAGAAGGATATGCTGATAGGGTTAAATGAAGAGGGGTGGGAGGAGGTTCATGTGGAGCATAAACGCTGGCATAGACCAGTTGGACCGAATGGCCTGTTTCTGTGCTGTAGATTCTATGTAATTATGTATTCAAGTCTTGGACCTACAACTTTCAAGACAGAATTGCTACAAACTGAACCAATGCTGACAAATGAAAGGTTTACATTGGAAATGACAGGAGAAGATTTTGCCCAGTGTATTTTAGTCGTAAATTTGCATAATTTAATCAGTAAAATTAAAATAACTTTTATGAAGGATAAACCTTGTCTGTCTTAATAAATAAATCATTTTTGCATTGATAATTAACAACCTCTTTCTAGTAATCCTCGAGGCTTTTCTGACAAGAATTAGATTGTAGAAATGACATGGGTATACTTGTCAGCAAAATAATACCAGAAACAAAACCTGAAATATCAAGATCAAATCCTCCAGATAATTTATAGTCCTGTAATGAATGCTTGAAATTGGAACTAGTAACTTTTACTGAATTTTCAGCATCTTGTAGCAAAGCTATCCTTAGAGAGAATTAAACTCAAGAGGTTAATATCAGCAATCCCAAACTGTGTAGAGAATATTTCCAGACATAACCTAAAATTTAGAATGACTTCCTAGTTCAAATTTCTTAAAGGTTTGAGTTTTTTCTTACACTTATAAAATTATAAGTTGTCTGGTTATTCCACTTGATGATGATTGGTATTTTCTTCCTGGTTACTACTACCTAGAAGACAAGTCAGAAATGTTGGCTGCCTTCAGTCACTTTACCGTATCTGTGGTTATCACTAGAGCATTCTTTCACGTACTGTAAAGTTCATCCTCCTGAAGTTTTGAGTAGTTGTTTCCTTTTCCAACCAGTGTGCCAATTGTCAAGTTGTAAGTAAGTGTTACATGCATTTACTGCAGAACTGACATCCTCCATTAGCAGTATATGCTCAGTCACCATAGACCGTGCTGCAGAATGTCTGGAATAGTGATAGATTTGCTACACTGACTTTGTCTGCTCCATATCAAATATTAAACTAATTAGTTTTCATCACATGAATGCACCAAAGTTCTGCACATGTATACTATACAGTGCATTGATAAGCTAAATGGCTTCATTCAAAACAATATTCTTAAAAAGAATTTGCCAAAAACAGTCTCTCCAGAGGAAACCCTAAGCTTGGGTAAAATCAATAAAACCAATTGTCAGTGCGTTGCAATTTATTATTTTGCTGATAAATGTAACCAAGAAAATCCAAATATAAACATAAATTTTCAAAAGTGGGAGAATAGAAATTACGTATTTATATTTGGCTTTTCTTGTTTTGTGAAGTTCATCATTTTTGTAAACTATTGTGAGCTATGGCTATTGAATAGGTACTTTTGAACCTTGAAGACTTTTGGCTTCCCTTTTATGTTAGCCACTAGTCTATTCTCATACTCTCTCTTTGCCCTGCTTATTTCCTTTTTCACTTCTCCTCTGTACTTTCTATATTCAGCCTGGTTCTCACTTGTATTATCAACCTGACATCTGTCATAGGCCCCCTTAATTATCTGCCTAATACATGTGATATTCCATCACCTTCTAAGGACACATTTTCAGCCACACCCTATCTATTGCAAACTTTTCATTGTAACATGCCTTGTTAATGCACACAAACCTCTTAACATTACTTTAGCATTGGACAAACTGTATTCTCCTTGCCAATATGTACCACAAGCATCAGCCTTTGCTCCTGTATTTTTTTCAGGTTCCATCTCTCGGCACGACGCAGAAATGATGACTCAACATTAGCCTTGTATAAACATGTTTCATACCACATCATACTTTTCTCCTCCTGAATAGCGAGTTCATAGTTTATAAAAGGAGGGCAATCACCTCCTAGGAGGTGAAGATGAAAATCCATCTCCATCTCTCTCAGTCCTATGTGCATACAGTAATTTCAAGTTGCAAAGAACATTCAGTAATTCAAAAGGGAAGTAACTGCCTTCTAGCTAGGCACTGCTAAAAATGACATGTTAATGTAAAGAAAGGCAGGAATAAATCATCGCCCTTAAGGATGGACACAATGGTTAGGTTAAAGGCATGCACTATAATTGCTTTCAATCTGCCAAGCAGAAATGTGACTGTAAACATGAAGTGACAGTAACAAGATTTTACTTTTAATGTGATGTAGTTTTCCTGGGAGAAGCCTTGTTTAACCATTTTGCAATAAAACAACAAATAGCAAGTCGAGCACTGTTTGGTGTAAATGTTGCTACAATTTTTGGGATATTTTGATTTTGCTATCTTTTAATCAAAATCTGAACATCTAACTGGTGCAAGAAGAATAAGTGATATATGCATGGAAATATATTTGGAAAAATTGATAGGTGGGGATTTACAAAACTGTAAATAAAAGCTCATATCCATTTACAAAACTGAGATATATTGGACAGAATTGGTAGTTTAATTAAAATGAAAAGTAACAATAAAAGACACAGTAACCACTAGAATCTACTGAATCTGGCGGGTTTGTGTCAAGACTGTTAACCCCTTCAATAGATAGAGTAATAATCTTCTGAGCCCCTCTGCCCATCTCTCTCCAGGTTGTTACATCTGATCCTGTCACATATTTCTGTGCAGAGTAAAATCAGTCTTCCATATTTATCCACCTTCATATTTGTTCACACTTTGCCCACTATAATTTTGTAGAGTACAAAATGATTGTCAATAATTTTAGAAAATATTAAATAACCTGCATGCGAGTCACTAATTTTCATTACTATTTCATCTAAAAAAAAGTTGTGTCTGGATTGGCAGATATTGCTTATTTTAAAATAATCACCATTTGAAGTTTCCCAAGAGCTAGTAGCATTAATTTGTTTCTAAAATATTCAGAAGAATGGGAAGATTAAAACAATGTTGTTGCACACAAATATTATCAAAGCAATTATTATAAGTGAAAGAGCTCAACTAAATCTTTGTACCCCTCAATTGCTTTAGTCCAGGACAATTGCCCTGATATCTTTCCAGCTGGGCTACTGTTTGTCAGTTTGATTAAACCGACAGTGTACATACCTTAAACAACAACTGTACATCAGTCCTAAGGATGAGTCCCAAGACGTACCTTATTGTACTTTTTTTTTGATGGAGAATAAAAATACTCAGTACATCAAGGGTTGTTCATTAAACCAGTCCTTTGATAATATTCCAAACCCAATCAAATAATACAGAGAAATGTACAGTTGGATTTCTGGGGCTTGCAGGTAGATTACACACTGATCACATTTTAGATACCATTCAATCAACCTTTTGATATTAGTAATTAAATAGACACATGGGACATTGGAACCTATGAGGTCTACAAGATGTCATCTACAAACAATAACCTGCTTAATGATACTCATACCCAGGAGGGAGTCAAACTGATGTTGTAAAATATTGGACAATTCTATGGGCCTTTTGGAGAGTGTTCCTAGTGGAACGAAGGACCTCCACTATCCTTCCATCTTTTATTGTATACTAATTACCATGAATAAATACTATAGTGCAGCCTGTCAAAGATGGCCGAATTTCAAATTTTAGAACGCTTAATTTCTTTAAACATTTCTGCTCCCATGAATCTAAAAATGTTGTAATAAGTGAAGTATAATCTTGTTCCCTCCCTTGTTTGTAACAATATTTTGTAGTTATTCTTGAATTATGAACAATAGAGAGAATATTCCATAGTATTTTAATTAACCACTGTGTTAAATTGCCAAGATATACAGCAAGTTATACAGCAAGATTTTTTAAAAATGTGCTGTTGTGGACTATAGTGAAATGCTGAATGTTGTATACTGGACAATGTACTGCACGGCAGTGTTGGGAAATCAGTGGAGCAGCATTTTTAAGTGCTGCTGCTAATTGGGTTGATGGTATGTGCTCCCCTGTGATATGCCTAGAAGCCACTGTCTTTTATCACAACAATGTGCAAACAGTGTAAAGTAACCAAAATAATGATGAAATTTCCCTTCAAAATGGTTGTACCTCTACCTCATTGATTTCTAGGATGACACATGCTGTAACTGCCTTTAAAAGTGGCTGTTTATTCCTCCTATAAGTTCCATTTGCTTCTATTCCTAACCTGTCATTTTGAGCCATGATTACAATAAACTAATGTATTGTATAATCTACACATACGCCTCAGTATAGCATCAACATTTCCTAATATTTGTCTGTAAAGCAAAATAATTGTAAATTAGATGGATCATGACATCCTGATTTGTTCTAGAAAAAAGAAATTTAAGCTCAAATAAACAAAGTAACCATACCATTGTCATGTATTAATGCTTAACAATCCTCTTCTGGTGGAAGTCCTTTTCCTAGTTATCAATCTGTGGAGTTTCACATGCTCACATGGCAAAGATTTGGTAGCTTGAGAGCAAAAGCTGATAAATGAGGAAAGGGAGATCTGATGGTATCTAAAAAAGGCTATATATTAGTGCTTTTAAAGGAAATAGAAAAATGTCCGAAGTAGTTTGAGGAGAATGTCATTGTCCAGGTTAGCAACGAAAATACAAAGTACTTACCCATAGATTACTACCTCCATGTGTTTAAGTATTACTTTAAAAAAAATTCCTAATCGAAGGATTTCAACATGGAGCCTCCATTTCATTGCCCAAATACTCTGGGCTGATGTCAGCCAACGAAATCCATTGGGAGTGTTTTGTCTCTATAAAATTGACTTGAGTGGAATCGGCCCCTTTAGTGGTAGATTAATTGTGGGCTCTTCTCTCTCTCTCCCATTCCTTCTTTGCCAAGCATCATTTGCTGTGTCTCGATGGTCAAAGGAAAATTATGACTGCTCCATTAGCCGAAAAATATGTTGCAAGAACAAACAGATCGCTAACAGAACATTATACTCTGAACAAAGACTGGTTTAACCTCAAGCATGGAGATACCTATTGTCATGGAGACTATTTCAATTAGCCACTGTGTGAAAACCACATGTTAAATGATCAAGATATGTTATACAACATTTAAAAAAAAATAACAGTGAGCTATTATGGACTATAATGAAGGACTGTATGCTGTGTACTTGACAATGTGAAAGCCAAGTCTGGTGACATCTTCTAGACCAGAACTGGTTATGTAAATTCAGAAGTGATAGAGCAGCCCAGTATTAGAGCAGTTATGATATTCACTTTACATGGCTGTTGTCAGAGATTCATAATAATTTCTGTGGCTGATGCTTGAATCCTTCATCCACATGTGCACGGTGGATCTTGTCAGCTCTTAGCCAGAATCCTAAGGGGAATGTAGGTGCGGAATGTCTCATCACAGAAGAAAAATGGCATTAAATAAATTTTGCCCCACAGCAAGTGGGCCTCATGTCAGTGGAGGAAGGAACTGTGGGTCAGTCCAGACAGATGAGATGAAAGTATCTCCGCTCTCTAGTAAGCGTTAAGGGTCCTTACTGAAATGAATTTCGGCACACAAGCAGCTCCCAGTGGATGCAAGTCTATAACATAAAACTGCCCAAATTTGAGTTCTAATTGGGCAATCTCGCTCAAAGAGGCCTTAAGGATAGCTGGTGTGGGCAGTGGAAATGTGTTGTTACAGGTTGGAGTTGCTTTTCTGAGATAAGAACTAAATCACATTTGTGGAGCAGTAGGTGGAGTGCTCTACACTGCTTCTAACTTCACATATTAAACCTGGAAATTATTGATATTGTCTCTGGGTGTAAAGAGTACAAGTTCTATTTTCTGCTATGGTCACTCTCAACTTGATAAGGATACAAAAAAAAATAGGATTGGAGGAGACTACCACGTATTTCCCAGCTGAAAGAGGAGGTGAGTAGGCATGATGGGAGAGGAAATTAAAGAAAAATGAGCTCCAAAGTAGATCTAAAGAGATAAGTGGGCTACTCTTTCAGCCTTCTACGCACACAGCCAAAAACTGATTCAATTCCGGATGGTTTTAACTACACAAAAGCTTGGCTTAGCTTCTACATATTACAGGATCAACAAGAAAGTAAACAATTGAAGTCTTTGAGAACGATGAAATATGCATGGCTATCTGTGACAGGCAGATAAAGTAAAGCAATTAGGCACGTAATCCGAGCGGTAGGCAGCAGGAGCCCCAAGCTCTCTATTAGTTAATGTAGTTTGTACCTCCTCATCCCATCAAATCAGCTAACACTTCCACTAATTGGTTCATGAATTATACAGCTCCCATTATAATTTAATCACCAATAAACATTTTGGGCCGGTGTAGAGTGTATCTCTCATTAATTCGTTAATTTAAGCAGATGGAAGGGTGATCGGATGAACGGATGGCATACATTGCCTGCGGCAGAGAAAAAGTGGACAAATAAAATATAAAAAAAAGGGAGGGCGAAACCTTTCAGGATTTCAGTTGTCAGAAACCCAATCTTCAAGCTGACAGCCGCCTTCCTCTCTGACACTGAAATTGAGTGACAGATTCATATCAGCGCTTGTCAACTGCCTAAACATCAGGCTGGTTGGTAAACAGAGCACAATGTAAATTAATTCTCATCTTACAACCCTTTCTCTGTTCCATGAATATTTCAGCACAGGCAGCATAAATATTAATACTAATAGCTTTGCTCAGTAGTTATTATTTCTGTTTTATGACAAATATTCATAAAATATTCAGGACCTTTTAGAACATTTACACAGTTGAATGTGAGATTGCCAGCTTCCAGGGAAGGTTGAACATATTGGGGTGCTCTTGATGTTTTTTCTAAATTAATTTATAATGAATGGTTAAATACGTAATCAATTTTGAGCAGTGATTCACCAAAATATATGTTGGGGTTATTGCAAGATTCTCTCAACAGGTTGCCTTTTTTTTCTCTTTTCTTTTATTTTTAATTGGATTCATGAGTTTTATATCTGATGTTGTAATTTGCTTGAAGTACTTGCTAATTTAGCAGTTAATGGCAGCCAAATACAGTGTCCCTTCTGTCCCTGGAGAGATTTTACTCACAACTGGGGTAGATTTGTCACAATCAATTATGACTTAAACAAGAAATGGCCAGCGGGGGCTGTGCTGGAGGAACTCGATCTCTGAGACAGGTCTAGTACAGCCGGTATCTGAGCATTACTAGATGCACCAACCTCCTGAAAGGAGCAACCAAATAATACCGAATATGGTTTATTCAGGGTTTACCAAAATGGCTTATATTGTATATGAAATATTACAGTTCCATTTGCAGCACTTTTTTTGTACATTGTGAACATGATTAATAATTATATAATTCTTTTATACTTTGCATTTTTGTTCTGTAAAGAAATTTAAATCAATTTGTTTTAGATTTGGGGACTTTATGCTTAAAATTAGATGATGATAAGATTATTGATCACTGTATAAACATCAGTACAGTCTGACAAGAATGCAGTGTCATTCTTTATTCATTATACTCAGTGTATTTTGGGTGGATCACCCAGGAAGCATGTAGGGGTGCCTATCTTTAAGACAGTTTTGAAGTGGACATACGTGAGTTTCCCCTTCCTGCGCTACACTAGAGCTCCATGCGGTGATGGTCCTTGTTCCTTATTATCATCAGCTGCATTACACCTACCTTCAACGTTTCAGCTGGATTTTTTTTAGAACATTTTCCTAAAATGTTGCCATATTTGAAGTTCTGCTTTATCTATAGAAAGCCCTCTTGCATAACTGACATCCACACTTTTCCTCGGCTGCCTGACCCTTGACGACTGCATTGCCTAATGGAAATTTCAAGAAAAGGGTGAAATTAAAGATTTGAGTGGGTATCATCCTTCATTTCAGTTGATACAGAGAAGTCATACAAGGGACTGATACATTTTTGTAATGAGAGTTTACTCTGGGATACATCTACACTATGATAGGTTGCTGGCTTGCTCTGTCCACTGTGTAATTTGACTGGTTTCATTCTCGTCCTGATTTATAAACCTTCCACAAAACCCAGACTAATTAGTTTCTGTTTCTGATTTGCTGCCTTTTCATAGGGTGTTTTTTCTGGATGTTCCTGATGATGCTGCCATTGAGCGTCTAACAATGAGGATGACTGATCAAGTTACAGGTGAAAGGTCAGTATTTCTTTTTTCCAAATGATCAATTGTGTAAGCCATTTTATACCACAAATTCAGCCTCAAGGCCTATGTTTTTATTATATAACTGGAGAGGTAAAAGTTGGATAGAAACCTTTGATATTTAACCAGCTTCTTTGATTTTCCCCTTAGTTAGCTTAAACTTCACTGATTGTATTTGCTATATATATAAATTAGGATGTATTGCATATTTATTGTAAAGATTTGTTTTGAAGCCTCTCCCCCCCGCCTTCCCCCCCCCATTTATATTCCTTTGTTATGGATCTACAAACAATTGTGAATTTTTTTTTATTGTTTACACTCTCAAACATTTTCAAAGTGTTGAAACTTGTATTAAATCCCTTCTTAACCTTCTCTGTTCCAGTGAATACAACATAAACATTATCCTCGTGAATCAATGCATTGCTTTTCCATGACTCCAATATTCTTTTTATAATGGGTGCCCAAAACAGCGCACAGTATTCTAACTGATGCTAAGAGCGAGGACTTTATGTCTCGCTGACTATCCAAACAGGAGATTCAGCAGCCTCCTCCTCCTCCCCATCACACCAACACCAGGTTCATCTCTCCTATGAGGCCAACCTGTAACCTCAGTCCCTTCACCACCTAACTCCTTGCCACTCAACAAGCCAAGATTCAAACTCCATATTCATTATCAAAACTGCTTACTTCAATAAAGTCGTTTCCACCTCATCACTGCTACCACTGAAATGCTATCCATGTTTTTGTTCTCTAATACCCTGCTCAATGGCCTCCTGAGCTCCATCCTATATGAATTCCATCTCATCAAATTGCATCCTGCCCTGCTGTAAGACCCGCTTGCCCTTTACCCCTATCCTCACTCACGCCAATTGGCTCCCTCTCCCCCAGTGCACTGAATTCAAAATCCTTGTTCTCATACACAATTCCATCCAAAGCCTTGCCATTCCCTGCCTCAACAATCTCCTCACCTTGTGTCCTTTCCATACCCTTTGATCCTGCAACCCTGGTCACCTTGTGCTCCCCCCCCCCCCCACCACCCTTCCACTCTACCAACAATGGCAGAGCCTTCAGCATTCTTGGCCTTTCAATCTGCAGCCCCCTTCCTAAACCCTTACATCTTGTTACTTCTCTCAAAAGTCTCCTTACAACTTTGATTTTTTACCATGTTTATGGTTCTCTTTCCTAACTCTATTGCTGCTTGATATCCATTTCTCCTCTGTGAAGTGCTCTGGGGCATTTTGCTGTGTTAATGATACTTTATAAATATGAATTATTGTTGAAGCAAGCATTTGAATCGCTATAATGCCTGGGCATATTTACATTATGTTTTTCTAAAAGTGATCTGCACCCTTAACATCATCAAAATATGTAAATATTCAAAATTGACAGCAACAGACAATCCATTTCCCATCATTGTGTTTAATTTTTCTTTGAGATGGATGTGGTAGAAATTCAATGAAATGTGCTGTCAAAACCCGTACAGGGACAAAGTGTTATTTGGACTAGATCTATTGGGCATAATCTAATTAAATAATCTCTGTGTAAATTAACCAATGGCTGAAATGCATATGTGTATGTGACGATCTCAAATATGCTGACATTAGGAAAGGAAAAGACTTGTATTTATAACGCACCTTATTGCATCTCAAACTACTTCACATACAAGATTTGCTTACAAGTATAGCAATTGTTGTTATGCAGGCAAAATTGGCAACCATTTTGCATACAGCAAGGCCCTTCAAACAGGAATGACTATCAGTTTTTTTTGCTGTTGGTTGAGGGAGGAATGTTAGCCACGATACCAAGTGAACTCCCTGCTCTTCAAATAAGGTCATGGGATCTTTAATGCAACCCACTGTAATAGGCAGACGGTGCCTCAGCTTAACACCTCACCCAAAGGACCTCACCTCCATAATGCAGTACTCCACTAAATTATGTGGTCTTGAAGTGGGGCTTCACCTCACAACCTTCTGACTCAGAGGTGAGAGTGCTATCACCAAATCAAGCTCTTACATTCAGATCAGGTTCCCTGAACCTTGACATAATAACACTGTCATCAGCAAAGGCAAAAAGATACACCAAAACTTCAAATTAAGAAAAGATCAATAATGAGACAGTAGCAAGCAATAAGCTGTTGCCTGTTTAATCGTCTGTGACCGTACAGTTCCTAAGTTACTTATAATTATAGTAATCTATCTGTAACTGATTGTTTCTGAGGACATAATCTAAAAATACATCATTATGTAGTTAGGAGGAGATTTCAGTCGGGGAAGTTGGGAAGATGGGACTGAAAGCCGATAAATCCCCAGGGCCTGATAATCTGCATCCCAGAATACTAAAAGAGGTAGCCATGGTAATAGTGGATGCATTGGTTGTTATCTTCCAAAATTCTATAGGTTATGGAACAGTTCCTGCAGATTGGAGGGTGGCAAATGTAACCCCACTATTTAAAAAAGGAGGGAGAGAGAAAACAGGGAACTACAGACCGGTTAGCCGAACATCAATAGTAGGAAAATGCTAGAGTCTATTATAAAGGATGTGATAACAGGACACTTAGAAAATATCAATGGGATTAGACAAAGTCAACATGGATTTATGAAAGGGAAATAATGTTTGACAAACCTACTGGAGTTTTTTGAGGATGTAACTGGTAGAATAGATAAGGGAGAACCAGTGGATGTGGTTTATTTGGATTTTCAGAAGGCCTTTGATAAAGTCCTACATAAGAGGTTAGTGTGCAAAATTAAAGCACATGGGATTGGTGGTAGTATACTGGCATGGATTGAAAATTGGTTAACAGACAGGAAGCAGAGAGTAGGAATAAATGTGTCTTTTTCGGAGTGGCAGGCAGTGACTAGTGGGGATCGGTGCTTGGGCCCCAGTTATTCACAATATACATCAATGATTTGGATGAGGGAACCAAATGTAATATTTCCAAGTTTGCTGACAACACAAAACTAGGTGGGATTGTGAGTTGTGAGGAGGATGCAAAGAGGCTTCAAGACGATTTAGACAAGTTGAGTGAGTGGGCAAATACATGGCAGATGCAGTATAATGTGGATAAATGTGAAGTTATCCACTTCGGAAGGAAAAACAGAAAGGCAGCGTATTATTTAAATGGTGATAGATTGGGAAATGTTGATGTACAAAGGGATCTGGGTGTCCTTGTACACCAGTCACTGAAAGCAAACATGCAGGTGCAGCAAGCAGTTAGGAAGGCGAATGGTATGTTGGCCTTCATTGCAAGAGGATTTGAGTACAGGAGCAAGGATGTCTTACTACAGTTATACAGGGCCTTGGTGAGACCACACCTGGAGTATTGTGTGCAGTTTTTGTCTCCTTACCTAAGAAAGGATATTCTTGCCATAGAGGGAGTGCAGCGAAGTTTCGCCAGACTGATTCCTGGGATGGAAGGACTGTCGT
This sequence comes from Heptranchias perlo, assembly GCF_035084215.1. NCBI lineage: Eukaryota > Metazoa > Chordata > Chondrichthyes > Hexanchiformes > Hexanchidae > Heptranchias > Heptranchias perlo. The sequence goes on from NC_090355.1 coordinate 26,433,511, forward strand.
ATGAGGAGAGATTGGGTTGACTCAGCCTGTATTCACTCGAGTTTAGAAGAATGAGAGGGGATCTCATTGAAACATATAAAATTCTGACAGGGCTAGACAGACTGGATGCAGGGAAGATGTTTCCCCTGGTTGGGGGGTCCAGAACGAGGGGTCACAGTCTCAGGATACGGGGTAGGACATTTGGGACTGAGATGAGGAGAAATTTCTTGACTCAGAGGGTGGTGAACCTGTGGAATTCTCTACCACAGAAGGCTGTGGAGGCCAAGTCACTGAATATATTTAAGAAGGAGCTAGATAGATTTCTAGACACAAAAGGCATCAAGGGGTATGGGGATAGAGTGGAAATATGGTATTGAGATAGAGGATCAGCCATGATCATATTGAATGGCGGAGCAGGCTCGAAGGGTCGAATGGCCTACTCCTGCTCCTATTTTCTATGTTTCTATGTTAAGTCCGGGGCAGGGGAAGCCCATGGTTTCCTTTTGGGACCCGGAGGAACGCTCACTCCTCCTGGCCCTCAAGGAAACCATTAACATTGTAAAAAAACTTACTTTGCTGGGCCTCTTCTGGCCCTGGCTCCATCTGCCGGCAGCTTTTCCCAGCGTGTTCCACACGCTGCACAACTTGCACATCCCGGGATTATAATCACGTTGGGTCCAAATGACATCATATGACTCCAACTTTTGAATATTTATTAGTTTCTCTTTTGATAAAATTAAATATAGAAATTCAGACCAGATAATAGCCCTTCTCAAATGAATATCTTCTAGCCCTGCAACAAAATGATTGTTCAGTAGCTGATCAGTTTCCTTGAGCCAACTTAAAGTTTGTGAACCATTAACCTGTATCAACAACAAAACCAACTTGCATTTATATAGCATCTTTAATGTAGTAAAACGTCCTAAGGCGCTTCACAGGAGCGATTATCAAACAAAATTTGGCACCGAGCCACATAAGGAGATATTAGGACAGGTAACCAAAAGCTTGGTCAAAGAGAGAGGTTTTAAGGAGGAGAGAGAGATGGAGAGGTTTAGGGAGGGAATTCCAGAGCTTAGGGCCTAGGCAGCTGAAGGCACAGCTGCCAATGGTGGAGCAATTAAAATCGGGGATGCACAAGAGGCAAGAATTGGAGGAGCGCAGATCTCTAGGGTTGTAGGGCTAGAGGACGTCACAGAGATGACAAATGGTGGGGTTGAGGGAGGTGGTGATGAGGTAGAGATGAGTGTCGTCAGCATACATGTGGAACCTTGACTTTGTGTTTTCGGGTAGGAGGGGGCCAAGGATAGATCCTTGAAGGACTCCAGAGGTAACGTGCGGGAAAGGGAAGAGAAGCCATTGCAGGCAATTCTCTGGCGATTACTGGATAGATAAGAATGGAACCAAGTGAGCGCAGTCCCACCCAGCTGGACGATGGAGGAGAGGCGTTGGAGGAGGATGGTGTGGTCAACTGTGTCAAAGGCTGCAGACAGGTCGAGAAGGATGAGGAGGGATAGTTTACCATGGTCACAGTCACATAGGATGTCATTTGTGACTTTGATAAAGGCCGTTCCAGTACTGTGGCAGGGACGGAAAGCTGATTGGAGGGATTCAAACTTGGAGTTGTGGGAAAGATGAGCACAGATTTGGGAGGTGAAGGACTTTGGAGAGAAAAGGGATGTTGGAGATGGGACGATAGTTTGCAAGGACAGAGGGATCAAGGGTGGGTTTTTTCAGGAAGGGGGTGATAACAGTAGATTTGAAGGGGAGGGGAACCATTAACAATATCAGCTAACGTTGGAGCCAGGAAGGGAAGTTATGTGGTCAGCAGTTTAGTGGGAATAGGGTCGTGGGAGCTGGAGGTGGGTCTCACGGTCAAGATGAACTAGGAGAGGGTATGAGGGGAGATGGAAGAGAAACTAGAGAAAGATGCAAGTTCAGGGCTAGGGCTAGGGCAGGGGGAACCGTAGGGGAAGTTTGGCTTATTGGGCTAGTGGAAGGGAGGGAAGTGGCAGAGGCAGCTGAACGGATTGTCTCAATCTTAGTGACAAAGTAGTCTAAAAGCTCCTCGCACTTCTTGTTGGAGGTGAGGGTGGAGGAGGCAGGGGAGAAAGATTTAAGAAGGCGGTTTGTAGTGGAGAAGAGAAGCCGGGGGCTATCTTTGTATCCCAGGATGATCTTGGAATAGTGAGCAGCTTTGGCAGTGGAGAGCAGGACCCGATAGTGCTTTATGTGGTCCAGCCAGATCTGGAGATGAATGGCTAAACCAGTTGTCCGCCATAAAAGTTCAAGTCTGCGTCCCTTGGACTTAAGGAAGTGGAGATGAGGGCCGTACCAGGGGGAATGAGCAGGGTGAGAGAGAGTAATAGTTTTAATGGGGATAAGGGCATCAAAGATGGAGGTGAGGGTGTGATTGAGCAGATTGGTAGCTGGAGAAATATTGTGGTGAACGGAGGGCTAAAGGCTAGACAGTTGGGAATTTGCAAGTGCCGTTGTAAGTGACTTGGGGGAGAGTTTTTTCCAGGGGTGAACACAGAAGGAAGTGGGATTGGGAGGGGGAAGAGGGATGTGGTGGAGAGGGAAACAAGGAAGTGATCAGAGATGGCCTTATCCGTGATTGACACAGTGGGAGTAGAAAGGCCACATAAGATGGCAAGGTCGAGGGGGTGGCCATGAATATGGGTAGAGAAGTTTAAACGGAAGGAGAGATTAAGGGAGGATAGGAGGGCAATGAACTCAGGAGAGAGAGCATGATGAGTTGAGATGGAGGTTGAAATCACTGAGGATGAGAAGTCGCTCAGTGCAGAGGCTGTCGGAGGAAAGCTGTGAAGATATCTCAGTGAGAAACTTGGTGTGGTATTTGGGTGAGTGGCAGAGAACGAGGATTTTAAAGGAGAGGCAAGTGGGGTGGAACAAGGTGAGATGCTCAAAGGAGGAGAAGGTGCCAGAGGGACAGACCAAGGTGTGATTTGGTGATAAGGGCCACACTGCCACCGCAGCGGTCTGGGCGGGAAAAGATATAGCCAGGCGGGGAGGCTTCATTAAGGGGGGGAAGGTGTCACCACCCATCAGCCAGGTTTCCGTCAGGGCCATGATATCAATGCAATCATCCACAATAAGCTCGTGGATAGCAAGGGCCTTGTTCACAAGTGAATGGACATACTGGAGGGAGCTGCGGAGAGGTGCGGTGATAGCTGATCCGCTGGCAGAGTCCACAGGGCCAGCGCTGGGAGGGGTGAGTGGGACGGGAAGAAGATTGGCAAGATTAACCCCCAACGGGTGTGCTGGGCGGGAAGGTCGGTGAGAGAGTAGAATGGGGCAGTTGGAGTTGCTGCTTGTAAGGAGGCGGTGAAGAGTGCCTCGATGGGCCCTTTGGCGGATGCCAAGAGAGGCACAGAGGGAAACTGTAGACTCACCTCATTGATTCTCATTCACTCTACTTTTTGTGAAAAGTGGACCAGAATTTAGATCAAGATAGTATTATCATAGAGTTCTTCCGTATTAAATATCCAATATCTTTTTGTTCTTTACTTTGTGCCATTAGAGTTTCCCTTTCTTTGCTTTCCCTTTGAAATCTTATAACCACAATTTGTATTTTATACCACCTGATCTTTAATTGTAGGTTTGTAAATGCTTCACTGAGGCTCTCTAAATTTACAAATGTACAATGCCCTGGCAGATGGAGAAGAATTCTCAAGTACTCTAAATCCTGACTTCTGATAAGGGGCAAATTGTTCCTAACTTAGAAATTCCAGATGCAAAATTCAGTCTTTATTCTCTGCTCCTCCAGTCCATTTTCTCCTCCTTTCAATCAGTAACACCGTGCAGAAAGTACGTTTTGCCTAGATATTTGCAACCTGAAGAGTAATCATTTAAAGTTAGATCTTCGCTTATAGGCCCACTTTTTTGTTCCTCCAGTCTCTGCAATATTGTGATATTCCCCACAGTCAGATAACCTGCCCACACTTAACACATGAAGAGAGGCTTTTTGGGTAACATACACAGGGCTGCCACAAACCACAGAAGCTTACTGCAGCCTTCAGGAGGAGTAACCGGGGTGGGGTTGGGGGATGGCACTGGGTCAGCTTGTGGATATGCTCACAAATCCAGGTGATGTGTCATAAGCAGCCCACAGAGGGCAGCAGATATATTAAGTCGTTCCTTCTGACGTAATTAGTAGAGGAATATTGCACAATGGCCTAGAAATTCGAGAACGGCCAAAAATGGTAACAATCCCTGTGCCTGAATGGATAGGCCCGAGGCGCAGGTAGTATTGGGCCTCGGGCCTCATTATCATTGAACCGGTGAGCTGTGGACACCTAATGAGCATCCCTAGGTAGCTTGCCGGAGAAGAGCAACAACAGCAGCAGCCCTCGGATATGTCATTAAAGGCGACCAGTAGAGGAGGATTGGGAGAGGTGCATCGGTGGCCGGGATCGGGGGAGAGGGTAGCAGTGGCCAGGATTGAGAGGGAGGGTGGCGGCAGTGATCGGGGGGTTGAGATCATGATGGGGAGGGGGAGTGGTGGCCGGCTCCGCTTTCAGGTAAGTATTTTTTAAAATCTTACCTTTTTGGTACGGGCCTGCAGCGGTCCCTTTAAGGACCGCCTGTTGGGCCACATTTGTTAGGCCAGGTTTTCCTGACCGCAGCCACAGCCATTGTTGGCACCTCAGGGCAACCCAATATGGTGGTCTCAAGCAGGCATTAGGCCCCTTATTTGAATATGTAAAGGCCTACTGCCTGTTTTTTGCTCATACCAATATAGTGCGCAGCGCACTACCGATTCGTGATGAGTGTGCGCTTCCTGCCCGCCATATTGGAGGCTTAGGAGGCCGTTTAGCGCCCTAAACCAGGAAGACAATAGTACAGAGGAATAAGAGTAGAGAAATTAGCAATGAGAGTACTGATATTTAATGTTGTCTGTCCAGATTAATATTTGATATATCTGTGCCAAAACTTTTTGATATGTTGAATCTAAACTTTTTCGCTTGCCCTTAACGTTTGTCAGACTGGCAGACCTTGCTTCTGCCTGATGTCATCTTCAACCCCTCCCATTTCTCAGCCCCATTCCTTGCATTGGTCCAATGTCTCAAACCTTACTTAATTTGCATCTCAATCAACTCCTGCAGTCCCCATCTGCCAGCCTGCTACCTTTTTTCCTTGCCTGTTATCTGTCCAGATTAGTGAAATCGGTTTGCTCTCTAGATGCTGCTACGTTCTCTGCGTTGGCCACTGTGCTGCTGCTCCCCCTTAACATTGCTTTCACAGAAGAAAGCAATGTCGGATATCTTGATATACTCTGTGCCAGTGAAGGAAATTCCCTATTTTCCTTAGATGCTGTCTCGCTGTGGGGCAGAATCCTGCATATGGGACTGAAAAAGTGTGGCAGCTGTGATGAAGGGTGTTGGAGAGATGGGGAAGGACAGAAGCAGGAAATGGGTTTGATGCTGATATTGGGTAGGGGGGAGGGAACATGACGCTGCAGACTGTTTGAAAGTGGAGAGGAGAGTAGATTTCACAGACATGTAGAGAAGGAAAGACCTCAGAACCATAGATCTCAAAGGCATGGAGAAGGTGGAAAGGGAGATAAAAATGATCTGCCCTAATGAAATCACATTGTTCTTAAAATTTGTGGAAAAGTGTCATTTGCTTTTTAGCAAGAGATTGGGAAAGGGAATTCAGAGGGTTATCAGCCAGAAAGGAGAAAAAGGGCTTGTCAAAACAAGTGGACAAACTCCAGTTGCTTACCAGCATAATCTTTGTGCCAGTATGATGTGAGTACCTGCTCACATTAAGTCCTGCTTATTGGTTATTGAATATGTAGACAAAAATATTTTGAACTGCAATTTAGGTGTTAATTGTTTTAAGGGGGACAGATTGCTCTTGTCAAGATAGGTCTTTTACTTTTGGTCTTGTGAATAAAAAATGGGTTTTCAGCTTCAGAAATTGTTGCAGATTGCTGACTCTTTTTCACTCATTGATTGATGCCATATATCATACAGTGGTTTCCCTCCTTTTTGTGGGAAGGTTTATTTGGGGGCAGATGAGGAACAACGACGAGAAACCCCTTTAAGAGCCACCATCAACTCCTTCACTCGCAAAGGCAGGAATCCTCCTCCCACCTTTCCATACAATTAGATCCATCCCGCAATCAATATAAAGAGAATCCTTCCGCTCAAATCTTCAGTGTACACACCCAAACTTGTTTTTCCTGTTCATCTACATTAAACAAAAACACAAATAGAACAATGAACGCATTCCGATAGTGATTTATTAATAAATGTTGGGTGTGTATATGTCTAACACGGTGTTTCCCTTTTACTCATTTTCTCCATGGTGGTGGTGTGGATGCATGTCTACCTATCCTAGTACTCTTGGTAAGTGAACTCCTACTGACAGGAGACAGGGAGGGATGGGCGTATGCTGTGTCCCCAGAACGTGGTGCTGGGTACGAGATAGCCCTTGATCCCCACGAGCATGGATCCTGGATGGTGTTCCTACAGGCTGTGAACTCTCCACAAATGCAGTGGTAACCTGACGCAGGTTATCAAGGGATGGAATTTTAAAACCAAGGAAGACCACATGTACCAAGGCAGGCTTCAGTCAGGAGCACGCTTAAAGTATTATTAGCAAAATCTTTAGGTACCTTAATTTTGAAGACTAAATACAATGAGGAGGAGCCAAACCACTCACTCAGTTTCTTTCCAGGATACTCTGGGCCTGTAAACAAGGATTCTGCCAATTTTGCCTCCTGTTGCTCTGTGTCCCTTTAAGCAGCCTTGTCCTTTAAGGTCCGAAGCGTATCTGAAACTCTTGTCACCTGGCTCTCTCCATCAATTGTGCTTCTCCATGTACATTCATAGTCTGCTCTCTCTATTCTAATGAGTGCCTCCAGGAAATCCAGGCACTCCAGTTGTGCCCCAGGCACAGCACATTTCCGGTATGCTGTACACACGCTGCACCTGAACAACGCCTGCCCAGGAAAATCAGCCCTTGTAACTGAGCTGTAGACAATGCCACGGGAGGTCAGCAAGCATTATTAAATTATAACTATCAACAAACTGGAAACCTTTTATAAAAAGCAAGAATACAGAAAATATTCATCCCTCACTAGATCTTTAAACTATATATTGCCGATCTGGGGCATCAGTGGGTGTATTTCTAGAAGTTGCTATTTTCATACCTTCTAGGACTCTTGCCTGTTATAAGCTGATTTTCAGGGCAGGGTTTGTGATTTAGAGACTCAGATAGACATCAAAAATATTGCAGGCAATTCTGTGGAACGCACTGGGTCTAAGGCTACAATCTTTTCATAGATTCTTTTATCCCCATTGCTGACTGGCTCAGTGCCATATCAGTAGAATTCTGTACCAATCCCACCATAACAAATGCTGGAGAAAAAGCATAAACGGATTTCTGCCGAAGTTATGGCAGGAAATGGAGAAAACCCCAGCGGAATTTCCAGGCGTATATGTTTGCTATACATATGAATTTGATGAACAAAACCAGCTCATGACAACCATGATGGAAGATGACTTGGAATGGCAGGCAACTCCACAGTACTGATGAGGTGAAATGATCACTTCATGAACTTTTAATTTTGTTTAGTGTCTAATTTCAATCTGGAAAATAGCTCCATGGGTTGAATGGCAGCTTCATTCACAGACCATCAGAAAACAGAGAAAGCGAAACGCTGACTGATTCCTTTGCATAATTTGTAAATTAAACTGCCAGTCAAACTATGCCATTTTCTAGATTGAAGTCAGATACTGAACAAAATGGAAAAATACATGTGCTAGATTCTTTTAATGGATCTCACCTTGAAATATGTTACAGCTGTAAAACTTTAATGCAGATACTTGGGTGGAGGGGGCCAGAGGGATAGGGGAAAGGGTGCATAGGTTACTAAATATCAGCAAATAAAGCGCAGCTTCTTTGAGGGTTAATGTACACTATGGCTGGAGTGCCAGTCAACTGGATCCCCTTTCGCACCAATTTTAAACTTGTGTAGTGTAAATCTGCAGTTAAGGCCCAACCTGACTCCAGAACAAATTGATATGCCCGAAGTCCTGATGTGTGCTCTGGTGGGCAAAGCTGTACATCAATAGCGCAAATTCATAAAATCTAACATTCTAAGCATACTAAAGTGGTCATTTTCCCAGTTAGGTATCCCAGCCTTGCCTGCTGTCAGTGTATATCAGAGGCTCAGGAGTGCACGGCCCATCATTTTCCAGCCTTTAATGGGATCCCCACTGGGAGCACAAACTCAGAAAATTACCCCCTATGTGCTAACAACAAAGACAGGGTTCCTAGCTCAGGGCCAGGAAGCAACTGTTGGGAAAGTTCTTGGGTCGTGGAGTGGGGAGCCTGATGAAAACTTATAGCATTCATTTCCCTGTACCCTTCTCTCCCCCTAAATTTTTGACACATCTCAGCTGCCCAACACTAGCGTTCACTTCAGTCCTCTCAGAATCTCAGACTTCCCCCAGCCCAGTCCTTCCCACTCTGCAATACTCCCCCTCCCCCACCCAATTTTCTAGATTCCGTGAGCCTCTACCAATAGTCCCGCATCTTAGCATTCCCTTCCAAATTCCAGCTCCACATTGGCTGCTCCAAAACCCTACCATCCCACTTCCATTGTTCCCAGACTTCAGGACCCATTTTGTGTTGCTTCAGGACCCATTTTGTGTTGCTTTAAGACCCCTGACCCCCTTCCAAAGTTCCTAGACCACGTAATTGCTCCTTGCTGTTCCTGCCTCTGATCTGCCTTTCAGTACAGTCATCCAGCAACCCTGCTTCCCCAAAGCTCCTTACCCTGCCACCCCTATCCCAACGATCCTACATCCAAGACCAGTGCTATATCCCAGCAACCTTTTTCATTACTTTCACACTTCCAGCTCACCACTCCCAGTCCCCATACTACTACCAGACCTCGGAAACCCCTCTCCCCAGTACTCCCCACACTCCTCCATGCCTCTCACACACAATGTCAGGATATAAATATCCCCTATACTTATGTTGTTTCTACGTTCAGAGAAGCTGTTACCTTTGATCCTACTGTGTCTTGTTAATCTTCGGAGTTTGTAAATTGTTTTGCCATTAGATCTGCCCTGTGGCATTACTGGGATTCTGGGAAAGATCACAAACTTGAGGGCAAGGCATATTCTGCACATGGCTGTTCATACAGGATGCCTCAGTTAGCTCCTAAATGAAATTAAAGAGAAGTACCACAGCCACAGGTGCAGTAATATTCCACGAATAACAAGCAATACACAAATAAAACTGAATAATTCACTACATAAGAAAAGATTTCCTCCTTACTTCAGGACATAATAAAATTAGGCATTCTATTCTTAATTTATAATATTGCCCTGCAGACAGGACACACATACTGCTTCAAAAAGGGCTAGACAACAAGTTAATAAAGCATTGGAGCACATGACAGTATAAACCATTAAACACTTCCACACACTGTATCATCCTGCAGACTTTATGGCTGTATTTACGTTACTATTAGAACAGCACAGGCTGTTTCCACTAGCGATGACTAATCGAGATGTCTCCTGCAATGTCACAAGACAGTCGCATACGGTTGGTAATTGACATCGTGTTGATGCTCAGAAATTGTGTCATGTTGTACTCTTTAATGATGCAAGTTATTTGCAAGCAAGCTAGCAAATGTAAAGTGCAGGGTCTTTAAAATTGGAAGTGTTTCGACTGAGTTGTGATAGAATTGAAGATACTATAAAGGAACCAGCAGAAGACTTAACAGTGTCTTTCAGTCACTCTTGTTTCATGCTTTAAGGCTGACGGTAAGGGACACCTTGACGACAGACATCTTGTGTAGAATTCTCGCTGATAAGGCATTATTAAGTCTGAATTTGTTTCCCCTTCCTAGCCCAGTGGTAGTGACCCTTCTGCCACCGCAGCTGAGATCAGTACAGACTGGGGCCAAACCTGGCCTGTCTGGATCAGTTCCTCACCCAGCAGTGCACTTACCAACTGAATTCCATGGTCAGAGGTCAAACATGGGCCATGCCCAAATCTAACCAGTACACCACCACAGACTATCAAAAAATAGTTATTTCTGGATCATTTGGTACCTTTAACATGGATTTAGATCAATATGTGTCAAGAAAGGGATTGCAGATTACAGTTATTAATGATCTGGAAAAAAGGGAATCAAATAACTTTAAAATGAGAAGCGTGTGCCTTTACCAAGAAAATAAAGCTTTTGTTACCTATCAGTATTTTCTGGCTTATCTCATTGTAATGAAGAGGCTGATGGTGTCGCAGCCCAGTTTTCACTCCCACACAAACCTAATTATAAGCAAGTTTCTCCAGTTCTTAGCCAAACTGCTAAATATAGTGGAGAGTGCTATTTCAGGTGAAGTCAAATCATCAGTGAACCAGCTTTCTCGACTCCCTAAAAGGTCTGATTCCAGTGAATACATAATACTGTTGATAACCATCATGATAAAATCTTTGGTATAATAAGAACATAAAAAACAGGAACAGGAGTAGGTCATATGGTCCCTCGAGCCTGCTCCGCCATTCAATAAGATCATGGCTGATCTTCTACCTCAACTCCCCTTTCCTGCCCTATCCCCATATGCCTTGAATCCCTTAGTGTCCAAAAATCTATCGATCTCAGTCTTGAATATACTCAACGACTCATTATCCACAACCCTCTGGGGTAGAGAATTCCAAAGATTCACAACCCTCTGAGTGAAGAAATTTTTCCTCATCTCGGTCCTAAATGGCTGACCCCTTATCTTGAGACTATGACCCCTAGTTCTAGATTCTCCAACCGGGGGAAACAGCCTCTCAGCATCTACCCTGTCAAGCCCTCTCAAAATCTATATGTTTCAATGAGATCACCTCATTCTTCTAAACTCCAGAGAGTATAGGCCCATTCTACACAATCTCTCCTCATAGGACAACCCTCTCATCCCAGGAATCAATCTAGTGAACCTTCGTTGCACCCCCTTTAAGGCAAGTATATCCTTCCTTAGGTAAGGAGACCAAAACTGTACACAGTACTTCAGGTGTGGTCTCACCAGAGCCATATACAATTGCAGCAAGACCTCCTTACTCTTATACTCCAATCCCCTTTCAATAAAGGCCAACATACCATTTGCCTTCCTAATTACTTGCTGTAACTGCAGGTTAACTTTTTGTGATTCGTGTACAAGGACACCCAAATCCTTCTGAACACCAACATTTCTTAGTTTCTCACCTTTTAAAAAATGTTCTGTTTTTCTATTCTTCCTACCAAAGTGGATAATTTCACATTTCCTAACATTATACTCCATCTGCCACCTTCTCGCCCACTTACTTAACCTATCCATATCCCTTTGCAGCCTCTTTGAATCCTCCTCACAGCTTACTTTCGCTTTGTATCGTCAGCAAACTTGGATACAATACACTTGGTCCCCTTATCTAAGTCATTAATATAGATTGTAAACAGCTGAGGCCCAAGCACTGATCCTTGCAGCACCCCACTAGCTACAACCTGCCAACCCAAAAATAACCCGTTTATTCCTACTCTTTGTTTTCTATCCGTTAACCAATCGTCAATCCATGCCTCTATGCCTGGCCTCATCTTTTGTAGGAGTGTAGAAAATGGAGAGCAAATAAGATGTTAAACTGAGACCTTGTTGGCATGCTGTGGTGGCATTGAAGGTCCTATGGCACTACTTGAAAAAAAAATTAGAGGATTTTCTTGCTATCTTAGCCAACATTTGGCCCTCAACCAATGCCATCAAAAAAAGATCAACTGGCCATTCATCTAATTTCCTGTTTGTGGGATCTTGCTACATGCAAAATGGCTGGTGTGTTTGCCTGTCTAATTTGTTGTATGTGAAGCACTTTGAGATGTTGCTGAGAGATTTGATAAGATGCTATATAAATGCGTGTGGGGTTTATATCAAGTAAATAAAGAGAAACTGTCCCCATTGGCGGAAGGATCGAGAACCAGAGGACATAGATTTAAGGTGATTGGTAAAAGAACCAAAGGCGACATGAGGAAAAACTTTTTGAGGCAGTGAGTAGTTATGATCTGGAACGCGCTGCCTGAAAGGGTGGTGGAAGCAGATTCAATCATGACTTTCAAAAAGGAATTGGATAAATACTTGAGGAAAAAAAATTGCAGGGCTACAGGGAAAGTGCGGAGGAATGGGAATAACAGGATTGCTCTTACAAAGAGCTAGCACAGGCTCGATGGGCCGAATGGCCTCCTTCTGTGCTGTAACCGTTCTATGATTCTGTTCTTTCCTTATAATAGAGGTAAGAATTGCATTTTCCTTCTCTCAGAAACATTTCTCAGAAACATTTTTCTTCTCTCTATCCCTCAATTTTGGGATTATAAAATTTGGTATTTTATGCTTCCCACATTGGCTTTAGTTTCTACTATGGAATTTTGCCAAAATGCTCTTATTTTTGGTTAGTTTATTTTTAGCAATAATTGAAAATGAAACTGAAAGATAAGATGATGTTTGTGAACAAAAATAAAGCAAAACAGCCCTATTCTTTATTGATTTTGTTATTTTTCTGCAGGTGAATGTTTTCCATTGCAGTTTAAATAATCACTGTGTTTAGGAGTACTAATGTTTCTCTGAAGTAGTTGGATTACAGTGTGACAAAGAGTTTAGTTTAAACACATTATACTTGAAACAGGTGGAGAATAAAATAAATTGAATACATTTTCCATTATTTTCTTTAGTTGATCGAAACCCCCCAAATCTCTGGATGTGGACTGCGAATAGACACCCATTCAATAGACCAATGTCATAAATGACTCCCACTTTTGCATCACAGTAGAATGTTTTTCTGAATGAATGTTCAGCAGGCTCCAGACGGGTACAGTGCTAACTGGCCAGTGGATGCCTTGACTTTTCTCAGTCGTGTTTCAAAGTTTTTCAAAAAATCCTACAGTATTTGCAAATTGGATAAATGTTTAATGCAATTTTATTTCAAAGGCATCAATTAACGTGGGCATTCAATCTTAATATCTACTGATAATGTGCTCTCCGTGTCTTCTGTTACTGCTTTTCTTTTAGGTTTGATTTGTTTTTGTGTTTGATGGAGCCAACTCCAATTACACCACATGATAAATTATTTATAGAAGTACTAATTTTTTGTCAAATATATTTGACAAAACAATAATATACATTAACTAATCAGTCCAGCTCCATTTACTACAGCACAGCTCAGCATGGTGCTCAAGAATTTATGATATTTATTACATTATATATTTAATTAGTCATTGCGAGTATTATCTCAATTTAAATCATTGTCATGTGATTGAGCATAAATATTTGCTATAGATCTGGTTATTATCTCTAATGTGTTATGCATAATTTTAATGTCCTCAAAGTTGTTTTGAATATTCCCTGATAATGTTATGAGATTTATCCCATTGATGTCCCTGTGCTATGGTAGCATTCGATATTTTCAGCACTTTTTCCTAATATTAATGTTTAATTTATTAACTTGTACTTTTATATAACAAATATTATTAAATTTCCCCTTCCTTGTCTGTGAACTACACAACAAAATTATTACATTCTCAAGATATCTTCAGTAAGTTTTCAAATTAGGATGAATTAATTATAAAAGTGATATGTTTTGAAATTTCTGCAGATCCTTTTCCGTAACAGTTCAACCCTATGTCCCGAGTAAGAATATAGAATTAGTGCTAAATTAAAAACTATTTAGGGCTGTTCTACTAATTTCTGATTGGAACCAGATAGAAACTAACCATTACAACCTTGGCTATCAGAAATTGGAAATCCTAATAACATCTGTCTGGGCTTGATTTAAATCCAGGTTATGAAGGTAAGTGGTCAGAGTTCTAACTCCCTGTGATACTGGTTCCTTTGTAATGTAATTATTATTCTGCTTTCTAGATATCACTCCATATACAAACCAGCACCAAGTAGTGAGGTTTACGGTCACTGCAAAATAAATCCCAAGGATTCAGATGAAAATGTACAAACAGCGCTTGAAGTGTATCATGCCAATGTTATTGAGTTGGAGCAATTCTACAACCCTGTCATCCATGTCAATGCAGACCAGGATCCCCACACAGTATTTGAATACATTGAGAGCTGTGTTGTCAATCCTCTACCAAAAGAAACAAATATCTTCATTTGAGTGATATTGTAGATAAGACAGTTGCTGTGATGTATTTCCTACAGTTTATATTCTGCATATTTAAATCCTATTGATAGTCATTTATTTAACAACAAATTTAATTTCAGACTTTCCCCTTAAATACACATTTGGTTTCTATTTTTCTCCTTGCTATCAGATCTTGCCTTACAACAGCCTTAACCATTGGAAATTAAATTACAAATAGCTTGGTAGGAAAAATAGCTATTACATGCTCTTGATCCAAGGATTGCAGCCATTACAATAATGCTATATAAAAGATTCTTAATGAAGATGGTCTAACTCAACCTATGATCTCAGTGATCTTCTAATCATTTACTTGTTGGTAAACTAAGTCTGAGTATTGAACCCGACAGGTTGAACTCTTGAGAAAATATTCTTTCAAGGGTGCAAACTGCAATCACCACCTCTGATCTTGATGCGTTACTCAGGGGGTCTGCAAGGTCATTAGATTTCGATCTGTCCTTTTATTAATATCCTGCATTTTTTGACTTGCAAGCATATTATTTCTGTTGCTGTTTACAAATAAAAATGTTTTCAACAACGTTAATGCTCTGCTTCCGGACCCACCTTATGTTAAAACTCTTCCAGAACCAGATACATAATCAGTCAGCTCTTTATTATGTGGACAACACCGTGATGTTGTAGTACATCAGTAAACAGGACCCAGCCAAGGCCAATCCTAGCCCAGAAAAATTGGGATTCTGTCACTGAAGTTCAAACAGCCTCCAGCTGATGGTTGGTTCTAAAGGTAAATAAAACTGCCGGTCGATGCTTGCATCAGTTGTCGTTACTTTACCAGTTTATTGTAAACTTTTTGCACAACCTACAAGTCAAAATTATATGCACTATTGTTATAAGATCAGGGGAGAGACCAATTATGTGTTAAGTGGCATTAGTACTGACTCAGTTGAGTGATCTGTGGTAACAATTAGCCAATGACAGACTACATGTGCAAGATATGGTGTCCATCACATAAAATTATGCTTTCAACTTATGGTGAGAAGACTCATGTCCCTCTTTGCATATTTAAGAGACCTGGGCCTTTACTGCCGAAAGATTTGATATCTGATTGAAACCCTTTTCTGTGTAACATCCACTACAGACCTACTTACTTGCAATCTTCATTTCCAGTTTCTGCTGTATGCACCGTTATAGTTCAGGCTCTCTTCAGATACTTTTAATTTTTGCTAATATTGTGCAAGCATGCATTTCCTATGAACTGAAACTTAACCTTGTGTGAAAAGTACCTTAAGATACTGGGCATCTGGTGAACAATGAACGCTTATACTATTGAAACAGAATGAGATACCACCATATACTCCTGATTGATGGTAAACACACTGATAAAGCTTTGTCTCTGACTAAAGCTACTTCATGCTTAGTCAGAAATAAGATTAAACAGAAACAAAACTAGTAGAGTAGGTTTAGATAATTTATTCCTGTTTTAAAAAAAAATAAGAGTTCTAAAGCACAGGAGTTCTCTTGTGTAACTTGGTCCATGCCTCTGCGATGACAAGTTTCATGGAGCACCCTACCATCCCCCAGCACATATAACGCAACAATAAAGTAGGATAACACTGAAGCAACCACAACTGATGTCACATTTATTTCCAGATTCAGATACAGAACTATCGATCAAAATCAAATACACACATAATTGCAGAATACCATGTTAACAAACAACGACGCACTGTGCCTGTGATTTTCAGAAACTGTTGATGCTGATGTAATATCTGCCTGCCTTTGTTATACAAACACACTGCCTCTATATCTGATCAACTACCAGATCAAACTATCTGGCCTGCTCTCTTGAAGATAGCATGCTGGTGGCCTCAAAAAAAAAACACAGCCAGTTCAGAAAAATCATTGGCCTATTCGTATGTAATTTAAGAATAAAGGAAGAAACATGTACCATAATTTTGCAATTTATATCCAGATGGTTCTTTGGTCTGTCATGACATACCTTGGAGAAATACAGTCTCCCAACATTGATTTAGGATAGAGATTCATGGAATCATTCTATGCTAAAATACGCATCCCGATATAAACACAGCATATCTTTCTCATTGTGATTCACCAACTTGGAATCCAAGATCACTGAGTGATCAATGTTTGGGAAAAAAAGCTTCACAATCCTGAGGAGTATCAGAATTCTTCTGTGAAAGGTTGAGATCAATAATGGGAAAATCTTTTTGAGGAAGGTCAAGACAATGCTTTGGTATTGAAGCATTTTTATCTCTGATGGATTATTTTTTTGATCACCGGATCAAGTCATTCCATTCAATTCCAAACATCTTGTGGGGTTGCTTACAGTAAATATTTGTTTGGCAGTTGTATGTGTGGGGCCAAATGTCATTTTGAATCCAGTAAATGGCTGACCACCCATTCTAGTTAGGAGATACGGGGACCGTGAGGGCGTGACTTATGTCCCTGTATTTGGGCTGGAATGGGGCGGTAGCACTCAGGAAATTGAGCGGCTGAATTTACCGCCCCATTCCTGCTCGTAATCCGCCTGCCAGCACTTTTGTTGGGGCCTGCACATGAGTGTCCCAGGTGCCCAGCTATTTCATATAGGTGCCTACTTATAATATCCGGGTGAATTCAAGAGATTGGCAGCTTTGGGACTCAAACCTAGAATCGTCTGTGTTCACCAGCTGCTGAATCTTACACTTGTGTAATTTTATATTCAATTACTGGTATTTGCTTTCATTAGTTCCACTAAGGTACTTAAGCAACAATGCAACATAAGGGTAGAAGGTATCAAAGAAACAGAAAATAAATGACATGCGTTTGCTATTTAAATACATGCTGCTTTTATTTATGGAGTTTCTTTCACTGACACTGTGCTGTGCCAGCTGATGATAAAATACATTAAGTAAATATACCAATTATGCAATAAGCTATTCTCTTAATGACAGCACATTTGTAGTAAACCTGCTTTATGCAGTGTCTCCATTTTTTTTCTCCACTTTGGTGAGTACACAGATGAATGCAAACAAGGAGCCGTGCTCTCTGCGACTGCTCCTTTCCATGTTGTACATGCAGACTCAGGTCAGTCAGTGACCCTCTGCGATCCACTGGGAACAAGCACTGAGAACAAGCACTGAGCCGTGGGGCAGCAGAACATGTTAATACTCTTGTTTAACGATCCCTCAGAAATGGAGAACAACAGAGATTGCTCTTCGTTATAACTGTGTACCAAGTCAGCCTAATTACTGCTCTGGGTATTAAAGGCAGACAATCTATAGCAAACGCTTTAATTTCAGAAGCAGTAGTGATTTCCTAAATACAGAAGAGGAATGTTGTTAAAATACCAGGATATTTTTAGGCTGTTACAAATGCCATTTTATGATCCAAAAATATATTTGAAAATTAAAACTAAATCAGAAATGAAATATTAAGAAATAACCTTTTAAAACTACATTATAAAAGGGCTTCAAGAGGTTGACACCACCTGCCTTCACCAAACAGGCTTGTCATGTGCTTGAGTAGAGACCTCTCCCTAGGAAGATGCCACAACCTGCCTGGTCCATACAAGAAAATACAATAAATCCAGTTTTCTATAAAAAAACAGTCCTTAACCTGTATTTCTGTTCTATTTACTTACCTTTTACCACCTAAAGTACATTCTCTCTAGGTGCTACATTGTATATGGCCTAGCAGTGCATGGAAGCTTGTTAGGAGATAGTACTGCAGGGCACATTTCTGAGAAATGAATGATTCATGTTTTCAATTTAAAGGTGCATTGTTGTTAAAATTCAACAGCAGAAATTCCTGTGTAGACACTGCAGCCAGTTCAGAATAATTATATACACAGGGAAGTTCTCCATGACAGTTACAACATCAATGTTTATAGCAGTTTTTAAAGTACAATTATAGAAATTCTTTACTGTGCCATTATCATTCGTGCTGCTATTTAAAAGTGTAGTCACTGTAAGAATTACAGCAAAATTTGCCTGACCACAACCATCTTTAATGCATTATTAGAAATTTGTTAATTTACTTGTAATTTCTGGTTTGTAAGCCATAAATGGTATAGCACATCTTTGAGGAAAAAAAACATTTGAACTAGTAGTAATTAAAACAAGTAGTCTATCTTTTATGGCATTGCACTCAGTTAGAAAAGTGCCTCTTTTTCTGTAACTCCATAATTCTTTGTTTCCAGCTCTTTTATTTTTATCTTCTACTCAGTCTCCTCTCTCTCTCTTCATGCTCCTTGCACAATTTCTGTCATTGTCTCTGTATCTGTCTTCATCTTTGCTATTGCTTGCATATAAAAAGTAATTCGTACTTAGGGCTGAAACACCTTCTGTTATGTTTGTACTGTGAACCCTCCAGTGCCACATTGCCCAGTTCCGAGCTTGTGTTTCTCACACCTGTAGGATGTTGAAGCTGAAGTCATTGCCCAAACCCATGATTCAATCACATCCCCAGTGGAATGGTGTATCATTCTCTTCCCCACTCAGTACAGCCTCATTCACCTCTGTGCAGGATCTTGCCCCACCCACTAGGTTCTCTTTCTCTTATCCCTGCTCATTTGGATCTCCCTTTCCCTCGCAATAGGATCTATTCGCACTTCCTCACTAGGGTGTCTTCCCATCACCCAAACAGGTTCTCAGGCAGTACGCAATGGAGGAGGGGTACAGTCAGTGGTATTTATGAGGAGAAGGCACACACAAAACTCACCCTGCTAATATTAATGGAGGTTGGGCCTACCTGCTCCTACTGAAACAATGCCTGATGGGGGGCAGGCATCCAGCTTTCAAATTAGCTTCAGATACTGGTCCTTCTAATTCCACTACATTATAGGCAACAGCATGGGGCCAGGATAAACTCATCTTGAGCCTCAACCCCAGCCTTAATCTTCCACTTGTATCTGCATTGTTCAGGAACCCGCCTCATTGCCCACACACTGGACCCTCATCCTATGCCAAGTGTTTGCCATCCTCCTTTTGCTGACTAACATACAGACATGGTGACACTGAGAAAAACAATGCAAGTATTTCACTACCCTGTAATAGAGTCTATTTCTCTGGTCCTCCCCCCCCACAACAGGATCTTTCTCTCCTGTCCCTGTCTCAAATTGTGCCTCTCTTTCTCTTCCCCCCCCCCCCCCAGCAGCCAACATGGTCTTTCACTATTTCTCCTCTTCCCACTTCTCAGGCATTCAACATGGATTCTTCCCTTCCCCCTCAATGGGTGTCTTCTTTTTCCCTTTTGCCCCCAAAGGGTCTTCAGACATAGATTGAGAGGGAAAGGGGGGGGGGCAGGAAGAGGGGATGTCAGTGGTATTTTTATTCACAGTATCCCTGAAGAATTACATTGAAACCTCACCATGATAATGCTGATGGAGGTCAGGCCTCTCGCTTATTGTAAGCACTGCTTTTTGGGATCCAGTAACCCAATATCTTGGAGCCAGGTGCACTCATCTGAGCTCAACCCCAACCTGAAGCCTCTAATCAGGGCTCCCAGCCCCACATACCTGATCCCAGTTCTATACTTAACAGTGTTTCACGGAGCCACCCTCTCTTATGCTAACTGAAAGACATGTCGGATCTGAAAAAGAAAAAAACAAAAAGAAAAATACATTCCCCTTGCCCAGCACTCTGATCTCTCTCCTGTTTTTTCTCCATGTCCTTATAAAGACACAATACCAAAATCCCTTGTAAAGGTTTCCTCTACTTTGTATGGAACTGAGAATCAAAATTTGAGCAACCTGCAGCAGGAAGCTCAAGTTCACTGCTGATACTTTTTTTAATTAAAAAAAAACATAATTTCAGAAATGCTTCAAGAATAATTCAATGAATTTAGGAATTCAGCAGGAGCTGCTGTTTGCTAAGAAATCTCAGTGGAACTGTTTTTTCTCAGCATGTTGCAGTTCTAGCTAATTCTGACCCCCTCCAATTTTATTTAGAACTTATTTTGTCCCATTTACTGGTGAGTGGGTCACTTGAACAGGGTGCTCAATTCACACTACCTCAAGCAGAAACTGGATTGAAATCCAAACCCTGGCTGATATTCCTCTCCGAGGCCAATTGTAGTTTCTTTACCACTGCCCTGGCTGGAATCAGCAGATTGGGAATCAAGCCTGGAACCTTTGCAGTCTGCTTCATTAAACACTGAGGAGCCCCAACCGTTCTATTTTAAGTTTTGATTTACAAAACTAGCAAAGTAATTTCATAAAGGAGACACCCATTTGTCTTTAACAGAAAGTTTTTTTTTGTAATCTCCAACACTGCCTAATTTAGGAGTGAATTAAATAGAATTTGGTTTGAAAGGTCTCTGGAAAACAAATAAAATGGTACAAAAGGTTAACATATTTCCAAAAATTAATGATTGTGATTTTAATACTAGATAAATTAGTCAGTAGTTGAAGATTCTTCTAATAATAGGTTGAAATACAATTGTATTCATTGCAATTTATGTGCTTACACCATCAAATCATTGTGAGCATGGTAGGGAAGAGGAAGTGCAAATAAAGGGTAGCATGAAGGAAATCTCTCTGGAGTATCAATTAAAACTAATGGCTGAGAATCCCCTTTGACTCTTTAGCAGTTTAAGGGCAAAGCAGCCTGATGTTGCTTCAGAAAAATCTAAAAAGCAGAATGGCATTGGGTACATAATATACCTGGAAAGCATGGTGCAGGCCCTCACAGCCTATCACAAGATATGATGTGGAGATGCCGGTGATGGACTGGGGTTGACAATTGTAAACAATTTTACAACACCAAGTTATAGTCCAGCAATTTTATTTTAAATTCACAAGCTTTCGGAGGCTTCCTCCTTCCTCAGGTAAATGTTCAAGAGCTCCTGAACATTTACCTGAGGAAGGAGGAAGCCTCCGAAAGCTTGTGAATTTAAAATAAAATTGCTGGACTATAACTTGGTGTTGTAAAATTGTTTACAATTATCACAAGATAGAGTAATAGAGAATTTGATTTCAAGAGTGTGATTCTTCTCAAAGTATGAATCGTGAGAGGTTAGCTCCAGCACTCGGATACTGTTTATCACCCTACTCAACTGGATGGTCATAGGGAGAATCTTTGAGGGTAAATTGCTCTTTGAAAAAAGATGAGGACGTGCTCAAGATAAGCAGAAGCATCAGTCCAGATCTGAGCTAACCTCCAAAGCAAAACATCTACAAAAAAGGCAAGGCCAAACTCAGCTTTTTAGTGGAACCACAAGGGGTCAAAGATTTGTCACCTGGGTCCAAGTCTCCAGAATACCCACAAAGAACTGGCGATCAGCAGATCTATTGCTAACATTCGCAATGGTTTGATCAGATTGATAGGCTATTATCCCAATCAACTCCTTGCACATCCTAAACCCAGACCAATTCAGCCTAAACAGAAGGCATCTGTGCAAGATTGCAATTCTCAATGCATAGTTAAAGAGGTTCTCCCACCATTCCAGGGTCTAATGCCATTGATTGGGTTTGAGGTTCTCAGTTCCATCAAATGTATGTGGCTCTACAGTCTGAAGCTAAAGTGGAGATGCTAAAAGACCAAGAATGGGTCACCTTTTTCCACGACTTGATCTGAAAACAAGAGTTAGGTTCAACCTTGTATTCTTCATACAATATTTATATAGGGTGATATAGTAAATTCATTTGCACTGAATTTTATTTTAAAGTCTAACAGTTCACATTGACTCTGTTGTGCATGTTGCAGACAGATATTTCCAACAACTATAGGGTCCAGTCCCAGAAATAGTTTTTAGTTGGCCTACTAAAGGCAACACTGCTTATTACAGGTAGGCAGCATTTACCTGTTGGCCAACATCAATGCAGCAGGAACAGGTGTGAAATGTCAGTTATCTAGTTCCATGATATTGGTTTTAGAAGCCTATGAACCTATAAATGGTTCCTACAGTAGTATGAAGAGGGTTGAGAAAATAAATTGACAAAAATATTAATACCCATCAATCCTTTGTCTTTCCAAAAAGACTACATGAATACCATCTTACTATTTGAAATGAGTGCCATTAGGATTTGCTTCATGGAGGTAATCTGAAAATTGGTATAGGATAATGAAATTGTGCTATTTAATAGTTTCAACCATACTTTAAAAAAAAACAGGATGCCCAAGAGACTTTTGTTTATATTTCACAAGATGGTACACTTTATCCAAACAGTAACTGAGATTTATTGAGAAAACAATTTTTATTGTACAAAAAAAAGTAGTTTACCAAGTCTTAAGTTGCGTTCACAAATGTACGCAATAGTTGCAGTCGTTAAACAAAAATTAAAACAAAACTTTAAAATATGTGAAAACATACATTAAATGAAGAAAGACAAAGAGAAAGTCTAATGGACTGTCCTAAGCTAGCGACCAACCAGCCACTTAATGATTGGTACAGATCCTCTGAAGGCCAATAGCATGTTATTGTACTTCATTTTTCCCAGCCTAACTTTTAAACACAGGGTCACAGTACATTATGGCTGCTACTTGTCCAACTCTAGTACGTACCCACCCCCCACTGCCCACCCCCTCCCACCCCACCCTCATCCTGGATTATAGTTCCATTATTGGCCTGGTATTTGTGCCATTCATTCACCAGTGGTCAGGAGAGACTCGTACTGGAATAGGACTTCTAAATACCCTAGCCACCTTGGATATACCACAACTTCCAACACATCACACATTACTCAAATCCTCTAATGGCGAAGTAATATAAAAAGCTTCCTTTTTGTATTCTTCCCAAAGACAATCTTAGAGTCTAGAGTAACTGTTTTTGCAGATGCAAAAGTAGGTGAGCGTTCTTCAGAAAATTGTGACATAGGTCAACTTTCAGACAGTAATTTCAATTCATTGAGTGAAAACTTGATTGAGACAGAGTAAAACTTCACCTGTTCAAATCTGATTCTACTTTGAACAGATAGTTTCCTTGTTATTCCTGTTCTCCATTCTATGCTCAATTGTGCTGAAAATATTCCCATAATCTACTGCACTCAATATTCTCAGACTGAAGCAATAATTTACATTCATTTTCTACTCTTGAAGAATAAGGGAAGTGGATGAGAAAGATTAACATACTGTCCTCTCTACAATGCCCTTGAAATTCATGAACATGATGTTGGTGGAAAGGTGCTAGGAACCCTCCAATTTTTCTTTGTGTCCCATCGAAGCTGCATCTCTGAACTTCTCTGGATAGAAGACAATGCCACTGTCGAATAAACAATTCTCCCCCAAGAGCAGAGTAAATATCTTAAGCATCATTTTCTCAATGCTAAACTTAAGATACAGATGTGCGCTCTGATCTTCCTTTGTTCGATGGTTTGAAAGTTTATCAGAAGAGAGGTGAGTCACAGTATGTACACGGACTCTGGAGCAGGCGCTTTATCCAGTCAGGGTCTGCAATTGAAAAAAAAAACAATTAATGCAAAGCATCATACCACCAAATAAATGTGTTAAGTAGAGTGAAATCAAAAACCTTCCATTTTTGAAACATTGGTTTTGCAAGACTGGTGGTTATTGAATTCAGGTTATAATGACATGTTCAGTTCCCTGAAATCACTACAATCAGACCGTTTCCCACTAAAGTGGCACAATCTGCAAAATTCTATAGAATACGGTATGAAACATGTGTATCAAAATATTGCATGTTATATGCATTATTGTAAAAATGTAGTTGAATAGGAGGCTATATAAAATGCCCCAGTTTGCATGAAACAGACCTTGGCAAACTCATTTAAAGAGAATGTTTTCATTAAAAAGTTCACATCTTAAGAAAAATGTATGTTTTAAAAGAAAAATCATGCAGTGGTGATGCACAAATGCTGTGCAGCACTATTTATACAGTGCATTGTACCAACATTCTAAGTAATGTGGGAATGTGTAGAATCACATCTGTAAGGCAAATTCAAGGTGGCCTTTCATAGTTTACTTGCAACTCTGAAACTCGTAGTTCATCAATTGTCTGTCTTATTAGAGGTCATCAGTAAAGATACACTATTCTGTGGGCACTCAGCAAAATCCCTATCCAGGATCCAAACTTGTGTGAACTAACCTGGGGAGCACTACCAACAAATTATATTGTTGAGACTCGATTGTACTGCTGGAGCTGCATGCAGTAGCATTTCCTTCTTCATTCATAAAAAATATAATCACATCAAAAGTTGACCTGGTTTAAGTGTGACATAACCAAGTCAATCTTCACATTCCTAGTCCCCAGTAGACTAGAAATGTCAGCCATAGGCCAGTTTTTTTTTAAATGATGTGGTTCCCACCTCCAAAATTAATGGCCAAACCCAAGACAGCAAGTAAAAACCTTATCAATTTACATTCTAAACTGGACAGTAAGCAACTTAATAGAGCATGCAATCTCAGTCCTCAACATGAAGTTGTATTTTTATTGAAGAGTCAGGTTTTACGATGGCCATATTCACTAAAATTTTCTAGCTGAAGCATTAAGTGTAAATTAAATTTGTCCTATTTCTTTTAACACTTCTAGTAAATGAGCAAAAAAAATGATGCGAAGCAGTTGAGAATTTTTTTTTTTTAAAAAGCTCCTGACTTTCAGAAGTTCGGCTAAGTTATAAGTTGCAATGGTTTGTCAGTTCTTTTGGTGCTGATGCAACAACACAAAGATCATGGATCCTGTAACTTAAAATTGAGCTTTGAATTTAACAATTTGCAAGATTTTCCCCCTCTCTCTTCCTGTTCTTTATTAGGAATCATAAAACATTGCCCGAGTACCAGGGATTTGGTTCACAACTTTTTGTGAATGGTGCCTTTGAACTTGAAATACCGATGAACTACACTGTTGACTTGTATAAATTTGCCTCAGTATCTCTGGAGTAAAAAGAACTCGTCATGTGGTAAACAGCAGGGGTAAAGCCACATCCTATCGACCAGCTGAAGTGTCAGCATGGCTCAGTTGGTTGCACTCTCACTTCTGAACCTAACGGTTGTGTGTTAAAGCCCCACTGCAGGACTTGAGCACATGATCTAGCCTGATATTCCAGTGCAGGAGTGAGGGAGTGTTGCACTGTCACAGGTGCTGTCCTTTGGATGAGATATTGAAGTGAGGCCCCATCTGTCTGTTCCAGTGGATGGTAGACATCCCGTGGCACTATTTGAACAACAGCAGGAAATTCTCCGTACTCTGGCCAACATTCTTCCCCTAACCAAGACCATCAAAAACAGATTAATGGTCATTAAGCTCATTATTGCTTGTAGGCAGATCAGCTATCAGGTAGCTACCTAACACTCATTGCATATCAATGATAATTTACTGTATGTGAGATATTTTGGAATGTGATGAAAGGTGCTAAATAAATGTACGCTCTTTCGTGGTGGGAATAGTTTGTTAATATATAAGCGAGCTGTGCTGCCAGGCTGCACAACAGTTCTTTTAGCAACTTTATTTCCACTATTTTCCTGCAACAAAAACAAGTTTTGTTTGGAATCACCCATTTATGTGAACAATAGTATTCCTTGAAGAGGAACAAATTAAAGTGAGTTTAATATAGATAGTCACTTGCAGTTTGTAACAGCCAAATACGTGAAGCACAACACTGCAGTTAACGAACAGTGTCCAATGCTAGAGACATCAGCAATGCGAAGCACACGTACACTTTTAAAACAAAAACCGCAAGAGTGCATTGCTCCTCCATCTTTCCGTTCATTTAGAACATGTATTCTCTCTAATCAATTGGAGACTGACACTCAGCAACATAACATTCAAGCTCACCTACCTACATTTATAAAATTTCAAAAACTCCGATTTTAAAATCAGTTGCTTTAAAGGTTTTGAACTTTTCTTTATAAATAGCTCACCTGAGGGTAACTGCTGTCGAGCAATGCTGTCTTGAAGCAGACATCTGCGATAGGTCAGACTCTGGCAAGCATGGTACGTCAAAACACATCTGTAAAGTGAATTAGATCATCAGGCTATACTTTACTAATGCACCATTTACATCATTATACCTTTAGCTCCATTACTTGACTCTATTCCACCTACTGAGGGCACACGGTGCCTTGCTTTAACCCCGTCTCATCTGAAAACAGCACCTCCAACAATGAAGCATTCCCTCACTTTTGCAATGAAGTGTCAGCCTAGATTATGTGCTCAAGTCTCTGGAGTGGGACTTGAACTCGCAACCTTTTGACTCAGGCAAGAGTGTTACCACTGAGCCAAGGCAGATACCTTAAAACATTACTGACACTCAAGTTGAAGAGTACCCCATTTTAGTAAAAAAAAAGGGAAATACTGTAAATTATCATTTTGCCAGAAAGACCCATAGTTATTCCCATTTTAATGTACTTCAATCTTAACATATTAAATAGATCAATATGAACCATAATCCAAGCAAATCCAGGCACAAAATTTAGCCTCTTCCTGTTCAAAGATGTAGCTTCCAAAGCGTTAAATTAAGGGGCCTTTCAAATTAAGCAAAAAATGCACTAGCTGATTAAACCCCACCTTTTGAGACTTTTACAAGCCATGGATGTTGCTGATTTCAAGATGAATAACTATTAATTTTATACTTCAACTCTTCTGTGCATCAGTCTGACTGAAGACAGCAGCATAGAACCACATTAGAGCCAACCACACCATACTGGTACAGTCAATACCAGGCAATGGCATTTATGTGCAGTGTTCAAGAACAGGACACATGCTGGGTACTCAGCAACGAGTGGCTTACCTCCTGATCTTACAAAACCTCTCCGTTATCTACAAGGTTCAAGTCAGCAGTGCGATGGATTACTCACCTCTTGCACAGATGGTTGCAGCAGCAACACCACTCAAGAAATTCGACACCATCCAGGACTGAGCAGTCCACTTGGTGGGAGCCCCCACCACTGGACTCAATACCCATTCCCTCCATCACTGTGGCTGCACTATGTACTATCTACAGGATGTACTGTAGCAACTCACCGAAGTTACTTCAACAGCACCTCCTAGCCCTGAAAGCTCGACTCTCCAAGTTCTCCTTCAAGTCACGCTACCCTGACTTGCACATACATCACTGTTCCTTCATTGTCACTGGGTCAAAATCCTGGAATTCTCCACCTAACACGTTGTGGGAGTACCATCAGCACAAATATTGCAGCGATTCAAGGAGAAGGCCCACTGCCACCTTCTCAGGCCAACTACACAAGGACAATAAATGGAGCCTTGCCCAAGAACAATATTTTTAAAATTCCAATTAACAGTGCAAAAATACGAAGTAAAATAAAAACTGACTGGAATACTGTTGGTCTACTGCGGAGATTATAGTCAAATCCTGAGAAGTGTCCAGCTAGATTGCTAAGAAATTGTAGGTATGGAGCTAGATTTCTATAAAATGCTCATCAAAAAGATTGTACCCCATTCTATTTAATCATTCATACTGCAAATGGATTAAAATTTTAAACTGTTAAATAATTTTTCAGAAGCTTTTGGTGGGCTAGAAGATGAATTATTCTGTGGGCTGCTAATACATCAAGGTGCTGAGCAATGAAAGTATAAGTAATGAGGAACGTTTTATGCTTGGTCTGGGATCATTTAAGTGTTATGCCTGGATCAGAAAATCTAGGTCACGGTATAAATGGAAAATGATTCTCTACACTTCAATAGTGTATTCAATGTGGGAAAAGGAACAATTAAACATTAGCTTCTTTTCATCCAGGAGAGGGAGAAAAAAAATCATGCAATCTCTAGCCCTATACAAGTGTAGTCCAACCAACAACAGGTTGAAAGCCAAACAAGTAAGAGACACTATAATGAGGATAATAGTATAAAGCAGGGCTATCCAACCTGCGACTCCCAAGATGTGGCAATCGGGTTCTCGAAACCCAGGCAATGCAGTCCGATTGGCACTTATTTTTCTTAATTGCTGTTTGCATTTTGAGAGCCTAGAGGTTTGGGAAAAGCTGTTCTTAGCACTGTTGCCTCATTGATGGATATATCCTAAATCAGACCACAATTTGTCAGTACCAGTAACTTGAAAACTAATGAGAACACAGATTGAGACTTTATATGTGGCCCTGAGATTCCATGGTACATACCTATGTGGCCCATCAAGGCAAAAGCTTGCACACCCCCACTATGAAGTATCCATCGTAAGAAGTGGTGGACTATAGAAAATAAACTAAGTGGTGAAAGGCCACATAACCTACAAACAGCACAGGTATGTACATTTTGTGCTATAATTCTGTTTCTAATATGTATTTAATTTATACCAGTCTGTGTCAATATTCATGTATAAAAGAAAAGCTCAGGTACAATTGTCATTGTCAAAAGCTGCTTTTAAAAAAAAAAATTTCAGAGGCAAAAAATGAAGTAAAATTTTGAAGTGTTCCCAAAGGTTGCAGAATTAAGTTCTTGTCACGACATCTTTGTATAAAGCTACAAAACTGGCAGAAAGTGTTGCAACGCCACCGTGAATTTTAACTATAAAAATGCAAAGGTAACACATGCACAAGATACACAAGTCATCAGTTTACCCTTATAGGATACATACAGTACCTCTAGCATCTGGTTGCTGACAGTGATTACCTGTGCCAAATGTGCCCATTGGGGCAGACAGCCTTGCGACGATTCGTAAATGGCAGAACCTCTTTACAGAGAGAGCAGTGTTCGGGAAACGTCTGTTTGGTCAATTTCTTCAAATTGTGAGAAATCAGAACCTACAACCCCAAAGGAAAACACAGAAAGAGAGAACGATCAAGCACTTGTCACATCAAAAATGTAATTCTGTTCAGAACAAAGAATTTTCATTTTCCAGATTTCTTCACATTATTTCAACCAGCTCCAGTAAAGCAATCTCATTTTCAGTACCAGCGAGATCAAATGGTCATAATTGTTATAGATGCTTGGTTTGAAGAATAGTAAAATCATAAATTACAGAAGGTTGAGTTTTGGCATATTATAATGGAATCTGCTTTTATTCACTTGAAAGACCGCCTTTCTTCTACATAGTAGGATCTAATTACACTGGTCAGAGGAACAAAATATATATTATACACAGAAGCAACAATAATGATAAACTTCATTATATTAGCTGTGCCACATAACCAGCATAACTAATAATGTATCTATTTATTTGTTTAGTATTGGTAAAGCCATGTATCATTTGTCACTTTTGGCCAAAAGAAAAAAATGCTCACCACTGGCTGACATTAAAAGATCAGGTACACAACTGAACTTGTATGATTCCATAGTTATTCACACCTCACTTCAAAAAGAACATCAGGAGGGCAAACACCTGCAGCAGCCTTTCACTTCTCTGTATGCACCATAGACATTCATGAAGGAAATTGGGACTAAAAACAAAAACTCACAGATTTAGTAATTTTGTACTTAAAACAGGAATACATTCAAGCAGATTTCAAACCCAGCTTAATCTCTGCTGTAAACTCAGAAGTCTAATATGCAAAATGGAACCATCACAACAGTACAGTGGAGGAGCTCAGTTCAAGTCAAGGCACATTGTTGGAGCATGGGGGGGGAGGGGCACCTAACCCATGGAGATTGCCATGTTTTGGAGTTTTTCCCCCCATAAAAAGGATTTAGCAATAAGTTTTAAGTGATGTGTTTTAAAACAAGGTGAATTTGCACAGGTTTAAAAAGCTATAGGTTGTAGCCACTAGTTTGTGGAATGTCATGACTCACAGTCTGCTTGAAAGAGACAATGAAAGTCAATTGACTCATGATGCCAGGATGGTCCCTATTCATTGGGAATACCAGGAAATGGTTCGAGGCCCACACCACAAGGGGAGGTAGTCGGTTTTATTCACAAGCCTATTGGCGAATTATGATTGGGGAGTGAGGTCAACGGGACATAAATGAATAGGAGGAAAGAGACACATGAGCAGTCAGGTTTAAACAGGAGACTCGAGGTGCAAAAGGCCTTGAACTTGAAGTTAGGATACAGGAGATCAGTTTTTGCAATTAAAAATTGTCTAGAGAGAAAATGTTATGCCAAAAACAAGTCAGCCAGCCCATAAATAGGACAGGATTTTTTTTTCATTTTTGAGGAAAGTGAAGTTTGTTTACCGCTGTGACTATGTTCACTTGCTGTCTGTATAGAATCATAGAAAATTTATGGCACAGAAGGAGGCCATTCAGCACATCATGTCTGCGCCGGTCAAAAATGAGCCACCCAGCCTAATCCCACTTGCCAGCGCTTGGTTCGTAGCCTTGAAGGTCACAGCACTTCAGGTGCACATCCGGGTACTTTTTAAATGCGATGAGGGTTTCTACCTCTACTACCCTTTCAGGCAGTGAGTTCCAGAACCCTACCACCCTCTGGCACTAAACCATCCAGTCAATGCAGAGCAGCAATCAACAGAGACAACAGTATCTTGAACTACATACAGTAAACTATAAGTCAGAAGAGGTAGTGATCAAACTTGATAGTGACCTGGCCAGATTGCACCTTGAATATTGCATGCTATTCTGGTCTCTGACTTCTTGGAAACAAACACTGGAGACAGACCAGAGAAGAGCTACAGGGCTGATCCCTAGTGTAAGAGGTCTAAGTTGAATTAAGGCTGAAGAAGTTCGGTGTTTTCAGCCTAGAAAAGAGCCATTTAAGAGGTTTGAAAGATAGTTATGGGTATGGAAATGGGAAATCTGGAAAAGCACTTTCAAATTGTGAGTAGAATAAGAGGACACATGTTCAAACTAATAAAAGATAAATTTAGGACTGATATCAGGAAGTTCTGCTCAAAGAGTGAAACATATGGAATGGACTTCCAGATACAGCACTGGAATCATGCAAGAAACAATTAGATGCTGGAATGGAGGTACTGTTAAGGTCTCTCAGAAATGGATGAATTAAAATGAGCTAAATGGTCCTCATCTGTAATTATCTGGTAAACAGAAGGGGAAGGTCAGCACATTAATATCAAAGGGGTCAAGACAGAACCTTCAAATATATTCTTTTTCATGCCAGAGGCAAAGTTTTAATAGGTTTACTTAAGGTTAAAAGTCATATCCAAGTGAGTACTCAATGATTCACAAATTCCCAGAATTTTATTGTGCAAACAAGGAGCAATTCTCTCTGCAGCTAATAAAGTACACGTTATTCCTGCAATATCTAGAATACTGTCTCTCTTCCTTGCTGACTTTACACAACTAAAGACCATTTTCCATTTCATTTTAGTGTTTAAAAGAATGATTGTGGTGCAGAATACATGTCCCACTTCCTAAAACTGGTAAGCTTTTGTGTACATGCAGCTTTCAAGTATGCGTCAAAAGTTAGAGGGGCAGGAGCTGATGGCTCCATTTTAAATATCAAATCTACAGAAACTCTAGGCATGAGTTTTACATGCAAAAAGTCATGTTCAACTTAGAAAACCAGGATTGCTCACAAAAGGCGAGTGCAACGAATTCTCTGGTCTCAATTCAATCTCTCCCACCATCACACTGCTGGGAATTGTAGCAATCTCTTTGGAGGCAGCACACACGATTTCTACAATCTGCAAGACATTTGTAACAGCGGAGAAGGCATCTTGCTGATTTAAATGAGCTAGTGGCAGTTCTGTTTCAATTAAATGTTTTTTGTTCTCAAATTTACTGTTAATATCTGCCTCCCAACAATACCTCTTGCCCCAACACATCCTTTCTCAGCTGCAAGGATGGTGATAGCTCAGCTTCTGCCACTGGTGATGCTGCTCCCTAATTCTCTACCTTCCCATTGAAGGTTTTGGTTCTTGCAAGGCACTGCACCTAGTGACCGACAAACTTGTTCATATTATGGAAAAAGGCTTTAAGTAAACCCTGGGCTTCAAGTTACAACTATCTTCCTACTGCTGCAAATGCTAAGGTGGCTGAGCTGCCTCTTACAGGTGAGATTAGTAATAATTATGAATCATATAGTGAAGAAACTGTTAACACACCAACAGATGTGGTCCAAGACAAATTAAGCTACTCCAATTTTTTTCTTTATTGCCATTTACTGACATCATTTTCTGTTACATTATGCTACCTACTCCAGCAAAAAAAGTGGTCTGCGTTGTACTTACTTTACACATTATTTCATCCACTGTACAGTGTTTTTAATTTGTCACTATTAAATTTCATTTGCTATCTGTTTGTCCTCTTAACTGGAGAGTTTAGTTTTTGCAAGGGATTGCACACAAATGACTGAATCAAGGACTAAAAATCTTAAATCAACATTGTAGCCCCATGCAGCACTAGGGACATGCATATGTATTGAGACCTAGAGCTTATTTGAAGCCATTTTCAATTGGATAGTTTGGTCAATTTTGTCTCAGTCAGTACATGCAGTGGCAGCAAGGTGAGTTGGGATACTAACAGGAGGACTTCAATAGACTGAATGGACTTTTCTCATCCCCTATGTTTCATTTTAAATTTTGTTCTCAGGATGTCAGCAATGTTGGCGAGGCTACATTTATTTCCCATCACTAACTGCCTTGACAAGGTGGTGGTGAACATTCTTTGTTGTAGTGACGTTTCTATTGAATTCAATATCACAACTTGCCATGGTAGGATTTGAACACTCAACCTCTAGGTTGCTAGCCCAGTACTGTAACCACTGCACTGCCATGTTGCCTTACGGTACTGTTGGCTCCATAGCAAAAAATTACATTCAAGTTCAAGATTTTTTGGGGAGGAAGGGGAGCAGAGAAGAAAACAAAAGGAACCACCATCAATTTTATATTTTTCTTTGAGAAGCCTCACTTCAGTTAAGCCTCCATAAGTTAATTTAAAAGGCTGGAAAAAAAAACAGGCAGACAGATTTAAATGACTGCCAGCACTGGGAGGACCACTTTGGAACTTCTGGTCAAAATTATTTTTAATGTTGCCTCAAACATCAACAGCAAACTCCAAAGAATTTAATAGTGTACAGACATAGGAGCTTTCCAATGAAAAGCATACTGGTGGAGAAATAAAAGAAGAAAGTAGTGCAATTGGAGACTACTTTTATGCTGCATGACAGAGCCATTAAGATTGTGTCTATTTGCACAGATTTACTTTGGTGCGTCCAGCAGCCTTGGTGATCCCTCTCTGCTGCAGAAGAATCTAACATCTCTGTTCTTCCCAGTTAGTGAGGTAAGTAGAGAATCATAGGTGGCAGAGTTCCAATGGACTGAGTGATCACCATAACATCTTTAAATTCACATAACTTTTAATGAAGAGGGATTGGGGGGGGGGGGGGGGGGAGGGGAGGAAGAGAGAATTAAACCAAAAAGCAAATCCTTGCATGGCATTACCAGTACTTAACACTGTACTGAAAGTGCTCCAAAGTCATAGGGGAGGGGTCAGTAGGGTGGCAGGAAGAGAACTTGTACAAACTTCTGCCTAACATGAATTTATTGCCACCCAAGTGAGACCTACCTTGGCTGTCCTATCATCGTAGCTGGGGTCAGAGGACAAGAAGTCACAAATGCCTCTGGTTGGAACACTGGTGTTCTCAGTAATCCAGGTGTGAAGGTACACTTCACCCAGAACTCGTTTCATGTGTTCACGAGTCAAGTGGAGCTCCACTACGTCAATCCTAGTCTGAATTGCATTCAATTTCCTTGAAATCTTCTCTCGAATCTGTTCTTCAGTATTGGCTTCCTTCGGGTCCACTGCCAAGCCCTCTGCTTGGCTCCCAACCTCTCTACTTGGTTGGCTACCTTTTGCACTGGTCTCTGCCTCATCTGGCTGTCGACTATTCTCACTTAACAATGCAGAGTTGTCACAAAGCAGAATCTTTGACTCACGATGACTTGGTCTCCAAAGTGCTTCAGAGGGTGCCTTCTGTAGGGTCTGAAATAAAATCCTTAAGAGGAAAAGTCTTAACCGCCATAAGTAGTTAGATGGATTTGTCTCGAGCTTATGGTCTAGAGCTTCATCAAGTTCTGGAGGAATACGTTTTTCTGTCAACACTCGCCAGCGTATAAGATCAAGTAAGTCCACCTGTTTGAATAAATTGTGGACGGAAGATTCTAAAATTTTAGAAGCTGCTTCTTCTGGAGTTTTTAACGTGATAAACTGCACCTGGTATGTGCGGCTGGCTGGATGGAGACCATTATTTATACCTTCTGCTGTCACAAGTGCTAGGTATGCATCATTGGGGCTGAGACATATCCCATGAAGCCTCACTGAGCCAATCGACTCTGGCAATTTGATTAAGATATGATCAAACCTCACCGCTACCTCTGTGAAGACGGGAGTCAGCTTTCGGATGGTTCCATCAACAGAGCAAGTGTAGAAACTCCCAGTTTGCTTGTTGGCCGTCAGAGACACAATGGGAAGAGTGTGGAGGCCTGTCACATGAGAATTGTGAACATTCAGTCCAGCTTTGGATATCAGTAGCAGGCACCAGAAAACATACGTTCCTCTGGCTGCTACGACCAAGCTGCAGCTGCATTTCTGATAGGGATGGTAGAGAGAGATACATTTAATATTGTGCACAGGTAACTGATCCATTTCTTGCCAAAGAACCACTGGTTGTCTGAGAGTGAAGTAGCCTTTCACCGCTTTCAAGTTGACTGGCAGAATCTTAACAGGTCCTTTGGAACTGCCAACAATTAACCCACTCATTTTGCGACTACCGTGCTCATATTCCCACCATGATAGGACACTTGGGTCATTAATACCGGATTCAATGGTACTGCACGCTATGATAGAATCTTTGCCATGAAATGGGATCTGAAATTGCCATATAACAACATCGCCATTTTCAAGTAGGACAGCCAACAGTACGGTGCCCACATCTTCACACTCATTGTTGGCTTTTACACGTTGGGTATTGCAGATACTGGACCATTCCATTCTAACAGGAGTCTGCATATAATGTCTCCTTCGGAATTCAGAGAAATTCTTCAACTCCCCACCCAGGTCCGCATCCAAATGCCCATATTTGTTCTCGTACAGCATCTCACCATACACTTCTGTAATATCTAAAGCTGGCGTCCACTGCAATCTATTCACATTCACCTGGATGGACAGTCTATTGTCCAGTGTCAAAGATGCCAATAGACACCTTCCATTGAGGTCACACCCCAAGGGAGACCAACTGGTAAATTTAAACCCTCGCAATGGCGATAAAGCACCTCCTTCAGGATTAAAGACCCTGTCCATCATTAGGGAGTGACTTAGAGTTGGATCTTTTTTATTCAGGAACTTGTCCTTGCAGCCACTTACTTCTGCCTGAGAGCCAACCTTAAAATATATAAAATATAAAAATTAGCATTTTCTTTCAGCATGAAAATTCTTGTTACATTCAAACAGGAGTAGAACATTTAGCCTCTCAAGCCTGTTCAGCCATTTAATTTGATCATGGCTGATCTGGACCGCATCTCCATTTACCGGCCTTTGATCCATATCCCTTGATACCCTTACCTAATATCGAATGAATGTTGGAGAAAACATAACTTTTGGGCATACTGCTACAGTCAAACCATAATATGAAATCATTAGTTGTCAAATACCAGAGTAATTTTAAACCATAGATTCACTTCAAGTCTCAAGTTCCTTTTGGGACTTGTTCACTGAAATTGGGTCCCCCTGCCCCCCACCCCATTTAAAATAAAAAATTGCTAGTAAAATTACAGCTAGAAAGTGTTTATAGTGAGAGTGCAACAACTTGCACCACTGGAAGAACATTTCAGAACACAAAGCAGAGAGCAAAACATCAAACAGAAGACTGAAAAGATTCAAGGCGTCAGGAAAGGGGGAAGCAGTTTAAGAGTTAAGTTCTAGGAGATTTTTGAAAGAAGGTAGAAAGGTAGCAAGATGAGGTAGCAATGGAAGGAAGTTCTAAAAAGCAGACAATGAGCAAAAGATGATAGCTTTCAATAGGAGCAGACAACAAAGAGTAATTCAGAGTCAGAGGGTGAGGACTAGGACACATAGCCAGAGAAGTGAAGCAAAACAAAACCATTATACTGGGAGGCAGAGATCTAGTGAAGTTTGGCCAGGATGAGGATGATGGGCATGCAGGAATTTCTGCAAGAGGGAACTTGGGCCAGAGAATTCTGGATTAACTGTTGCAAATGGTAAAGGAGAAGAGGCCAGCATGGAGAGCTTTGGAGAAGTTGATCCTCAAGGTGACTAGGGGGAGTGCTGTATTATTTTGTATACATGTACTTTATTTTAACAGGGCTAAAATTTCATAAAATGTGGTATGAATTGGTAATCAGTTGTCATGTGATTTTTTTTTTAAAAACAAGGACTTTCAATTAAAGTTGGACCACAGAAACTTGGAATATAGTTCAAATCCAGTTCAGACTGAAAGGATGAATGGATAAATGTTTTCTGACTGGTGGTTGCAAGGATCCTTCATGAAATGAGTTTGGGCAATCACAATCCAGTTCCTTGTGAACGTGGGCCAACAGCAGAAAACTATCAATTAATGCTGAATTAGATGCAATCACATTCAACACCATAGGAAATTGAAAATGGCATGGAAAATGGAAAAAACACATTGGTTCTCTTAGGCTAAGGCAGTATAAAGGGAACTTTTGCATCTAACTATGTTATATCCAAGTTTCACATTCTTGATCCTCACATTCTCATTGCTTTTGAAGTCTGATTATGTTCCCAGGTACCCAAAGTGAGGGATGACCATAAAAAGAATAGAACATCTTTCCAGTCTGCACTGTCATCAAGCTCTACAAATCAGGTACAATGGATTGAAAGTAAAGCATTCCTGGGCTACCCAATCACCCCTGAAGAATAGCAACATCGGGTGAGAACTATACCACAGAAGTACTCAAACTTGTACAAGAGCTATCTTAATAGCCCCCAGTATTTCAAAACTAAATTCAAATCAAAAACAAACCCCTGAGGTGAATTGTTAGAGTTCACATCCTTTTAATTATCCTAAAGCAATTCAACTGTAAATCTAGTTGCTATTGAATGCCTACCTAAAGTGCAACGCAAGTTTATTGAGCAGAAAAATTGTGATCTTTTAAAAAATGCTTCCCAAGAGTGTATAATGGATCCAAATTATCTTTCAAATGATGCATCTGATTTTGGGGGATGGGTGGTAATAGTAACTTTTCTCTCTAGAAGGAATCCAAGAGCGATTGTGAGGTGTTGCTTCCTTGTTTGCGTGCTAAGAATTACCTTCAGAGAGCAGCTCTGGCTGGGTGCGGGGACCGAGGTCCTGTGGATCACCATGTCCAGCCCGTTGTTATGAATGTCGCAGATCTGCTCCAGGACATATATGTTTTTGCCGGTGGTGATGGAGAGCCGATTGTCCTCAGACCAACCGAGCGGCTCGGGGCCGCTCACCGGGTACTGAAGCTTGACACTCGGTTCCCGCTTGCTTGTCAGCACGACCCCAACGGCCGGACTGCTGCTGTTCTTTCTCTTAACAGAGCCCGCAGGTACCGCCGCCATCTTAAATAAACCCACCTCTGCTCCCGGAGCTGACGCTGAAACATTGCGACCGCTTACCCCAAGAAGACCCCCCCCCACCTGCCTTAGTAACCACGGTGCCCGATTATAGTGCCTGATATCACCAACCAGCTAGAAACTTAAAAACAGTAATAACTCGGATTGAAAGATCAACAAACAAAAATTTGTATCGAAACCAACTTACAAAATACTGAAAATAAATTGGAGAGTCCTCCTTGCCTCCATTTTTGTTAGAACGCGGTCTAGTACTTTATATTTAATGCATTTTGTTTGTGAAAGAAATCATCTTTGGTAATTATTATAAGTAAAGAAACACGCGTTGATAGCGCGTTTCTCGTCATGATTTGATGGGAGCTGTGAGCAGTCCTTGGGGTCCAGCACGACGCCTGGTTCCTCACGTGTCGCTGGTGTGATTGAGAAGCTAAAGCTCCTGGAGATTTGTCAACAGTGAACACCGAGCTTTAAATTAAATTTAAGACATGGCTGATGATGATTTAATGTTAAATATTACCAACAACCCCAAGGCACCCGTTTTTCATCAAGGAAAGAAAAAGAATGATCAGCGCAAGACTTTGAGAAATGCAGAAAGTTGGGTAAGGTGTATTTCATGTGGTTTATGCACAATATTTAATTAGTCTTTTGTTAGTATTAAGAATTAATATTGCTGTAAGTAAGTGATGGTAAAAGTGGCCGCTGTGAGCTACTGAGCTGCTAAATTGAGGCGAAGAGTTTTTTTAAAAAGTGAGTTTGTTATATACCAGGGATGGTGGCTCATTTGTATGGTGGTTTTGGTCTCAGAGAGCAGCGTGCTGGCATTTTATGCCTTTTAATGATATTTACAGATTAGGAGGGCAATTCGGCCCAACCATCTAGAACAGCCCAACACTTCCGTCATTGCTGCACCTAGTTGTTTTACAGAATCATAGAATGATATAGTACAGGAAGAGGCCATTCGGCCCATCGCGTCTGTGCCGGCTCTTCGAAAGAACTATCCAATTAGTCTCACTCGCCTGCTCGTTCCCTATAGCCCTGCAAATTTCCCCCCTTCAAGTACTGGTCCCACAACTTGAATCAGTTTCTTAAATGATTGTACCGTTTTTGTTTCTACCGCTCTGTTATGAAGTCCACTCCAAGTGTTGATCATTTCCAGTGTGAAGAAGAATGTCCTAATATAATTCCTGAAGTTTATCTTTTACTAGTTTGAACCCATGTGTCCTTGTTCAACTTCCATAATGTAATTTAAACTAGAATTCCTGATTAACCTTTTCCATAACATTTATTATCGTATATACTTCTATACAATCATCTCTCAGGTGCCTCCTTTCCAGACTGAAAAGCTCAAATCTCTCCAGTTTTTCCTCATAACTCAGACCCTGACATGAGGGACCAGCCTGGTGGCTCTTCTCTGCACTACCTCCATTGCTTGACTGTCTCCTTTGTTTCTCGGCAACCAGAACTAGATACATTACTCAAGGTGTGGTCTGACCAGAGCACTGTACTTCCTTTGACTTGTATTCTACTGTTTTGACTCGGTAGTTAAACATTCTGTTGGCATTGTTGATTGCTGCTCTGCATTGGCTGGAAATGTATCTACTAAGACTCCTTGGTTTCTTTCAACTTCATCTTTTACTGTTTCATCACCATTCAAGAAGTATGCCTGTGCTCATTTTTCCTTCCTGTGTGCAATACTTGTCTGCATTAAATTTCATCTGCCATTTTCTGGCACACTCACATATTTTGCCTTTCTCATTCTGTAGTTTCTGGGTAGTTTTTTTTATACTGCTCTTCAGAGTATGTTATCTGCAAATTTACCCAATTTGCATTGAGTTTCAGAATCCAAGTCATTGATGTAAATTAGAAACAGTAGTGAAAGGAAAAAAAGAACTTGCATTTATATACTGCCTTTCATGACCACAGGAAATCCCAAAGTGCTTCAAGACCAATTAAGTATTTTGAAGTGTAGTTACTGTTGTAATGTAGGGAAACGTGGCAACCAATTTGCGCACAGCAAGGTCCCACAAACAGCAAAGAGATAAATCACCAGATAATCTGTTTTACTGATGTTGTTTGAGGGATAAATGTTGGCTGGTACAGGCACCGCACTCAGTACTTATCCCCACCCTGACATTACTCCTGTAACCAGTACCTGGTGTTTTCTATCTTTCCCCCACTTTCTTATCCATACCCAAGTTTTTCCCTGAATGCCCACAGCTTTGAGCTTAATTAGTAATATTTCAAGCAAAACTTTATCAAATGCCTATCGGACATCTGAATGCACAGTGTTATAGGGTTTACCGTTTTCCTCTTTCCAATTTTCTCAGCTGATGATAGTGACTCTTAGAGTTCCACTTGTGTTTACAACCCTCTGGTATTTGCCAAAACCGGGTCGGTTCATGTTGGAGCTAGGACCTTGCACGGGTCAACAGGCTATTTCACCATAGACTGTATCACAGCCGAGCCCGAGCCTGATCCTGTCCTTATCTGATGCCCACTTTGACTTTCCAGTAGGAGTTACTAGGTAGCAATCAGGAACGGGAATCCCGCCTGAATTTTTTTTTTCCCTTCGTCCAGAGGCACTGACCCCAACTGCTGACCTAGCTGAGATCAGCAAGCTCGGCACAGACCAACCAATGAAGCCATGCCATTTCACAATGCGATTACTTTTATTCCGTGGCTGCATTACAACAGATGTGTACACTGAATCTTCTAAAACAAACATGTAACCTAAGAATGAAGGAAAACTTATAAAATACCATTTTCTTTGAAAAAATAGTTTGTATCCTTGCTGTCAACCTTTTCTATTAACAAGCTTGGTTTTCTCTTTATGACCTCATCTCTTTCTCTCTTTCTGTCTCTACTCTTGGGAATTACCTGTATTAAATATCTTGTGTCAGTAATTCTGCCATTGTTTCTTACTGCAGTGAGGCTCTCCTGTTGCCAATTAGTCTGTGAAATCACTTGGTTAGCATGGACCAATCTTGCCCACAAAAGCACATAATGCTGTTTTTTTTGTCTACTTAACCTTCTACTTTTAAATTAGAAAGAGAGCAGGGGTGAATGCTGAGAGACAAAGATTTTATTTTACTTTTGTCCTTAAGCAATGCCACAGGCCATAAGATAGTTATTTTACTTTTTTCTATCATCACAGTTATGCTTTACTCTTCATTTCTTTCCCTCAACTCCCACAGTGACACCCATAACCGCTGTAACACATCCATCCACCATTGCTCTGGCACAAGTTAATGCTTGTCAAAAAATAAGAAAAACAACTTCTTCATATTTTATGTAATCACACAAAGAAAAATTGGAAAAATGGAACATTGAAGGACAGGCTCCTGATGTTTACATTTTACATGACTGGTGGATCTGACCTGATGTAATATTTGCAACATTGTCACTCACGGGTACGCGGTTCAGCAACTACGTAAACGGTATTTTGTACCATTTTGTGTAACAAAACGTAAATGGTAATTCACTGGGGAGAAGTAGCGGTATCTTGGTGTAGTGCTTTTGGAAAGGAGAAGGGAGGGGAATCTCTTAATTGGCTTTTGAGGAAATTGGGTATGGTAGTGTAGTGGTTATGGTACTGAACCCAGATGCTTCGAGTTAAAATCCCACCATGGCAAGTTGTGAGATTGAATTCAATAAATCTGATCATTTTTGGGCCGCCACCAGAAAACACCACCATGAAATTTGCCAGATTGTCGTAAAAACCCAATTGGTTCATCAACATCCTTCAGGGAAGGGAATCTGCCACCCCTACCCAGTCTGGCCAATACGTGACTCTAGTCCACAAAAGTGGTTGACTTTTAATGCCCTCTGAAGTGGCCTAGTCCTCCAACACTTTCTCAGGGCTACAGGGAATGGGAATGAATGTGGCCACAACCTTCTCGGGACAGCTAGGATGGGCATTAAAAGCAGCCTTGACAGCATCACCCACAATTCAAGAACAAATAATTTTTTAAAAATACTTGATTGGGAAAGGTATCAAAATGATTGACAGTTTGGGTAAAAATAGAGTTTTTTTAAATGCTCTTGATGACGGTATTGAGTATTCTAGGTCAAGTATCAAATCAATCAGATGCAACACAAAGTAGCCTCTGCATCACCTTGACAATGGATCGACCTGAACCATTGAAGAGGTCTTGTTGCGCCAAACCTGGTATTTTTAACTTCTAGTCATGTCATCAGTATCTAAAGTAATAAAGCAACTCTACTGATCCAAAAAGATTCATGGTGTCCGGGGAGTTGCAGGAGAGGAGGGAGGGGTGTTGAGCATGTGAAAATGCAAAATCTTTTCTATCAGAGCATTTTCGCTAAGCTTTGACGTTTTCTCTATTGCTTTTAGAAACAGACGCAGCCCAAAAAAGAGAAACACAGGTTACAGGAGAGCTCTAGAAGTGACCTTTCCTCTTTAAAACGAGCAAACAAAACATTTTCTACTGCTAAAAGAAAATACAAGAACTCAGAGAAACAACCTCCACCTGGCGGGTTACCCAGCCTGGCTCCAAAGAAAAGGAAAATCGAGGAAAAGCCAGGAGAGGAAGAAGAGAAAAAGGGGGTGGCTCCTGTCAAAACCTCCTCTTTATTTAGAAACAACCCCGAGATCCCAGAGATACATAGGTAAGAGCTGAGCGTAAAATAGGGATTTTTTTAAGTAATGTATTTTCTGTACTTTTCTTTTTCAAAAAGACACAGTCACTAATCTTCACTTAGCCCCTTTTAAGCTGAAAAGTGGGACAGAGCAGACCATGGCTTGCTCATTGATTCCCAGTAATATTGTTTCCTGATCAACAAAATGATTCTTGTGGAGATGGTGGTGGGGGATGAGGAGGGGGAATATGTGAGAACCAGGTTGTGATTCCCCAAATAGTTGAATAATCTGCAGCCAGTCACTGGAATGGCCATTGTTCATATAGCTCACATGAAGAAAGGCCATTGGACAGGTACTGGAGGGCTACTGGCACCCATTGAACCATACCCCAGTGTGAGTAAGCACCTCCACAAGAGACGGGAAGAACTTATTTTTGTTGTTCTGTTTTTCTTCCCATCCCTTTTATGGAGTCTCCTAAACGCATGAACTTTCCCTGGCAGAAAGATGAGCTAATGAATAAAATAAAAATGTGGAATAGCGGGAGAGAGAATCAAAAACAAAAAGATAATGGAAGACATAGATAGCAAAATGGGAAACAAAAGGTGTTTAACAGGTAATCAAAAATTAAAAAGAAAAATTATTGCTTTCTTTGTGAACACAGTTTCAGTACCAATGATTTTTAAATGATCAGTTAGTCAATCTGAAGGTATATTTAGTAATAAATTAAATTGGATTCATCATTTACTACTAGGGAATCATTTGCCCTCGAAGTTCAGTGTATGAATATTTTTACCTTTACAAGTTTTCTAATTTTCTCATTGTTCTGATTTTATTTTCAGACAGGTGGTGA
Organism: Heptranchias perlo; assembly: GCF_035084215.1. NCBI lineage: Eukaryota > Metazoa > Chordata > Chondrichthyes > Hexanchiformes > Hexanchidae > Heptranchias > Heptranchias perlo. Next base: position 26,476,419 of record NC_090355.1, read on the forward strand.
AAACATTGAAGGAAAAGATTTTTACAACTAATTCTTTCAGTGAGCTTGATCTCCATTCCCATCTGGTCAGTAGAGGGTTTATCTGCCTTTAGTTATTCATCCACAAGGTTCAGGGTAGTGATGGACTAAAGTTGGACTGTTTGTTATTTGTGTGGGTACTTAATGTACTGACCTCTGTAATTCTGATCTTGAGGTTCTAATTTCTAGTTTTATAGCAGGTGATGGTAGGAAGCAAAATATGAACTGAAATGGACTGGTAATTTGGATACCAGTCTCATCCTAGATCAGGTTTAGTATATTCAACTTGGAAAGTAAGTAACTGGTCTGTTAATAGAACTGGCCAATGGTCTGATTTTAAACTAGTACATGTATTTCTTCTGTCTTATTGAAGAGCAGCACAGGTACCCCTAATTCGCAGTAGCTGCTGTATTTGGAGGTTTGCGTTCAGTGGTAATCCATAATTGGTTTATGTGGTGTTTGAGGACTGAGGTGTAGAGGATCATTTTAATCTAGATTCACTGCATAAAATTCATCATCCTCTATGGTCAAAGACTCTTTTTCTGCCTTATTATTCAGGTCTCCACACTCAACAATATCCTGAAGCTCTCTAACATGACAAGGTAAGGCCCAGAACTCTAAATTTATTTTGTATTGCATTACATATTTTTGGTTATCATTTGAAGGTTTTACTGCAGTGGAGACTCTTGCCCATGCTCAATTGGTATAACCCATGGACTTCCATTTAGCATGTGCCTATATCAGTTCAACAGGATCAGCATTTGTGTTTGTTTCTGGTAGCTCATCTGAAACAATCCAGTGTTTTTCTTAATCAAAATCTAGTAATAGCCTGAGAATACCAGGCTGGGATTGGATAAACTTAGATACATGCAGACCTAGATTTATACTTGCAGCGAAAGAGGTTCCAGTTCTAACTTAAAAATTGCGATAATAAATCCAGCGTTTGTTGTCCATTCTCCCATTACCTACATCTCAATATTTTTTTTAAGTCATATATTTTCTTGCCAGTCTATAATTACTAATAAACTGTGCGTCGACTTGATTCAGGTGGTGGCACATTCACATATGGTTCAAAAGGCTGTGGGTTTGAGCATCTCACCAAGACTTGAGCACATATTTTAGCCTGACACTGCAGTACAGAGCGAGTGATGTATAATCAGAATTGCTGTTTAGATGAGACATTAAATCAAAGTTCCATCCATCTACCTGTTTAGGTGGATGTTCAAGCTCCCAGAACAGGTTGTTTTCCTGGTATACTGGTCAGCATTCCTTCCTCAAACAGTACCACCAGAGACAGATTAAATGGTCATTCATCTCATTGCTTTTAGTAGGACAATGTTGATGCAGAATGACATAACAGTCACTGCACGCCATAAAGTAATTCATTGTGTGAAGCACTTTGAGATGTTTTGCTGACATAGTACGATGCTATATAAATGCAAATATTTCTTTTCACTATCATAAAGACAGAAAATGCTGACAATACACAGCAGATCTGTCAGCATCAAAAACACAGTGATTCCATTGTTTTCTGTTTTTAGTTCAGATTTTCAGCATTTGCAGTATTTTCCTTCTCATTTGTTTCTATATGGGTAAGTGTAGTGTTCAGCCAATTGTAAACCCCCACTGAATGACGATAGACACCTAAGAAACAGATTATCTGGTCATTTATCTCATTGCTGTTTGTGAGACCTTGCTGTGTGCAAATTGGCTGCCGCATTTCCTACATTGCAACGGTGACTACACTTCAAAAGGACCTAATTGGCTCTAAAGCACTTTGGGACGTCCTGAGGTCGTGATAGATGATATATAGATGCAAGTTCTTTCTTCAAACTGAAGAAAGAGCATTTCTTCTCCCAGGTTGATTTTGAAAATAATAATCCTTCATAATCAGCATTTTTTTCATTTTCTCTGAAGCGTTCAGAAGCAAGCAATTCCGGTGTTGCTTGATGGGAAGGATGCTCTGGTACAATCACAGACTGGCTCAGGTACTTGAAGCAATTTTTTGTTTAATTATTTTAAGATAATAAGGTGTTCAAAATCATGAGGGGTTTTGATAGAGTAAATAAGGAGAAACTGTTTCCACTGGCAGAAGAGTCGGTAACCAGAGGACACAGATTTAAGGTAATTGGCAAAAGAGCCAGAGGTGAGATGAGGAGAATTTTTTTACGCAGCGAGTTATTATGATCTGGAATGCACTGCCTGAAAGGGTGGTGGAAGCAGATTCAATAGTAACTTTCAAAAGGGAATTGCTAAATACTTGAAGGGGAGAAAATTGCAGGGCTATGGGGAAAGAACAGGGGAGTGGGACTAATTGGATATCTCTTTCAAAGAGCCAGCAGAGGCACGATGGGCCGAATGACCTCCTGTGCTGTAAGATTCATATATAGTGTTATTACGTAGGTTATAGTAGTCAAATAACATTTCAAAAGAAAGCTACAAACTGCTGAAATAAGGAAAGAAATCAATAACACTAAGAAAAAGGAAGATGATGTTCTGTGAAGAATGAGAGGGCTGTAGAAATCCTGTAAAAGAGCTGAGGATTACCCCTTCACAAGCTGCCACTGTTTGCTACGACACTGAGATTTGAATAGTGTCAAATAATGTTTTAATGTTTCATTGTCTGTCAAAACTAACAGTGAATTCATAAGCTTTCTAAAATTTCCTATGGAATGACACCTGTTTAATATGCATGTCTTTCATTGACTACCATGTCATTTTGTTGGTAGAGTAAAAATAATGACAGTGTGGTGAACGTAAGTATGCTGAATGTTATCTGGAATGCATTGTGTTCATATATAATGCAGGACTCCGACAGTCAAAAGTGGAAAGGACCAGCGTAATTTTACAGGCTATTCAAGTGATCATTGTGTATCCACTCATGATTGATCTCAGGGACTTCAAAGAGGGGATGCGCACTTATATATAAATAACATTTACAGAATTTTGAATAATTCACATTGCGCTGCACCATTATGGGAACCTCCCATTATTAGTGGAATGAAGGCCCTAGCATATGTTCAACTGATATAGCCATAGAGTTGTTTCAGTGAGCTCTTGCCCCAGTTCAACAGATCGGAATTCATCTTTGTTTCTACAGGCTGTTCTGAATCAGCTAACCATTACATAACTGTACAAGTTGAGTACTTGGTGCTGAGGGGTCCTAGTAAATCATAGAAGATTAACAAAAAAAACATGTCAGTTAAGCAACTCTATTATGGTAGCCCTCCCATGTATTTCTGATTTTGTTTTCTTTAATTTAAAAAAATTGTTAAATTTTGATTTTCAAAGGATGATTGAGCTGAATCAATTCATCTAAAAAATCTGAAGCTATAATTATAGGTTTGGTTAATTAGTGTATAACAGCAGCTGATTATTGCAAAGGGGAAAAAAAAACAGTGTCACTTGTCCAATCTAATTTTGTCATTTATATGCAGGCAAAACATTAGCATATGGTGTCCCTCTGGTCCAGTCCTTGCAGTCTGTTCAACCTAAAATTCAGGTAAGTTGTACTTACCTGATGATCAGTAAATATTTGAATGCCAACTGTTGCATAGCATCTTCAGTTTTATGTAAGAGGTGTGTTAGGGCTCTAATTGGTTACATAATGCTACTGTATCTGTTAAAATCCATGTAATGTTCTGGAAGTAAAACCTATGAAGAACATACCAATACTGATTGCTACTGTTTCTTTTGTGGATTGACAATGCCCTGTGTATAGCAGTGAAAGAGATTAACCAAGACCTGCAGTTATTATAGTTAAAATTGAGATTGAGCAAACAGGAATTAATATTATGCAAGCCCTGTACAACAATTGATTGCAACTACACCCCTCTGCAGGCTGCAGCAGTACAGCTGACCTGGCTTCAAAGCACAAGATTGTAATTCTCAAAGGCTGTACTTTAAACTGGGATCTGTTCCATAAGACTACTCTGTTATTTAATGAAGCAGTTTCACAAGTTAGCTAGTGTGTGAGACAGTAAAGGCTGACAGAACTGCATGAGAGTTGATGCCGCAAGCTGAAATGTTGAAACAGTAACGTTTTAACTGAACTGCACTGCCTCTTTTTTGCAGTTTATAATTGCTTGTTCCTTTCTTCTCTCTCCTGCTCTATATCTAACATATCAGTGTAAAAATGTAGTAAAGTAGCTTAATTTAATGACTATTTCTCTGAAGCCAGTTATGATTTAATCAGTAAGGAAGTTGCAGTGATATTTAGTGTCATTGTGAAAGAATGCAATCATTCCATTGTAGAACAAAGATTATCAAAGAGACTAAATAAAATTGACATGTCCTGTGATCTAAAGCTGGTTAACATCAGTAATGGTGCTTTTTTAGAATTGTTAGCGCTCTTGAAAGCAATGACAATGTTTAACTGCTAGCGGCCCATTTCTCATCTGAAAAACAGGCAGCCAGCAATTAAAAATCGGGTTGGGGGGGCACCTAAGCTGCTCCATTAGTGCCCACGACTCACCTGATGCAGCTGTCAGGCGGGCCTGTAAATGGGCGAGCAGCCCACCCACTTGGAATAGGCAGAAGGCTGCTTAAATATTCAAATCGGGGTTGTAGGACCGTGATTGCAATTTCCAGGTACAAATGGATCTAGCCACTTCTTATCAGGCGGTGATCGGCCTGACCAGTGGCCCTTAAAGGGACCGAAGGATTCTGCTCAAAAAAACAGCCAGGGAGCTTGTAAAAAGAATTTTTGGTGCACCCAGGAGGAGCAGGAGATTTCCTGCCCTCCCAGAATTGGTGAGTTGCAGCAGCGCGTCCACTTGGCAGTCGCAGCTCGTTGCAGGTATGTTAATGAGGCCGGGGCCTCAAAATGGCGCGGGCCTTATGCTGGCACGAATCTGGGGGGCGGATCAACGGGGATGATTTTCAAGACAATCTTGAGTCTGTCTTGATGTGATTGGTCCACGTGACACTACTGACCATTCAGATTCAGCTAGATCCCCAGACGAATACCAGAGGCAGCCATATTTTAATTCTCTACATTTTATTTTTAGTTTTCCTTTTTTAAAATTCATTTTAATGTTCTTCCCTCTCCTTTTTTCTCCCTAGCAACTATGTCATGTCATGCTCAACCTCTCAACTCTTGCCAACTAAGACCTCCTCTTCTCCGAGAACAGCAGTATGCTGGGGTCCCAGCCTTAGCCACTATATCCAACATGATCTCTGTGCTCCAGCTGATCCCATCCTGACCTCTCCCTCTAATCTGACACCAATCCAACCTGGTGCCTTCCTGTTTGTTTGACCCAAAGCGACATGTGCTTTAGCAGCCAGTCTACAACTATCGCTCCCCAGCCTGAAAACTTCCTCTCCTGCCCTGTTCCCCAATGCTCAGAACCTGTGACACTGCATGAGATTCCTGTACTTATATAAAAATGTTTGAAAGAAAATACTCTTTTTTTCCCCCAAAAGACTCATGTTTTCAACCCTCTGTATAATTTAAATATAATTTTAATATATTCCTATGCTGCAGTATCAATTTGAATTGGCCCCTGCCCTGGATTAGGGCATAGAGCTGTTAAGGCACGTGATGATAGAACACTGATATATAACATCTTAAAACTTGATGGGTATTACAGAGCTGGTTGTACACCAAGAATGGCTGCACATTAAAAGGCTCATCTGGTTATGCAAAGAAGAATCTATTTAGTTCTTCACATAGCCCTTAGTAGGTAATATGGACTAAACCTTTCTAATGTCTAATTTTGGTAAACTTTTTTTTTGGTCCGTAACATCAATTGTTGATTAGTAGTTAGTAAATTTCAGTCTTCCTAACACACCTATTTTTTTCAGGGTTGTGTGTGTTTTGTTTTCCCTCCTCTGGCTGAGAGCTCGCAGATGGAGATGCGATAAAGCAATCTGGGCTGACTCCCTTTTTTTTTAAAAAGGGATTTCATCTGGTCAAGAACTGTTTTTCTCTTGGTGGGACAGCTGAAACCTGGAGCTCCTTCTGTACATGGAATCAACGAACATTTTGTAGTGGAAAAGTAAATTGTCCATTGCATCCTCCACCAAAAAAATACTTCTTGTGGGGAAATAATGATACTCAATCCCTTAAATATTCTCTCGTTTTTGTTTCATAGCGCAGTCATGGACCATATGCTGTGGTCGTCGTTCCAACCAGAGAGGTACGTTTTTCCAAAAAAGATGTAAAATTTATAAATAGTTTGCATTTAAATTTACTTGGGGGTGAAATACTTTTATGTTTTAGTTATCCTCTCTCTGCATCAAATACTACTAGGTCAAGTATAGCATGCACCTGCTATATCGCAATGCTAGCTTTACTCTACCCAGCAGGAAGCCTGACCCCTAACCTCCGAACAGCACCCTAATGCACTACTGTGAACTGTTCCACCTCTTGCATCTGCCTGAGTGAGATTGCCAAATACTGGGCAGTTTTGAGCTGAGAGACTGCACCCACCAGGAACTGACTTCAGGTTCACATTGGGCCTTCACAGCCAACAGTGAGGGAAGTTTTACATGCCCTGTTATGTCTTTGTATGCCAGAAGGATGGTCTACTAACTCCCTTGCCCCTCCCCCCAGCGCCCATTTGTATATTTTATCTTCTCAGAGCCCCTTTCGTTTTCCCCATACGATATGCATTTTCTTAGCTGAGAGGGTGGGCAGGGGACCTGGTCTCAGGCCTCTGTTGCTCACTTACCATCAACAAGAAGATTTATAAGAGTGAACTGGAATGAGTTGCTCTGCAATATTTTTCTTTCTCCCCAATCTCAGCATCAGGGAGAAAGAAAAATATTCTCCTTTGCACCTTTCTATTTGCACCTCCCCCTAGAAATCCTATTTATTTTATGGAATATATGGATTGAGATAAACGTCTCCTCTATTAAGGGACTGTCCATAGGTTTTAAAATGACTTGTCTGAAAAGCTGTATGGCTTAGTGAAATGACATTTTGATTGGCAGTTGAGATGTATTTTACTGTATGTATAGTGTAAAAAGAAATCCAACTAAGATCTTTAAAAGCTACCATTTAGATACATTATCAGTGTAATGTTGGAAGTAGCCTGCAGTGACCTGACCTTGAGTGACTGATGCTGTAACTAGGTGTAAAATGAGCAATTCTTTGTTGTCCAGTGCTCAACAAGAATAAACATGCACGCATTAAAGAAAAGTAGGATGCAATTTGCATATTCAGAAAAATTAAATGTTAATATTTTGTTTATTCTGTCCGTCAGTTGGCCTTGCAAAGCTTTGTTACCATACAGACATTGCTCAAGGTAAGTGCACATCTCATCGGGAATGAGAACTAATATATGCACATTCCTTTCCAAATTGACTTAGTTGGAAATTTTCTTCACGAAATGACTCATACCATGACCTGGTTATGTAGCAATTAAGATTTAGCGTTTTAGAAAGCACCAGGGTGAGGGGGGAAAGAGAAAAGGGAGTCATCTGTCATTTCAGGTATATGTTGTAGATTGTTTTTCTCACCTATCTCCATACTAAGCCCATCTCCACCTACTTGCTTTTGAAGTTTTATTAGAGACCATAAGCTGACTGCACTTGAATTCAGCCACACCTGTGAAGTATCATTGGCTGGTGTTACAGGTGAATCATCCTACAAAAGTGGATAATAGGCAAAGAAAATCTGTTCTTGTCCAACTTTACATTATTGTTCTTCTACAATCATCATGTTACGATTTATCTCTTCGTTTATCTGGTTAATCGACTGTGTCTTTATTGATGTAATAAGGTCATTTTCAGTGCCCATGGAAAAACATATGGCAACAGTAATTCATAGAAACAGCCACGAAGGATGGCACCATCATTATTGCAATAAGAGATAGATAATTTTATACTGACTCCATTCTAGTTCTGTTGCTTTGACTCTTGTCAGATGATAAGCTGTAGAGATCATCAGTGTGATAATTGTAACAATTGCAACTCCCCCTATGACTTAATAGAAAAATGTACTACCCAACTGGGTACTTAGCCATCAGACCACCAAAGTTTCAAGTTTGATTCATGGGCTATTTGGCTTGGGGCATTATTAATTGACTTCAGAACCCTCCACCCAGAGTTATGGAGGGGAAACAGGTTACTTCCCAGTGCCCCAAAATGGAAAGTTTTGTGTGTTTACATCAGATGAGAAAAGATCAGTCCCAGCTGTAGTGCCTGATGACACTCACTATCTAGGCTCACTTGTGAAGGATGGACTTTGGTGAATGGCCTCTGGAGTCTGTCGAACCCTATCCTACCAAGAATCAGTGTCCTCGAGAGGAATGGAGAAAATTGGTGGGGTGGGGGGAGGCAACAGGATTTAGAAACCTAGAACCATATAAGTTTACTGCACAGGAGGCCATTCAGCCCATCATGTCTGTGCTAGAGCAATCCAAAACTAATCTCACTGCCCCATGTTTTCTCATTAGCTCTGTAACGTCCTCTGATTCAAATATTGATCCAGTTTTCCCTGAAAATATGCAATAGTCAACCACTCACTGCAGCAAAGCAATCTGTGCCCAACAACCTCCTGTGTAAGGACATTTCTTCTAACCTCTCCTCATGCTCAGTGACAACATTAATTTGATGACCCTTCATTACAATCTCCCCAACCAGAGGAAATGGTCTTTCCCTATTCACCCTTATCAAAACCCTTCATAATTTTAAAAACCTCTATTAAACCTCCACCTTAACCTTTGCTGCTCCAGTAGTAATCGTCCCAGTAGCTCAAGTCTGTTTTCATAACTTTTCCATCCCTTGCATCATCCTAGTGAATCTACGCTGCATGCTCTATTTGGGTCTAATGGCCTTTCCTTAATATGGCAGACATTGGTCTAGCTGTGGCTTAACCAATGTCTGTAACAATTTATCATTACTTCTTTACTTCTGTGCCCCATTAATAAACCAGTGAAGCGGACAAAAAACAATCGTACAGTTCATGCTCTTATTTGACTTCTTATTTGAGCAGTTACAGCAATTTCTTTTTACTTAATAGCCATTTACATGGATTGTACCAGGAGTGCTGATGGGAGGAGAAAAACGAAAATCTGAGAAAGCCAGGTATGTCTCGCCTGATCGGTGAAGTGAATAGAGAAAGCAAAACAAACATGAAATTGCTGAGTAAAGCACAGCTTTCTTATCTTATTAGGAAGGTGTTGATGGAAAAATGAGAACAGTAACTAGTGTGTCTCCACTAGTTATTTGAGTTAACTATTTGCACATTTTATTCCTGTCCATGTTTAGCAGTATTAATAGAAATAGAGAAATTTGTAGAATTAAAGGAACAGCTGCTTGTATTATTTGTAGTAAATGTGCTAGATTTTGCCCCCTCTTTATAACGCTTTGTGTGTTGTAACCCTGCCATGGGACTGCTGGAATGGGGTTGCCAACTTTTTCTTTTGAGGCTCATTTTGTTGCTCTGTTATTGGACATTCACAATAGCACCCCGTTAAAATGAACAAAATTGTTGGCCTTGTGAGGTGTGCTGTAATGATACTGGAGCATCAAAAACTGCAACCTTAAGATACTTGAGGAAAGCAGTACCACAGAGTAAAAAGAGCAAATTGATAATTTATTGGCATTTTGAAGATTTATCTTCCATATAGAAAATAACTCCTTTTTTTCAAGTAAGTGGCTTCTTTATGGAATGAGTTAAGCATGAGAGTACAATATTATCCATTATGTATGTCAAAGTGTACATGTGCGTATGTAATATGAAATTGTGCTACGTTGCTGTGTCAGAATATTGTTGCATTTCAATTTGTAGGAGGTGTGCTATCAGTTGGAGTCCTTTCTTAAATTCAAAAGATTGTGGGTTTAAGCCCCATTCCAATGACATTTCAGTGCAGTGCTGAGGGATTGCAGCATTGTCAAACATGCTGTCCTTCAAATGAGATGTTACACCCTGGCTCTGTCTGCCAGTTCCAGTGATCCAGGTGGACGTTAAAGATCCCACAGCGCTATTTGAAGAAAATCAAAACATTCTCCCCGCGTCCTCCTCAACGTTCCTCTCTCAACAGCATTCAAAACAGATTAACTGGTTATTCTCATTGTTGTTTGTAGGACCTTGCCATGTGCAAAATAGCTGCTGATTTTGCCTATATATCAGTCACAGCATTTCAAAGTAATTCACTGTGTGCAGTGCTTCGAGAAGTTTCTGAGGCTATATAAATGCAAATTTCTCAAGATTTGTGGTTTCTTGTTCTAGGTTACGTAAAGGTATAAATATTCTTGTATCGACTCCAGGGCGACTGGTGGACCACATAAAAAACACAAAGAATATTTGTTTTGCCCGTGTACAATGGCTTGTTATTGATGAAGCTGACAGGTAAATGAGTGTATGCATGTACTTCAATAGAGGTAGGCAAGTTTTTGCTAACTCATAGCTGAGTGAGGTTTGAGATTTTGTGTTAAAACTAAAATTGGGTTTAAAATTCTCTCTCTTTCATCTCCATCATGCACGATTCCTTGTCTGAAATGGTGGCTAAGAGACCTAATACCAGCCCTGTATTCCCTGTCGCGAGGAGATTTGTCAAGTTGTGTTCTTAGATTGGGAGCAGCATCTGAATCCCTTTCTTTCTTTCTGCTGCCTGTAACATTAAGCGATAGCAGGAATAACCTGTCTGCTAATGTTTGCCACGGTAGAACTATGCAGCTAAAGTTTAAAAAAATTAAACTTCTGTAGTAATGTTTTACAACCACTAGATGTCTCTATTGTACTTTACAGTGCATCACCACAACAAACTTGAGAAACATTTTCTGGAGTGGGGGGTAACCTAATTATGTAAATTGAACTCAGGCAGGTTGTGAACTAATTTTCACTCATGATGTGTTGAATTTATAGGTCTTACTTGCAGTCTTAACTAATGTCTGAGTACCATTGGGTTCCATCCAACATCATGTCATTTAATATTTTACTGAGACCACAAAAAAATTTCTTATAAATAACATTATTTATAATGTGTTTTTCTCCCTGCGAACAGATTGCTGGACCTGGGTTTTGAAAAGGATATCACTGTGATACTGAATGCTCTAAACGCAGCACATGAGAAACGGCAAAACGTTCTCCTCTCTGCCACCCTAACAGATGGTAAGGCTTTGGTTCCTGATGAATAAATATATCACTTTTTTTAAAACGGGGTTTCTATTCTGCTGTTGTACAGCCATTAAAATACTAGATGCTAGCTTCTGTCCCAGGACTGCTTGAAATTTGAATCTGCCATCCACATGTTATGAATTTCGCTTCCTTCATTGTCACTGGGCCAAAATCCTGGAAATCTCTACCTAACAGCACTGTGGGAGTACCTTCACCACACGGACTGCAGTGGTTCAAGAAGAAGGCTCAACACCACCTTCTCAAGGGCAACTAGAGATGGGCAATAAATGCTGACCTTGGTAACGACTCCCATATCCCCAGAATGAATTAAAAAAAAAACATTTCACTTGTCTTTGGGACCTGCCAGATGGATTGCAGAGCCTTTTTGGTCTTGCACTTTCCTGTACTTTTCTATATATTGCCATTGTGGTACGCACTAACAGGTAATGGGTAGTGTATGATGAAATCTATTAAAATGTTGTATTTGTTTAGTTTGTGCATGACTAGGATCTGGACTCTTTATAACTCAACCCTCTGATGCTAGGAATCAGTCTTTTGGCTCTGCACAGTACTGTTGGTTTTAAAAGCTTTAGTTAAACCAGAATTAATGACTACATTAATTAACTCTTTTAATAAAAATCAGAGCTGAAGTTAAATGAAAGTTATCGGAATATAATTATTTTCTGCTCGAGGCTGCTATTGTTTTTAGGACCATTTTTTTCAGGCACTGTGCAACACCCCAAGTCATTATTTTGCCTCCTAGCACTCAATTCAAGAATATTATTTGGAAGACTTAATGGAATTGTGCACATCACAGAGAATCTAAAATTCAGATGAACATTTTCTTTTGATTTTTTTTTCTAAATGCTCTGTGTTTCTACTCCAGGAGTGAATCGATTAGCTGGGATCAGTTTAAAAGAGCCAGTCACTATACACATCACAGAGACAAATCAGTGCAAGCCTGCATTTGAGACAAAAGGAATGAAGACACAGCAAGAGAATATCAAGAAAGATTCAGAATGCTATTCAATTCCAGAACAACTTCAACAGTTTATGGTGCTGGTTCCCAGCAAACTGCGACTAGTTACGCTTTCAGCATTTATACTCCAAAAATGCAAAGTAAGAAATGACGCAGAATACAGTAGTGTTGTGATTATGTTACTGGACTAGTAATTCAGAGGCTTGGACTAAGTTCAAATGCCATGATAGTTTGAGAATTTGAATTCAGTTGGAGGATGGGCATCAAAAAGAGAATCCTTGTAGGAACAGGAGTAGGATATTGAGCCTGTTCAATCGTTCAATTAGATCGTGGCTGATCTGTATCTTAACTCCATCTGCCCACCTTGATTCCATAACCCTTAATACCCTTGCCTAACAAAAATACCAATCTCAGTTTGGAAATTTTCAATTGACTTGGACACAACAGCTTTTTGGGGGAGAGAGTTCCAGATTTCCACTACTTTGAGTGAAGAAGTGCTTTCTGACATCACCCCTGAACGGCCTAGCTCTAAATTTAAGGTTATGCCCCTTTTGTTCTGGACTCCCCCACCAGAGGAAAAGGATTCCATTAATTTTGTCCAGTTTAACACAGAATAAGCTTAGACTCAATCCCAAGGTGGTTCCTCCTAAGAACAAAAGACCATTCAGTGTCGCATTTCCTTGTGCAGTATTTCTACTTATTACATTTGTGAATGATTGGTGGGAACTACTTTTATTTCAAACCCTGCCACATGTCTGATATTTTTTTCAATTCTTTACAGTTTGAAAAAAACCAGAAAATTATCATATTTTTCTCCAGTTGCGAGTCTGTGGAATTTCACTACACCCTTTTCACAAACGCCCTTACTTCATATTCCGACAACAAGGAGCTAAAACAATTACCTTTCTCAGCTTGTAAGATGCTGTTTCTGCGATTGCATGGGAACATGGAACAGGAGGTGAGTGTGCTTTTATTTGTGCGTTGAGGCTTGAAGAAACTGACACCTGACATGAGGAAATGATTTTCCATTGCCTCCTTTGATCCCCACTCTCCAACACCACTCACTAACCCTGGCAGTTTCCGCAACCTCTGCCTGGGCTACTCTTGAAACAGCTGCTAAGGGGTGTGCAGGAGTGCCATGGTTGATTCTACTATTTATCACCCAGACTGCGTGGGTGAGATCAGAAACTCTCTGTGTGGGGAACTGCAGGGAAGAAGCATCATGGTGCAGCATGCAATGTGCATCAGCAGGTCGCCAGACAGCCATTGGATCTCACTTAAATGGTTGCAGAAAATCCCCAGTTGATGAGATTCACTGGTTCTTGGCGAGGCTGTTAGATGGAAAGCCTTGGAGTATTGCAGAGCTCTGTCTCTGGCAGGTGAAGAAAATCATGGTGGGAGGAGGGGGATGTGGAATCATCCTATCCCACAAGACAAGAGTTTTATTTTTAAGTTGCCATTAGTGCTGCAGCCTGTGTAAGATGCTATAGTATAACTTTAAACTGTGGCATACAACCTTTCTAGATGCAGCCTGAGACATTTCTATTTCATCTGTGCTCTGAGGACCAGATTCTTTGGCAGCATTTATAGCATTATCATTTGGAAAAACTCAAATGGTTGCTTATGAATGTGGCTGCCTATGGACAATTACATTTTTTTTAAAAAACACAAATGTTCCAGGTATTCTGATTGCTACAGCATTTCAAATCCTGAGATTTCCAATGAGGAAACATAATTAGTCAATGGTTAGGATTTTAACTTGTTAGTGAGTCAAATCGACAATGTAAGGGAGGAAGGGAAAACTGGCTGGAGAATGGTTCATTCCTGCATTACTGGAACACAACCACCCTACCTCTGTGATTGAGGAAGATGGTGTGGATATGGAGAAAGAAGTAGTTGTTTTTTTAAGGAAAACAAACCTGCTGTGACAGTTTGATACCCATTGTAGCTATTGCACTTCAAGAGTCAGTACAGGCCGGGTACGAAGGCCGCACACACCCTGACCAGCTGTTACCTAGCAAAACAAAGATTAAGTGGATGGGTGTCAGGGGAGGAATTTTAATGTTTATTACCCTGAGTATAATTAGTGCATTATGTCTTCAAATTAGAGCTTCAATGGAGCTAAATAGCATACCCCATATGGTACTGCTGAGTGGATGCACTGCTGCATTTCAGATACAGTGAGATTCCTCTTACTGTCATTGTCTGTTGTCACTTGCTGCTTATCGTTACTTATTCTAATTTGTCCATTCAATATATCCCCATTATCAGAAAATGTCACTGTAATTTCCATGCATTGGCCTTTTTTCTCCCAGACCATTTTCGTGCATGTTAAAAATGCACGTTTTATCATTTTCTTATTCCAGTAATCAGATGAAAGTGTTTACGACTTTGTTGAAATGGGGACTGTGATTCAGTCTCCCACAATTTACCAGGTGACTTTATTTCAGAATGGTTCATTTGTATTATTGTATTGGGAAACCCACAATAAGTCTAAGCTACTGTGCAATTTTTTTTATTCGTTCCTGGGATGTGGGCGTTGCTGGCGAGGCCGGCATTTATTGCCCATCCCTAATTGCCCTTGAGAGCCGCCGCCGTCGCCTTGAACTGCTGCAGTCTGAGTAGTGAAGGTTCTCCCACAGTGTTGTTAGGAAGGGAGTTCCAGGATTTTGACCCAGTGACGACGAAGGAACGGCGATATATTTCCAAGTCGGGATGGTGTGTGACTTGGAGGGGAACGTGCAGGTGGTGTTGTTCCCATGTGCCTGCTGCTCTTGTCCTTCTAGGTGGTAGAGGTTGCAGGTTTGGGAGGTGCTGTCGAAGAAGCCTTGGCGAGTTGCTGCAGTGCATCCTGTGGATGGTACACACTGCAGCCACAGTATGCCGGTGGTGAAGGGAGTGAATGTTTAGGGTGGTGGATGGGGTGCCAATCAAGCGGGCTGCTTTGTCCTGGATGGTATCGAGCTTCGTGAGCGTTGTTGGAGCTGCACTCATCCAGGCAAGTGGAGAGTATTCCATCACACTCCTGACTTGTGCCTTGTAGATGGTGGAAAGGCTTTGGGGAGTCAGGAGGTGAGTCACTCGCAGCAGAATAACCCAGCCTCTGACCTGCTCTTGTAGCCACAGTATTAATGTGGCTGGTCCAGTTAAGTTTCTGGTCAATGGTGACCCCCAGGATGTTGATGGTGGGGGATTCGGCGCTGGTAATGCCATTGAATGTCATGGGGAGATGGTTAGACACTCTCTTGTTGGAGATGGTCATTGTCTGGCGCAGATGTTACTTGCCACTTTATCAGCCCAAGCCTGGATGTTGTACAGGTCTTGCTGCATGCGGGCTCGCACTGCTTCATTATTTGAGGGGTTGCGAATGGAACTGAACACTGTGCAATCATCAGCGAACATCCCCATTTCTGACCTTATGATGAAAGGAAGGTCATTGATGAAGCAGCTGAAGATGGTTGGGCCTAGGACATTGTCCTGAGGAACACCTGCAGCAATGTCCTGGGGCTGAGACGATTGGCCTCCAACAACCACTACCATCTTGCTTTGTGCTAGGTATGTCTCCAGCCACTGGAGAGTTTTCCCCCTGATTCCCATTGACTTCAATTTTACTAGGGCTCCTTGGTGCCACACTCGGTCAAATGCTGCCTTGATGTCGAGGGCAGTCACTCTCAAATCACCTCTGGAATTCAGCTCTTTTGTCCATGTTTGGACCAAGGCAGTAATGAGGTCTGGAGCCGAGTGGTCCTGGCGGAAACCAAACTGAGCATCGGTAAGCAGTTTATTGGTGAGTAAGTGCCGCTTGATAGCACTGTCGACGACACCTTCCATCACTTTGCTGATGATTGAGAGTAGACTGATGGGACGGTAATTGGCCGGATTGGATTTGTCCTGCTTTTTGTGGACAGGACATACCTGGGCAATTTTCCACATTGTCGGGTAGATGCCAGTGTTGTAGCTGTACTGGAACAGCTTGGCTAGAGGCGCGGCTAGTTCTGGAGCACAAGTCTTCAGCACTACAACCGGGATGTTGGGGCCCATAGCCTTTGCTGTATCCAGTGCACTCAACCATTTCTTGATATCACGTGGAGTGAATCGAATTGAATGAAGACTAGCTTCTGTGATGGTGGGGATATTGGGAGGAGGCCGAGATGGATCATCCACTTGGCACTTCTGCTGATGATGGTTGTTGGGGCTGAATGTTGGTGATGAGTATAGGAATGCACTATATACTATTGCACACTCAGATTATGGTAATAGTGTCTGCTGCTTTTATCTTGCAGGCACGGAAGCAAGTTTTTCTGGAGTTTTCGCAATCAAAAATGGGTGTCCTTCTTTGCACAGTAAGTACACCTCTGAAAAGAATGGAGAAACTCTAATTCTTTAGATTATTTTTGACTGGGTAAGTGAAAATCATTCTTCTAGTGGCCTATACAAAATAAAGCTAATTATAGCTTTCAAAATAACGAGTTAAACCCTTGGTTGCATAATTAAGAAAAAAAAACTCAGACAGATTGGCTGATGCAGTTGGTATGGATACACAAAACAAAATTGCCCATAATTTATCACCAAAATTGGCAATCACACTGCCATAAGTCCATTAGGATGTTTAGTGAGAGAAGTGGACAAATTCACACTGGTGGGGTAGGGAATACAGGGAAGCACTGTGACTCTGCACAATATAGTTCATTCAGTGTCATGCTTTGGGACTTATGTGAAAGCTGTGAGAGGTGCTGTGAGTTTTTTTCTGTCTTGATTTCCTTTTCTGTCTTGATTTTCTTTTCTTTTTTACTTGGTTCTCCAATTGTAGGAAACAATTGGAGAACAACGCTATATTTATTGTCCTGGGAAGGTGGTGGGGGTAATGGTTTTTAAAATGGTACATCAGAGGGTTTTCAGGAGTTAACCAATTTAACCCCCCAGCCCATATGTTTTTAAATAAAACACCTAAAAACATATTCTGCCCTCTCAAGTAAATGTTGAAATTACTTTTATTAACTGGAATTTACATTTTTGTATTTTTTGGAATAAAATATAAACCTCACTAAGCAATTTTTTAAATGTCAAAGTTACTATTGTGCCACAAAGCCAAAAAGTTCAACCAGCACTAGATAGGTTACATTTTCTACCAGAGATTAACTGGTCATTATCACATTGCTGTTTTTAAGAGCTTGCTGTGCGCAAATTGGCTACCACGTATCCTACATTACAACAGTGACTACACTTCAAAAGTACTACATTGATTGTAAAGCGCTTCGGGACATCCTGAGGCTGTGAAAGGCGCTATATAAATGCAAATCTTCCTTTCTATTTGGGGTTTGATAATCTAAATTCCTGCTCAGATCAGAGAATTTCCAGTATGCCTGCCAGCCAGCTTTGGGGACAACATAAATATAGTTTCATTGTATTCCATTTTTTTTAAACTATGGATTAACTTAATTTATTTAACTCGGTGGTTTCTATCCACCATGTAAATGATGTATAATACATTATACCCCATACTAAGCCATGAAGTAAGGAGCTAGCAGTGTATTTTATTGACTTACGAGTTAAACTAATAGCAATGAGATGAAGTATAGCCCTAAGTTCTGGATTTCCTAATGAGGTAGCAACCTGTATGGGTATAATTAATGATGGGTCCACAAGATTGTAGTTATGACTAGATACTGGAAAATCTTTACCATAGCCCACGTGAAACTTTTTGTTTTATTTGTTCTTGGGATATGGGTGTCGTTGGCAAGGCCATCATTTATTAACCATCCCTAGTTGCCCTTGAGAAGGTGATGATGGGCTTCTTCTTAGGATGGCTAGTCCCACATAGTAAGGGTGCATTTACTTTGCAGATGCCAGTTTGGGATTGTTAGCTCCAGATTAAGTTGCAGTCAGGCAGAACCCTGTTCACACTGCTTGGCTGCTGCCTGGCTAGTTAGAACAGTTAAAACATTTAATGTTTAGAGAGCAGAGAAGGGAGAATCTCTGATTTTTTTCAATATTTAAGTTGTGGTCAGGTAGATTTAAAAAGTGCCCAGAGAATTCAGTAATCTCACTGAGCAATTTATAAATTAGGTTTGACGCCATTCTGAATTTACACTCCATACGATGTTAAACCAAAGCTAGCCCCTCCAGGGTGTCTCACTCCACTTCACTCTGGAGTGAGATCGGATCCTGACTCCAGGCTTGCACTACAAGTTTAGCATTGGTCTCAAGTTGCTTCACACCGATGCTAAACCGGTGGCCTAAATTTTCTGATCAGCGTTGTGTTCAAAATCTAGTGTAAATGCATCCTAAGACAGCTCTGCTATGAAATCACCCACTTTTCATAGCACTTCAGTATGGAACTCTTTTCTTTAAGGACTTAGAGTGAAGCCTAAAAAGTGGTCATTTATATATGCAAATTGGTGTTATCAGCAAGAGTAAATTACTGGGTATCCCAGTTTAGTGCTTGTGTAGCACTATTGGAATTAAAGGAAAACGTGCGTGAGTAGCACTCAGCAGTTCCAAGGGTTGTCTGCTGTAGACCTCATTTTTTTTCTCTCACCCAATCCCCACAACCTGCGACCATTTAGTCAACTCACTACCACATGCTATGGTGACATTACACACCTGCTGCTTCCAGTGCTACTTAGGTCGGATTGCACTTAGATTTAAAAATGGCTCTTTATTTTAACGGTTCTAAATATTACATTGAGGTAAGTTTTCACAGGTGGATGGACTGGCTTAACAAAGACACACAGAAAAGAAAACTGCAAGTGCTGGAAATGTGAAATGAAAATACTTAGATCAGCAGATAAAAAGAGAAACAGCAGGTTCATTTTGAAGTGTAGGCCCTTCATCATAACTTTTTTTATATCAGAGAATTGACAGTTAAAAATTGTAATGCTCCAGAGGCCAAATTTATTTTCAGGATCAATGACGAAGATAACTGAAAATTTGTTTCCACAGAGGTAAATTAAACTTAAATTTTCTATGAATTCAACTAATAATTTCTATCTTGGCTGTAGAATTAATCGATGGTTGAAGTTTGGAACTGTTAGTGGTAAATTGTCACTCAAAGGTTTAAGAAATGTCGAAGTGTGTATTTATAATCGCACGTTCAGTCATTTCTGTAATTCGAGGGCTGATAGATTAGTGTAAAACTTGAGAACCGCCATCATTATTTATTATATCTGAGACTTAAATATGAAAAACTAAACAATAGAGAGTAAGGACTGACTGAAAGGACTGACTGAAAGCTTCTAGATATCACAACCTGGTGGGAATCTGTGGTGGGAATGTGCTTAAAAGTTACGGTCCGTTATTTTCACATTCTGATCGTTTATTTACTCTGGAACGTTGTGCTAAAACCCTTTTCTGTGAATTGACCACATTGGCAGCAACAGAGAAAGTTAAAGGGGAGTTGTAACCATCACTGCCAGGGCAGTAAACTGGCAGAGTAATCATCCACCCATTATAGAACTCACCCAGTACCACCCAAGCGGTGAAGGGAGTAATTAAGCCCTCTATGTTCGTAGAATCTTATAGCATAGAAGGAGGCCATTCTGCCCTTCTTGTCTCTGCTGGCTCTTTGAAAGAGCTATCCAATTAGTTCCACTCCCCTGCTCTTTCCCCATAGCCCTGCAAATGTTTCCTTTTCAAGTATATATCCAATTCCCTTTTGAAAGTTACTATTGAATCTGCTTCCACCACCCTTTCAGGCAGTGCATTCCAGATCATAACAACCCACTGCATTAAAAAAAAATTCTTCTCATCTCCCCCTTGGTTCTTTTGCCAATTATCTTAAAAGGGTGAAGAAAAGAGATTTTGTACCCTCACTTAAAATTAAAACAATCAGGAATATTTGTGTGATGTCAGCTGACAATAGTATTTATGTTTCTCTTTCATTGTTACAGATTGATGTCAGTTGCCGGAAATCATGAGGTCCATTTTCTCATGGGTGATAGGTCTTTAGTAAACCATAATTTTACTGAAGGTATAATAAAGGCAGATGTCCAGAGTGCTAGTTTTTGTAGAATTAGACTAGCCCAAAACCTTGGAAAACTTTCATTCCATTACATTTTGAATAGTTCTGCAGCTCCTTCCAAAGTTTGGCGAGACTATAAAAGATAAAATAGCTTAAATTCTTTAAAACAACGCTGCTAAAAAATGTAAAGAATAAGCTAATCTTGTATATTAAAAAATGTGTTCTTGATTTGTTTTTAAGTGAGGATACAAAATCTCTTTTCTTCAACCTTTTTTTCCACACCGGTATCACCAGGCCACTCACCTCCTGCAGCCAGGAGGGAAGGTGGCTGACTTGTTTCCGAACCTGCACTAACCATGCTCTTCATCTGCTTGCTAGAAGGCACGTGATGGTAACCTGGTGACCTCCCTTTATGGGAGGGTTGCAGGCCTTTGCTTGGCATCTCCCAACACAGCATGGCTTTCATCGAAAACTCAGTGGAATAATGGGGTTGTATTTGCAGGTCTCGTCTCCTTAGCACTTAGTAAGGTCATGCTTTGTAAATTTAAGACTATCCATGCACTAACTTCATTCTGTTCTGTTCTGCCTTTCTGCTTGTTTTGAACTAATTGCACTCGTATAATAAAGAGACAGGTGTCTTGTCCACTTAGAACTAGAAATGACCAAGCTGCTGCTGTCAGGTATTAACCTGAGCCGTGTGTTGGATTGTTTTGGCTCTCCTTGCTACTGCTTAGGCTGCAGAAGGTGGCATTCTGCACTCCAAAGGTGGCAGATGCTGATCTCTAAACGTGTGAATCTTGACTATTTCCACCCACCGAAAAAGTGTAAATTACAGCTATCGGGAGTAATTAGCGCTGATAAACCCTTCCGAGCTCATCCTGTTTGTAATGACGCACTCCTTCAAGGCAAGCTGTCACCAAAGAAACAACACTGAGTAAAGAGCACAGGGTATTACTGTGTAGGGTTTTACTTTGCCTTTCACGCTTAATCTAGTTAGTACGTTTCAAGTTTCAGCACAAGGTTTTATGTTGTGTAATTTTTCAGGTACCTAGTAAAAATATTTTAAGTCTATAAATTTATGAAAATGTGCAGCTTAAAAGCAAAAGCTATGCTGAGCCATCCCTCTGCATAACATTCTATGATACATTATCATCCCTGCTACAATATGCACTGTTGAGGTTCCCTGTAAAACACCTGAACATTAAGATTTTTTTTTGGAGATTCTAAGACTTGCATAAATGTACACAACTTTGAATAGCTTCCTTTATGTATATATGTTTTTACCTGTGGATTTTCATATATTTATAGACTTTTTTTTGCTCGGCATCAGAAAAATTAAACAAGATAATATCTTATAACTTATAATGGTTTATGGCTGCAAATATATTGCCGTAACCAGATTAAATACAAACGGTAAAACAAAACCCTGTTAAGATAAGGGGGGGTGGTTGCGCGTGTGCTTGTGCACAGAGTGCTGCAAGAGTGTTAACTTTTGACCTTGACGTACAAAAGTACTGAAGTGTATTAAAAGGCTTTGTACGTTTGGTCACTTTTGTAACCTGAAGTTTATCAGTGTTGCCTTTTTTGCTGGAAAATTGTATTGTTTCATATCCTTGAAATTAAATTTTTATTTAAAAGTTGGGACTCATATATTGTAGTGGTGTACCATGGCGTGGCAGAATATGGGCCCATGCCCACAATTCCCCATGTGGTGAGTTCTGAGCTGGGCTGTACCAGCAAGGACCATTAAATTATAACCACTGAATAACATTGTGACCAGAACAGATGACCCAAGTAAACTTTCAGCATGAGCTTAATCCAGCTTGGTGCATGTCACTTCGATTAACCCCTGACAGCACTCAGTGCTGGTTACTGCCAGACTGTCCCTTTCCATCTAACACAGCGATCAGTAAATAATACAAAATTTAAAATGCTGAAATTCCTCTTATCAATAACCATTCAGTCCAATACCTAAACCAGTCTCTTCAGTCCTCTCTCAGTTCTGAAACTGTAACAGATCCACACTGAGAAACCCACCGGCACACTGATCTTCCCCTGTAACAGCCCAACACACACCCCATTCACTTTGTAGAATCTTAAGTGTTTCCTCACAATTCCAAACACGTATATCCTCCCCCCTCGCTTGTACTTTTGTTTGGCAGCCTGTAGATGGGCCACTGCTAATGCTGCTAGAGGGTGTGCAAGAGTGTTGCATTTTGACCTGTCCTTTAGTTTTCCCTCCTTCTCTAGGACAATGCAGAATAGTTCATCAGAGTGCATTATTTATTTATTAAACTAAATGCTTATTTACACTTATTGATTGGTACTAATTTGAAGCCCATTTCTGGCATGGGTACCAGAGAAAATCTCCTTTGATCTTATTTTGTGTATGTGTTCTCCTGGTGATAGTGTTACAGTGAGAACCAGAGGAAGGTGGATATTCCCTTCCCCTCCATTTCTCTTTTCCCCCATCCCCACCCGTTACAAATTGCCCTTTCAGTGAACTTAATACCATAGGCACTATTACCTCTTGAACTGTATACGTTTCCATTCACCCGTTGCTCTCTGTCCTAGTGACCTGTTCAAGCAAAATTGTTGGAATAATGCCACAAAGTTGATTTTAGGGCTGTGCTGTGGGTGTGAGTGAGTCCACAAAGAACTGGAATGAAATTAACCAAATTGTTTGACTTTCTATTCTTCACTTCTGTGGGGGAAGGGACCTTCATCTCCTTTCTCTGGGATGGATTCAATTTTTTGCTCCTACATGGCAGGATGATGTTTAAACAGTGCTTCCTGTGTCGGTTTTGCATTGCATATGTGACCCACAAAACCCAAATTTAATGGAGCTTGCAGCAGTTAAACTTCAATCAGCTAATGCACATTTACAAATAACCTTTAATGATGCTTTAATTGTTTGTTTAAATCTCTATGCAGATTCCCCATTTTTAATGAAAAATTTCCCAGCTTGAGGTCAAAAAGCTGCAGTTCATTTTGGATTTATTCCTAGAAATGCAGCCTTGCCTCAGTCAAGCCTGCTCACATTAAAATGTTACACAGATTTTTAATTACATATAATATTGTCTGTGTAATTGTTCATTTGGACCCTGTTCTTTTTGGTAATGGTACAGTTTTAGAAAAGGTCATTCATATGAATTGTGTGCACCTAGGACTGAAGAGCTAACCTAAGATGCCAGTTTCCTCTGGTTTCAAGCAGTTGTAGGCGCTTCTGACAGCTTTAACTCCCTCTTATTCCTTCACTGATAGCACGATACAATCTGTCGCCTGGACGACGGGGGCCACTACCCTGCTGCTGGCTTTCTGCAAAAGGCAATAATGACTTTTGGCAGGATGGTGGGATGACAGTGGCAAAATGGTGGCCCCTCCTAGTGAATCGTTAGGTTCCCTCTCCCCATTAGCTTGCTCGCTTTGCAAGCTTCTGCACCAAATAAATGAGTCATTTGAATCCAACTGACAAGCTGGCACCGATTGCCCTGCGGTCCATCTGTACTTTCAGGCATCATGTAGCCTACCAAGTGGCATGCTGGGGTCTTGTCTCAGCACCATGTAATCTTCTATTCTGTCTGTCTTTTTCCTCTGAAAGGACGTAGCAGCACGTGGGCTGGACCTGCCAGAAGTCACGTGGATTGTTCAGGTAAGAGTCAGTTCTTAAGAGGCTTACAGCCTTGCTTCATAAAGTACATCGTGATTTATAAGCACTGTGTATTTGTCAAATGATCCTTGATCCACTCTCTTTGTTGTACGTTAGTCGTTTATTTACTCATTTTTTATTTTTCTGTGAGATAAAGGGCCGGTGGTATTTTACTTTTTAAAGTAACATCACTAACAGATATTTTTGTGCTTTCGGTTACGCAAAGGTTCTTCCCAAACAAAATCTACCGAGATTTTTTTCTTCATTCGAGCTAATTCATTTCAAAATTTGAAGTAATGATTGGGGGGAATAAACACCGGCCTTTATGCTATACCATCCCACTCTCTATTCGAAGGCCTTTGCCAGTGGCACTTTGCAAACAGCTTAAGCCAGTGTCAGCTTGGCTCAATTGATAGCAATCTATTATGAGTTCAAGCCCCCACTCAAAGATTTCAGTGCAGGATTGTCATTGGTGGCATCTTTCGGGTGTTATACTGAGGCCCCATCTATCTGCTCCAGTGATCCAAGTGGATGTTCCAGTGACCAGTTCTTTCCTGAGGGCAAGCCTGATCTCTGCTTCATGCCATCCTGTAATGGTACAGCCGAGATTGAAATTTGACACATTTTAAAATCATGAGTATGAAGCCACATCGTGTCGGGGAACTGGAAGGTATTCAAGGTAACATCTCTGTTCATGAAGGCAGATGAGTAAACTGGATAACCAAAGCCTAGTTACTCTAATGGCAGTTGTGGGCAAACTCTTAGAATCCATAATTCAAGGTAAAATTACTGAGCATTTGAACATGCATAGATTAATCAAGTGTTGTCACACAGATTTGTTAAAGGCAAGTGGTGTTTGACCAGGTTAATTGTTTTAATGAAGAAGTAGCTGATTGGATAGTTAAAAGAAATGCATTAGAAGTGGTCTATATGGTTTTTCAGAAGACATACAATATGGTGTATCACAAAAGGCGTGTTAAAAAAATTCATGTGCATTAGGGAAATTTAGCATGAATAAGAAATTCTTTCTGGACAAGAAACAAAGGGTTAGGATTAATGGGTGTCGCTTGGAGTGGAGAAGGAGTGGAAATTGTGCACCCCAGGAATCACTGTTGGATCCACTTTTGTTCTATGTATAGGAAACACCATATCTAAATTTGCTGACAACACAAAAGTTAGGGTTTAGGCAAACAGTGAAGATGATTATAAAAGACTTAAAGAAAACATACAGGTTAGTGGAATGGGCAGACAGGTGGCTGATGCAATTTAATATGGAGAAATGTGAGGTAGTACATCTTTGAAGCCTTCTAGGAGGTTACTAGATGTATACACTAAATGGAAAGATGCTGAAGGGAGTGAATGAACCTCGAGGGTTCAGATACATGATACTCTGCAAATACATGTAGATAAAGCCATAAAAAGGCCAATAGTATTTTGGGGTTAAGTAGGGGCATAGAATACAAGACTAAAGAGGTAATAAATTTGTACAAAGCAATGTTTAGGCCCAAGTTAGGGCACTGTGCACAGTTTTGGGTGCCCTGTTATAGAATGGAAAATAAAGCCATACAGTGTGGATTCACCAAGATGAGGAAAACCAAAGTTATGAGCAGAGGCTTGAGATACTGGAACTATTTCTAACAGAGCAGGAAAGGATAAGAGGAGATTTAATGCTGAGAGTGAAGAGAGAGGTTAGGAGATATTTCTTTGCGCATAGGGTTGTTGGAATATGAAGTGATTTGCCAACGGTAGTAGCTGAGATAGAGACCATTGCATCCTTTAAGAGCAAAATGAATAAATATTTGAAGTAGAGGAGATACAAGGATATGAGGAGAGTGCAGGGCCGGGGGATTAATTTTGGATTGCTCTAGCAAAAAGCTGTCACAGACACAAAGGATTGAATGGCCTTCTCCTGTGCTGTAAGCTTCTGTGCTTTGCAACACTACAGTGTATTGAAGAACCATTGTGCTGCCTTATAGGGAGTTTAGATTTGTATGGGGTTGACTGAATTTAAACACAGCAAAAGTTTTGAGTTTGGAGTGAACTTCATTGGTTTATTGTCTTCCCAAACAAAGTGATATTTGGCTGCATGCTCTGAGGTATTGCCTTTTCAGATTGGGTGTTAAACTCAAGTTGTGCATTCCCAATGAGCTTGAAGGCAGGGATTCTGCAGAACTAAATGTCATAGTGGGAGTGGTAATGAACTCCACAACTGAATTTCCCAAGAAACTCAGTACCTTCCCACCTTCCCTGCCACATAAATGAGATCTAGTATCATATTGTACTCCACATTTTCCAAGAACTGAACAATGAACTTGGACTGTAATTGCAATCCAGGAGACTGGCTATAATATCCCTTGCAGGGAACCCCGTGGCCCCGTGGTTGGAGGTATAGGAACTTTACACAGGCTCAGGGGCACTGTCCGCTGAAGGTGACCTTTAGGGAGTAATTATTTGCCTTCACAAATAAGCACTTAGAACTACAACAGCTTGACAACTTGGCCAGGATGTCGAAACCTGTCCGAGGTGTAAGATGCGTGGGCTATTTTGGGTCTGTTTCACTGGCTTCAGCCACAGTTTAACTGTGACATCGCTGTCTCTTGTTGCCATGGAGATGAATGGCAATCCTGCAACCTTGGCATATGTATGCATATTTTTTTTCCCTTCAATGACAAACATGTTTTTATTTAATGGTCATATTAGCAACCTTGCAAATCTTGTGAGGAACACATTTTAACTCCATATTGAAATCCTTCCATGTCTTTCTTAGTCATAGAGCAGTCAAAGCAGTATTGTACCTACACTTCAACAGCGGGATTTAGCTATGGTTTTAACCTGGGAAATAGTTATCATGCACAGTATACCTACTATTTAGTTGTATTCTGAGCTCTGCATATGTGTGTTGTGTTTTAATATGTGGGAGTCTTTTATACACTTACTTCTGCAGTGCCCTTCTCAATTGAAATTGACAGCTGCAATTGTCATAGTGTTTGATTCACAAAAATCCTACCAAAACCAAAATGGCCAAACCAATTGTTCTGTTTTTAAAATAAAAATTGATATTGTTGAATTCCAATATTTTTTTTTACACTGTTGAAATAGCGTTAACATGCTGATGAGGCATCCAAGATGTGTATATTCTTCTATGAATATGTGGACAAGTTGTTTAATCTTCATTTAGATGATCATGTTAACAAGATTAGCAATGGTCCATTTTCTTGCTAATCTTGCTGAACTGCTCCCATTCGCTCAGTGATTTGCACGGAAGCTGAAATGGTAGTGAGGAGCTGCTCAGATAGATCACAATATCCTCACCAAGCTTCATAATGAAAATCATTGATGTAGACCATGGATGAAATAGCATTTTTAAAAATTGTTTCTTAAAAGCAAACTAATTTCATTTTCTTTTAAATCCTCACCCGGATCCAGACTATGCTTACATTCTTCGTTGATCTGTTTTTTTGGAGTAGCCAGGTTTCCTGGTGCAGGAGGTAGTAACACTTGTCAATGTCAGACTGTAATGGAGATAACCATTGCTGTCTGATGTCACTTGTGGGAGACGTGAGAATTTGGGTGTTGGACTCCCCCAAGCAATTCAGACTATCTTCCAATGTAGTGTAATTTCAAAATAAGAATAAGTGACCCTGAAATACAGTGTTGACGCTCCAGCAACCTTGGTTGAAAACCAGGCCCACTAGCGGCATGGTGTCATACAACCCAGGAGGGAAACTTAGCATGTTACACCTCCATCCTGTACCAGCTGGCCCCTCATCAACCCTCACCACTGCTGTCCCTTCATCAACAGTGCTTAATGCCTTATTATCTCCTTCCGCCTCAGCATCATTATGGTTTTCTCCTATAGTTGGTATAGAATCTGTGACAGTACCTGCTTCATATAAGGATAATGGTAATTGGTGCTCAGTTGTGTGTTGCTTTTCAGCTTGTCTGGTTAACCACTGGATTCTCCTTTCACTGAAGAAACCCAATGGACATTGAGTGTCTAAGCATAATTATCTATTTTAGTATTATTATAATTTAAGCATGATTAGCTGAATGAACATGTTGATATAATAATATGCAGATCATAGAATACATGATAAATATATAAATTGATTGTTCTGTGCACCCCTCCAATCTCCAAGTCCCAATACCTTCCAGACTGTCTCGATTGCTACCTCACATGGCATCAGTTTCTTCATGTAATAGATTTAATCTTTTTCTTTCAGTGACATAAATAAACTTGTTCATCCTTTTCTTATTTGGGGATTTGCTGGTCAATTGAAATTTGTGAGATGGAGATCAAAGGATTTTTGTTAGGTAAGAGTATCGAGGGATATGGAGCGAAGATGGGTAAATGGAATTGAGGCGCAGATCAGCTGTGATCTAATTGAATGGCAGAACAGACTTGAGGGGCTGAATGGCCTACTCCTATTCCTATGGTCTTCTCGCCAAATATCCCGGCCCCACAAAGGAAAGAAAAAAACTTACCCTGAATGGCCTCTTCTGCTTCCGATCCTTTTCTGATTGGGTTCACCTGGCAAGATTGCCACAGTGGCTTCCCCACTCAAGTCAGAATTAAAATAGCAGTAGCGGCCTGTTGATGTCATCGGACTCAGCCGGCTTTAGACAAGTGCCTTTTCTGCATGTCTAGAAGAGTACCTTAAGATCGAAGACTAGGCTAGGATCCAGGGGGCAGGTATGTCAACTGGTCGATTTTAACTGCCTACATGCCTGTTTTTCGCCAGGCAGATAGGGTTAAAATCGACCCTCATAAGTTTTGTGATTCTGTTAGCGAGTCAGAAATTGAGTTGAAAATCAGGCATTTCTCCCATTTTTTGGAAAGCGGAAAATCTAACCCCACTGAGCAGCCTTGGAGCGAATTGAATTAAAAATCAATTTATTTTTTTCTCCTTTTTTCAGTATAATGCTCCGACCTCGCCTGCAGAATATGTTCACAGAGTGGGACGGACAGCCCGGATTGGTTCTGTTGGAAACAGTCTCCTTTTTCTCACACCCTCTGAAGCAGCATATGCACATGCCCTTGTGTCTCACCAAATCAGGTCAGTCATATCAAAAAGGAACAAAGAATTTTTTTCTGAAGTTACAGTACAGATTTATTCAACTTTTAATTATTTAAAGTCCTGTTATTGAAATTAAAGTTTTTCTGGTACATTTACTTCAGCATTGCA
Source organism: Heptranchias perlo (assembly GCF_035084215.1). NCBI lineage: Eukaryota > Metazoa > Chordata > Chondrichthyes > Hexanchiformes > Hexanchidae > Heptranchias > Heptranchias perlo. The sequence continues at coordinate 26,505,279 of NC_090355.1, forward strand.
AAGTTGTACTTGTCGGCTGTCTGGTAGCTAGCACCCTAGAATACTCAGATTGTGGTGTGTATTCATTTAAAGCAGTGTATACTTTAGTTTGAAAGCCTTATAGAACAATTCAATTACAATTCAAATCAACTGTCTGTCTGTTGAAACCCACCCAAATAGACAGTGCTGGAATAGCTCTGTGTCAATTAAAATAATAGTTGAAATGAGGCTGTATGCTCTTGCATGTAATAAATCTTTGGATATTGCTTCACAGCTATGGAAGAAATCTCAAGACACCCTCCTTTTTGCTCAATTTATGTTTTGGTTAATTTTCAAAGGTGTGTTGGGAAATAGAGCACTTTCACTTTGGCACTGGTGTCCATGTCAAGTGTTGACTTTAGGCACAACCAAACCTTGAATAAAGTTTCCGTAACCTTGTTCCAACAAACCACATGCTGCCCCTTGCCAACATCATCTGCAGATTGTCGTAAAATAGTATAGCATTTGGTTAGTTCAAAGAAAGAATTAAAAAATAATGGAACAGAAATTGAAACATCCAGTTTGATAATAATGGTAATAAGTTCATGTCATACAGCATTGTGGAATTGAGAAGCATCTAAGGCTGAGTTTATACTACAATTGCAGTGTTGGTGAAAAGCGATTTCACTTTGTACTGAGGCTTGTAAATGCCCCTGAATTCAGTGTCTGTTTCCGTCCTGACACTGGAACAAAGTAGAGTGAGACTCACTGGATTAGAGAGCCATGCTCCATTTTGGTAGGAGTTGGATTGAATTTTCACATCCTATTTAAGGAATGATGTAGCACATTTAAAATAGCAAAATGTACCACAGTGCTTCACAATGGCATAATCAGACAAATATTGATGGCAAGCCTGGGAAGAAGATATTAGAAGGGATGACCTTAGTCATAAAGGTGGGTTTTAAGGAGGCCTTTTAGGAGGAGAGGGAGGTGGAGGGAATTCCAGAGCGTGGACTGCAGGCAAGGCCACCAATATTGGGGTGAAGGAGGGTGTACAAAAGGCTAGTTAGAGGAATAGAGCGTTTGGGGAGGGGGAGGGGGGCGTTATAGGGCTGAAGGAGGTTACAGAGATCAGAAGGGGTGAGACCATGAAGGGATTTAAACACAAGGATGAGAATTTTAAATTGCAGATGTTGGGAGACCAGGAGCCAATGTAGGTCAGCAAGAGCAGGGGTGAAAGATGAGCGGGGCTTGGTGACTGATAGGATACAAGGAGCAGAATTTTGGATAAGCTGAAGGTTATGGAGGATCGGAGGCCAGCTAGATCATTGGAATAGTCGAATCTGGAGGTGACAAAAGCATGGATGAGGGTTTCAGTGGCAAATAGGCTGAGGCAGGCGATGTTACCGAGGTGGATTTGGGAAGTCTTTGTGATTGAGAGTATATGAGGTTGGAAGCTCAGCTCGGCGTTGAATAGGACATCGCGATTGCGAACAGTCTGGTTCAGCCTGAGACAATGGCTGGGGAGGTGGATGGAATCGGTGACAAAGATATGTGGTTTATAGAGCAAGTCAAAGACAATAGCTTCAGTCTTCCCATAGTTTAACTGGAGGAACTTGTAGCTCATTGGACAAGCAGACTGACAATGTAGAGGCAATGGAGCAGTGAAGAGAGGTAGTGGAGAGGTAAAGCAGGATGCCATCAGCGTACATGTGGAAGCTGACCCCATGATGTCGCCAAGGACGGATTTTTGGGAGACTCTGGAAATAATGGGGTGGGAAAAAAACATTTCTGGAGATGCTCCGGCTATGATCAGATAGGTAAGAGTGCATCCAGGTGAGTGTAATCCCAATAAGCTAGACAACGGAAGAAAGCCATTGGAGGAGGATGGTGTGGTTGACCATGTCAAAGGGTGCAGCGAGGACAAGGAGGGATAATGGACCATGGTCAGTCACATTTGTGACTTTGGTTAGGGCCGTCTCAGCGCAGTGGCAGGGACGGAAACCTGATTGGAGAGATTCAAACATGGAGTTGCAGAAAAGATGGACGTGGATTTGGGAAGCAACAACATGTTCAAGAACTTTGGAAAGGAAAAGAAAGTTTAAGATGGAGCGGCAGTTTGCAAGGACAGAGTAGGGTCGAGGGTGGGTTTAGCATTGATGCAAAGCCAAAATCATTTTGAATTGATACGAAACTTGTAATGTGAATGCAATGGAAGTTGAAAGAGAAACCCCTATTACAAATGACTGCCCATGCTTATTTGTCCATTATTCCTTAAATAATAAACTTTTGTGCTTTTTTTTTCTGCCCCTGAACTCCATTGAGCAGCATAGTCTGTCTGTCGAGCTGTTTTTTTTTGTTATTTTGAAAGACATTCTTTGAACTAGAGAGATTTGATCTGCTGGAATGAGTTCGATATAATATCCAACAATGTTACTAGTCTTACTGTATTCACTCTAACAATAGAACACGTCCAATATAGTACAGCTATAATAAATTTGGGTCCGAAGTATACTCTGGAGATTGATAAAATCATGCCTAGCCAAGGCCACTGAGCAAGTGTTTTTATTGAAAGGCGATTTGTACCAGTACTCAACAGTTATTTAGTTACGTAACTTGGTGAACCCCTGCTTCTTGAGGAGTCCTGCATTAGTATTGGTCAGTCTCTTGTCCTAAGCACTTCTATTGCAAAGATCATGAAACTGCAAACCCCTTAAAAACACTGCGTTAGTGTCCTCTGTACTGGGGGAAAAAAAACTACATACTGAGTTTTTGGCCCAAATCTTAAATTAAATTGTCAGAGCTGTCTCCATAATGCTCTGTTTATAATACCGGACAGCAATTTATTTTGACGGCATGTGTCACACCATGCTGCAAGCTGCCCTTATGGATCATTGGTGCAATTCATCAGCTCCCACAGTCCGCTCATTCATTCACTGAGTCAGTTTTGTATAGGTCCCAGCACTGATTGCAAGCTGAGCTGTCCTGGGCTTGCTGCCTAGCTTGTCTATGTTTTCAATGTAGTCTAAAATGCTTTTTATAACTTTTATTAAAACAGTTCAAATCAGAGTGTAAACATACTTTTTGCAATGGGAAAAGGCAAAAAAAGATTTCTTAAGTAATTTGTTTTAACTTTAGAAAGAGGGATTTTAAGTTTTTCCCATTGTTAAGAATTCTTAAACTCTGCATGATTGCTGTAAATGTTTTTTGACAAAGAGCGAGGTTGTGGACTGGTCCAGTATCTTGATCTAACTGATCTTTCACTGTTGTTTTTTCAAGCCTAAGACTCCCTGATTTTAAGGTATTTTTCTCATTACCCCTCTTGCTCTCACCGATAGTAGCCAGGTGATCTGCTCCCATACTTCTGAGGGGTACTTTGAAACAGGTGGCGAGGGCATATATGTCGACACCCAGCGTGACTCTGTCTCCTTCCCTATGGGAAAGTTCCTGGCTTCTGTTCAGTGTCTCCTTGTGGGGATACTCCAGAGGCAGGTAACTCACAGCGTAGAAGGTTGTGGGTACTAACCCGTCCTATCACTCTAACATGCTGCAGTGGTCCACTATGTTTTCTGTTCTGTGTCCTCGCAGGTAACTAATGTTTCAGATACAGGCTTCTATCTTCCACAAGTCAAGAGTCACAACATGAAACTTTGACATCTCATGGTTGCAGCTTACACATTGACCTTTGAACGTTTTTTCCAGTGTCTGGTTTATTCATAACGAATTACATACAAAAATATTTAATTCATATGCACATAATAAATATGGAATAAATGTTTATCAGCAGGTAGCACTTATTTAATCGTTGCAGAGTATTACATTTGTAGCTGCTGATTTTGTCTCTGGTGTTCAGTATTGGATAATACCTGCTGCATACATGTTAAAAAAAAATACTCATATCACCCATTCTGTAACAGATCCCTAAAGTTTACTGGTAATTACCTCAGCAATCGGCTACTATCAGTAAAGTTTATCTGGTTTGCCTAAAATTACATGGAATCAGTATCTTGCCAGGCTACTTGGGAATGTTGTTGTTTCGCAATTTAATTGCTGAGTAGCTGCAGCTTAGGTGCAGAATTCCATGCGATGCTTTCAACTATTTCATGAAAAGTACCAAATCATGTTGATTGTGCCACAGAAATTGAAATTTCTGCGATTCAAGTGCATGGTTTCAAATCTGACCAGCGGACACAATGGCCCGATATTTACCACTGGGAACGGTCCTCAGCAATCGAGACGATTTGGGGTTGATTGAGGGGGGGCTTGGAGCAAGGCAGCGAGGAAGGAGGGAGAGATTTTAAATACCCGCCTCTCCAGAGCTGGTTACTCGGCCGCCCCCCAACCCACCATGGTAAAACCAGAAGAAGACGCGTTCGCGGCGGGTTGGGATCGGGTTTCACATTTTTAACAGTTTAACCCCCGACTCTCTTCCGCCATCATGGAGAGGGGGGTAAAATTCCCCTCAATAACTTAGTATTTATGGGAGAGAGTATTTCATTTCTTTTGACTTAACTTTCTCTCTCTTCACTTACATAGAACTGTTTGAATTGGTTCACTGCCTGATGGGAGGGAAGAGAAGGAAAGAAAGAGAAAGCTACAAAAATGTTGCAGTGCTGGGGTTAGTAATTAAGTGAAAAGGAGGAATGCTGCTCCTGGTTGAGGGCAACAATACTGCGCACTCTTTGGTGTGTCTGTCGCAGAAGTTTTCGGGAATGATTATTAAAGCAACGGCCTGAAAATAAATGAAGCAAATCGTTAATTGGAATGCTTTAAAAACCTAAAAATGTACAAGGATTATTTACAGCCTTGTATATCAGTGAAGATTTTGTAAGCAGGATTTTTATTTATTTTTAGACTTGCAGAAGGGTTTTTGTTCCAGTTTCTCTTCAGTTAGCAAATATAAGTGTAAAGATCACTGAAACTGCAGCCTGGTGTGTCAGATGTGTGTGAATAGTTGTTCATGGGTTTGTGTTAAAGTGAGTCAGTGTGTGCTTAAATAAGTAAATAATGTGGACGAGTGTAGGATAGCTGCTATAAATGTTTCTTTTTCATTTTAGAAACCTAGGTAAAGAGTAAAGCCAGTAAATGCAGAGCATCACCAACAGTGAATAGAGCAGAAAAGAAATCAAGAAGTAGTGGTTAGCTGGTGCCGTTGTAGGAGGATGGTAAGGAGCTGCAGGATTTTCAGACCCTTGGGAAGGATGTGTTACATGAAGCAGTGACCTGGAGTTGATGGTTGTACTTGGAATTTTGTTTATATTCTTTTACACAGAAGGTTTAACGTTGGACGCACTTCCTGTTCAGATGAGAGCTTTATTGCAGTAAATCAGTAGAGTCTGTAACAGAATAATCCAGACTCCTGCCTTGCTTTCATATTTCCTCCAATCAGGAAGAAGGATGAGCAGGTCAATAGAATAGACCACCTGCTATCCCCGTACTGTCAGTGCCATTGGCTTTTTGCCTCGGGCTGCACTTATTGCTGGTCAGGATGGCCTATGACCATTTTTAATTAGCAATTCTAATCAAAATTACAATTAAAATCTTTTTGCACAGCAGTTGAAAAACTATGCATTATTCTGTGTGTTTTCCCTAGTGTTGGGAAGACTTGTCATTTAGTGATTATGCTAGATTTCAGTTTGCAATATATTGGCTATAAATTTGAAGACTGTTGTATAGTCTTGTGTTGCACTGTCTCTTCCCCCCCCCCCCCCCCCCCCCCCCGCCCTTTGCTATATCACGTACATCATGCTCTGTTTGTGAACTGCTCACAGAAGCTCCACAGCCAGCCTTGCAATTTCTCAGCTCTATGATTGCTCATTCACTGATTCATTAAGACAAGTGCGGCTTCAGCCTGGCACGGGCACTTGGATGATGGCTTCTTGCTGTGATTCAGTTCAAATATCTTGGAGATTGGTGCCTGGCAGATTGCCAGGAGAGAATGGCATGACATCAGTGCTATCACTATTACCCCCTCCTCCCCACCATTTTAATCCATGATGTTTTCATTAACCTTTCACAATAATTGTCATACAGTACATTTCACTTAAGTGTACCCCTGACACATACATAGTCAGTTAAAGAGGAAATGTGCATTTAGAACAGCCTGGAACGGAACTTCGAATAACTTAAGCTTGAAGGAGAAAAAGGGCAATCTGCAAAGTAAAAATAAAAAGGAAAACAATCAATGGAAACCAGAGAAATAAGAACACTGACCAAATGAGAAATAAGGACATGAGGGACCAAAAGAATATGGGGGGGGGGGGGGGGGGGGGTGGGGAGAACAGAAAAGCAACAGATGCTGCATTTATTACCTTTCCCTAGTTGCCACTTCAAAGGGCATTTAGGGTCTTGTGGAACTGGAGTCATATGGGGGCCAGTCCAGGTAGGGATTGGCAGATTCCCATCCTTGAAAGGCATTAGTGAACCAATCCAGCACTTTTCTGGTGCCAGTCCACAAATTGCCAGATTTATTGAGTTCAATTTCATAACTTGCCATGGTGGGATTTGTACAGTTATGACCTCTGAGTTGCTAACCTAGTATTATAACCACTAGGCTACCATACCCAGGTTTACTATAAGAGCTGGCAACTCTAGACTGAGGAGTTCCACATTTTTGAATGGGTGCCCCAAATTTCAGTGAGATACTGAAAATTGGGGCAGGGGTCCTGAATTCCTGGAACATAACCATAACGTTAGCCTACAGTAGATCACAGGTAAATTAAATCTGTTTAACTGTACTGCATTACCACTAGCTGATTGGGAAATGATAAATTAAATTACTTTTTCCTGTTTCTTCAGCATCTCTGAAATAAAAATGGAGGGCATACTTTCGAGTCTGTTGATGGAGCACGTTAATGGAAAAAAATCTGGACACAAGGTTTGTGATTTTTTTTGTTGCCCTTTGCATTACAGCGTTGTGTTCAAGTAACAGTGTATAAAGAGTCTTGTGTTAATAGTGCTGAAATTTGCTGGATGGGAAAAGGCAGTTGCCACCAATCCTCTCGGACCTTATCCTGGACAACATAGGTGACAGGCCATTTTTCAGAGTTTATAATCAGTGCATTTTCAATCTCCACATGAGCCACTACTGAACGGCTTGTTTTTGTTGTTACCACAGGCAGCTGTGTTTTTCAAAAAAAATGTTGCGTGAATTCATTCCAGGAGCACACAATTTGGAAAATTGATATGCCGGTGGGCAACTCGAGGGTTTCCCCTCACAAATGCTCCAACTACTCTGGTTCAGCTGGTTAATTCTGCATACAAGGGACAGAGTTACAAGCAATTGCACTGACTGGGAGAAAGTCCCAATGCCATGAAGCAAAAAACAAAGCTTTAGCACTCATATTTTGTGACTAATTTTTTGAATGGGTACAAAATATTGGTGCAGCCTCAGCAGCTTCCTGTTCCTTTAATAGACTAGGAGGCCTGACTTAATCACTGCCAATTCTTGTGGTGTCAAGACTTTATATAGGTCTCACAGCCGTGTAGGATCAAAGGTGATATATGAATGGAGTAAGTCGGCCTCAACCAGTCCATTGGTCGGCATAACAGATTTATTGCACCCAAGCGACAGAGAATGTGTGCCGTGTGACCAGGAGATGAATGAGTTTTATACTCATTGTTTTGTAGTCTGTAAAAGGGCTCATCCTGGGTCACAGAACCGTGAAGAAGTTCCTTTTAAAAGGAAAAATGATTGGCCCATTTTCACTTACCCATTGAAGATTGCTGTAAAAAGTCTCTATGTGGACTGCTGGAAAACTCTGCCTGCCCAGTAGTGTACAAGAAATTAGAGAAGTTCTGACAGTTACCCATGAAGTTGTGGCTTAGCTGTTGAGGGAAGTGGACTAACTTCTTAGAGATCAATCTCCCCCACATCCTTGCAACTTTGGTGGCCTCTCAATACTTTGATGCTGTAGTACCACGGTCAAGGAATAGGTTTGGCTATATTCTAAATAATGGGCATATGCTCAATGGGAGACTGAGTACCAAGTCTATTTAAAGTATACCCAGTGACTGTTTCTGCTTTTCACATGTAAGTTGATGTAGTTTTTCTTGGTTTAGAAAATCTACTGCTTTTGAAAACTGCAGTTCTCTTGGCTCTGGTTTCAGCTCTCCATGTCAGCAAACTGCAAGCTTGCGTTGTATGTGAATAGAGTCACATAACAGTTGAAGTTGCTGGCTAAAATGGTTCCTTACATTATTTCTTAATGTATGAGAAGAAATGTTGATTACATTGCATGGTTGTTGGATTGTGGCGTTTCCCCCCCTCAACCCTCAACCCTCAACCCCCAACCCACTCCATGAAGAAAGGTGTAATCTGATGGCAAGTATATTCTGTATCCAAGTTGTAGAGTTGGGGCTGTATCAGACTATCACATATTAGGAGGTTAAATATCCAAAAACGACTGGCTCACTGACTTGCATTCTGCAACGTTGCCAGGACCAGAACTACCTCCGTGAAGAAGCTGGGCGGACACTCTCGTTGTGCAGTAGCTATTAAATGGGTAAGCTTCAGACAGGTGGCGTTTTGAAATGCAGAACAGTTCAGACTAATCTCTGCCTTCACCAAACGTTAATGCCTATTCTAATTGCTAAAGTAGGATCTGCAGGTCAATATAGTTGTGCTAAGCCCTGCCATGGATCCCAGGCAGACAAGTTCTCCCACTGTGAGGTACCACTGTGAGAGAGTTAACCATGGTGTGTCAAGGACAAACAAATGAAGAAAAGTGGTAGATTGCTTGGCTGTAGGTAATCTGAAAGTCTTTAGTACTTAACTTTAGTTGTCATTCTTTAAATGAAGGTTATACTCCACATCTTGGTACACCAACTTGTTGTACTGCCATGCTGTTAGGATAGATGTTAGTCTATCAATGCCAAACATGAGCTTTAAAGGAGAAGAGAGTAGGGACTTTTGAATGTTAAGTACACTTATTTTTTCCATTACACACCACGCTCCGTTGGCCCACAAAATGGCAGGCCGGCAGGCAGGCTGGTAGGTGACTTGTGCCAAAACCGCTCTGTAATGCACACCACGAGAGCTGCCTGGGCTGACTACTCTATTTCCAATCCTGACAGTGTGGAAGTACCTGTTCTCTGCCCTGTACTCCCACATGTGGAACAGCTGTGACTAAAAGCTCAAATCCACTTTCTCCTACTCCTTTGGCATTTTTTTATCTTTTCTCAAAAACAAAATTATTCTGTCGCAGGATGGAGAAAGAAACAGACTGAACACACAGGCGTGCTCGGCGGGAATCTCTTTGGCTGACATCACTCGATTACGTCCGCTTCATTGTTTCCCACAGCAAATGGCTTACCTTCAGGACTCTACAGAGGGGCAATTAAAAGGCGATTATTTAAAAAAAAACAATTTGTAGGGAAATCATAGTAATACCAGGAACACATCTAGGGGTAAATACTTCAAGTACTTGCCCTTGGAGTTGCATACTCCAGTAGGCAAATCCTACTACTTACATATAATTGTGCTTGTCTCTACTTATTACAGCTGCCATTCTTTCCTTGTCATCTGGAACATGTTTTTCATGGAGACAGTATTATTGATAGTATTATCCTCCAAATACTTGGGGGGAGAAAAGCACATTTAAGAAACTTTAATAATTGCTGTTTAATTATCTAACTCACCATTGGTATACTGCTGCCTGGTGCCACAAACTACTTGAACCAAATTTTCCGCATTTATTTGTTGTTGTGGAGCTACAATAGTACAGTATTAAAATGTCATTGTTTAGTGAAACCATAACTATCGCCACTAAGTAGGATTCCCATGTAGAGTTTTATATTCAGTACAAAAGCATTGTTCATCCGATTGCTCTGTTAGAGCAATCCTGATGAGAAGCTTGTTCTTCTCTCCACTGATTTTTGCTTATTTATCTTAATGGTACTAAATTCCTAGTATATTCTGATAGGCATGCTATTTTAGACACCCTGCCCTCTAAAAGGCATTGATACATTGGAAAAGAGCAATAGGGGGGATTCTAGAACTAGGGATGAGTCTAGAACTAGGGACTCTTAAGTTATGAAGAAAAACTCAGTTTATTTGCATTGGAGAAAAGATTGATGAGACAGACATGAACCATATCTTCAAAGTGCTGAAGAGCATTGATAATGTAAATGCAAGCAGGGCAGTTAATTTGGAAGGCGAGTACTGAACTGGAGGGCACAAATTTAAAATTAAGAAGCCTCAAGTGGAGGTTAGAAGATTCTTTTCCCCCAGCCCTGCAGAGTAGTGGATATGTGGAGCAGCCTCCCAGCAAAAGCAGTTAGTTGCATAGTGGTTAACTTGTTTTTTGGAGTCTTTTTTTTAAAAAAAAGATAGAAAAGGCTTAATGAGTGTGTAGTTAGGAGTGGGATTGAAAGTTATAGGGATAAGAAAAAGAGATGATGAACTATTTCATGCAGAGTGATATTCCTGTACAGCTGGGCTGGTGGAAGTGCTGTTCTGAAAAGCAACAGACCAAAGTTAAATAATAAGGTTGTGAGGTTATCTTCATATTTTTGAGATTTCACACAAATAAGTGTGCTTTTGAGGGCAGGCAAAAAATTTGCAGAACTTCTACTTAGGAAATTTAAATTCAAATTTCGCCAGTCTTGTACTCAGCAGGGAACCTGGCTTGGAGGGAGTACGTTTCAAAGATAGGGCCACAACACTGTAGTGCCAATTCTCCAAACCTTTGTGCACCCCTAGTGGGAAGCCTTGCTCAATCGGTGGGCTATAAAGGAAGCTGCTGTTGGGCCTGATGTCCTTTCCTTACTCCATGCTTTCTTGGGATCTTCACAATGTATCTACTCTATCAGTGATGAAGACTACTTGATCCATAAGTGAATTATACAAGTGGAATAAATATTCAACAATATATCTGATGGGAGCACCTGAGTCAAATAGCTAATTTCTAACTAGCTCCAAAAGCTTTGGGATTTAATGGGTTGTACTTTCTAGGTTTCCTCTGCTAATAGCATGCTGTGTTGTTCTTGGGATCAAATATTGTATTGATACAAAGGGAAAATTCCTGGTTTTTAAAAATCCACAGTAGAAGGTAATTTTTGTGCCTTGGTAAATTCAGCTTGCTGTTAACATGAATTGACTAGTTGCATTTCTTCCGCTATAATGTCCTGATATACTTTGAGTAGCCCAATGTAATATTCTGGTCCTTGCATTCAATAAGAAAAATCAATTTAAAACACCAACACTTGATCTTTACTTAGAAAATCAAAGAAATTTGTGGTTTATAATATGTTCCTAAAATATATTGAATTGCAGTTCATGCCCTCTACATTGCAAAGTTAAGACATGTATTACTTATGTTTTTCTGAGAAATTAAGCTTCAGGCAGTAATTCTAGGGCTGCCATCTCTTGTCTCCCCAGCATTTAATGTGCACTGCTGGAGTTCGGTATCTAGAGCAGCTGGGCTGGGCCTGCTACATTAAGCAGTTATCAACTGATTCTCTTTGTAATTGAATGTTGTATTGATTGATGAAATGACAAATTGAGTATTTGGATACATTAAGCCATCAAAATGGTACTACTTCCTGGTTAAGCGTGCAGTCGGAGTCTTGCATAGTAACGAAGTGACATCCTACTACTGAAAGTAAAGCAACATTTCAATAGCTGGTACGTTACTGAAACAGTATCTGCATTTTCCTGCAGAAAAGAGCACATCACGATTTACCAAATCTAATACATATATTGCATTATGAATTTGTTTTTAATGGATTATAATAAATTGCCATGGCATATTTGTCATTCTATAAAAGAAACTCTTTTAAAAGAACTGTAGAAAAATAATTGAATTGCACAAGGATTCAAATAACGGAGTAATCCAAACAACCTTATGACATCACAAGCATCCTACTTTTTAAAAAAAAAAATCTGAAACATCTTTTGTTTGTTTTCAAAACTTGCTGGAGACACGTGGTGTCTGCAGTTCCATGGGATGATTGTGTGTAGAAATAAATGGATCAGGTGGGTGTTATAGGAACACTGGGACAGAATTTCGATCTTAAGTCTGTCTAGTTTTATTCTTACTAGACCTAATACAACATGGTCTGTCAGGTGAGCAACATGACTACTGCAGGAGTACTAATATGTTGCCTCCTTTTAAAGTACCTGTAATATTTTGCATTAATTGGGTAACCTTGCTCAACAAGCGTGAGGATAGCTAATGCGACAGAAGTATCAAACTAGTATCGTAGGGGGTGTATTTCAGAGGATGAAGTAGGAGAACTTCTAATTTATGCCATAGTATGACTGGATGTGCCTAATGTACCACTGAGTATGAAGAATGTTTTCATCTCTAAATATTGTCATCTGTCACTTTTTATCAAGAAAAGAACAATTATGATAAACCTAAGGACAAATATTTTCACACTATTGAAATTATTCTCACTGGACCTAAAACTAGACCTGAGGCCTGTGAGATATTGTGGTGTAGTTATATTGGAAGTGCTGTTTGACACCAGTACTGTCTTTTGAATAGTGCAAATTGTCAATCTGAACATTACAAACAAAACAATTCTTATGGATTAGAAAAGGCCATTCATACTACCAAAGCTCATCCCTCTAGTACGCCAACTCTTTTACTATAACATCCAACCTTATTTTCAGCCTCTACTACCTTGCCTGGCAGATCATTCTAATAATTTATTTCTCTCACAATATTTACTCTTTATACAAATATAGTTTTAAAATTATTTCTCACTAATTTAAATTTATGTCTTCTGTTCCTACTGTTGAATAGTAAACATGGGCAAAATGGCGAAGTGTATTGATTTGCTAATGTTGCTGTGCTGTTGACTTGTAGGATGCTGGCTTGTAGCTGTGATCTTCCCCTACACAGTTTATTCAACTCTCAGCTGGACTGTCTGGAAATGACAAGTCTCTTCCCCGCCAGGAGGGTGAGCAGTTAAGCTGCCTCCTTATACCACTTTCTAATTGGGCAATACAGAGTTCTGTGCACGTATACTTAAACATGTGCACAATGCTCCCTTCGCTGGCCTCCTGGTGAAAGTTGTTTACTTTCATTGAAAGTTTAACTTGAAAGTTTAACATTAAACTTTAGGGCCCTTTATCACCATTTGAAAAATTTCAAGATTCAGCTTTATACTGATTGCAGTGTAACTGCAAACCAAGCTGAGGCTGAAGTGGTGTGACGTAACGTCCCCCGGATGCAGGAAATTCAAATTGCCACTTTTAGTGCATTTTTTGTGTAAGCTGCATCACACCTAAGAGCACAATATGTGCAGTATAACTGCCCTATTAGCGCTGTTCTAAATTTTCCAGTAAGTGCAATAGCAACTGTAGTACGCCGTTACTTCTTTCAATAATATTGCTGTGTGATCGAGCTAAATGATAGAGTTCAAAACTTTAAAAATTACTTCTGTTTTGAAAATCGAAGCTGTTGAAATAGGGAGCATGGACAATATGGTTGTGCGTTGTGTTGATTTGCTAATGTTGCTGTGTCACTGACCACTAATCTGCTGCCTTGTGGCTGTGACTTTCCCCATACATTGAGTTCCAATCACTGCTGCACTGTCTGGGGAAAGACAAGGTAGTTCCCCTTGAGGTGTGTGAAATAAATTGGAGGAGATAATTACCTATGGCATTCTCACGTGCCACCTGCGATCCCTCTTGAGGCCTGGACACTCACTTGGTCAAAAGCAGAAGTGAAGAGAATTACCAGGGAGTAGGAGAATTGGAGCAACAGATAAATTAAAATTGTAATTGTGTTTTGTTTATGATGCAGTTAATCATGTCAATTTTTTTCTTCCATTTTGTCTCGAAGCCACTGATTTGTTACTGGGTTAATGGTTCCATGGGTGCTGGTTAGCCCTCTGTTACTTTTCCGTGTGTTGGTCTAGAAATTGGCAAATGTAACAACCATAAAGGATATCACAGCCAAGCCTTATTCTGACCTCACCCAACTTCCACTCCAGGGGCATTGAGACGAATTGAACCAGTCTTACTACTGAGCTAACTCAGCACAGACTGGGGATCAGACTTGGGACCTTCTGATCTGTGGGACTTAATACTATTTGCTTAGTACTACACTAGGCGGCGCCTTTACCCACAGAGCTATAAGGAGCTGGTGCCCATCTTGTACCTTCAGTTTTACTGCAAGGTGGATAGGCATGATTACACAACCTGTCATTATGATTATTTTAAAAGTTTTTAACTCCAAAATTAAAAATTAATTTTGAATGAGCATTCCTCAAATAAAGAATTGTAGGGGAAGGGGAAAGCACGTGCTTCTTAAATTCATGGTCTCAAAATACTGCATTGATAGGATCATGTGAAATATAATTGGCTGATTTTTATGAAGTGAAAAATGATTATAACTTGGCATTATAACTTGGCAATAATAGATACATTTTGTAAGTCATGATGTATATGTGATTGATCAAGGTACTGTGTAGCACCTCGTACTGAAGGTGATTGTGTTTCCTTCATACTCATTAAAATCGGAACAGTTATTGTTACAACCCAATCTTATACTGTGTGTGAAGGGCTTAAATCCCATTCTATATCCCAGACAAATATCACTTGCAAGCCTCTGATTAGACCCAATTTCTGCTGGAATCCACAGCAAGCTCTCAGCTCTTGATGGAGGCCATCTTCAATATAAAAGTGGTTATTAGAATTCTAAAACCTTTCCACCAGTCAGGCCCCCCTGATCTATTCGAAGACGTGTAACACATTGTATACAATATCCAGCTCAGGGCTCAGCAGCTGAATCTATGTTTGCTCAGTGCTCAGAAGGATTTCCACTCTTATTTGGTACTGGCTGCTGAGTTCAATCTCATGCCAGCAACTGTTACACTTTCTCATTAATTTTAAACAGTAAAAAGGAAAGAAAAAACATACCTTCCATTATTAAAAACTTTATTCCTTTAATAACATAACGCTAGGTCCTCGGGGAAAGGTCAATCATCCTTTAAAAAGTAATTTGACATTCATATTAAAAGCCAAGAAATTGCAAGAGGCACAGGGTGGGAGCTGTTGCAGTCCACAAATAACACCAAGCTGTCTTATTCAATGTGATCTTTAGCTACATTATATTATTTCTTTTCAGTAATATTGAAGGGATTAACCTCCGTGCCCCTTTGTGATTATTCTGTAATTTTCTTGTTATTAAATCTGTTATAAACCCATCCATTATTTCTCACTGAAACACTCGTTGTTTAGTTAACCCTTCAAGGACTGTTGTGCTGTTTGTCAATTGGAATGAAAGTCTAGCACCAATTACGATTTTAATTTTTTTTAAGTGTTCAGAGAATACTGACTGAAGAAATATTGTTGGATTTGGCGCATCTCTCTACAATTACTTTAGAAATGAGTGCTTATTATTGTCACAGATGTTACTTGATGGGTAACCCAGGTGTATTCTGCAAGTTTTAAAAATAAATGAACATAAATAATTAATGAGCACCTTTTTTTTTCACACACGCAGTCGGAAGGTGTTATCCTGCAGGAAGTAAGGGAATCAGCAACAACCTTGCAAAAAGAGTATGAGAACTACGTCCATTCAACCAAAGAAACCCTCCTGCAAGCCAAGAAAGGTCAGTTGCCATCTACTACTCTTTGGTTATAACAGTATGAAACCTTTGGTGGTTTTCATTGGCAAACAAGAATTAGAGATCTTTATAAACGGAGAGCTTTGATTAGTTCATCATTAATGAAGAAACTAGCACTTAACTCATTTTTCAAACACAAACAAAACAAGGAATAGAATAACTTGATATCCACGGTTTTCTAAACTAAGAAACTGAAGAAGGGATAATGGATACAGCAATAAATCCACATCAGAACCAAAGAACTAACTGGTAAATTTAGACTAAACAAGTCAAGGCTCTGGAGCAGAACTGGATTATCCTATACCAGTCATTGTTTGCATATGTCTTGTGGAATTCTTTTTTGCAATGCCTGTTTTACCTGTACTGAACAAACTATTTGATTAGTTGCTATCACAAAGAGTACAGAACACATTACTCAACTGACAGTATTCATTGTCACAGCCAAAGTACCTCATAATATCTATACTCATCCTCTTGGACTATAGGTTGGATATGAATCTTTAGTCACACACACGGATCAAAATTAGGAGACTATGTTATTGATCAATGTATGACTTTGTCGCACCTGTATTTGCAGGTAAGGCAAACAAGTTTACCTCAATTTCTAACACATAATGGTGCCAAATTTTTTAAATTCGTTTTTGTATTTACTGTCCCAGCCGAAGGGATGCATTGCTCCCTCCAGCACAGAAGATTTCAGTGCAGAAACTCCATAATTGAAATGGGCAAATATCTTCTGAAATAAAACAAATTTACTCTTAATTTTTAATGCATGCCAAATGTGACTCCCTGCAGTCATCTTATAACCCTGGAGAAATCCCTGATAGTGGTCTATGAGAATGTGAAAATGGGGGAGAAAATAAAACCAGCAAGAAGGCATATGTTGTTCTTGTGCACGTATAACTAGCGGGCTATAGAATGTTTATTGTTACAGATTATCTAACAGTCCCATTAACAGGATTAAGGATATTGATACTGTACATATTAGACTTGTGACATTTAAAAAAATAAATATGGAATGTTGCATTTGTATTTTTTTTTTGCTAAATTATACATCGTGTGCGTAGTGTTTCATGAGTAGTTTATCATTCATTTAATTTGAACTTGTTACCAAACAATACATTAAACACACAGTGGAGCCCGATTCTAGGGAAGAAATTGTTCTGGTTCTTTTTAAATACATTTACATTGTTAGTACACATAGCAGTTCTCCCTCCTCCCTGTCTTCACCCGACATCCACAGGAAGCAGCTAGATAGCAATCAGTAGTGATAACCCTGGCTGATTTTTTGCTTCCCTCCTCTTTCTCCACCTGCCGCTTCCCCCCCCACCCCCCCACCGCCCCCAACAAGCCCAGGGACCTAGAGGCCAAGTGTGATATCCCTTCTGCTGCCCTGGTTCAGCTCAGCTACACAGATCAGAAATCAGACCTGGGACCTTCCTCGTCTGAATGGTTTAGTTCTGCACTAAGCAAAGCAGACTCTGCCCTGCCATTGTGGGAGCTTTTTTTAAGCTGAATTAATGGCAGCCTGAACCAGGTCCATGTAAATTATTTGCTGCAAAGTGAGGAAATGTTGAATTCAAAGTAAATTTGATGCACCTTCTGCCTGTGTGTAAAATCTGACTGGGAAAATGCTTCATTTCTCATTCTGGCCATCTCTCACCTTAACGAGTACACGTGCGCGATAAAAAGGTGAATGAATTATTTAAGTGCTTAGAAGGCATTGCAGCTTTGACTCAGATGGTATCGATCTGAAATAAGCGCACTTTTACTTGTAAACAGAGCTTTAAAATATTCCCTAGGTCCTGTCAGCCACAAATCCATAAAATGACACATTTTATTACTGTTCATAAACACTGACGTGCTGCTGCTCTCACTCAATTGTACTTAAACTTTGTGCAAACAGGTTTTCAGCCTGAAATTCTCCACAGTAGAAAATGCCTGTGGCTACAGTCCATTATCTATGTATATTTTTTAAATTTTACTTTCTCAATCTACTATTTAGATTTGATTTTAAACAGGCTATTTCAGTATCAGTTTGTAGTTCTATCTCATTATATTTCTGTTTTAAGCAGTGATCCAATTTCCTTTTAGAAGGATACTGAACTCCTGTTTTGCTGTGTTTGATACTCTGGCAGGCTGTACCTATCTAATGTATTGGGCTTGATTTCCCATTTTATGTATAGTGTCTGTTTCCATTCAGCACAGTCACAGTTCAACTGTATTGTGGACTTTTTAGAAACGCTCCCATTAAGAAGGAGCCTATAGTTAACCACTTTACAGCCCCTCCCCCAGCACCAGTTTTCCCACTCAACCCTCAACTGTGTTTAGTACAGCAAATGTTTGTGCCCATCAGGTGAGGGAAGTCCTTTCTGGGCAGTGGAACATTCTAACACCTAGTCTCTGGTAATAAGTGCTCATACAGCACAGGTTAGAGGCAGAGAAATAAGCGTTTTTCTCCCAGGCCCAATGTTGGTGTAAACTCCTGCTTTGGAATATCACTCTTGCTGACAACTGACAAGCATCAGGTGGCCTATCCAAGATTATTGAATTGATGTTGAATTGTGGACCGGTTTGTGCTGTACACTCACGCATGATCCCCTTCAGGGATTGACCTACCCATATAAACCCCTTATGGAATCAAAGAAAGGAGACTTTCATCCCATCAGCCCTGAGGTGGTTCAAACCCAGGTACCAGAGGTGAAAAGACTTTGTTCTTACCAATTGGTAGCACTTGGTCTCTTTTTTTTAAGTAACTCGTTTTTAAAAAAAAAAGAGATGACTTAGCAATATTTGATGTTCCCTTGCTTATAGTTTCCAATATCTATTAATCCTAAATTTATGAAATTTCTGCCTGTGGAAGCCATGTACTGAATATTGAGAGTGGAGTTCAGCAGTGGAAAGGGTTAAAGTACATGCAATGTTGGAGGCAGGATGAGTAGATTGTGAATCCTTCCCATTGATCCTTGACTGCAGGCGATGCCAAAAGGAAACAGTTGAACATGGAATCAAATTGCTCTTTATTTTCTGCTGCTTCAAAGAAGCATCCTGCCTGCTTTGTATTCTTTTGTCGTTCAGTAAGTTCTCTTGTGGAATAACCCCCCAAACTAACTAGTAACTGGTTGGTCTCCTTTGGCGTTGTACACAGGGAGTCAAGACCAAGTATAGGTTTCAGGTAAAGCAGGGTTAAAGATCAGGGGATATATGGACCAGGGCATACAGACGAAATTCAGTCCCCATTTTAAAGTCATGCATTCTGTCTTTATTTTTCTACTTCCATTATAAATTCCATGTCCATATTTATAATTGACTGTCTGTGTAATTACATGCTCTCGCCAGTGGTGGTGCTGCAGATTTTTAATACAATATAGATGTGTCTTCTGAATGGGAGTGAAAGGGCTGTCGCTCTAATCCCCTGATGACATGTGACTAATTGTATAAGAATAATTTAGGTTCAAATTGCAATCCATGCTTAAAACAAGCAGTAAAGAAGAATTTCCTCCTCCTACAAAAAAAGTGTGAGTTTATGTCCTACTCCACGAATAATCTAATAAATTGGTAAATTTGGTGTTGCTGATATGCCTGCATCAAACTACATTACTGTACTAATGATTCACCTGGTTTGATGTCACTAATTCAATTTCTGCACACCAGGTTATTAATAAGGCGTTAGGCTTGGTATTCATGACACATCAGTAGCAGACCGTGATAGTAAAGACTCACTAAACTTAGTGTGTGCATTAGACCTGTAGCAGACCACAACCTAGTCTATTTTTCCACTTAATGTGAAGTAAGTGCTTCAAAAATTCTTCAATGAATTTGCTTCATAATTTTCAACTATGCAACATTTTAAATCAATATTAAGTTGGCACACCTTTTATTCTATCTCAATCAGAGGTGTGGCACAGAAATTGTAAATTCTTCCAGGCTCCCTTAAAAGACAGAACCTTTGTGCATTTATTTTCATTTTTCATGTATAATTGCTACCACAATCGGATTGATTTCTAATCACATTTTAAAAATGTTTTTCAGCGTTGCAGTCATTCATTCGAGCATATGCCACATATCCAGCAAGCCTAAAGCAGATCTTCCATATTAAGACCCTTCACCTTGGACACACTGCCAAGAGCTTTGGGCTCCGAGATGCTCCACAGAACCTGGGTAGCACAATAATGGCCAATCAACAGAAGCAGAATTTTAAACCAAGGGTGAAAAGGTGAGGGCCTTGACTCTGATACATCAATTATTATTTTTGTTAAGTAACTAAATAAAAGATCAAAGTAGTTTGTGTGTATGTATGTCTGCATAATATATATACACACGCATATATAATTATACATCATTATACGTTCTGCATATTTGTACGTTAAATGTTTCTAATTACCTATAAAGTCCACAGCTACAATATGACTACAAATATAGCAGCTGATTGTTATTTAATTTCCGACCTCAATTTCAATGCTACACACAAAAGTACGGCAGTGTTCCAAACAAAATTGTAATTGTTGCATGTTATCAGGGTCTTTCAGTTTTGTATAATCTAGTTTTACATTTACTTGTGCAGCATTCAAATGAGATTGTGTTGCCCTAATTATGAAGATAGGTTAGTTTTATTTGAATTTTACAATGTTTACTTACGAGTGCAGTTGTAAATTTTGCTTGGCTGGCATTTTCAGAAGTGTAAATTGATCCAACAACCCTGTCTTCATTCCATATACTGTATAGTAACGTTGTATGTTTCAGGATTGAGGGAGTGAATTTCCTCTGGTTTTCTCCCGCTCTGCTGCCGTAACTTTGGCGGAAACTCCCATTTAGCCACGTAAATGGAATTTCTGCCAATCATCCACTAAAGTTACAGCAGCGGAGTGGGAGAAATCCAGAGGAAATTCAGCACTGAGATGTTTTGATACTGGTGACTGAATAGAATGTATAATGGCTGCTCTCACTTGTCTAGTTGTACATTTAGGGTGGGTGTATTCCTACCCTGGGGCTAGGTGATGGGTTTATTACCATCTTCCCTCTTGTGTCCAGCCACTCCACACTCTAGGTATGTGCTATGTCACTTGTGAGCTGGGTCTTGTTGACAGGGATCCAGAATGCTTGGTACTTTTCCAGTCTTGGCTGGAGTGCACTCATTCTGACGAACATATATGCCATAGACGCTTTATGCACAAGTCTATGTCGGGGGTTTTAACATTGCATGGTGATGGATCTACTAGCTGCTACAGTAAACACTATGCTTGTCTGCATTCAGTTGGGATTCTCATTCCCTCCAGGATAAGC
This sequence comes from Heptranchias perlo, assembly GCF_035084215.1. Classification (NCBI taxonomy): domain Eukaryota; kingdom Metazoa; phylum Chordata; class Chondrichthyes; order Hexanchiformes; family Hexanchidae; genus Heptranchias; species Heptranchias perlo. The sequence continues at coordinate 26,526,105 of NC_090355.1, forward strand.
CTTACAGGTCCATTATGGATTTGTTTTATAATAAGTTGTCTCTACAGTTCAGTAGTAGACACTGAACCAAATACATGTATTACTGCCGTAGTCTTGCAAATGGGAAAACCCATAATTCAAAAGTGTCAAGAACTGGGTGACACAGTGGGTTGGCATGTTGTTCTTTCACTTCTGGGTTACAGGTTCAAGTTCAGATAAGACATATATGATCAAAATCTTCTTCCCCCTCAGTTCTCAGAAACCTTGTTCTTACTGGGCATGGATCCACAGCAAAAAACTGTCCACATTTTGGCACAAGCCAGAGAAACCACAAGGACACAGAGTTTGTACTGTTGCAGTAGGGGGTGTTTCACTGTGGCTAGGGTTAAAGCACAACATTGGGATGGAGTTTTACTCTGCATCTGTCTATATCCTTGCTGATTCATGTGGCCAAAATAGAAGCGTGTTTAATTTCCCCAGCACTAACATTCCTCAGCTTGAATTACAACATTCAGTAAAAAAAATAACAAACTCACAAGAGTCACAACTGCAGTTGTATTCAGGTGTACCCTGGGACTGGTACAGATTCTGTTTGTTATAAATTTTTAATATATTTATGTGGAAAAAAGATGGAAACAATTTTTGTAATTGTTTCAGCTGAAAAAGATTGATGTGGAGATGCCGGTGATGGACTGGGGTTGACAATTGTAAACAATTTTACAACACCAAGTTATAGTCCAGCAATTTTATTTTAAATTCACAAGCTTTCGGAGATTTTCTCCTTCCTCAGGCAAATGTTTCAAGATCTTGAAACATTTGCCTGAGGAAGGAGAAAATCTCCGAAAGCTTGTGAATTTAAAATAAAATTGCTGGACTATAACTTGGTGTTGTAAAATTGTTTACAACTGAAAAAGATTGACATTTTTGCAATTGATAATATGAACACTGGTGATTCCAAAGATGATACCGTTACAATTAGTACCCACCCTGACTCTCTTCATGCTCAAAGTAACAAGGCAGTTAGTTTCCAAGATAGGCCCGTGTCTGCTACAAACCAAAACTCTTAAACCTCATATTTGGAGCGAATAGGTTAATGTGCCACAGGATCAACAATGACTCTCTTACCAAGTCATTTTGCGCTGGAAGATGTAGACGGTGCCTATCATACACTCCTAATTGCAGAAAATCTCCGCACTGATAAACCATACAGTGCCAGCTAAAACCACAAACCAAATTCATTAGAAGACATAAATTTAAACAGTAGCAAGATACAGCAGATAAACAGCAACACAGTTTTTAACAAACAGCAATGCTTGACACAGTTTCCTGAAACTAAAATAAATAAAGAACTTATAATTGTATAGCCCATTTCACATTCTCAGCATGTGCCAAAGTGCTCCACAGCCAATGAATTACATTTGAATGTAGTCACAGTTATGTTGGCAGTTTGTGCACAGCAAGGTCCCACAAACAGCAAATGACTTAAATGACCAGTTAATTTGTTTTGGTGGTGTTGGTTGAAGGATAAATGTTGGCAGGAAACTAGGAAAACGCCCCTTTTCTACAAATAGTGCCATGGGATCTTTTGTATTCATCTGAACATTTAATATCTCGTGAAGGATGGCACCCCCAACAATCCCCTCAGCACCTCCCCCAGTACTGCACTGAAATGTCAACCTAGATTATATGCTATGGTCTTGGAGAGGGGCATGAACCTTCAACCTGACTGAGGCAAGCTCACACAAAATAACAAAGCATTTTAAAAATTCTGAAGAGACCCTTTTTTGTAAAAAAGAGTATTTTACCCTAATTTTGAGTGAATGTAACATAAAGTTTTGCCTCACCACTGTGCTGTGGAAATACAATTGAGCTGAGTGAATTCAAGAACTTAGAGAGCTAGCAACAAAAAGTACCTCTCCGAGGAGCATATCACACCTCAGGTCAAAGAAGATCTTTCATATTGGGCAAGTACTTCTGAAGAAAGCCCATGCTGTTTCTGAACAGGCTGGTGATGAATACTAATTATTTCTATCACCTGAGGAGGGGTGAGAAGTGAAAAGCACCTTCCTCTCTGTCTGATAATCTGTTTACTGACTCAAGCCTGAAACAAAGCCTACTGGAAACTTTGACTGCCATGACGGCCTCTTGAGTGGCTATGACAATCACAGACAATTATCTCCTGCCTGTCTTTAGCCAATATCGTGTATTGGATTTACCCACAGGCCTCAAGATGAGATACAAAGTGAATGCTAACAGTCATATCTCCATTTTAAAATCCAGTGCATTGGCCTACCTAAAATTCATATTGAGGAGGTTTAATATAAAAATATTTTATAACACTAATTGGTCTCCTATGGTGTTACACATGAGAAGTCAAGGCCAAGTGTAATCTTCAGATAAAGCGGAGTTGATAAGCGGCACATAATTGGACCAGGGCACACAGATGTAATTCAGTCCCCATTTTAAAGTCATACATTCTATCCTTCCTTTTTTTAATAATACTTTTATTTTATACTAGTTGATCTGCTGTAGCATTGCAAATGGTCTGTCGAGACATAATTCAGTTGCCCATTTTAAAGTCATACATTCTAACCTTATTTGGGAAGCTGAAAGGTAACGTTGGTTGGAACATAGGGATTTCTTTACAGTGCAGGCTGTGGAGTTCAGAGGCACTGAGGTGCTACAGCACCACCATTGATGGGAGGATGTGATGACAACTTTACATAGATAGTTTCCATTATAGCTGTGGACATAGAACTTTATGATGGAAAAAAATTGACAGAAGTGAGACAAAAACATGACCACACGAAGTAAGGATTCGTGGAGAGAAAATGCACACGATGTAAGATTTTTAATATATTTTGGATAGATTTCCTGAAACTGTGATGTTGTTATTGACATTTGAGCCCAGTAAAGTGTTCACTATCTTAAAAGCTAGATAAATACCACATTGATGAATGTTTTTTTTTGCCGTGTTTTATGTTTTGCTTCTTTCACTTCCATCTCGCTTTCATGCTCTTCGGGCTCTAGGCAACAGGTTGAGGTGGTGGGGAGGGGAGGTGGTGAGTGAAGTGAAGGACAGAGGGGTATATGTTCAATTCTCCACAGCTTAAATGCATCAGTTCCACTCTGTGCACCAATGTGAGAGCTGATTTCCTTGTTTTAGTTGTATATTGCTGTTTATACCCTTGGCTGTTCAATGATATAAATGAATCAGTTTTCCAGTCTTTAGATGAAGCGTGGTTAGAGGGTAGGGTATAATTTGACCAGGGTGCGCAGATGTAATTTGGTCCCCAGTTTAATTAGTCATACATTCTGTCCTTATGTTTATGTAATACTTGTGTTAATATAGCTAATTAGCAAAAGTTACAGTAGTTTGGGAAGCAGGGAAGTAGAGTGGGTTGGCGCACAGGAATTTCTCTGCAGTACAGGGAGAAGCTGGGAGACACAAAACCAAAGTGATACAGCACCGCCACTAGTATGAAGCTGTAATTACAGTGTGATATGTTTGCGCAGGCTGCCTCCATTATAAATGTGCACATGGGAATCTATAATGGAATTGCGCGCAGACATAAAATTTTTAATATCGATGGTGCTGGGTGGTGCTTGCACCTGTCACAGAGGCTATGGGATTTCTTCTTTTGTTGCTTTATTGTCTTCAACTGAAGTGCAGAATTATCCTGGGCAAAACTAGTTATGTATTTATGGTAATGAGTCCTAAACTATACTGATGTAAGTTTTCAGTAAATCTTGTTACAACATTAGAAGCACCAGGGTTTTTTTTTGTTTTTGTTTTTTTCCTCTTCCTCCCCAGCCCATGGTGATGTTCTCTTATGTTTGGGGGGGGTGAGGTGGTGTTACCATTCCATAAGCACTGATTGCCCCCCAATTTCCTCTGGTCATTCTTCATGTGCGAGTTTAGATAGTGAGTGTCAGCAGATTATTAAAAAGTTGGGGGGGGGGGGGGGCGTCCATCACAGTGGAGACCCAACCTGTTTTCATCCCAGTCAACCTCTGACTCTTCAAGCATGTAACGTCCCAAATTGACGGGGGAGCCGTGCAATGTAGCATACCTTGACTTCCAAAAGGCCTATGATAAAGTACTGCATGAGAAACTTCTTTACAAATGAAGATCATTGAGTATCAAGGGTAAGACACGAATAAAGGTTTTTAAAATTATGAAGGGGTTCGATAGGGAAGATGTGTCCACTTGTGGGGATGCCCAAAACTAGTGTCACTAATAAATCCAATAAGGAATTCATTATAGGAGAAACTTCTTTACTCAGAGAGTACTGAGAATGTAGAACTCACTACCACATGGAGTAGTTGAGGCGAATAGCATAGGTGCACCTAAGGGGAAGCTAGATAAGTACATGAGGGAGAAAGGAATAGAAGGATATGGTGATAGGGTGAGATGAAGTAATGTGGGAGGAGGCTCTTGTGGAGCATAAACACCAGCATAGACCAGTTGGGCCGACTCGCCTGTCTCTGTGCTGTAAAACTCTATGTAATTGTTGTGATATTTGTTCTAACGCGTTAGTCTTTTCTAGATCAGTAGTTTACAAGCCTTTCTGTGTGGGAGGGCCCCCTTGCAAATATTGACACATTCTCAGGGAATCCTTATTATAACTTATAAAAGACTGTCAGATACCCAAAGGAAAAACAGTACTTATTGAAGAAAACACTTTTTTTAAAGGAGACACTGAGCCATGGTGTATGGTATGCCCGGCCCCAGATGACAGAAATCAAACCTACAAAACATTTGGGAGGCCTTCACGGACCCCAGTTTGAAAGCCTATATTCTCGATAGACAGTCTGTTCTAGCGAGATAGTTTGTTTTGTCTGGCCATTTGGCTACAGCCGATGTGTAGAGATTTTGAGTTATTTTCATTTTTTAAGATTGTCACTTTTATTTTCATCATTTTACTGTGTATTAGGGAATGTGAAAATTAAAACACGCTTATATAATAAATGCAGTTAAAAGTTATACATTCTGTCCTTATGTTATATAATACTTTGATTTAGTATTGTTAACATATTTTTCGCACCCTTTCAACCCCTGCCGTTGTGCCATGTGCTGGGAGCTGAGCCACGTAGACCAGGAAGTGCGGGGATCTGATTTCAGCTGAATTTGCTGACCTCAGCCAAGGCAGTAATGGAGTGCCACAATAGCCTCCTTTACCCAGGCTAGCAAAGGAGACAAAATAGTCCAGTACTTCCCACACCTGATCACTATCCAGTGCCCTACTGGAGAATGTGCATGTGTGGGCATCAAGTGATGACCGGTTTGGTCACAAAGTCAAATAGTCCACAACAACAAAAACTTACATTTATATAACTCCTTCAACTTCAGAAGTACAAAGAAAAAATAGGTGCCGAGCCAGAGAAGGCGATATTGGGAAAAGTAATCAAAAGCTATGTCAGTGATTTGGATTTCCTTAAAGGAGGAGAGGGAGGAAGAGCTGGGGGGATTTGGGAAGAAATTCGAGTGCGTGGGACCTAGCACTTTGAAGGCACGGCCTTCCGTGGTCGGATGAAGGGATTCACAAGAGGCCAGAGTCAGAGGAATGGAGAGCTCGGGGAGAGGGTTGCAATCCCTTAGGAGGTAATAGAGAGAGAGAGAGATTTAAACACGAGATGGGGATTTTAAATTTGAGATGTTGGAGGACTGGGAGCCATGTAGGTCAGTGAGAACAAGGGTGATAGGCAAGCGGGTCATATTGCGGGATAAGATATGGGCAGAAGAGCTTTGAACGAGCTGAAGTGTATGGAGGGTTGAGGATGAGAGGCCAGCCAGAAGAGCATTGCAAATGGGAGTTTTAGCAGCAGATGTGCTGAGGTAGGGGGATGTTGGAGGTAGAAGTCAATGGTCTTTGTGATGGAGCAGATGTAGGGTCACATACCAAGGTTGCAAGCAGTCTGGTTAAGCCTGAGACAGAGGCTGGGAAGGGGGATGGAACTTGTGGCCGGAGCTGAAAATGATGGCTGCAGTCCTCCCAATATTTAACTAGAGGAAATTATGGTTAATCCAAGACTGGGTGTTGGACAGGCAGTCTGACCATATAGAGGCATTGGTGGTGGTCAAGGGGCAGTGGAGAGGTAGAGCTGGGTATCATCAGTACACAAGCTGACCCCACATCTGCGGATGATGTCGCCAAGGGGCAGCATGCAAATGAGGAAGAGGAGAGGGCTAAGAATCTATACTTGGGTGCCTCTTGAGGTCACAGGGCAGAGGTGGAAAGAGAAGCCATTGGGAGAGATACTCTAGCTACGAGTGAAGGCAATCCCACTGAGCTCGGCAGCTGAGGAGAGGCGTTGGAGGAGTATGGTGTGATCAAACCTGTCAACGGATGAAGAGGGATAATGCATCATGGTCACAGTCATTCATGACTTTAGTTAGGGCCGTTTCAGAGCTGAGGGAGGGACGTAACCTGATTTAAAAATTGTGAGGCTTGATTGTGAACTCCATGTTTATTTATTGCCGCCCCTGGTTGCCCTGAGAAGGTGACGCTTTGGCATGGTACCGGAGAGGTGTCGATACCCATGTAATTATACCTCAGCATGAATCATTGCCTTTAGGAGAAAAAGGAGCAAAATCTTTTGGGGGATGGGGGTGTAAATTGATTTTTGTGTTAAATAAAATCTTGTCAATGGAAAAAGAATAGTTCCATTTCCTTCCGACAGCAGTTTACCTTGACACAGTACGAACTCCAGAAACACTTCAATACAAAGCAAGCAACTTCATCCATGTTTTCTAAGTTGAACTATGAGTATCATCTGTAAAAGTAGAAAATCTTAATATAGCAAACTTTCTACCTGATTCAGTCATCTTTTACAATAAGAGGAAGAATAGAGATTTTTATCTTTACAAATGTCTCCCCGCCCCCAGATAAAATCCTTCATGTTCATGTAACTGCACCTTATTACTGCACGGTATAACACAGAAATAAGAGCTTTTAAAAAGCTGAGTGGGGGGAGCACTATTAGCAAAAAATCAAAGCCATTATGTAAAAAGAGGAGCCCCAATTGCTCCGCTCTCCTGCTAGTCAAAAGGAGTAATGTTAATTAAAAGGATCTATTTTTAAAAGGCCTGTTTACTGATGATAACTTCCTTTTATTATTCTCTGTAATGCCTGTAGTAATGTGTCAGATCACAGCTTGTGCTGCAACTAATAGAATAGACAACGATTTAAATTTGACCCGATTCAAAACACTCACTTGTCTCCCTCTGTGTGTCGGGGGATTGCTGGGGGGGGGGAACTGGTGCAGTAAACAGCTGTTACCTAGTACAATAAGCAAAAAGAGGTTTGTGTAAACTGAGCACCTGTTCGATAAGGATGCTCCTGTCAGCTGGCAAGTTGGGCCTCTTTCATTTGACTAAAATCTAACATTGTCATTTGGTTCTGTTGGGCTCCCTGGTGAAGAAGATACACCACGGTCAACCTACTTTTGTTAAAGTGACTAAGTTTGAGCTATAATTAGTTATTTTTTTGTATTGCTTAGCTGTTGATAACTGTTGAATAGCAGTAGACTGATGTAACTGTATCTTTGAACCCACTGTTCACTAAATTGAAGCATGACTTTTAAAGTTTTTTTTATTTTGCCCTTTTATAATTCTTTTTAATCTAATTTTTTTGGTGTGATTCTTACCACATCATGGCTCCATTACAAGCCTATTGTGTAAATGAGGGTGTTCTAATGATTTAACAGCCTTTGCAGGTTTGACCTATTGATTTATACTTGTCCTCTGGCTAGAAGCTTTAAATGAATTAATGATCTTCATTTTGAAAAATGTCAAAGTCAGTATAGGAATTGTTTTGATTTGTTTTCTAGATTTTCCCCACCTCTCCTGAAGGCATTGACTTGCTGCAGTACAGTTTCATGGGTGACAGCAGCAGTCCAGTACCACACTCACCTTTCTGTCACCTCTCACTCCGGCCTCTTGTGCATTCCTCCCCCCCTCCCCTCGTCTCACCGTTGCCAGCCATGCCTGCAGCCGTCTAGGTTCAACACTCTGGAATTTCTTCCCTAAATCCGTCTGTCTATCCACCGCCCTCTCCTGTTTTAAGACCTTCCTTAAAGCCCACCTCTTTGACCACGCATTTGGTCACCCCCTTCTAACATTTCCCCACATTACAACAGTCACTACACTTCAAAAGCACTTCATTGGCTGTGAAGCGCTTTGGGATGTCCTGAGGTTGTGCAAGGCGCTATATACATGCAAGTTCTTTCTTTAATATCTCTTCTGTGAAGCGCCTTTTGACTTTTTTAAGTTAAAGACTGTATATAAATGCCAGTTCTTAGTGTCTTTGTTGTCAAGCCTAGACCATGAGTGTTAACTGGATATTTTACCACGGGGGGCATCACAGCTAAGCCTGATTGTACCCTTACGTGATATAGGTAAACATGCATTTTCCAGAAGGGGTCACATGATGTCAATCAGGATCAGATTCTACCACCTCCTTTCCATCCCTCCCCCTCCCTCAGCCCAGGGGCAATGGGGTGATTGTGGTGTTTCTTGAATATGCCATAGGGAGGTGCGAAAGGAAGGATTGGCTGTTTCCCAGTCACTTGTCTCATTTTTAGCCAGGTGTGCGGCATTGAAGGACCTAAAAGAGGAACAGGAAAATAAATTTAATGAGCTATTTTTAAGACTCCCATTATGTTGACAGTGATTATTTTATGGAATTATATTTAATCCTACCTTGGTACAGTCTGAACTACTTTCACTTTCTTGCTGTTACCTTGATTATTATGCTTTGTGCTAGTCACGTTATCTCAAAGCAGAATTCTATTATTAGTGTCAGCCTGGCTCAGTGGTAGTAGTCTGACCTCTGAGTCAGAAGGTCATACGTACAAACCCCACTTCAGGACATGAGCACACAAATCTAGCCTGACGCTTCAATGCAGTACTGAAGGAGTGCTGCATTGTCAGAGGTGCTATCTTTTGGATGAGATGTTAAACTGAGTTCCTGTCTGCCTGTTTCCATGGATGTAAAAGATCCCATGGCACTATTCCAAAAAGTTTTCCCAGTGTCCTGGTCAACATTTATCCCTCAATCAACACCACCAAAAACAGAGTAAATGATCACTTATCTTAGTGTTGTTCATGGGACCTTGCTATGCACAAATTAGCTACCATGTTTACCTATTAAAACAGTGACTACACTTCACTGGTAATTCAATGGTTGTGAAGCATTTTGGGACATCTTGAGGCCATGAAAGACGCTATATAAATGCTATTACGTAAGTATTAAACCTTGTCATTTATTAATATGCCATGACATCCTTAGTTGATTGGTCTGCACAAAATGCATTATTAATCGTAGCACCCTTGTAAACCCCTTCATGAACCTAAAAACATAACAGGTGTGAATTGTTCATAAGATGTGACAAAATCAAGAAACAACTGATTGGAAAGCCAATGAAAAAAAATAGAACTCCAGAGAAAAATTACCAGAAGATGGAATTTACTCTAACATTATAAATAACTGACACTGGGGGTGGATTGAATGCAGTAATCTAATCTTTAGAGTCAGGCGACTGAGCTGCACTCCAATAACAACATCCTCAGATTAAATATCTACCTTAATAATGGTCTTTGTACATTTAATGTTGAACTATCAGATAACATGAGCTGTGTAGCAACTGTCAACCAGCATTAAGGCGGCAAGCAGAGGTTAAAATTCCAGCATTGTATGGTCCTCAAGTCTCTCTACCTCAGTTTGTGGTATTTCACTAATTCCTGATTAATGTGCTGGGTGAAGCACCATAGTCAAATTTGCTAACACTGCCTCAGTTGAATTGCACCTCCTGCTGGCTGAAAGTAGAATGGGACTGAAATGAATTGTGGAAAAGTAGGTGGTCCAGATTGTACAAACCCGAGACGAACCTGTGCTGAGCGGCCTGCAAGACAGAGAAATCAGTGATCAAAAGTAAAGGGCGAGAACAAAACAAAAGTGGCTTTGGGTGGTTGCTCCCAGTGTAAGCGACTAACTGGCTCCCATTCAGCTGATCAGATTGTATTTAGCTTCTCATGCTGCTGTCTGAATGGTGCATCCTCTGTTGCAGGGATCCCTGAGAGTTTATTCTATAATCCTTACAACAGAAACAGTGGGGAATCGTTCTGTCATGTAGCTGCTATTCTTTGAATTTTATGTCTGTTGTGCTATGACTGTTTGGCAGCAGTTTAGGGGCCTAGATTTATTGACTTTGTACCAATATAACTTTCTTTCCTCCTGTAAATACAGAGATAAAACTTCTAGTATCTCCCATTACAACCACTGTGTAAAATATCTTCTGCCAAGAAATTTGGATGGTATGTGAAGCCGTAACATTGTGTCTGACCAGCTTAACACAAGCCTTCAGTATTTGTGTTGCAGTAGAGTTCCTATTCACTGAGCAAGAAATTAAACCAACTGCAATTACCAGCATCTGCTAATTATTAGGGTTCTACCTTGCATTGTAAAATCAGTCATTCCTTTTATATCCTGTGTTGTATTTTAGGCAAAATGATTTTTTTTAAATTGAAGTTCGCTACAAATTCACCATAACTGTAGCGCTAGAGTCCAAAGTTTGAATCTGAGCTAGATTTTGTGCATTGGATAAGTTTTGCCAGTTCTTGCCTAGACCTTTTGGCGAATCAATATCCAACGCCACAACATGAGCCATTGGGGAAGCGTGCTTCTCATCTGTCCATCATAAAGCAGCATTGATGACAGCCATGGCAGACACCACAGCTCATGCTATCCAGTTATCCCATAATCCCATTTGAAAGTGAAAGCGTGGCAGAGCGAGGCAGCAGTTGTATTTTACTTTGGTGATGGCCCATTATTCGATTTTATTTTTCAAGAATGAGAGCTCCACACATTCTGAGAAAGCTCTGCGCTCCCATTGGTTTTACATTTTTCTCAAGGATCTTAAGGCATATTACATCATGGTTTCACAAATATGAAAATAGTGTGTCTCAAGTTACAAATAAGTAATGTTAATGCTTATATATTAAGCAGGAATAAGAATTTTCAGCTACTTTGCTGATTTTAGCATTTTGTCCTTGGAAAGTGAATATCATAGTAGGTACAGCACAGGAGGAGGCCATTCAGCCCATCGTGCCTGTGCCGGCTCTTTGAAAGCTATCCAATTAGTCCCATTCCCATCCTCTTTCCCCATAGCCCTGTAATTTTTTTCCCTTCAAGTATTTGTCCAATTCCCTTTTGAAAGTTACTATTAAATCTGCTTCCACCACCCTTTCGTTCCAGATCATTACAAATCGCTGCGTAAAAAAAATTGTTTCCTCATGTCGCCTCTGGCTCTTTTGCCGATCTTAATGTGTCCTCTGGTTACCGACCCTTCTGCCACTGGGAACAGTTTTCCTTATTTACTCTGTCAAAACCATTCATGATTTTGAACACCTCTATTAAATCTCCCCTTAACCTTCTCTTCTCTATTCTAAGGATTGTAAACAATTTTACAACACCAAGTTATAGTCCAGCAATTTTATTTTAAATTCACAAGCTTTCGGAGATTTTCTCCTTCCTCAGGCAAATGTTTCAAGAGCTCCTTGAAGCCTACGCATTTATACATATTGAACAATACATGGTGTTTACAGACTGCCCCTGCAACTGCCCGTTGCCAAGGCAATCACCGTGTTCAGACAGAGAGGTGTCACCTGCAGAACCCCCGAATACACATTCAACAAAAAAACAAACAGGGAAAAAAAACAGAGAAAAAAAAACACAGAGAGAGGCAGAAACATCCGGAAGGCAGAGAGAGCCAGCAAATGACCCATTATATTAAAAACAGATAACATTTGTTCGCTGGTGGGGTAACGTGTAGCGTGACATGAACCCAAGATCCCGGTTGAGGCCGTCCTCATGGGTGCGGAACTTGGCTATCAATTTCTGCTCGACGATTTTGCGTTGTCGTGTGTCTCGAAGGCCGCCTTGGAGTACGCTTACCCTAAGGTCGGTGGATGAATGTCCATGACCGCTGAAGTGTTCCCCGACTGGGAGGGAACCCTCCTGTTTGGCGATTGTTGCGCGGTGTCCGTTCATCCGTTGTCGCAGCGTCTGCATGGTCTCGCCAATGTACCATGCTCTGGGGCATCCTTTCCTGCAACGTATGAGGTAGACAACGTTGGCCGAGTCACAGGAGTATGAACCATGCACCTGGTGGGTGGTGTCATCTCGTGTGATGGTGGTATCTGTGTCGATGATCTGGCATGTCTTGCAGAGGTTACCGTGGCAGGGTTGTGTGGCGTCGTGGACGCTGTTCTCTTGAAAGCTAGGTAGTTTGCTGCGAACGATGGTCTGTTTGAGGTTGGGTGGCTGTTTAAAGGCGAGTAGTGGAGGTGTGGGGATGGCCATAGCGAGGTGTTTGTCCTCATTGATCACTACTCGCCTTTAAACAGCCACCCAACCTCAAACAGACCATCGTTCGCAGCAAACTACCTAGCTTTCAAGAGAACAGCGTCCACGACGCCACACAACCCTGCCACGGTAACCTCTGCAAGACATGCCAGATCATCGACACAGATACCACCATCACACGAGATGACACCACCCACCAGGTTCATGGTTCATACTCCTGTGACTCGGCCAACGTTGTCTACCTCATACGTTGCAGGAAAGGATGCCCCAGAGCATGGTACATTGGCGAGACCATGCAGACGCTGCGACAACGGATGAACGGACACCGCGCAACAATCGCCAAACAGGAGGGTTCCCTCCCAGTCGGGGAACACTTCAGCGGTCATGGACATTCATCCACCGACCTTAGGGTAAGCGTACTCCAAGGCGGCCTTCGAGACACACGACAACGCAAAATCGTCGAGCAGAAATTGATAGCCAAGTTCCGCACCCATGAGGACGGCCTCAACCGGGATCTTGGGTTCATGTCACGCTACACGTTACCCCACCAGCGAACAAATGTTATCTGTTTTTAATATAATGGGTCATTTGCTGGCTCTCTCTGCCTTCCGGATGTTTCTGCCTCTCTCTGTTTTTTTTTCTCTTTTTTTTCCCTGTTTGTTTTTTTGTTGAATGTGTATTCGGGGGTTCTGCAGGTGACACCTCTCTGTCTGAACACGGTGATTGCCTTGGCAACGGGCAGTTGCAGGGGCAGTCTGTAAACACCATGTATTGTTCAATATGTATAAATGCGTAGGCTTCAAGGAGCTCTTGAAACATTTGCCTGAGGAAGGAGAAAATCTCCGAAAGCTTGTGAATTTAAAATAAAATTGCTGGACTATAACTTGGTGTTGTAAAATTGTTTACAATTGTCAACCCCAGTCCATCACCGGCATCTCCACATCTATTCTAAGGAGAACAACCTCAGTTTCTCCAGTCTCTCCACATAACTGAAGTCCCTCATTCCTGGTGCCATTCTAGTAAATCCCTTCTGCACCCTCTCTAAAGCCTTGACATCCTTCCTAAAGTGTGGTGCCCAGAATTGAATATAATGCTCCAGCTGCGGCCTAACCAGTTTTTTTTTAATATAAAGGCTTAACATAACTTCCTTGCTTTTGTACTCTATGCCTCTATTAATAAAGCCCTGGATCCCATATGCTTTTTAACAGCCTTCTCATCTTGTCACCTTCAAAGATTTTGTACATACACTCCCTGGTCTCTCTGCTCTTGCATTCCCTTTAAAATTGTACCATTTAGTTTATATTGCCACTTCTCATTCTTCCAACCAAAATGTATCACTTCACACTTCTCTGCGTTAAATTTCATCTGCCATGTGTCTGCCCATTTCACCAGTATGTCTATGTCTGTTACTATCCTCCACGTTATTTACTATATTTCCAAGTTTTGAGTCATCTGCAACTTTGAAATGATACCCTGGATACCCAAGTCCAGGTCATTAATGTATATCAAAAACAGCACTGTTCCTAATACTGACCCCTGGGGAGCACCACTGTATACTTCCCTTCCATTCACCACTACTCTCTGCATTCTGTTCCTTAGCCACTGTCCCTTTAATCCCATGGGCTTTAATATGGAGAATTTTCTTTTCAAAACAGTGTGTGCAGTATTCACATACAGCCCTTTGATGTCACTCGATCATATGTTTATAGATCGTGCTAGTGACATCTAGTGTTGGTAAAAGAATGATGCATACCCTAGAAAGTTTTTTACTGTTGATATTCCTGATGCATTCAGGGTAACTCCTGACTCTTGTACTTGAATAAAGATGCGGTCTTTAGATAATTCTCATTATGGCCACCTTTCAGTTCAGACTGATATTTGTTTTGTTTTGTATTCCATTCTCATATGAATTTGGGATCCATTAAGTGCCTCTATGAGGTGCGAACTGGAAAGATCATGAGAATTTTATTTTAATCAAGACCTAGGAGAAGAGCCAAGACCCATAGTGCAGGACACCGCTAAGGTGAGAAGGAATAGGCGAGGAAATGAGATAGATAAAGTAGTAGTGAATACAGTGTGCAAAGCTTAGGTTTTGATGGCCTGTCATTTGTAGAAGGAAAGGGAAACTAAGGGAAGTTTTGCGACAGTTTTTTTTATTCGTTCATGGGATGTGGGCGTCGCTGGCAAGGCCAGTATTTATTGCCTATCCCTAATTGCCCTTGAGAAGGTGGTGGTGAGCCGCCGCCTTGAACCGCTGCAGTCCATG